>NC_087255.1:1917500-3117500 GCF_037042905.1 Lytechinus pictus | reverse complement strand
AACATCCTGTGTGAGTTTCAGGTCACATGACCAAGGTCAAAGGTCAATGAACTTTGGCCAAATTGGGGGTATTTGTTGAATTACCATCATAACTTTGAAAGTTTATTGGTCTAGTTCATGAAACTTGGACATAATAGTAATCAAGTATCACTGAACATCCTGTGCAAGTTTCAGGTCACATGATTAAGGTCAAAGGTCATTTAGCCAGGGTCAATGAGCTTTGGCCAAATTGGGGGTAATTGTTGAATTACCATCATAACTTTGAAAGTTTATTGGTCTAGTTCATAAAACTTGGACATTAGAGTAAGCAAGTATCACTGAACATCCTGTGTGAGTTTCAGGTCACATGACCAAGGTCAAAGGTCAATGGACTTTGGCCATGTTGTGGGTATTTGTTGAATTACCATCATACATGTAACTCTGGAAGTATATTGGTCTAGTTCATAAAACTTGGACATAAGAGTCATCAAGTATCACTGAACATCCTGTGCAAGTTTCAGGTCACATGATCAATGTCAAAGGTCATTTAAGGTCATTAAACTTTGGCCATTTTAGAGGTAATTATTAGATTGCTGTCATAACTTTCAAAGTTTATACATGTAGATATAGTGTATAAAATGTGGATATAGGGGTAATCAAGTGTCACTGACAAGTTTTAGGTCACATGATTAAGGTCAAATGTCAATTAATGTAGTATTGTATCATTATATCAATGGTGTTTTTTGTGAATATTTAGTAGTTTTCAAAGTCAGCACTGCTGCTATATTGAATCGCGTAATGCAGGTGAGACAGCCAGAGGCATTCCACTTGTTTTATTTTGATGAGAAAGTTTAAGGCTGTCGCATAAAACTTACTTTTTATGGTTATCAAGTTTCACCAAATAGGCAAATCAAATTTCAGGTCACTGGGAGAAGGTCAAAGGCCATTTGATATCAACACACAATAGTAATCTATTATTAAAAGAATAACTACAAGAGTGATCCATCTGTGAAGATGCTCACAGCCCTCAGAAAGGCGAGGACGGATGTCAAACGGGTTGCTAGACGCTGTGCCAATGATTACTGGTTAGGCCTATGTCAGAGCATCCAGCTTGCTGCAGATAACGACAACACCCGCGGTATGTACGCAGGCATAAAGAAGATCTTTGGGCCAACCATCAAAAAGACATCACAACTCAAATCAACTACTGGGGAGATCATTACAGACAAGAAGCTTCAAATGGAGAGATGGGTTGAGCATTATGAAGAGCTTTACTCGCGTGAGGTGATGGTCAACGAAGCTACAATTGAGAGCATCGAAAGCTTACCTGTCATGGAAGATCTTGATACCGTACCCTCCTTAGAAGAGCTTACAAAAGCTGTGAACTCCCTGACCTCCGGCAAGGCTCCAGGAAAAGACGGTATACCCCCAGACCTAATCAAAGCCGGAAAGGACACTGATCTTCTACGCCATCTCCATGAACTTCTCTGTCAATGCTGGAAAGAGGGAACAATTCCGCATGATATGCGCGATGCCAACATCATTACTTTGTACAAGAACAAAGGGGATCGCAGTGATTGTAACAACTATCGCGGAATCTCCCTCCTAAGCACTGTTGGAAAGACATTCGCCCGAGTGATCCTGAACAGACTGCATCTGCTTGCAGCCCGTGTGTACCCAGAATCACAGTGTGGATTTCGGGCTGGAAGATCAACCATTGACATGATATTCTCCATTCGCCAACTGCAGGAGAAAAGCCGTGAGCAGAGACAGCCATTGTACATTGCATTCATCGACCATACCAAGGCCTTTGACCTAGTCAGCAGAAAGGTTCTCTTCAATATGCTACAGAAGATAGGATGCCCTCCCACACTGCTTCAGCTGATTGTATCATTCCATGATGATATGCAGGGCACCATCCAGTATGACGGCTCTACTTCTGCCCCATTCCCAATCAAGAATGGAGTCAAGCTGGGATGTGTGCTTGCCCCTACGCTCTTTGGGATATTCTTTTCTGTGCTGCTTTCACACGCCCTCAGATCATCTAAGGACGGTGTGTACCTACACACAAGAAGCGATGGAAAATTACTCAATCTTGCACGATTTCGGGCTAAGACGAAAGTGAAGAAAATCCTGATTAGAGACATGCTGTTTGCTGATGATGTTGCTCTGTCATCCCAATCTGAGGAAGGCCTTCAGAGACTGATTGACTGCTTTTCAGAAGCTTGTGAAGACTTTGGCCTCACCATCAGCCTCAAGAAAACAAACATCATGGGCCAGGATGTACGCAGTGTTCCAGATATCTCCATTGGAAACTACACCCTTCAAGTGGTTGAAAACTTCACCTACCTCGGCTCTATGATTTCCAGCATACTCTCCCTTGATCCTGAGCTCAACGTACGCTCAACTATGATGTCTAGACTCTCAAAGCGGGCCTGGGAGAACACTTCACTAACCACCAACACAAAAATGAAGATCTATCAGGCCTGTGTGCTCAGCACTCTCCTGTATCCTGTGAGTCATGGACCTTGTATGCATGCCAGGAGCATCGTCTAAACGTCTTCCATCTCCGCTGTCTGAGACGAATCCTGAACATCAAATGGCAGGACCACATCCCAAACAAGGATGTCCTCAAGAAGGGAGGAATGACAAATATCTATGCTTATCTTACACAACGACGACTGAGATGGCTTGGGCATGTCACTAGAATGGACGACGGCCGTATTCCGAAAGACATATTGTACGGAGAGCTAGCGACCGGGACCAGGGCTGTTGGAAGACCTGTCCTCCGCTTCAAGGATGTGTGTAAGAGGGATATGAAGACCAGTGAAATCAACACTACAAACTGGGAAGCCCTAGCTGCAGATCGCCCCAAATGGAGACATGCTGTGAAGATGGGCATCCAAAGGAGCGAACAGAGAAGAGTAGAACAATTTTTCTATTATGACATCACAGAAAAGACAAGAAAGACAACTAAGACGACAGTTAGCCATGGCTCCAACAGCTCAGCCACAAGTGACATTTGTATGCAGCAACTGCAACTAGACCTGCCTCTCAAGGATTGGACTATTTAGTCATCGCAGGAGCTGCACTTTATGAATAAGGAACTAAAAGGAAACTACCAGCGCAAACTCTATTGTCTCTCGAGACAGACAGATGCCAATTGATTAAAAGAATATGTTTTTTGTGAATGTAAATGCATGCGAGACTGCCAGTGGCTTTCCATGTATGCAGCGCTCTCTCTCTCTGTCTGTCTCTCTCTCTCTCTCTCTCTCTCTATCGTCAATTAACTTAGAGTTGTTTAATCAGACAAATTAGTCTCTTCAGATTTGAAGGAATAAAATTAAAAAATTCATTACAAACAAAATATCTATTAAAAAGAAAATGGCAATGGATTTTTTTTTGGGTGGGGGGTGCTAGCAAGTGATGTCACAAAATAAAAGCATTGAAAATTCAGAACTCAGATATTCTTTTGTAAAAACTTCATTGATGTTTCATCTCTCATTATTCTATTTGTATTAAAATCAAGTGGATGTTAGGATAGATTCCCCTTGGAGTGAAGTTGTGATCATTCTCAGCATATATATATATATTTTCTTTAAATTCCAGTTCTTCTTTATACTTCGGAAGAAGAAGGCCCAGATATCGTTTCTGCACGTATTTCACCATGCCATTATGCCTTTCACTTGGTGGATCGGAGTACGCTTTGTAGGAGGTAAGAGCCTATAACAAATGGTAATAGTGTCTACTTTTGTAGCGCACAGGTTCACCTTTCGGTGCTCATGGCACTGCAAGTAGGTTCATTATACACATGAATAATGTTAGAATTCTTGAGATAGACAGTGTCAAGCTTCATGTCAATCATTTGCAATGATATTACATGTAGTATACAAATAATGCTCACGTTATTGCGATAAGGCCTGCACTAACGTCACAAATTTAAAAATGTGCATCATTTGTTTTATAAAACATGTCAGCAGTATGTAATGGTAAGGTTGTTCCAAGCCCTCTAAACTTTTAAGGATTGCAGAGATAAAGAGATCACACCTGTTTTCTATTATGACATCACAGGCATCTCAGTTTTTAAGTGCTATGGGTAATGAATACGGTACATGATTAGCCCCATTGAAGTCAAAGTATTATTGGCCTGTTCTACATATTAGGAACCAGGTGAATAATACATTGACTTCAATGGGGCTAATTATGTCTTCATATCTCAGGCCCACATGAACCGATTCCCACCAAATTTTGGTAGTGAGGGTATTTTATCATGTGCTACCAAAATTTGGTATCAAACACGCTGAAATGCAAAAAAAAAAGAGTTTTTTTGTGACGTCATCACTTCGGTACTCTATACAGTCTTCCTTTTATCAATTTTTACATACCAGCTAGGTGTCTCGTTTGCTTGTGGTTCCAGAGGTTTAAGGGGGGAAATCCTTTGCTCATGCATGCCCCATACTAAGGAATAGACTTCCTGAAGGCATTAAAAATTGTATCTCTGTTGAGTCTTTCACAAATTTTCTTAAAACTTTAACTTCTTAATTTCTCAATGCACCTTGAGAACTCTACAGAGTGGGTTTGGCACTTTATACATCACATGTATTATTATTATTATTCATCATGGCTTGTCCGCTTTGTATTATTAAGTGGCAACAATTTCAATTCTTCAATTTAATGTGATATTGAAAATGAGAAAATTTTATGAAAACCTGTATTTAAAAGTCATTTTGTGTAGCTGTCAAATGAAAGAATATGCATAGCAAATCATAATGCAATACCTGCAAATTATTCCATGTATTGGCTTTTATTTTGAATTTGTAGGTGGATTTGGTACCTTCCATGCGTTTTTAAACAGTTTTATCCATTTCTTGATGTACATCTACTATGGCCTTGCTGCAGTTGGTCCTCATATGCAAAAGTATTTATGGTGGAAGAAATACATGACAAAGATGCAACTAGTAAGGACTGTTTTCTTTCTTTGGATTTTATTGGATTTTTTTTCAGATCTCGGGCATGCAAAGTTCAAACAATGCAACAAGTTTGCAGAGTGGTTTCGATATAGTTGCATGAAACTTTGATATATGGGTAATCAGTAATCACTGATTATTTTGAACGAGTGTCAGGTCAAATGATGAAGGTCAGAGGTCATTTGGAGTTCATTAACTTAGTATGAATGGTGTTTTCAAAGTTAGCAGTGCTGCTATTTTGAATTGCATGCAGGTGAGAATGCCAGAGGCATTCCACTTGTCTTCTAATACATGTTGTTATTCCTGTACATATTGTTTATCATTTTTACGCTGGGGAAAATAAATAAGTTGAACTGATACAAATTTTGCCAGAGAAAAAAAAAAAAATCTGGCTTTTATTAAAATTTTTGCAAATTTCATCAGTATTTACAGACCATCCTGTGATCATTAAAGGGTAACTTGCAATACTTCAATGATCATAACTTACTTTGACTTTTTTCTGAAAGATGAGATGATAATTCTTCCATTTGATGGTTAGTTGGTTTCACTCATTTTGAATGAAAGGGGAAAATGCAATTGCAACCCCCGTACAAAAGTTAATGCAACAGAATTTGGACATTCAATAGTCCAAATATCTTTCTGAAATTAGAAATATCAATCACAATATGACAGTACATGTATATTGTATGTTATTTCAATGATGTTTTTCTTTTTACATTTGCATTGCAGATCCAATTCACTCTGGTAATGTTACACTGCAGCCAGCTTCTATTCATTGAGTGCCCATACCCCAAGGTCTTTGTATGGATCATAGCTAGCTATGGGTTCATCTTCTTTGTTCTCTTCCTACACTTCTACATAGCTGCTTACCTCAAGAAAGGTAAACCCACCATGCTCTATGGGAATGGAGATTCTAAGGTTGAACATAATGGCAATGGACGGCACAGTAGCAAGACAGATTCTAACAGCAATGGTTATCATAAGTTGGATTAATGTATGTCTTGATTTACAGTTTCAGGGGTTCAGGGTATTTGTTTAGAAGACTATAAGAGTCCAGGACCATAGAGGTTGGAACCAACATGATATCAGGATGATATCTTTTATGAAAGTCCATCATGTCATTGTTGATAAGTGGCCTTGTGTCAGGTTCATCAATGCATTTCATCACTATAGTATTACCTTGCAAAGTTCTGAAGGTCACCTTGATAGATCTATATACCTCACTCATGTTGCAGCACTAGCAGCATGGCATGTCTCATGACATAAAGTAATAGTATTTCAAATAGAGCAATCATCTTGATTGTCTCACACAGATGAGATATCACCAAAGAATTACTCTGCAAAAAGAGCTTGAAGCAGTAAAATTGACAACCTATAGAGGTTCCAAGACTCGATGGTAAAGCTGCTGGATACATCACCGATTATTTCAGTAGGAAATTATTGATGGTTCTAGTCTTCTGACCCCTGTTTCACAAGGAGATCATTGTGCAATCAATCACAAGAATCTATCAGGGATCACCTGCTTTGTGTCACAGGGAGGATCCCTTTATGCTGTAGGCATTTATTGTGTGATTTATTTTGTTGGTGGTTTTTAATTTTTTAAAGAAGGAATGTTTCATATCTTTTCTCACTTGCAGCATGTCGTTGAAATGTTATCATATAAAACTTTTTTAATGATTGTGTGTGAGCATGAGCCATTTTTGTCTCGCCTGCATAGCAGAACGAGACTATATGCGCCGCTTTTCCGACGGCGGCGTCGTCAACATTGAAATCTTAACCAAGGTTAAGTTTTTGAAATGTCATCATAACTTAGAAAATATGTGGATCTAGCTCATGAAACTTGGACATAAGGGTAATCAAGTATTACTGAACATCCTGCCTGATTTTCAGGTCATATGACCAAGGTCAAAGGTCATTTAGGGTCAATAAACTTAGACCAAGTTGGGGGAATCAATATCAAAATCTTAAGGTTAAGTTTTTGAAATGTCATATTTTCTTAAGTATATGGACCTAGTTCATGAAACTTGGACATAAGGGTGATAGTGTATCACTGAAGATGCTTCCTGTGTTTCAGGTCACATGACCAAGGTCAAAGGTCAATTCAGGTCAACAAACTTTGAGCATGTTGGGGGTATTTGTGGAATTGTCATCATAACTTTAAAGTTTATAGATCTAGTTCATGAAACTTAGGACATGAGAGTAACCATGTATCCCTGAATATCTTGTGTTTGTTTCTGGTGACATGATCACAATCAAAGGTCATTTAGGGTCAATGATCTTTGGCTGTGTTGGGGATGTTTTGTTGAATTGGCATCATACATGTACATTGTAACTTAAAAAGTTTATGGATCTACACATGAAGTTCATGAAACAGACATAAGGGTAATCAAGTATGAATGATTGTTTTGCACATGTCTTAGGTCTTATGATCATGGTCAATGGACATAATATTTTATTATCATATGAGTGTTTTCTTTTGTGAATAATTATTCAATAGCTGTTTTCAAAGTCAGCACTGCTGCTATATCGAATTACATAATGCAGGCAAGACTGCCAGAGGCGTTCCACTTGTTATTGTTTTTTTTTTTTTCTTTTTTTTTTTCAAAGTGTAGTATACACTGTAGTGTAATGGATACTTTTATACATAATCCTGCATTTTCTTGATAAATTTATTGGGGTTTAATTTTTTAATGAAACATTTTCAGTGTTAACACTTATATATAATTTTTTACTTTGTCATACAAGTGGTAATCTCTGTATTAATCTCTTCTTGGATTATGTTTTTTTTTAGAAGAAAAACATTTTATTAAACAGTGAACATCTGTGATCATTTTGATTGGATTGATTTGATTGGTCTTTTACAACTGTACCAAAGATTTCTTGTATCTGATATTGATACACATTTTCTGAAACAGGGTCCAGGAATGACATGAAAGAAATAGATGGTCCAAAGAAAAATTCAGATTCATGAATTCTAAATTTATTTTGCTATTGATGATGAAGATTTTTAGAATGAAAATATAGTGTGGTAGAATACTTGTAATATATAGAAATCATTCAAAATGATCATTGTTGATTATAATTGTGGCATGCAGACAATTCAGTACTATATTTAATCTTATGGAAAATATAATCATGTTAAAAAATCAATAATATTGTGGTATTATTAAAGGTAAATGCTAGTTTTGGTAACGATATCAAAATGAGTTCGTACAGAATCCAATGAAATGACCACCAAAGTGTCTGTTTGTATAAATAAAACGCATGTGCCAAAGGATTCTGGAAGAAATTGTGTAATTGCTGAGAAATCAGCAAATAAGCACAGGATTCGGGTAGAGTGTCGGGCCCGACGCTCAAAGCAATAATTATACACAGTCCCACGTGCGCTTATCTGTGT
This sequence comes from Lytechinus pictus, assembly GCF_037042905.1. Lineage (NCBI taxonomy): Eukaryota > Metazoa > Echinodermata > Echinoidea > Temnopleuroida > Toxopneustidae > Lytechinus > Lytechinus pictus. Next base: position 3,109,157 of record NC_087255.1, on the reverse strand, counting down.
TGGGGAAGTTCAGTCTGAACATTTTTCAGCGTAGATTTCAAGATTTCACAAAGTTCAGTTTATGTAACTGTACCAGATCTAGATCCTCGATGATATACTGACAATTAAGCCTGGTTTTACAGACTTTCTCATGAAATCAGTGTTTACTGCAACTACTGGAATTTCTCTTTAAGGACTGAGACAAATGCTCATCCTGGAACATTATCTATATCATTTGATATCCTAGAAACTTACATGTACATACCATCCAAGGTACCATTTATATTAATTGAAGTATTTGAAAATTTATGAAATGAATGAACATGAAGGGCATTCGATACACTAATGGGGTGTTGCAAGAAACTTGCAATCAATTGCAAGTCTATTTTCGTTCCCAAAATCAAGCATATGCAGTGCAATTAATTGCAAATTTGCGATTGATTGCTAATCTGCTCCATGAAAAGAGGAGTGTAATTTGATTTTCTGTAGCTGAAAGTGATCAATCAATTGTAAAATTGCAACAGAATATTTGCGATTGATTGCAAATATTTTCTTGCAACACCCCCTAAGTGACTTTTAATTTCACAGTGTCATTTTTGTGTCATTACTACCATGATGTTTTGTCCAAATTTTGAACTGATCAAAGCAAGGGAATATATAGGCCTACAGTGGTACTATTCAAGGGATGAGGAGAATAAATACTGTTTGTAAAATTCATTTTAAGTGCCATTATTTGATTAAAAAGTGCCAGTTTTCTCTATATTTTGGCAATCGTCTATTCGTCATCTATTACATTTATCCAATATATTAATAACTCTATTTCAAGAAATGATTGTTTTCTCCTTATTTTTGTGTTTGTGATGTTGATAAGATTTCATTAAACTCTATCGACCCCCAATCGGGAGTATGAGAGTCTCTACAAGAACATATTTACAATAATGAAATCGCGTATAAAATGAACATATTTACAATGATGAATACAAATGTTTGCATTGTGAAAGTACATGTTGCAAAAGGCTAATACAACAACAACAAAACCCACTATAAACTAATATATTGTTGTGTTTAGCACAATTACATTGTAAAACCACGGAAATAAGGGGAAAGCTGGTCCGTCAACATTGCACGCATCAAATTGTCGCCAATTCAATGGCCTGGCTTTTCGCTTTAGTGCACCGCCGCCATCTTGCTAGTCCCCAAGAGTGTCGGATCGTACTGTGTTTGCACATAGGTCGGATTTCAGTGCAGAATAAAAATAAGTCCCGAGCGAAGATTACCTTTATTTCATATACTTCCTATAGTTACAATGTTATATTTATCTCTGAAAATTTCAAAATAAGATTCCTGTATTTGTTTTATTTAAACCTCACGATGAGTAACAAAGAAATAGGCCTATATTATAAAACATGCATCGCTATAATTAAAAAAGGTAATGTATACTCATTTTTGTAAGTGGTGGTTCTGTTTTGAAACATTCTCTATCCTCTTCATGAAGAGGATAGAGAATGTTCCAAAACAGAACCACCACTTACAAAAATGACCATAATTCTCATGATTTATTTGTATATTTTGTTGATTATGTTGCTAATTCATTTTCAATTAATATTTAATTTGAAAAATACAGTCGCTCGTACAAGGTACTGCCATAATAATAAATTATTTAAATAAGAGATTTGTATAGTGCACTTTCTATCTTGATTAGATGCTCAAGGCGCTTCAGAGCAGAATAACAAAAATTATTTACATAATTTCACATGTCTGAAAAATAAGTCAATGTCTATAAAAAAAACACTCTTATAAAGGTACGTTTTCAGGTTGCCCTTGAAGGTGGTCACTGAAGTCACGGTAGGTCTTCAAACTCTGTGGAAGAGAATTCCACAGGTTAAGCCCTGCATGAGCAAATTAAGGCCCGTTCCATGATTTCTTAGCAACTGGAATTTTTAAGAGATAGATGATGATAGGATACGATCGTAAATTTCTTGAGGGTTGGTAATTATGCATCAAAAACTTATTGTAACTGGGGGAAGTTCCATTGACTATATATGAAAAAATAAAAGAAGATCAAGACTGCGATGATTATATCAAGGTAGTATCAAGCTGTCTGTGCCTTATACTGCTTCTGAAATAATATTTTTCTGCTTACAGGCGGGGTTCTCACTATAGGCCTATGTCTTATTCTGTTCCTGCTTTTGTTATTATTTTATGGGGGGGGGGGCAGTTCACTGAGCTAAGTCTGATTTGAAAGTACGTGTACACTCCTGAACAATTGATATTGACATTTTGAATAGATTGTTTATTTACATACTTGGGGTGTGGTACATGTAAATTATGCATGTACGTAATATTGTCAACATCAGGGGCATCAACCCATACTTATGTTTCGGATAGGGGGGTAAAGATTTGTTTAATAAAAAAAAAATGGCACCAGCACAAACTTTTCAGGCGAATCACGCCACTAAAAAAGACAATTTTGTATCCTTTTAGTATACTTTTCTTTTTTCCAATATCATGAATAATTTTTTTAAATGTAAAAATCAATCATGACTATATATATCGGGACCCTAGGAATGATTTTAGAAGGGGTGCTGACTGGTGCACAAAAAAAAGCAACAAAAAAAGGCTCACTACAAAATGAAGTTGATTTCGGTCCCGAGAAATTTGACAAGCAAAACGAATTCAAAAATAAATTAATCTTGATAATTTTGCTTACATTTCTCAATTTTTTAACACATACCGGAATACCTGCCTATACATGCAGCACCCCCCAGGAAAATCCAACATGTTGAAGCACCCCACCACCCCCGCTTCCCGGGCAATGCTTTATATCAGATAAAACGTCAAACGAGTGCTTTTATGAATTATTCTGATCTTAAATTCAACATAAATAGGAACAGCCACACATCAAGTATAGTAAAACTATAAAACTTTACTCTACCCACAACCCAGTGGCTGATGCCGCTGATCTACCCCATCCCATTAATTGGGCTGCCAAGTAAAAAAAAAAGTAATGACCCATATATTGGATCCTTCATTTTATAGTAAACTCTGTTTTTGCTTGTAAAATAAAATATCGGTACCAAAATGACCATTTAGTATAATCACAGGGCTTTTAAAATGTTGCTATTAAATATGCAGCCCACACTCATTCTCCTCTCTTCCTGTATGTTTTTTAAAGCATATTTATTTTCTCTCTATTTTTTAAATAATATAATACAACAAATTAATGATACTTATGAGTTGATATTATGATGAAACTTTAAAATACAAGCACTGCTTTTATTTTCCCTTCATGTGCAGGGGCTGCGGAACCGGGGGGCTGGGGGGGCTTCAGCCCCCCCACTTTTTTCCAAAACCTTGTACAAAAACGTAAAAATTACCATATGATTGTGATTTTTAGCATGGTCAGCCCCCCACTTTTGGCTCAGCCCCCCCACTTTGAAAACCGTTCCGTGGCCCCTGATGTGTGCATCTCTAGTCTGCAACTAGTCCACAGATGCTGGACCTTCGAGATTTTGTTTTCCTCCACACACTGCGCTCTAACCACTGTTCGCTTTTCCCATTGATCACGCGATCCCCAAATTTACCCTCCTACCGAGGGTAAATTTGGGGATCGCGCGATCAATGGGTTAGTGCAGTGTGTAGGAAAAGCGAACAGTGGTTAGAGCGCAGTGTGTGGAGAAAAACCAAACAAAATCTCGAAGGTCCAGCATCTGGACTAGTCTGCAACTTAAAATGATATTACCACTTTTAAATGTCTATTGAATTATAAAGTAATATCGTACTATTGTACCATTATTTTAATCTTGCCGAATACTAAAATAATTATAGGAATTTAATATTTTGCAAGATATGAAAATAAACCAAACTGAAACACGGACAGTCAATTTCCAACACTTTCTGCAGTATGTGGGACTACATTTTTTTTAATAGTTTTTCTGAATGATCTAGGAAAATTTGTATTATTTACAGAAAAGTTGAGTATAAACACATGTGAAATGTCTTTCCACATCATTGCTGTTGTATATTGGTGCAGTTAAATGCAGAAAACACAGACATATTTCCGTTTCGTGTAGTTATTTTATGGAGCAAATGACAAGGAAATCGCACTGGTTTGCATTGTAGATGAACACTAAAGGGACTAGCAAGATGGCGGCAGTCAGGTGACTGCGTACAATCGCGGGCGACACTTCTCCATGCATGATCAGCTTTCCCCTTTTATTTCCGTGTCTAAAACGCACTGGTTGTTTACCACCCAACCACTTCTAGTACATGTAGTTAAATTCACTCTGGTAAACTGAAGTATCAAAAAGCCTTTCATCAATAAATGATTTAGAGAAGTACATGTACAACATTACTATTTTAATGGCACCTTTTATCTAGACTAAACAATCTACCTAAGCACAAGGTCTTATAAAATATTCTTTGGGTATCTGTCTTTCTTTACTAAAGAAAGAACACACAAATAAATCAAGAATACACAAATAAAATAACACACAAATAAATAATGGAACTCATCTCCAACTTCCTTCAGCGATTATAATGTACATAAATCATCATTCACTGATTCTCGAGAAAATTGATTGTTATTGACGGGTAACTTATGAGACCTGCATCCGAATTTACTTAATGTAGTTGCATCGGTGTCACTTAAAATTAGGAAATGTATCTCAAAACCCAATTTTTTTTTCATATATTATAAACCCCTAAATTTTTTTTGAAATGTGTGTTTGGCAATTAATTTCTCCCAACTCCCAATTTCACACAATGCATATTTTACATCATTCAAAATGATACCATACTTGTTATGATCATGCCATCACAAAAAGAGCAGGATTAAAAAAGTGTTGGATGAGGTCTGAATTGAAAAGCTGCAAAACGAGCAGAAATGGTCATGAAGGGTCAATTACAGAACATGATTCTTTTGTCTGTGTCAATAGAGGAAAATCCATTCAAATCAAACCCTTGCTTCTGTAGTGATGGTTTTGTGAGATAACATGGTTTGAGACTTTGAGTCGTGGTTTGAAATACCCATGCATGTTTGTTTTTTGGTTGTGTTTGCTTGTGCATTGGTGAGTTTGATTCCACGTTAATGTTGATGTAAAGGTGCATGAAAACAATTAAAAGAAACTACTGAGAAACTAACTCATTACCAGCGGCGTAACAGGGGTCGGTGGCCAGGGGGGGCAAGAGCCAAAAATTTCCCGGTCATATCATGGTATGAACAGGCGTAATGGTGTAATGAGGCGACTATTTTGAGAAGGCCAGATATTGCGTATCAGGCAGAATTTATCTTTAAAAAAAGTTGCGAGCGAGCAAAAAATTTGACCTTTTTAATACAAAAATCAAATTTTGTGATAGATTATGACATGATATCCAGAGAATAATATATTTCACTCTTCTCTCTTTAGATTCCTTTTTTTTTGTGGTCTGGACGCCACTGTGAACAGGATTCTTTGCGGCAGTCACGTGAAGAGTAAAAAAAAAAAAAAAAAAAACGAGGGGCGCAGTATAGCACATGTACTAAAAATTTGACCTTTTTAATACAAAAATCCAATTTTGTGATAGATTTTGACATGATATCCAGAGAATAATATATTTCACTCTTCTCTCTTTAGATTCCTTTTTTTTTGGGGTCTGTACGCCACTGTGAACAGGATTCTTTGCGGCAGTCGCGTGAAGAGTAAAAAAAAAAAAAAAAAAACGAGGGGCGCAGTATAGCACATGTACTAAAGAAATGCTTTATATAAGTCAAGAGTGAGCGAAGCGAGCAAGAAAAAAAATTACCTTATCATGAGAATCTAACTTTTAGCTATTTTTGACATATTTAGTAAATAAATTCATATCCTACACTTTTCCTTTGCTTTTCTTTCCTCCTTTTTTTGTTCTTGTCTGTAGAACTTTCTGGGGCCATGGTCCAACCCTTCCATACTCAGTGCTATGCGGTTGGGATCCGGGGCGGAACCCCCGGAACTTTTTGATATCAAAGCCATTTAAACCTCGCAGATTGCCGCTATTTTAATCAAATTAAGGGCATATACAGAATAGAGCTTTTACAAAACACATTTATTCAACCCAGTTGCGTAATGAACCAAATATTTTAAGGGGGCAAAACAAAGCAATGTGGGAAAATTTTGTAAAAAGTTGCCAGCGTGCAAAGCGAGCTGGAAAAAAAATCCTATTTAAATTAAATTCTAATTATGTGATAGATTTTTCCATTATATTCAGCAAAATACACATTTTATTGTTTCCATTCACTTCGCTTTACGTTGTCTCCTATAATTTCTTTTATTTCCTCTTGGCTGTGGAACCACCCCCCCCCCTCCGCGCCTGTATGCCAGTGATTGAACGGGGGGCGTTATAGAGCCATTAATTTGAAGGTTATAAATGAAGAGCCCCTACTGCGTGGGGTCTGGGGCAAAGCCCCGGTAGCTTTTTTGCATAAAATTTAGCAAGCTTATAGCACAATGTTGTATGCAGTTGTATGCACTGTTGTATCCATCTTTCTTCCCGCTCTTTTATTTCAATCATCGGCAGCCCGGTCTAGTTTTTTTTTTTTTTCTTGTCCCTTTTCTTTGTTTTCCAATTTAGCTTTTGACTAATTACATTTTACCTTTGTTTCCCGCTATTGTTTGCCATTTTGTCATCCTTTAATTTAGTTCCCACCGTGCTATTGCATTACATAGGCCTATTTCGGAATGATTTGTTCTTTCTCAAATGTTATTCTTTCGTACATTTTCCCGATTTCCTTCCTTTTCCATTAAAAAAAAGTGATTTTTCTTCGTTTTCTTTTCACTTTTCCCTTTACCTTTCCCTTTCCTCCTTTCCTTTTCCCCTTTCCTTCCCCTTTCCCTTTCTTTCTCCCTCCTTTTTTTCTTTTTCCTGTTTTTATTGTATTTTCCCGGTGAGATCGGCCAGGGGGGGCAAGTTGCCCCCCCGCCTGTTACGCCACTGCTCATTACCACGGAAAAAAGAACAGACTTTCAATAATGTGTAATTTTGCAACTTTTGAATTTTGACCTTGCCCCCCATTTCAAGGCACTGCACCTCCATGTGAACCATAATCATATCATGTAGGGTATCATTTTAAAGAGAATTAAATGTTCATTGGTATCAATAACACATTAATGTTTAATAAAACCGAGGAGGGGTTATTGATCAAAGTCAGATTTCCAAACTTTTTTTGAGGAGTTTAGTTTGAACAAATATGATTTGACCATGTTGCTGCATGCCAATCTTGATTGGACTTATCCTTTAAACGCAACTCCGAGGCTTTTAGAAACCAATCAGTTTCATTACCAAAACCTGCTTTCTGTGTAGATATGCAGCTCATCCATTTTGATGTGAACTGCATAGTTGGATCTTTGTTCATATTAAAAACCAAGCTATAAATCAAGAAAGTGTACTTGTCCTCACCTGGCACAAGTTTGAGCCAAAATCCAATCATTTTACAACTGATATGACCTAATAAAGTGGAGCGCCCAGAAGTTTTCCTTGCCTGGGATACCTGCTTAGTGTGTTTATTTGAACGTACCATTATACTTAAATATAGATAAAATCATCCACAACCTCCAAAACATCACCACTAAAATTGAAATTTGTATTTTTCTCACCTTCCCTTGAGAAAATGTAACGATTTTAGTCTTGCTAGTATTTACGGTTAATTGCCACTTCTGGCAATAATCATTAGCTGCATTCAAAGCAGATTGGAGATGTGAGTTTTTAAATTTGCCCCCCTTCCCCCCCTCGCTGTGTACTATCTACCCCACTCACATGACTCGTGAAACTTAAGGCACGTAGGATTATTTTCACAATTTTTTTTCATTAATTATGCACTTGCAGAAGGAAGCAGACTTGCACTAAATAAAGAAACCGGGCACTCCTTGGGCATGAAAAGAGTGGTCACCACTTTCATCACCACCACCATTATCATCATCATCACTATCATCACCACCAGCACTAGCGTTTTCATCACCACCATCATCATCATCACCACCATCATCATGATCATCATCACCACCATCATCATCACCACCATTATCACCACCATCATCATGATCATCACCACCACCATTATCATCATCATCACTATCACCACCACCATTGTCGCCACTACCACCACCAGCACTAGCATTTTCATCACCACCACCATGATGGTGACATCATCACCACCAGCAGCATTTTCATCACCATCATCACCTTCATCATCATCACCACCATTATTATCACCACCACCATCATGATCATCACTACCACCGCCATCATCACCACCATCATCACCATCTGATAGATGATACTAGCAGATGATTGCTGGCGATCTACCATCGCTATCAATTATCAGAGCACCATCGCTACCATCACTGTCAGCATCATCGTCATCCATAATTTCTTACATTAATCAATCACAATCATAATGAAGATCACCATCACAACAACAAAGAAAAAACAAAGATCATCAACATCACCGCCATCAATGTCAGCTTTCACTGTATATTATATTCACATCTTTCTACATCTAGCAATTTAATTTCTTTGAAAAGGGAAATGGGCAATCACTTTTGAAAATTGAAACAAGTCTTATTGAACCAGTCTGATGGAAATGATCCCAAGGTTTTGATGAGAGACACAGATAATTCTCAAAATACAAACACAAATTGAAGCATTGTTTTGCTAACATTTGTAACACTGGGATCAAATAATTATATTTTTTCACATCGAAAGACTAACAAGACAATACACAAGCAAAATGGGAAGTATTATTGTAATCCTTTTTTTCAAGGTTACAGTTAAATTTATTGTAAACTCTAGTTATTACACCAATATTTATCTTTGTATCATGATGACATCACATGGACCTTTTGCTCTGACAGTTACCATGAGTTGCCAAGTCAAACAAGCCAAACAAAGGATTTCACAGAAATGTCAGAGTTTACAATTTAGGTAGTGATAACTTCAACAAAATGGTTCCCAGATAATATAATAATGAGTCCTTGGACCCAGGGGCCACCAAAGATTACGAAGGAACAATCTTGGAGTGTTTTACTCTAATTTGTACTTTCACATTTCATCATCACAATCTTCAAAGGGCTTTGCAGTGTATCTCGATCAATCATGAAATAAGATGTTGTAATCCATTAATAACCAAACTGACTAAATCACAAAGTCATTACACTAATCAACAGCCCATGCCTATCTTTCATATCCTGATTGAATAGTAGATGTGCATAACATGCTAGCTTTTGCAAATGTTAAAGGAACCCTTATGGATTACAAAGATTTTTTGGTGAAATACCTTAAACTTTTTAAATATTTCATCCAAGTCTTAAATCCCACTCTTACTTGATTGTGCAAATAGATCATTATCAAACCAGAGTATTTATCAATATCATTTCTGTTTCTGACGAGTCAATATCAAATAAATCATGCACATAGAAATTAGAGTATTAGACAAAGGATATTTCTTCATTAAATATTTCAAAGATGCTTCACAAATCATGAATAAATTATTAACATATTTTCTGTCATGTAATAACATCAAACCTTGCACACTTGGGGGGGGGGGGGAGTAATTGGAGGTAATTTGATGTGGGATAACCCACAATATTGTATAAAGATAAAGATAAACTGTAATAATGTAAAACCAAGAACTGACAACGCCCACATGGAACTTTCATAATAGTTTTCGTTGCAAAAAACAAGGAAAATAAAAGCTCAGGGTACAAATTCATAATGTATCAGTTGCAAGGAAACTAGGCTACAAAATTAATGAAAGTTCCATTAAAGCATTCTGGTCTTACAATATTACTATCAATGTTATTTTACAAAGCTACACACACCACCTGTGCATTCATGTGACTGTTGTCATATTTCAAACAAATTTTGAGCAGCCTCAGGAGATTTTTCATCCTTCTAAAGCTTCTTTTTCTGCAATTATTCTCTTCCTCTTGGCTCTCTCAAGTAGCCGCCTTTCCCTCTCGTATTCCTTCATCCTGAGAACAAAGCTGTAAAGAGTTAAACAAAAGGAAAAAATTGACAAATTATAAAAACTTATCATTTCCATGGTAGTCCCACTGATTGTGATACATGTATGTCTGACTTTACGTGATAGGGGAGACCGGGGTTAGTTGGAACGCGGGGTAAGTTAAAACATTGTAATTTTCTTTAACGTCTTTAAATAAATTTCTGCAATACTGCCCTCAATTTATTGTCATTATCAACAGCCATCCACCATATTACAGAGAACACATGTGCAACAAGCCTGGTGAAGTTAGAAAGGAATTTTTGTTTTTTGACCTTCTGGGTAATTTTTTTCTCTTTCAGAATTTTTTTATTATCTCAGAGAAGTTTATAGATCAAGTTGGCCAGTTTGGGGGTATAATAGACACTTGTACCAAGCTACAAAATGAGGTTATAAATATGCCTTTTTTGTGCTGTAAGCTTATAAACGTCAAATGGGCCTCCGGGGTTAGTTGGAACAAAATTGAAGGGGCTAGTTGGAACATGTTCCAACTTATCCCAAACATAATTATGAATAAAAACATTGGATATGAGAAAAAAATATATAAAGTATTTCACACTCTTCTGAACATGTATTGTATACCATGCTTGTTTTGTTTATCAGTTAGGTGTCTGAGTGTGCATTGTAGGCCCCTAATGCAATATTAACCCTTATCAAACTGGGGGGGTCAATTTGAGCCCCCCCCCCCTCGAGAAATTTTGTCACTACGCCATCACGCGAATTTTTTGTACTACACTGCTCGCTGACTTTTTACTTTCAAGTCTTGCGCATCATTTGAGACCAAATTTGCGATGCCTGTGTGCGCAGGTTCGAAATTACGCAACATTTTGTACGTGCATATTTGGACCCAAAATTGCTCAAAAACGTGATTCCATGTACAAGGTCAATGCAAATTGTGTTTTCAACCAAGAGTCATAAATGTATGATTATTTTTTACTTTTGTTGGTTCAAATAGATTTATTTTATGCTATTTTTTATTACGCAAAAGAGTCCCGACAAAGTTCATCGGAAAAAACAAAGGTTTCGAAAAACAAAGAAATACAAATAAAAACTAGAATTTTAATTCGTCATGAGGACGAATTAGGTGATCTGTCTCTGATTTCATGATCACGAAGACAATCAGCATGTTTATTGACATCAATACGATGATCATATTGAAAACTAAACTTCTATTACAAAAAGAACATGATGAATACTCTTGAAAAGAGAGAAATGAGAAACTTTGGAAAATAGATGTAAATGATACACATGGTACATGTACATGTTATATTATAAGGATTTTTAAAACTATTTTATTGTGCAATGTTTTAACTTATATACCTTGTAATGGTTATGAAGGACCATTTGTGAAATGTTGAAAAGAAAGAAAAAAAAAAAATTCATGTTCACCCCTGGGTTCCAACCCTCGACCTTAAGATTGCAAGGTTGATGCCTTATCAACTGAGCTACACTATTTCCCATAGACTTTTACACATAGGCACTATTTCCCATAGACTTTACACATAGCAAATTGAGAGGATCTCAAATCTAATTTTGCAAGTGAAATACGGGCATGATCTCGGCATCTGATTGGAAAATGGAGACCACACTTGCAATAGCTTACAATCTCAGCTACAACATACTCCAAGCTCAGAGAAAACCGACAAAAAGAAATGGAGATATGGCTCGCGAAATAGAAGAATGTAAAATCCAGTTTTGAGAAAAAGTCATTTCCCATAGAGATTGCACACAAAATGAGCGAAAATGACATGCCTCTATAACTTGCCATTTTTCAGGATGATCCATTCCTTTAAAAGAAAAGATAGACTTAAAATTAGAAATAATATGTCCTCAGCTACAATATATTGAAAACTGAGCGAAAATTGGCCAATATTTGAGGAGTTAGTGTCAAATTTGCATAACTATGATGACGTCATAGGTAGCAAAGTGGTAATTTTGAGATTCGACGCCACTTTGATGACGTCATGATAAAATTAAGGGTCAAATGTGACATGAAATCATATCACCCATCTATACACTATTGGAATATGAAAAAAAAAATCGGGGGTCAACGGACTATCTAAAGAGCTATAATGAATTTTGTATAGGCATGTTTTTGCACATATATTGTCTATGGTTAGTGCGTGCGCGCGTGCGTGCTGTAAACTTTGATGGAGGCTTATTCCGTTATTACTTGTCGTAAAAGGTTGATCAAGGTATCAAATTATTCAGAATTATATTATCAATGCATTGGTATAAAGAAAATGGCGACCCTATGCTCTATAATGCCGTTACGCGCGAGAACGCGCGCGTAACCGTGCGCGCGTGCAAATTTTTGAAATGCTTAAAATGACCTGATTCGTACTCTACTTTGGTCAAAAAGTGATTTTGAGCATTTTGAAATTTTGACGCGCGCGTACGCACGCATCTTGACCTTTATATGACCTTTAATGACATGGACAGTTGACCCTTGACCTGAAGTTAATGTGATGTAAATATTGTTAATTTTTTACGATTGATAATGAAGATATGATTGATAACGTGATTTTACAAAATGGCGTCTAGATGATGTCATGATGACTATTTGACCTTGAACTTGTTTTATACACATCACATGATACGTCCCCATATCTGATGATATTCTGAAGATAATTGATCATGTAGATATGGAGATTTTGTGCTAACAAGAAAAGGGCGGAAAATAAAGAAAACTAATAAATAAATAAAAAAGAAAATTCGTACGAAATTAATAGTTGATCTGTCGATTGACAGATCACCTAATAATAAAAAATACATAAGAAATTATATTTTTTGCAATTTTTGGTGGATATTTGTTATAAATGTGAAAATTGATACTCTCACCAAAAATTAGCATTCTACTAGCTTAATAAATAGGCAAGAACATACAAAAAAACAAATTTAGGGCAAATTTCATATGCTTATTTGCATAATTAATTAATGAAAAATACAAACAATGAATTTTTGTCTTGTTAATTTGATGTAGAAGTACATGAAATTGCTGATAGTACACTTAATTGCATGTAAAATCGAACGCACCCAAATATGCAGAATTCTACTACACAGTCTGCTTGCGTGAGTGGCTGTATAATAGAAAACATAAAGTTCAACAAATCCACACTTTAAATATTTTGAACTTGAAAAAAATAAAGCAAATAGGCTAAAACCATGTAATATAGTTTTAAGTAGTTTTAGTATAATTCTTAATTGACCATGCAGTGTTCCAACTTACCCCATACCATGTTCCAACTTACCCCGTATTGGGGTAAGTTGGAACGTTTGCGATGGTCTTGTTCAAGGTAGATTTTTTCAGTAACCATAATAGAGTTAAAAATTTTATGGGGTGCTTCAAGCTGATATATTTATTGTTTCTCGAATAAAATCTATTTGGATTTTACAGCCATTTTTGTCAAAAATGTTCCAACTAACCCCGGTCTCCCCTACTCTGTTTATTTTGATGCGGAGGCTTAAACTGGTATCCTTATTTGCCCCTCTAGGAAATCTTGTCTCTCTAGTACCATACACACCAAAATAAAGTCTAGGTTAAGCTAAACTGAAGTTATCGCATTTACAAGGAAAAGTTAACAGACGGACGGACATCGAGCATGATACCATAATACGTCCTGACCCGTTGGCGGGCATATAATAAAGTGCTCTGCACACTGTAACTACCTTGGCTGGGCATTGTAAGTTGTGATTGATTGGGCTTACATTCCCATACAGTATCAATCAGCTATTTAGCTTGGTCATTTCTATTCAGATAACATGGCAATTTCAAAAGCTATGCTTGTAGTTGTTACACACAGTCTTAAACAAAATCTGAAGTTGTCAAAAAGAGTGTCTACATGAAGGTCTCCTCTATCTCTGTCTTACTACTTGACAAATCAGGTCATAAGCCTATTCATAATATGAGCTATCAGTGAAGTTCAGTCAATCTTATTAACCCTTTAGCACCTGAACCGCCCGAGACCGCCCTTCCTATTACACACTGAACCGCCCTTAACCGCCCGTACGTTTTCTTTGCGCTATAGTATCTCTTGTCTATGATTTACCGTGGTAATATTGCGTGTGCATACCGTATAGGTTGGCTGCATAGAAAAGATCTGCATAGAAAATCTGCATAGATCTGCATAGAAAAGTGTATGCTCCTATTGAGTATAATAGAGAAAAACCGATTGACATGCATCGGTGTGTAGCAAGTTCCAGACTGTTGCGCAGTCGATCTCAGCAAAGATGGCTGCGTCCATGTCTCGGAAAACCACTTACTTCGCCGAAGAAGCTCGGGCCTTGCTATATGTTCATCAAAACGTTGGATATCACACTGAGTGACATCTAGATGTGAGTTGGAATTAATTTTTGACATATTTGATCCAAGATTTGGCGAAAACTTTAGTATTCTGTCAGTGATACTTTACATTTTTTTGAAGGCGTGGGACTGGGGCGGCTGAAACCCGAACTTTTTTTTTTTCTTCTCGCTCTGCAAACGATTGTCAAAGGTCAATATTCGTACATCTGATTGAACTTTGCCATGTACCATTCTATTCAACAGGTCCTATGCTACAAAATAAATATAACTTGTAATGAACAAAAGTAAATTTATAAAAAAATATTTCAATTCGTTTGGAACAATGCCTACTTATTACCTGTTTTATTGTTTCCTCCAGTGAGTAATTGCCATTATGCATAGGAATCTGTAGGTGCTATAGGGTTAATTGACAATTCATCAACTGGTCATAAGCCTATTCATAATATGAGCTATCTGTGAAGTTCAATCTTATTAATTGACAACTTAATTCATCAACTAGTCATAAGTCTATTCATATTATGAGCTATCTGTGAAGTTCAGTCAATCTTATTAATTGACAACTAAATTCATCAACTGGTACATGTAAATAAGCTATCTGTAATATTCAGCCAATCTAATTGGTTTTAGATTAGACGATGAGATTAGGACATTTTCATGAAGATGGGTCAAATTGCATATAATACTCACTCTTCATATTGACAATGGTCATAGTCATGTTTAGCATGTTTGCAGTTGAGCATGTTTGGGAAGCTGTCTCTACGGCATTTCATCAAGGCAATGTAGAAGTGAGCGCAGTAATCCCGCTTGTCCATGGGTACTCTAGCTGCATTCAACTCCTCCTGGGTAGCGACCATTTCTGTAGGGGAAAAAAATGCAAGAAAAGACAGTTGAATTTATATTTTGAAAATATATATAAAAGGGGATTTGATTTGAAGTACAAGTACATTTATTGTTGGAGAGTGGCCCAAAAGCCTTTAACACCAATGCTACAGACAAAATATTTGTGAATTTTCATTGATGTTTTACAAGATTTACATTACAGTATATAATGAGACTCAGTCAGAATACCCCTCCCCACTCCTCTTTGCTTCCTGTAAATCAAAGGAGTCATTGATTATTGTGAATCATGTTAGACTAGGTAGTTTTTACTCCCAACTCCTTGGTGAGACTGAGGCTTCCAAGTTACTGATTGTTACTCTATTTTGCTATGGGGGAGGGGTGATTCTGCCAGCCAAGTGGTGCATTTTAATAATGAATAATAATGTGACGCTTATGCTGTGCACAGTCACATTTCTCCTACGCTGGCCGTATGACAAGTCAAAAACAGCCATTTTATAGAGTACGGTACCTAAATGATGACGTCACAAAAAACCTTTCTTTTGCATTTCAGCGTTTTTGAGACCTTATTTTGGTAGCGCATGATGAAAACCCCCCACTACCAAAATTTGGTGCAATTCGGTCCATGGGGGCCTGAGATATGACCTCATTAATACATAATAGCGAGTTTTCGCAAATCTCGGGAACGCATCATTCGGGTCCGGTAACACAAAAGTTAACGATTAATCATACACTCGATTTTTAAAGATTGATTGTACATTATAGTCAATAGAATCAAAGTAGAAAACTATTCTACAATCATTGCTAAGCTTTGTGTTACAGGCCCTATAGATCTGCTTTTCGTGTGCAAAATCATTTCATGCGACTATTGTATGGCAAGTTCCCCAAAGTCTACACAGACTTTACACAATAACACATGCAATACATATAGTCTAGGTACGTGACTATCGCGTGATGTGATCTCAATACTGCGGCAGCGGTTTCAAAACGAGCTTGGGTTGCTCTGTAAGGGGTGGCTTTAAATGGGTGTAGATTTGGTGGTTTCTCGCCGATTTGGGTTATTTTCACTGATGACGTAGCTGAAAAAAAATCCCCTTCGCCTCGATGTCAAATTTTGAAAATCGGACGCATGGAAGTTGGATTTGGCTCATGTGAAAGTCTAATGTTGTCTTTACCATCGTGACCGGCCATGAAGGTAAGTTTTGAGTTTTTAAACCTATTTTAACAGCTTGTTGAATATATTTTCTTGGTGTGTGGTGAATATAAATCAAATCTGAAAATTGATTGTCAGGAATAGCAAACTGCCGCGAGAGTTGCGTGCTACACGACCATCATGATGAGTGCAGTGTCGCCGGGAGCCCTGGCATGGGTGCACTGGCTCAGAGGGGTTATGCTAGCGGTTTGTGCATCGCATTGATTGGATTATTATTTCCTTTTAGATCTAGAGTCTACTTGTTTATTATTAGTAATTACATCCTTTGATGAATATAAATATACACATTACACAATATTAGCTTGTTTTCAGTATTTTTTTTGTAAGATAATTGGGATGTCATTAATCATTTAATTAGGCAAACTTAGGCAAATTTAGGCCAAAAAATAATATAATTCTAGGTCCTGCATTAAATCATGTGCTCATACAGAGTAGAAACTGACATCAAAATTTTGTTCAATAAAAACATCTGTTAAAGCGACCAGAAACTGGCAAACACTGGTTGACGCCATCTACGGCTTTTCCTATTTACTCATATAACGGTACACTGTTCCAGCCCGCACGGAGTGCGTTGGACTAGCGCACGGTGTGTGTCGAAAAATGTTACGTATGAGTGAATGGAGGAAGACGTAGATGGCGTCAACTAGTGTTCGCCAGTTTCTGGTCGCTATAACTATAGGCCCAGATTTTTTTTTTGGCAGCAGTGAGATTTTTAATAGATAA
The DNA here is from genome assembly GCF_037042905.1 of Lytechinus pictus. NCBI lineage: Eukaryota > Metazoa > Echinodermata > Echinoidea > Temnopleuroida > Toxopneustidae > Lytechinus > Lytechinus pictus. The sequence continues at coordinate 3,092,087 of NC_087255.1, read as the reverse complement.
CTAATTAATTTGCTAATTGATAATGACTAATCAATACATTTATCAAATACTGCAATACTGAGATCTTTCTGTAAGTATTCAATGTTTTATCATTCTGAAAGTTTTTATTTAGAAGATGTGTTGTTGCAGAAGTTCCTGTCAAAAAATTCCAAACAATATTAAGGAAATTAGCTTGTATGTGTTCGGTAATGAGTTTATGAACGATTAACATATCAATTTACTAATTGATAATTACTAATTAATTAAGACAAATATTGATATCCTTTCTCATCACCTGTTTTTACTCAGTTATAGAGTAAAATGAATATTTTGTAAAATTTTGTTAAAAAACATTTTTTGGGTCACGGTCGGTCACACATTTTTTATTTTTAATATTAAAAAAATCATAACTCTCTTAATATTTGGCCTAGAGTAATGCCTAATGGTTAACTTAATATACCATTTTAAATGTGTTTTTTTTCAGCCCTTGGACTAGGTTACAATGTAATTCCATGATTTTTATTTTTTGTCACATACCTAATTACCTACATGTACATAGACAGATATTCATTAAAAAATCTGACTCAAAATAGTGGAAAAATAATGAATTTTTAGCATTTCATGTGACGGCCTTACAATGCAGCCTTACTCATCAGAATCCCTGAATCGTGTGCAAAGTGAATGGGGGCGCAGACATGGGGTACATTTTTTTTTTCAATCTGAAAAATGACTGCCCGAGGATTTTCCAAGTCAAGAAAATCTTTAGACCAAAAGCTTCGGTCTCTGTTATGTTGGTTGTTCAGCTGAACTCTGTTGGCTTCACTCACCAAATACAGAGACCGAAGTTCTAGCGCGATCTGTACAGGGGACTCAATGCCAATGGCCATGTTTATGTGTATTAAGTTCGGATAAAACAGGGCAGTGAAGTTGCGCGACAGCCGAGGTAAGTCACTGTTTTTGTTCCTTTTAACTTGATTTTTCCCGTTTTTTGGCAATTAATGCCAAGAGCACTCACACGTATTGCGAGGTTAGTATTAGTATACTAACCTTGGCCAAAAAAAGAGGGAATATTATTTAATTTGCATTTCGGTCGCGTTAATTTTCAAAAGTTTGATTCATTAAAGACAAAAATTGAAGAGCCCCGACGGGGGAATTTTGCATTGTAAGTCCCCTAATGGTGGCTGTACAATAGCGAGCCGTCTGTGTATGATAGGGGAAATTTAAAAAATTTAAAAATGTTAAAAAACTCCTCGAAACAGACGGCTGCCAGCTGTCTAGTCTAGAAAATCCTATACTAATTACTATAGATCTAGGCCTACAGATTCTAATATTTCTTTCAATTTTTAATGAGATATTTGGTACACTAACCCATAATAATATAAGGAACATTATTATCCGAAATATTTTGTGAAACAAAAAGAAATTCATATTAAATCCGTAATCAAGTTGCTAGTTGTTAGGTGCGCAGACTTGTCTTGGGGACCACCATCATAAACGTTGCAGGCTGGGCTGCCACACCGTCATGACCATCGGGGCGCAACCGGCAGCCCACAGCAGTGAATCTTGCTTGGCTCAGATTCCTAGTGCACGACAGCTTTATTTCAATCATTCAAAAGTTTAACTGCAATGCATTACCCCTCTCTGGCCTTCCATCTGGGAATCCATATTCTGGATCAAAAGTAGGGATGTTGTGTAGATCTGGTGCTGTGTCAGGATTGGCAATGTAAGCAGTCCACATCTGCCCCATTTTTTTTCTTTCTCATGCACATTGAACAAAAACGAAGTACGCCCCCTATCGACAAAGTCAATAGTGTTTTTGCATGCAATATAAAAAAAAATCACTGAGCCGTATTGTTGGGGGGGGGGGGTCATCTCTTTGTCAAAGTTTGGTCCTTCTTAACATGTTTTTTTTTTTTTTCGCTATTTTTATCAATCCCCCCCCCCCCCCAAAAAAAAAAAAAGATAAAAAAATAATAATAATAATAATAAAGAAATAATAAAAAATACCTTGCAAATGAAATGATGAAAACGGACAAATTGAATATTACAGGATAATTAATTCTTGAAACAGGTCTAATTGTATCACCTTCATCAAATGAGTTATTCATCCTTGGTGCGAGTGGTTTCCTAATTATATCTGTATATATGGCGTTATTTAGAGACCCGGGCCTGTTTCGTTTATATGGGGGTGGAATGTTGAGAGGAAGTGTGAACATAACATGATTTTGCCCCCGGCCCCCCCCCCCCCCCAATCTGAAAACGGATCGACGCCCCTGCTTATTGGAGAGTGGTAGGACTTTTGAAAATGACACAACGTTCAAAATGTTGGAAACTTATTTTTATTTGGAACTTGGAAAACAGCACAATGGCATATTAAGAATAGTAGTTGCATAGGCAGTAGTTGGTCATAGTCGAGTTGAAAACTGAGGACATAACGATGACACAACGGAAAGAAATGGTGAAGGAGAGTTGTTGGACAACCAGGCGCGGATCCAGGGGATTCCTTGCTCACCCCCCCCCCCCCCCCTCAGCAAAATGGGAAAAGAAAGAGAGAAGGAAAATAAGGTTAAGAGATAGAAGAGTATAAGGGGAAAATGAAGAGGTAGTAAAATTGATTTGAAGATATCTTTTACCATTTTAAACTTGTTTCCTTGCCCAAAAACACTTAGAAGAGTGCATTGCACCCCACCCCACTCCCCTACACACCGAGGCCATCGTGACGATATTTGCTTTACACTGAGCTGTGATTTACATGAAATGGCTTAGGCTTGATTTTCATTTTGTTAATCATTGTAAAGCTTGGGAAAGTGTGGAAAAACAAGTATTAAATGAAAATGAAATGTAAACCCACTTTAAATGATAAAAACTTAGTGAAAACATGCTGGAGATGTCTGATATATAAACTTTGGTTCAGATTCAGTTATGTCCTTAGATCCAGCTGGCACAAAAAGGGGAAAAGGTTGTGCTTACTATAAGTGCTGAAATTTCAATTTGGGTGGCAAAATTGTTACAAAATGCTTGAATGTATCCGTTTTATTTCAATTGACTAAAAGTCCAAGGGAAATGTATGAGAAATGTTTCGCAGGGTAAGTTTGATTTTGCCCCTTCCCCTTGACACAGCGTGAAAACGAGCATTTCTGCGCAAACAGATCGATTTCTGCGAGCTTTACAAAAATGGACAGTGCTCACTCAAGTGTAACATTCTGTCAAAACTTTTACTTTCATTGGATAGATGAGACCTAAACCCAAGATTATATGTGAAAAAATTACCCACATGTCGTATATTTTTAATTCCCAGGGCTTTTTCAAAGTGTAAACTTTTTTTGATACGCACTGTATATATAGGCTATTAGGGTGATGATGATGATGATAATATTAATATAATTTGATATACAAATATCCCAGGCTTTGAGAAAATAGCAGGAATTGGTCCGAGGTTGGACTGACAATTATACCCAGTTGTTGTGTGTCCGGACAGGTTGTGTGTCCGGACGATCAGTTTTAGAAAGTCATTTGGAAAAATTTACAAGCAAAGTTTCATGAAATATTTAGTACGAAATGTTAGGTAATATTATAGAGAACAAAACAGAAGATGATTACAACTATTGAATTTGTATTTTTAGTGTAATCCAAAGACAAAAAAGAAGGCTTCAAAAATATTAAGTGTCCGGACACCCCACCCTACTACCTTTCCTGAGGGGTGAAGTTCCGAGAATAATAATGCCAGTGCAAGTACAATGCCAGTATGACCGAGGATGAATAATTCCCTCTATACTTTCGAAACAAAGCCTGGTATATTTGTTTTATATCCGACTTTTAATAAGTTAGAAAAATAGATCTTAATCCTCATAGTTCATCATTGATCTGAACCAAAATATACATTAGATAGGGTTTGCAGAGCATGGTTGCATTACTTGCGCTGACTGACCTACTTTTCCTGAAGCCACGCGCTCAGCGGAACACGGATTAGACATGCCTGCGCTGTCCCTTCAAGGAACTTGCCCGGGGAGAAACACCTCGCTGACCAGTGCACCCGAGAGATTGCATGATCTGTGACGTCAATGTCACAACGTCAACATCGACGTATAGTAACCGAATAGTGTTTTCTTTAATAGTGGGCGTTTTGTTACAACAGCCTAGCTAGAATATGTTTGGTCATGTGATGCTATTTGAACCAATCACTATGCAGGATTTAATTCATGAAGGATAAAATATACATATAATGCACGTAAGCGCGTGCATGCAGGGCCAAATAATGAACGATGTGCGAGAAGAGCCAATGGATATATACCGCATCGAGGTCCGCATGACCGAGTGCGGTATATCCATTTGGTGAGTCGAGCACAGAGTTCAATATTTAGGTCCTCTATGCACAAGAATGCGTGCATTGTTTGTTTTTGTTTCATACAACCCTCCTCCTCCCCCATGTAACTGAGTTGCCCCGAATGCTGTATTTGATCTAAATTCTAGATAATTCCTGACCTCGCACTTTCCTGCACTCTGACGTCAGAGCGCAGGATAGTACTTTTGGTATGACGTCAGAGTGCAGGATAGTGCATTTTGGATGCAATAGTGCAAATCGCTGAATATCACGTGATCCGATTTGGACCAATCAGATTACAAAAACATTCTTGGGAGTTGTATAATAGAAAATATATCTGGCTTTCCGTACTTGAAAATAATTTGCTTCAACTTCACTCAAATACATTGACTTTAAAACAACAAAATGAAGCTTCTTTTACATAATGTATATATGCAGTCTGATATTTTATTTTTCAACATTTATAATTTTTTTCATTCATCTGCCCATCTAGATTGAATCATTCACTTTCACTCACATCACATTGCTCAATAAATAGAGCTAGACCTAAATATCAATATATATATAGTTTTTCATAGTAATTAATCTCTTTTAGACAATACATGTACATTCCTATATTTAGATGTACAAATGCTATTATGATTCAGATTGACATACATACCTACAAATATAACCATTTGATATCACAAGTACTTTATGACTATTATTTAGTTGAATACCAAAAGGGCATTTATGTCCACAACCTTTACTTATACACTATAACATGTCTGTATCTTAGAAATAACTTTTACCTTACAGGACAGAATTAAATTATTTTATTTATTAACTGAGCAACCATATTCAATCCCTTTAAAATTCTTATCATTATCTCTGAAAATAAACACCACCAGAAATGCTGCAAAGTAAACAACAAAATATAACTTTGATCTGGAAAAAAAAGGATTTCAATTTTGCAATCAGTTGCCCATAAAAGATTTTAAGGCTTGTCATATAAAAAATGGTGACATCAAACTAAAATAACTGTGATGAAACAAAAATCAACATATTTTTAGAGAAAATATGGAGTAATCTAGTTGAAAGGGTTTCATTCACAACCACTATCTATTGTTATCCTCTTCATCAAACACACAGGCCCGAATTCACAAAGGTGGTTTTTAAAACCATCAGTTGAACCCATGGTTTATGCAGATTTTCTGTATAAATTACGCTTATTAATACCGCGTGTATTAAAGAATGTCCAATGCTGATGCATACTTTTGTCAGTGCGCCAAACTGACGGCTGTTGCCATGGTTAAATATGCTATTTCATTAATGAGTCCACTGTTTGAAGAGTGGACTCATTAATTCAAAACAGTGGACTCATGAATAAAATAGAGTGGATAACCACGGCAAAAGGCGTCAACTTGGCGCACTATGACAAACGCGCGCATCAGCATTGGAATTTTTTAACATACGCAGCAATTAAGCATAATTTATACAGGAAATCTGCATAAACCATGGGTTCAACCGATGGTTTTAAATACCACCTCTTTGAATTTGGGCCATAATGTTTGATCAATTTCAATACTGAAGTAAACAATAAACTCCTATTAATCAAAAGTATCAAATTCTATTAACATCATCTATATTTATGTGAGGTGTGCTTTTTTGTGAACTGCCCTCAATGTCAAAACAGTAGTATCCCACAATTCACAATTATGCATGCAGGACAAGGGTGCAAGAAAATATTCAATCACTCTATGTATACCTTTACTGGAAAATAGCATTATATACTGTATTAGTGGTAGCAGTAACATACCTGCCTCAAAAGGAAATTCTATTTTATTTCTTCTTTTTAGTAAACATTACAGAACGTATGTAAATATAAGTCTCAATAAACTCTCCATCTTAAATATTCACTGGGGATAATCAGTATGACATTGAATGATTATATCTCATATTACAAAAAAGTTTAGATACACAATACATCATGAACACACCTCTGTACCTACTACAGAAAATACAGAAAAATGAACCATTCTCTGATGTCAAATACAGTCTACAACAAAACAAATATATTTTGGTGTGTTAAGTAACAGGCAGGGTTTTCTAGTCTAATGGGTCACATCCAAGGGAATGTATGTTTGTACAGACTATGCATGGCTTTTCTTTACTTCAGTAAACTACTCTTACTGGGGGAAAGACCTAAAGGAGTAATGTATTTAAAAAAATAGCAAAGTATACACAATAATTTCTTCTTCTATGAGACAATGAATTTCACGATAGTTACATAAATGCAAAACTACAATTAAAAGTTAATGGAATTATCCAATGGATAAAATGTTCTTGTGGTATTAGTGCTATTTCTTGTCCCAAGAAGTCTTATTTTGAATCTCCAATCCTGGTGAAGGAAGATTCCTGTTAGAACAAAGCAGTTTCCCTGGTCCAAAGTACATTGTTACACAGAGAATTTCTTGAGTATTTTTAGGCTTTGACAAGAGTTGTGTGAGACCATGGTGATACTGTATGGAAGTGAGACCATGGTGTCTGAGTGAAAATGAGAAGGGAATTTTGAGGACAGAGAGGGCAATGGTGAGAGTGATGTATGGTGTGAAGTTGATCAATTGGAAGAAGACTGAGCACGTGATGCAAGACGTTGGGTTTGGAAGAAGCAGTGGACTGCTTGGCGAAGGTGAATGGGGTACGTTGGTATGGGCATGTGCTGAGGGATGACGAGCAAGTTTTAAGCAGGGCTTTTGAGTTTGAGGTGGATGGTTAGTTGATGACCAAAGAAAACATGGAAGAGGCAATTGGATGAAGAGAGTAGGAATGTTGGATTAAGGATGCAATTAATGGGGTTAAAGTGGAGTGAGGGGGTAAGGGCAACTGCTTTGAGTGTAAGGTGAATCTTATCATCCATGTTCCTGAGGGAAATAAACTCTGGATTGATGATTTATGATGAATTTTTAAATACAAAAATAACTAACTTTCTTGTCTTTCATAAGATGTCATTTTTCTTCATATAAAAGATGACAGACCTTATTTCTACCAATAGACTAAATCCACAATTATGTGAAATGTGATGATGAACAAGTGAATATACGTAAAGTTGGTCAAATGAAAAATTTAAATGCCAATTTTTTTTTTATAATTGCTTAATATTGATTGTACATTGAACAAAAAACAATATGGATCAGAATGGTTTGAGGAAAGACTCAATGATAAACTTTACCTCCCTTGGATAGATAGAATGCAACTTGTTTTCCAACAAGCCATTATTTTGCGTTTCTTTTAACATTAGCAGCAGTATGCTACATTAGGTTTTTGAGTACCACAATCAAACAATAGTCAATCCGTTAAGATTGGACCATGGTGTTTATGAGGGAAGACTTGTTCTATGGATGGATCAACCCTAAAAGGACTGGGGGTGATAGCCCTCCTCCTTAACACTTCGCGCAATATTCATGCAGTGCATAAAGATAGCATTGCAAATTTTATGACTTTTCTTTGACGTCTCGTGCTACTTTTGAGATAAAATTTGTGACGTAAGGGTGCATCATCGCGACACCATGTGACTTTTAACGAGACATTGGGTCAGATGCATAAAAAGTAGCAATGCTTTTGCTTGGCTTTAGCTTGAATGATTTCGTATGCATAAAAATGAGGGAGCAAATGCTTTTGCTAGTAAGCTCAAGCAATTGCTAACTGCCTGCTAGTGTTTGCTTGATGATCAACCTATTGCTAAAAAGCATATGCATGAAGCAAACATTTTGCTTGTTCGTTTTAAGCATTTGCTTTGGTATTTTCCAAGCTCCGTCAGAGCAGCTTGAACGTTTGCTTGATCAGGGTGTCCGGATTAGTCCGGAGACTAATCCAATGGGCCATGGGTAATGCGCGTGCCAATTTTCGTTGCGCTCGCGCGATTGACGTCCGAGATCATAAGGGGGGAGGGGGGCTGAATCACCCCCAGTCTTCCTAGGCATTGAAAAAGCCCTGTCTATTCAGGGTTAAGCACAAGCTAAAGGTTGTGCATACAAAATAAAGCAATTGCTAAGTTATGATGTTTAGCTTGGCTAGCAATTGATTGTGCTTGAAGCAAATGCTTGCAAGAAATTTCTACTTTTTATGCATCTGTACCAATGTCATGCTGAAAATGGTTTTGTGTATGGGAGATAAAATTCATATAAGGGTGATTATTTTTCAGTCTAATTGTTCTGCTTAATTAATTTAGGGTTTAATTCAGTTGTTAAATGGTCTGTAATAATTTGTATTGAAAAAAAAATAATGAAAAGTAAAAGATATAAAAACAAATACATAAATCCCAAAACAAGTGGAACGCCTCTCGCCTGCATTGTGCGATTCAATATAGCAGCAGTGCTGACTTTGAGAACAGCTACACGTATTATTCACAAAAGAAAACATTCATATGATAATAAAATACTATGTCCATTGAACAAACATGACCTTTGACCATGATCATGTGACCTAAGACGTATGCAAAACAATAATTCATTCTTGATTACCCTTATGTCTTTGTTTCATGAACTAGATCCATAAACTTTCTAAGTTACGACGCCAATTCAACAAATACCCCCAACACGGCCAGAGTTCATTGACCTTTAAAATGACCTTTGATCTTGGTCATGTTTCTTAAACATGCACAGGATATTCAGGGATACATGTACATGATTGCTCTTATGTCCGAGTTTCATGAACTACATGTAGATCCATACACTTTTAAAGTTATGACAATTCCACAAATACCCCCAACATGGCCAAAGTCCATTTACATGAAGTTTCATGAACTAGATCCATAAAATTTCAAAGTTATGATTACATTCCACAAATACCCCCAACATCGTCAAAGTTTGTTGACTCTAAGTAACCTTTGACCTTGGTCATGTGACCTGAAACTCGGGCAGGATCTTAAGTGATACACCATTACCCTTATGTCTAAGTTTTATGAAATAGGTCCAATAGATATGACGACATTTCAAAATCTTAACCTTGGTTGAGATTTCGATATCGATTCCCTCAACATGGTCTAAGTTCATTGACCCTAAATGACCTTTGACCTTGGTCAGTAATACTTGATTACCCTTATGTCGAAGTTTCATGAGCTAGGTCCTTATACATTCTAAGTTATGACATTTCAAAAACTTAACCTTGGTTATGATTTCAATGTTGATGACGTCACTGCCGCTGCCGGTGGAAAAGCGGTGCCGACAGTCTCATTCTGCTATGCAGGCGAGACAATAAAATACATAAGGAAAAATTTGGCTTTAATTTTTCTTTGTGGAAACCTCTAAATAAAAGTACAAAGATGACATCTGGAGGGAAAAAGTGAAAATCTGAATTGAAATCGAGTGTTAAATATGCAAATAATGTTTTTCATGAATAAATTTGCATATTTTATTCATAATAAATAAATTTTTTCTTATACTGGCTTATGGTTAATGTGGAAAAGAATGAGCATGTCAAATTTTAGCGCGATCGCACGAACGGCAGCTGAGATCAGAAGGGGGCATCACTCCCCCCCCCTCAGTCCTAAATCTCAAATAGCCCTGTCCTTTTAGGGTTTAAAATCTACCACTTCTGTGCTATTGAATAAATACAAACATTGTCATAAATAATCTTTATTGGCCCTGCTGCAAGAATTATATGTATAATTAATGGTAACTTTGCTATCAACAGCAATAATGATGTAGATGTTCTATCACTGCCATCCCTATTATCAGCAGATGATAAAAGCTGTAAAACAAAAAAATCAATTTTTTTAAATATCATAATAGTAAAGATGCCCAAAACTGAAATAATACATTTATTTTCATTAAATACAAGTACAATACAAAACTCTAAAATAGTCCTAAATGTGACATGCACAAAGTAATTCTTATCATTATCATATCAGAAATGTCAAATTCTAAATCAATTCTAGATGTGCAACAAATATGCCCTATATTGCACGATTTAGTAGTTTAACATCAACCCAAATAATATCATAATTTTATTATTAGAACATGATAAAACTATGCACAATATATCAACATGTCAGTATACAACAGAAGTCAGGGCCCATGTAATACAGAGCATTTGCTATCAAATGGCAACAACTTAAAAAAAAAAAAAAGGTTAATAGTTAATATGTTGAAGAAAGAGCACATAGAACAATGATTTTGATTGGCCATTACAAATTTATGATTAATTGCAAGAAAGAGCACATGGAACAATGATTTTGATTGGCCATTACCATTTATGATTAATTGCAAAGCTTTGTGTCACAGGGCCCTCTAATTAATAATCAACATGTAAGATGAAAGAAAGAATATTTTCAAACAGCAAGGTCATACAATGAAGATAATTATGATTAGTTTTTGTATCAAATAGACTGATTTTTGTATCATAAGAACAGGAGCAAGATAGTGCAGATTGCAAGTTTCTCACAATAATAATACATCAATGAATAAGGAAAATTGTCAGGATTGTTAGCTATTAAATTGAATATTAGAACAGTTCAGACTTCCATTGAATAAAGGAAACAGAATATAAGAGTAATAGGAATATTTTGTACATAAAACATTTGGTTTTAATTATGCATGCTTCATTGCAGAATTCATTTTGGGTTATGAAAGTTAAGAGAAATTTCTGTGAAAAAAAGAAGCACTGCAAAAAGGATAAATAAACTGAAGACATCTAATGGATTTATTGTCAGCAAGACTAAAAGACAATGTTTAGAATAATTTCTTTTTAATGAGTAGATATATCAATTGACTGCCTGACCCGGTCACTTCTCTCTTTCTAAAAAATGAAGCCACCAGTGTATAAACACTGTCAGAGGAGAAACTATCATATTGGGTATAGTGTTTTGGTAGTTATGCTACAAGCAGTTTGTTTTTAGAAGGTGTTTTTTAGGGGGTCTCATCAGCTTATGAGTCTATTTATTCAAAAGTCAAAAAAAGTGTTCTCACTTTCAATTATATGTTGTTGTTTTTTCATATGACTGAAGCCAATGAAAGATAGTAGAGAATTCTTACCCAATGAGTATATAAAGCTCTAGGCAATACAAGTATCTTCTTAATAAATTTTAATTTTTGGCACCACAATCACACAACTTTTAGGTATATATATTTATGTCACCTTATTTGCATTCCTAATTCCCTTATCTTTGAGATACAATAGTACATGAACCTTACACATGTATACTGTATAAAAGGAATAAAACAGAACAACCACCTTTTTAATATGAGCTGCTTTGACAAACCTGTCATATACTTGTATGGTATACCACTCATTAACATACATGTACTACAAAGAAGACACTACTGCAAGTACACAATACGCTTTTAAAAATGAATTCAAACAAATCAGCAGTCTGTCAATAACAAAAATCTTATAAGCCCCTTTTACACCTTCATGGAAGCAACACGGATCATCCCGGATTGCCGATCCAGGGTCATCCGTGTACAGTCCGGCATTACCGTGTACAGTCCGGCATTACCGGTGCCATCCTTGATGTACCGGCACATCCGGGAGAAAAATTGAACATGTTCAATTTTTCATCCCAGAGTACACGGATGGAAACCATCCGGGTCCATCCGTGTAAGCCACCCTATACATTCATGAAGCTACCGAATGCATCCGGGAGGCTTCCTGTAGGAACCGGGAGGTCCTTGTTCATACTGGCTTTATCCGGGTCTAATTTTTCCATTGTTTGCGTACATGAACAAAAGTCTGTGTTCATGGCCATGTATGTGTACACTTCAGCCATTGCAAAAAGAATAGAAACTTCAATCTTGGCTAATGCTCTAGAGATATCCCAGTAGAGACCGTAGCCTCCCTGAAGGTTTGTGTAAGGACCCAGTAAGATCCGTGTATTCCGTGTTGACTCCCGGTAGCTTATCAAGCAGATCCCTAGTGCTACCTTGTCTATCCTTGAAGAAACCGTACTTTCCCATACGTTTCCCTGTAAATACCCATTTAAATCCGTATTCACTCCGGCCATGGTTGAAAAATATCAGTTTTGCACCACAGATCATCACGGACTGACATCCGTGATGGTCCGTGGTGCATCCTTGAAGGTGTAAAAGGGGCTTTACAGAAGATAAATTATTTTACCAATAACCAATTTTTTTTAAAAAATCATCTCTCCTTATGGGCACTGTAACCTGGTAAATATTGAAAGGAACTGATAAATAATCCATTTATGCAGACGAAGGAGATATCATACATGTAACATACATATGATTTATGAAATGCAAACTTCACAAAAAGGTATTTGAATATTGGGATAGTATGAATGTACATAAAATTATCTGCAAAAATATTCATGTATGAGAATTGTTCCTCTTTATTTAACCACTTCCTCATTATCTCATGTATATTCATTTCCACTGCCTTTTTTTAGTCTTGCCTTTTACATACATATTTCTTATCTCAGTATTTATGCAAATGTTACTATTTTCAATGTTTGAAATATGTAATGAGTCTATTAATTGTTTATACTTTGCATACACGACCAATTCAGCCATTTGGCTTCATGTTTTTTTAATAAACCTTGAGCTGAATTGAATTGGAAGGAGGCTATCTTAAAGAAAAAACACAAAGAAGAAGAAACAATATAAAGCCTATATTATCCATCCAGTACAAGTACTTGCACTCATTCATAAGCAGCCTTCAATAGTGGTAAATCCAAGCCATAGACATGACACACAAGGATCATTAACCAATGGGCAAACTTCATTCAGAACATGTGACCTGTAATAACACTAGTCCCATATCAACCGAATACCCATACAGAGCTGCCAAGTTGTATTTTGCATTTTCAGTATTCTTATCCCCCAAAATCAGTATTTTGACAAAAAAATCAGTATTTTTACCGTGTGAGATAAATATTTTGTATATTTCCCCAAAAAAGTGTATTTCATAATAAAATGCTTAGCGCACTCGCCCATCACGGCGCTCAAGCTGCATGCAAGCTAAAATGTGCACTGCTCTTGCAGATGAAACAAAAAAAACATTGAAACTTGTGTATATCTCACCCTGGTTTTTACAAAATGATTGAAAAAAAAAACAAGTTTCCTCAAATTACATTGATCTAATAACAATATTTGTGTACGTTTTATGAAATAGAGACATATAGAGATGATTTTTCTCAATAAATTAAGATTAAAAAAAAAAAAAAACATGTATTTTTTAAAGAAAAAACGTACTGCCGTATTTTGGTTGCAAAAACGTACTAAATACGGAAAAATCGTACTACTTGGCAGCTCTGCACATATATTACAATACAGGCAGATCAATCTTTTAACAGTAAGTACATTAACATATTGTATCTCGTCTGCTTTTAAATATTGACAGTAATACTTTGCTGCATTATTCACCAAATTCAATTCAAATACAGATCTGCTCTTAGCATTTTTAGGGCGGGTTTACATATAGTTTAATTTCTTACATGTTAGCTTTCAATAAAACAAGGTTCAGAATGAATGCTGATATTCTTAGACAGTTCCATAAAGTACTTACGATTATGAAAACCTTGTAATTATGGTAATTAACATGTAAACAAGGCTGAGCAACCAATCATAACCAAGTTTCCATGGTAAGTCCACCATTTTATGAAACAGACCCCTAGTTCAGTACTGGAAATGTTCTGATAATATCTTCACAAGATGAGAGACTTGTTAAAGTATAATATTACATATATTTTGGTGAAGCCTTCTGTCCTATGATTCCACAATGGTTGCTTTGATTTCATCTAGATAGTTGGACAATAAGCTGGAATCATTAGACTTTCCATCCACTGAAATACCTCCACCATCCTACAGAAAAGAAAAAAAATGGTTTTAAAAAATTATGAAAACAAAAGATATAGATGCTATGATTAAACAAAATAAAGCAAAATATGTGTACAAATATATATAGATACTTGATATTGCAAATGTACTAAAATTAATGGCTCCCCAAATTCTAAGTTGAATCTATGGGGGAAAAAAGAAGAAAACTTTAAAAAAAAATCATCAGAGTCAGGTGGATAATGACAAATGAAAATCTTTTCATTATAAGAAGTATTTGTCATTATTATTATTATACTTATTACACAGGGACATGGACCTTTCTTCTCTTGCCTCAAAAATGTGCTTGATTTTCATGATTTTGCATATACTGGATAATACTGAATTTTTATTCATCAAAACAGATTGTTAATTATTCTAATATACACTGTCCATGGTTTCAACATCTTCATTCGCAAATAGGCATATTCACCTTATAAAAGAGTGGGTTCCCAATTGACCGTCTTGCTAACCACCGTAGTGACTACAATAGTCCTATACACTTAAAGGAAAATGAAACCCTTGAAACTAGCTGAATCCATATCAAAGAGAAAAATCAAAGAAACATATTGTTGAAAGTTTGAGGAAGATTGAATGAATAATAAGAAAGTTATGAGCATTTGAATATTGAGATCACTAGTGCCATGTAGATCCTCCCATCGGCAATGCGACCAAGATCTGTGATATCACACACGTACAACTCCCTCATTACTTAAGTACTTATTTCATTTATATTCTCACTTTTAAAGAGTCTATCACAAGGTTAGGTGTTTTCTTTATGAGATGACAAGTACAGAGGTTTCACAACATTATATCATTGATGAATCGTTTGTCATATGATTAGAATGAGCAAAAAGAGATGTTTTGGGGTATATTTTCAGTGTCCGAATGGGAGAGTTGTACGTGTGTGACATCACAGATCTTGGTCGCATTGCCAATGGGAGGATCTCCATAGCATTAGTGATCTCGACATTCAAATGCTCATAACTCTTTTATTGCAAGTCCTATTTTACTCAAAGTTTTGTTGATCTTATTCTTTGATTTTTCTGCTTTCACAAAAGCTAACTTGCTCCAAGAGTTTCATTCTCCTTTAAACATCACCTTGACACTGGTATATTACTATCAATATATTGTACATGGTATTCTGGGATATTATCACCATAATCGATGGTTTTGATATAAAACTTTTTTACTGAGCTAATAATAATGCGAAGTGATCTAAATACATATCATCATGAACTGAAATTTTTTTATACTGACCAAACCCTGTATATGGCAAAATTAAAAACTAATCACTCAAGTAGAACACAGAAAACTTTTAGCATAAACTGCCTAAATTTGTGACAAAGCAAACTATCCAGACAGCTGTCCGATATGAGAGTCATTGGTCTAGGAAGGCAAGAGAATAAGACAGAAAATGTATATGACACGATTTCTGAGATCCTGTCATCACTAGTAACAAATATTTGCCGCCATTTTTATTCTAATATTTGAGTATGATCAGCTTGATGATAGTGACATACATGTACCCTTCAAATCTAATGACATTGCCAGCAATCCGAAGGACAGTAAATCAAAGGAAAAGAGTGCATTGCTCCAAAAAGCTTTCAATCCTACAAAGTCAACTCCAGTCATTGTATAATGAGCTTGTTGCAAATACCCTTAATAAGGGCACTGTAAAGGTATTGTGGCTCAGTGGGTAAGTCTCTGGACTTTGAACCACAAGGTCCAGGGTTCAAATCCCACCATAGCACCCACGTCCTTTGGCAAAGCATACATTTGCCACTCTCCATCAAGGTGTAGTAAATGGGTACCCAGTAGGAAGGAATTCCTTGAATGCTCGAGCGTCCGATCAGGATAGCCGTGCTAAAGCCGGGGTAATAGTATGCAGTGCTTAGAAACATTTGTATTAAGCGCTATATAAATGTTGCATATTATTATTATTGATAAACAGATAGCAGACTATCGAGAAAGACATAAAAAAATGAGCGCAGATGAAAAGTTGAAGGCAGACATACTCATTGTTGGGGACTCTATGGTGCGTCCCATCCAACCACAGAAGCTATCCAATGCAAAGAGCTCCAGGAGCTAAAATCAACATTTTCGAGAGAACAAACACCTCTCCATTCTGTCCACAATGTCATTCTTCACGTTGGTACTAATAATATATCAACCTGAAATTATCACGACCAATTTAGAAATACTTAGCGATTAAATCCTCAAAGAATGTCCGTTGGTATCATTGATCACAATCAGCAGGCAATGCAAAGATGAAATTGAGCGAATCAATTATGCAATCCAAAGAATCAAAGCTCTGAACTCTTCTTACCAATACATATCCAAATTTTGCTATTACAGTTCACAACCTACACAGATGACTAGGTACTAAGATCTCGGCAATGAAGAGTCAGCCAATTTGCAAATAGGGGCCGTCTCTAACACTGATTATGCTATTTGTTTACAAAATCTTCAAAAGGCACCAACAAGGTCTAAAGATTGGACTTTTAAACGTGAAAAGTCTATTCAATGAAATAGAAGATATTTGCTTCATGCTTCAGTCACTTAAGTTAGAAATTGTATGCATATGTGAAACTTGGTTGAATGGATCCATATACATGTAGAATAGTCTTGTTTCAGTACCAGACTTTGATATTACAAGACATGATGGAAGAAGAAGAGGATCAAAAGAACTCTTTGATATCATACCTACAATGTAAAAAAAGAGACTTGACCGACTGATGCTTAATATTTTTTTTTGTCGGCTATGGAATACAAACAAGTTTTTAACGCCTAAGTTGAAGAAGCTTTTACCACAACACCCAATACAAATATTGACGTACCATAGTCTTGACTAGCACACAGACTTGATGTCCCTTCATAGAGCAGCTAAACAAGGATGCAGTACGTTCAACCCTCTCTACCACCGCCATGTGAGAGAAGAAACAGACACGAGCAAGGACAATAGCAAAGTCTACAGAACAAGGGGCTGTGCTGAATGAGTTCTTGGCTGACAACTCGCCCTTTCCAAGAAGTTCAGAGTAATGCTCTCTGTAAAGACAAAACAAGTTAAAGTTTTTAATTTCATGAAGAAAAGTAAAATTTAATGTACAAAATGAGAACACAGAAAACACCAAAGGAGTGTTGCAAGAAACTTGCGATCAATTACAAATATATTTTGGGTTTCCAAACTCATTCATACATGTATATCTTGCAATATTTATTTTCTTTGCAATTGATTTTCTGGGCCCCCGTCTTACAGAGTTGCAATTGATCTGATCAATCACAACTATTGACGGTTCATTCATTCGTTGTTCTCTTGTGTAATTCTCTTTGTTTACTAAGGAGATTGTGCAAACTTCCTGTAGAAAAAAATATGGTATGGATGGATTTCCATACAGTTGAGATTGATTTGTTCAATCATACCTCTTTGTAAGAAGAAGCCCTAATCTGCTTCTGTCACCAAGAACTGTAAATTGATTCATGTTCAAGTCACCCAACTGAGTTTAACTGCCCCAGGGGAGTGGGGGGGGGGGGGGCATGGTGTTTGTGAGGAGAATAATGTTGCTGGCAGTTTCCATTAAAAACAGAATAAAACAACTAGAAAGGAAACAAATACATAAATACTAACCCTGCCCCTGCCACTTACTACATAACATGGCCTCCATTAGGGTTAATGGTCAAATAAATGAACAAAATAGCATGGCCTACATTAGGGTTAATGGTCAAATAAATGAACAAAATAACATGGCCTTCATTAGGGTTAATGGTCAAATAAATGAACAAAATAGCATGGCCTACATTAGTTATGTTCAAATAAATGAACAAAATAGCATACATGTAGGTTAATGGTCAAATGACTGACTAAATAACATTAGTTTAAGTTAACCCTAATTCTAAAATCACACGGCCATGTTACGGACCTTTGGATGCCTGCATATATTTTGGATAATGAAAATGCATGGTCTAGTTAGGGTTAATGGTCAAAGTACTGACTAAATAATATTAGTTTACGTTAACCCTAATTCTAAAATCACACGGCCATGTTACGGACCTTTGGATGCCTGCGTATATTTTGGATAATGAAAATGCGTAATTTTTCCCCCCAATAATGAAAATTTGAGCAAAAGTTTCCTACATTATGTGGAAGACACGGATTATTTATGGATGTTACATATGAATTACAGATGTTGCGGGTAAAACCTGCGGATGAGCCCATCCGCTGCCAACCCACTGACACGTGTCACTGACGACTTAGGGATGTAACGAATGACTTATGGATTTTACGTACGATACGGATAAGTTACGCTCGTGTCTGCGAATATCGACTTCCTCTGGCATGTGCACCATCCGCATATAAACCCACATGGATCGGAACTTGCTTCAGTCGCATTTCATCAAGTCTGCGAGCTAGAATACTTTGTTTTTATAAATGTTTACCAAAATGTGCTTTAATACACTTACAGACTGTTTTTTTTTTTCAAAGAAAGTTTTTATTCAATATTTCTCCACAAATTATATAATCAAATGCAAGCTGCATGTAATATGTTACAAACAATATTATACAGTGCGTCCCAGAAAAAACGAAACCGAGATTTAGCGATGATTTATCATAACTTAATCATAAATAAAATAGACAAATTACCTACCAATGTAAAGTTTAGAATCTCCTTTTTCATCTGGTATTACTTAGATTATTCCTTATTCACGCATGAGTGAGCAAAAACAATTCGAAGAAAGGATGCCAAAAACTCATTTGGAGGGGGGTATCTGAATTTCGAAAAGAAAATCACACGACTAAAAAGTTCAATATCTGCTCTTTTCTTTGATACCTTAATCACAGAAAAAGGTCAAGAATTAAAAAGTTATGATCCCTCGAAACAATGCTTGTATTTCCATAATTTCATTAAATAAACGTGTTTTCACCGGTTTCCCACAGAAGCTATTGCACGGTAACAGAAGACTTAATTAGGGACAGTGATTGAAAACGGACGGAATTCACGGAAAGGGCCTTTTGAAACGGAAAGTGGCATTTCAAACGGAAAATCACGGAAAACATATTTTCCCTCAAAATACACAGAATAGCAACAGAAATTACTCCAAAATCACAACAAAATGAGAATATTAAATGGCCAAAAAACCCCAGAAAACACGATCTCACTTCGCTACTATCATGACAATTCACACATCGTGACTGCACTCGACATCAGCACACTTGATTGTACCCCGCACCGTACCCGTACCCGGCCGGCCGGGTTGGGCTTCACATGCACACATATCGTTCAACTACATGTACACGGTCGTGTGTTGCTGCCCTCTACGTTTGAAGATGTACATGTAACAGCACGATATCGTGGTCTTAAAATCCAAGACGGCGGATTGGCAAAAGCCGTTGACTGATGATAACGATGTCCAAAAACCCCCCAAATTATCGATGAAATATCATTTCACCGTGAAATAATGCTAATAATATGAAAGGTGAGGATGTATACATGCAAAATGGGTGTGTAAAAATATTTTATGCACCCGCATAGATCCGATTAGAATGGATTTTATTGTGTTGTTGGTACAGTAGCAGATACTAATTTTGACCAGTGCGAGTGTGCGTGTTGTGATTTTGCTATTCAATGTGTAAACGGAATTGTCAGTTTTCCGTGTGTACAAAGTCTATGGGGAAACGGAATTTCCGTTTTCTGACATGCTGAAACGGAATTTGAGATTTTCTGAAACGGAAAAGGCAATTTTTTGAAACGGAAAATCACTGTCCCTACTTAATGCATGGCTGATCGTCAACAAAATGGAGTGTCGAGTGAGTTTGAACGCTAGCCTGTAAAACCTCTTCATTTTATGAAATTATTGAAATTCAAGCCTTATTTCAAATAGCCAGAACTTTGTTATTTCTTGACCATTTTCTGTAATTGAGGTATCAAATTAAAGAGCAGATATTGAACTTTTAAAAACTGTGGTTTTCTTTTTAAAACCCAGATACGGCCCGCCAAATGAGTTTTTGGCCTCCTTTCTTCGAATTGTTTTTGCTCACTCATGCGTGAATGAGGAATAATCTAAGTAATACCAGATGAAAGAGGAGATTCTAAGCTTTAAAATGGTAGGTCATTTGTCTATTGTATTTGTGATTAAGATATGATAAATCATAAAAGATAACATTATTTCACTTTAAGAGTGAATTTTTCACACAAAAAATAAAAAGGCAAAAGCGATTTTGTGTCTCGCCCACTTATGAAAATAACCAGAAATATCGTGATTTGCGAGGGCACACATCAGAATTATATCGAAACTTCATTTAAAATGACTGGGATGGAATAACACTTGTCATAAGAGCCTTGCACGTAAACTTTAATGTTGACCTAAAAATGACCTTTGACCTTACCATGTGACCTCCGACTGCAGCATAACATGCAGGTCGCCTAAGTACATCTACCTGTACCATCCAAGTTTTGTTGAAAAGTGACTTATGGTTGCGGAGTTACGGTAGGTGTCATAAGAAAGTCTTGCATGTAAACTTTAACATTGACCTGAAAATGACCTTTGACCTAACCATGCGACCTCCGACTGCAGCATCACATGCAGGTCCCCCAAGTCTATCTACCATCCAAGTTTGGTTGAAAAGTGACTTACGGTTGCGGAGTTAGGTGTCATAAGAGAGTCTTGCATGTAAACTTTAACGTTGACCTGAAAATGACCTTTGACCTTACCATGTTACCTACGACTGCAGCATTACATGCAGGTCCCCCAAGTCCATCTACCATCCAAGTTTGGTTGAAAAGTGACTTACGGTTGGGGAGTTAGGTGTCATATTAGAGTCTTGCATGTAAACTTTAACGTTGACCTGCATGTACATGTAAACTTTAACGTTGACCTGAAAATGACCTTTGACCTTACCATGTGACCTCCGACTGCAGCATAACATGCAGGTCCCCCAAGTCCATCTACCATCCAAGTTTGGTTGAAAAGTGACTTACGGTTGTGGAGTTATGTGTCATTACAGGTTTGTGACGGACGGACGACATTTGGATCCCTAAGTCTCGCCTTCACCTCTGGTGGGCGAGACAAAAAAATAATCTAAAAATCGACAAGGGGCATTCCCAAAATAAATGGGGAACAGTTTTGAACAAAAGAAACACAAATCAGAATTTAATATACCAATAGTTTTCAGATAATTGTTAACACCCAGGATAATATGGAGAATCTTACTGTATATTGTAAATATCTACATGTAAATGTTCTTGATAAAGAACATAAATTTTGTCTCAAGTAACAATTGGTTTTAAAACAATGTTCCATCATTTGTTTTGTGAAATAGCGTAAGTTTTTCTCATCACATATTTTATGAATAAATTAATAAATTAATCCTTTCATTACTTTGTTCACGCCAGTTTCCACTTGGTAATGAACATCTTTTTAAGAGGGTTTTTTTTTTGCTTTACCATTGGACAGGTAAAGAAGACATGACACAATAATAACCAAGAAAGTTACAATGAATATCTGTTTCCATAATATCCGCAATGTCAAACATTTTCTTTAAGAAAGTGCTTGGTTTAAAAGATAGCAATTATTGTTCAGAAATGTGATATATATGTAATACCATGTCATGGTGATGGAAAAAACCCTGTTATTTTCCTTTCAATATTGTATAGAAAAAAGGTGGTTTTAGATGTTTTAAATGATTTTAAAACTTCAACCCCCCCCCTCGAAAGTGTCAAAAAGCCATAGACTTGTAAAAAAGTTATTACGTGTATAAAGCCCATTTGAATATATTAAAACTTAAAAATTACTTAATGATAATTAAGTGTGTGGATCAATTACATGTACATATCTTCTGTACTGTTCAGATGGGTTTACATATCTCATGTATTTTACGAATGGATAATGCATATTCTGCCGATGCTTATAATTCATCTGCAGCAAAATTGTTATATTTTCAAAATTGTTGCTGCTGATCTGGGGATTGAGTTACGGATGGATACGGATACCATAAATGTCAGTGTGACTGTAGTATAAATTAACTGGGCTATTTATTAATTTGGTCAGGAAACTCTTCTTCAAAGGATTATTATCAGATATTTATTTTTTAAATTGGCAAAATCAATTTTTTTTAATGTATTTTATTGTTTTTGAATTTCTTAGGTATTTCTTTGTTTTTTACTTTATGTTTTTCATTGTTTTTTCGATAGAAATCGTCGCCAACACTATTTCAGTCATAAATAACCGGAAATCTATTGCTTTCATAAAAACGATTCATTTATGAATTTTGGCTATATACAGATTCACATTGGATTTGCATATGAAATCACATGTTTGAGCAATTTTGGATCTAACATGCACTTACAAAGTGTTACGCAACTTCGGAACCGCATACTTGGTATCTCACAAATTTGGTCTTAAAAGTTGTGTGAGACTTGGAAAGAAAAAAATTACAAGACATTGCGATCTTTTCGCATCACAGATTTATTGTGAAAAATGTGGAGGGGAGGGGGATAGGGTTAAAGGTCAAATAATAAGAAGTTTACCTGCTGCATGGTGTGGCTAGCATATATGCAGAGACTGGAAGATTAACTTTGAAATCTATCTTCTCGCTGGTTGAGCCTTTATCATCCTATATTGGATAAACAAAAAGAAAGGCAACTCTAATAGTTATGAACACAATCGTAACTCAATTGGGGAAGCAATTTTGGGACGAGAGACCCAAGGGTTACAAGCAATGAATTATTTTTTTTTTCTTTTGTCTCCCAGTCAAAGTTAACTCCAAGCAAAATATTGAAAATAATGATTATCAATTTACGGGGGTGTTTCATAAAGATTTATATTGGACTAAAAAAAGTCGAAGACAAAGTGCACATAACACAGTATTTAAATAATAATAATAATAATAATAATAATAATAGCGGCATATTTACCCAGGGTAGCCACTTCAGTTCCGAAAACTGTTCTCCCAGCGGGCCCTGCTATTATTACCCCGGCTTTAGCTTTATTAGTAATAAATGCATAATCTCAGAGCTCAATATACACAGTAGTACACTATATGACCAATGCAGCCATGCATTACAAAACTCTGACAATCAGTGTGTCAGACTTCTTACCTTGACCATATAAGTGAGTGTTCCTTTGAGTTTTTGTGGCATGGTGATAGCATGGATGGTGAATGCAAACTGTCCTTCATTAGATGCTTCTGGAGGAAGCTGGAATGGAACATTCACTCCATCATGCTGTGATGCTCCAGCCTGTATACAAAAATAACAAATCAGTCTTCCAAAATACAACCAAAATAGACTTGGGCTTTACAGCTAAAGAGGTGTTAAAACAAAATATTTTTTCTTTTCTTTTTTCAAAATCTATAGCTCATTTTGAAGTAATAGAGAACTGAAATCTTTGAATGTAATATGGTAACTAATCTATACCAGGGCCTGCAACCTAAAAGTTTACGATTAATCACTAAATAAAAGGGCCTATCAAGATCATTGCTGCATTTTGCGGAGTAGATTGACTAGGAACCAATAAGAATCGTTCTTTTTGTTACAGGGCCCAGAAAGAGTCAGTATTGATTCAAATCAAATTCAGTCATACATTCCAGTCTATTCATCAAAGAGTCAGAACTGATTCAAATCAAATTCACAGTCATACATTCTAATCCATTCATCAAAGAGTCAGGACTGATTCAAATCAAATTCACAGTCATACATTCTAATCCACTCATCAAAGAGTCAGAACTGATTCAAATCAAATTCATAGTCATACATTCCAATCCATTCATCAAAGAGTCAGAACTGATTTAAATCAAACTCATAGTCATACATTCTAATCCATACATCAAAGAGTCAGAACTGATTCAAATCAAATTCACAGTCATACATTCTAATCCAATCATCAAAGAGTCAGAACTGATTCAAATCAAATTCAGTCATACATTCTAATCCATTCATCATAGAGTCAGAACTGATTCAAATCAAATTCATAGTCATACATTCCAGTCTATTCATCAAAGAGTCAGAACTGATTCAAATCAAATTCATAGTCATACATTCCAGTCTATTCATCAAAGAGTCAGAACTGATTTAAATCAAATTCATAGTCATACATTCCAGTCTATTCATCAAAGAGTCAGAACTGATTCAAATCAAACTCATAGTCATACATTCCAAGCCATTCATCAAAGAGTCAGGACTGATTCAAATCAAACTCAGTCATACATTCTAATCCATTCATCATAGAGTCAGAACTGATTCAAATCAAATTCATAGTCATACATTCCAGTCTATTCATCAAAGAGTCAGAACTGATTCAAATCAAACTCATAGTCATACATTCCAATACATTCATCAAAGAGTCAGAACTGATTCAAATCAAATTCAGTCATACATTCTAATCCATTCATCATAGAGTCAGAACTGATTCAAATCAAATTCATAGTCATACATTCCAGTCTATTCATCAAAGAGTCAGAACTGATTCAAATCAAACTCATAGTCATACATTCCAAGCCATTCATCAAAGAGTCAGGACTGATTCAAATCAAACTCACAGTCATACATTCTAATCCATTCATCAAAGAGTCAGAACTGATTCAAATCAAATTCATAGTCATACATTCTAATCCATTCATCAAAGAGTCAGAACTGATTCAAATCAAATTCACAGTCATACATTCCAAGCCATTCATCAAAGAGTCAGAACTGATTTAAATCAAATTCATAGTCATACATTCTAATCCATTCATCAAAGAGTCAGAACTGATTCAAATCAAATTCATAGTCATACATTCTAATCCATTCATCAAAGAGTCAGAACTGATTCAAATCAAATTCATAGTCATACATTCCAAGCCATTCATCAAAGAGTCAGAACTGATTTAAATCAAATTCATAGTCATACATTCTAATCCATTCATCAAAGAGTCAGAACTGATTCAAATCAAATTCATAGTCATACATTCCAATCCATTCATCAAAGAGTCAGAACTGATTCAAATCAAACTCAGTCATACATTCTAATCCACTCATCAAAGAGTCAGGACTGATTCAAATCAAACTCTCAGTAATACATTCTAATCCATTCATCAAAGAGTCAGAACTGATTCAAATGAAACTCAGTCATACATTCTAATCCACTCATCAAAGAGTCAGGACTGATTCAAATCAAACTCACAGTCATACATTCCAAGCCATTCATCAAAGAGTCAGAACTGATTCAAATCAAATTCATAGTCATACATTCCAATCCATTCATCAAAGAGTCAGAACTGATTCAAATCAAATTCATAGTCATACATTCTAATCCACTCATCAAAGAGTCAGAACTGATTCAAATCAAATTCATAGTCATACATTCCAATCCATTCATCAAAGAGTCAGAACTGATTCAAATGAAACTCAGTCATACATTCTAATCCACTCATCAAAGAGTCAGGACTGATTCAAATCAAACTCATAGTCATACATTCTAATCCATTCATCAAAGAGTCAGAACTGATTCAAATCAAATTCACAGTCATACATTCTAATCCAATCATCAAAGAGTCAGAACTGATTCAAATCAAATTCAGTCATACATTCTAATCCATTCATCATAGAGTCAGAACTGATTCAAATCAAATTCATAGTCATACATTCCAATCCATTCATCAAAGAGTCAGAACTGATTCAAATCAAACTCAGTCATACATTCTAATCCACTCATCAAAGAGTCAGGACTGATTCAAATCAAACTCTCAGTCATACATTCCAATCCATTCATCAAAGAGTCAGAACTGATTCAAATCAAATTCAGTCATACATTCTAATCCACTCATCAAAGAGTCAGAACTGATTCAAATCAAATTCACAGTCATACATTCTAATCCACTCATCAAAGAGTCAGAACTGATTCAAATCAAATTCAGTCATACATTCTAATCCACTCATCAAAGAGTCAGGACTGATTCAAATCAAACTCACAGTCATACATTCTAATCCATTCATCAAAGAGTCAGAACTGATTCAAATCAAATTCATAGTCATACATTCCAATCCATTCATCAAAGAGTCAGAACTGATTCAAATCAAATTCAGTCATACATTCTAATCCATTCATCAAAGAGTCAGGACTGATTCAAATCAAACTCACAGTCATACATTCTAATCCATTCATCAAAGAGTCAGAACTGATTCAAATCAAATTCATAGTCATACATTCCAATCCATTCATCAAAGAGTCAGAACTGATTCAAATCAAACTCAGTCATACATTCTAATCCACTCATCAAAGAGTCAGGACTGATTCAAATCAAACTCTCAGTCATACATTCCAATCCATTCATCAAAGAGTCAGAACTGATTTAAATCAAATTCATAGTCATACATTCTAATCCACTCATCAAAGAGTCAGAACTGATTCAAATCAAACTCACAGTCATACATTCTAATCCATTCATCAAACAGTCAGAACTGATTCAAATCAAACTCACAGTCATACATTCCAAGCCATTCATCAAAGAGTCAGAACTGATTCAAATCAAACTCACAGTCATACATTCCAATCCATTCATCAAAGAGTCAGGACTGATTCAAATCAAACTCAGTCATACATTCTAATCCATTCATCAAAGAGTCAGGACTGATTCAAATCAAACTCACAGTCATACATTCCAATACATTCATCAAAGAGTCAGAACTGATTCAAATCAAACTCAGTCATACATTCTAATCCACTCATCAAAGAGTCAGAACTGATTCAAATCAAATTCACAGTCATACATTCCAAGCCATTCATCAAAGAGTCAGAACTGATTTAAATCAAATTCATAGTCATACATTCTAATCCATTCATCAAAGAGTCAGAACTGATTCAAATCAAATTCATAGTCATACATTCTAATCCATTCATCAAAGAGTCAGAACTGATTCAAATCAAATTCATAGTCATACATTCCAAGCCATTCATCAAAGAGTCAGAACTGATTTAAATCAAATTCATAGTCATACATTCTAATCCATTCATCAAAGAGTCAGAACTGATTCAAATCAAATTCATAGTCATACATGCCAATCCATTCATCAAAGAGTCAGAACTGATTGAAATCAAACTCACAGTCATACATTCTAATCCATTCATCAAAGAGTCAGAACTGATTCAAATCAAATTCATAGTCATACATTCTAATCCACTCATCAAAGAGTCAGGACTGATTCAAATCAAACTCACAGTCATACATTCTAATCCATTCATCAAAGAGTCAGAACTGATTCAAATCAAATTCACAGTCATACATTCCAATCCATTCATCAAAGAGTCAGGACTGATTCAAATCAATTTCACAGTCATACATTCCAAGCCATTCATCAAAGATTCAGGACTGATTCAAATCAAACTCATAGTCATACATTCTAATCCATTCATCAAAGAGTCAGAACTGATTCAAATCAAACTCATAGTCATACATTCCAATCCATTCATCAAAGAGTCAGAACTGATTCAAATTAAACTCAGTCATACATTCTAATCCATTCATCAAAGAGTCAGGTCTGATTCAAATCAAACTCATAGTCATACATTCCAAGCCATTCATCAAAGAGTCAGGACTGATTCAAATCAAATTCAGTCATACATTCTAATCCATTCATCAAAGAGTCAGAACTGATTCAAATCAAATTCAGTCATACATTCTAATCCATTCATCAAAGAGTCAGAACTGATTCAAATCAAATTCATAGTCATACATTCTAATCCATTCATCAAAGAGTCAGAACTGATTCAAATCAAATTCATAGTCATACATTCTAATCCACTCATCAAAGAGTCAGAACTGATTCAAATCAAACTCACAGTCATACATTCCAAGCCATTCATCAAAGAGTCAGAACTGATTTAAATCAAATTCATAGTCATACATTCTAATCCATTCATCAAAGAGTCAGAACTGATTCAAATCAAATTCATAGTCATACATTCTAATCCACTCATCAAAGAGTCAGGACTGATTCAAATCAAACTCACAGTCATACATTCCAATCCATTCATCAAAGAGTCAGAACTGATTCAAATTAAACTCAGTCATACATTCTAATCCATTCATCAAAGAGTCAGGACTGATTCAAATCAAACTCATAGTCATACATTCCAAGCCATTCATCAAAGAGTCAGGACTGATTCAAATCAATTTCAGTCATACATTCCAATCCATTTCGTATTTTTAAAAGCACATTAGCTCTATCAAAAGTAGTGATAGTTTGAAAGCAAACACATGAACACCCATTTTTTTTAGTACACCTCTGAAGTATACCTTCCTCTACAACTATGCAAAATTTTAAAGAAAATGATGTGAGTTTTGAATAAATTGCAGCTTTCATTGTACTTCTTAAATTTGTTCTGGAGATTTCAATTTTTTGAGATTCATTAGTTTTTGTGATCACGCACTACATTTTTTTAATGAATAGCCATATGAAGAGATTCTGTATCTTAAGTAAACAATTTTGAATTCTACCGTACAATTTGATGAAATTTACATGAACTTTGACAGAATAATAGCGGAAGTCAATGTTGTAATCTCATGAGGTCTAAAACTGCCCAATTCATTTGATTACATAATTCTGAAGAAACTTTATTTGGGTAAACTTCAAAGCTTCACAGCAAAGAACCAAGCACATGAAATATCTGGCATATTTAGGTGCTAAAGTAACTCTGTGCTAAATTTTGTGAAAATGACATGGATTTCATGGTAACTGGAATGTCTTCAACCTGGCAACTCACCTCTCGTATAAGCTTGGTGTTGAGAGAATCAAGAACGTTGAATTCTAAAGCTTTGAGGTGTGATGAAGTAAGATTGGCAAAGATGACAGAGATGACCACTTGAGAGTTCTGCTTTGGATCTACCCTTGTCTCATATGTCTATCAAAATAACATTCCACAAAAGCATAATTAAATCATACAAGAGCCAAGACTCAAATAAAAACTAGAAATTTGAGGTGTCCAAAGGACACAGATGTCCCCGCTTTACGCGATCAGAAATTCATTCAATATAATTGAACTTAATATCGTGCAGAAACCAAAATGCATATATATAATTAACAAATTTAGACCTTTGAACCAACTCGCACATACATGAGCTGTGACCTTTGACCTGAGGACTCCAAATTCAAACTTTGCCTGTACTTTGGTGTCATCTACCTACACACCCAAAAATTTTGAAATCCATTAAATATTTTTCGAGTTATTGCGCGGAAACCAACTCACATTTTTAATGAGCTGTGACCTTTGACCTTCAACCTGCGGACTCCGAATTCGAACTTAGTCTGTATGTTGGTGTCATGTACCTACACACCAAAAGTTTTTAAAATCCATTAATATTTTTCGAGTTATTGCACGGAAACCAAGTGGGGGGACGGACGGACAGGGGCAACGCTTAATGCCCCCTCTGGACTTCGTCTGTGGGGGCATAAAAAAAAAAAAATCAAACCACAAAAGTAGTAGTAGTACTAATACAGGTTTTAAATCATGTTAAGTCCCCGAACACAGGTGTAGCCAGATTCACCTGACACTCAAAGAAATCACCCACTCCCTCTACTTTATTCTATTCCTACAAACACTAAATGTAGAGGAGATTATTGAGACTAAAAACAAAAATTAAATGGACTTTGTTCTTAAGGGTCAAGTCCACTCCAGAAAAATGTTAATTTGAAACAAGAAAAATCAAGAAAAAACAAGCATAACTGTGAAATTTCATCAAAATCGGGAGTAAAATAAGGTTATGACATTTTCAAGTTTCGCTTATTTTCACAGAAAAGTTATATGCACAACTCAGTGATATGTAAATAAGAGAGTTTGTTTGTTATTGTTTGAATCATACAACATTTCAATTTTTCCAGATTTGACAATAAGGATCCTCTTGACTGAACCACAAAATGTTAGAATGGTAATTCCACGTGTTCAGAGAGGAATAAAACTTTGTTTTACAAGAGCATGATGAGAAAATAGATATTTCATGTATTATATAATGAAATACAAAAGAAAATGCAAGTTGGTGATGTGATCAGTCCCCTCATTTGCATACTGACCAGGATGTGCACATAATTGTTTTGTGAAATTAAGCAAAACTTTAAAACGTCTTAACTACCTATTTCAATCCAATTTTGATTCTTTTTTTTTAGGGGGGGTGTGCTTGATTAATTTTCTCTTTTTTATTGATTTCAACCTTTTGTTAGGATGGACTTGCCCTTTCATTTTCCTGATGAATAAAAAAGGAGAAGATAATTCATAATTATGTTGTAAATTTGTAGCATTATGTCATCAATTTTGACCAGTGCTTTTGGCTGAAGCATATTGAGTTTTGATGCTTTCAAAGTTAATGAATACTAAAGATATATGCATAGATAGTAAGGGTAACTTTAGCTTAGCCGAGGTAATAATAACAACAGGGCCTTTTTTAAAGCGCCATGAGCACCATATAGGTGGACCTGTACACTATACAGTGCGTCCCAGAAAAAATGAAACCGAGATTTAGTAAATAGTAGATAACAAAGTTCTGGCTATTTGAAATAAGGCTTGAATTTCAATAAAATCATAAAATGAAGAGGTTTTACAGGCTAGCATTTAAACTCACTCGACACTCCGTTTTGTTGACGATCAGCCATGTATTAAGTCTTTTGTTAACTGTGTGATAGCTTCTGTGGGAAACCGGTGAAAACCTCTTCATTTTATGAAATTATTGAAATTCAAGCCTTATTTCAAATAGCCAGAACTTTGTTATTTCTTGACCATTTTCTGTAATTGAGGTATCAAATTAAAGAGCAGATATTGAATTTTTTAAAATTGTGGTTTTCTTTTTGAAACCCAGATACAGCCTGCCAAGTGACTTTTTGGTATCCCCTCTTCAAATTGTTTTTGCTCACTCATGCGTGAATAATAAATAATCTAAGTAATTTCAGATGATAGAGGAGATTCTAAGCTTTAAATTGGTAGGTCATTTGTCTATTGTATTTATGATTAAGTTATGATAAATCATCGCTAAATCTCGGTTTCGTTTTTTCTGGGACGCACTGTATAAGTAGCCACCATTATTATTATTATTATTAAATTCTAAATAGATTACTAAATAGGGACTAGGTGCAATTGTTCATCAGTAGGTGTATTCCATGCCTATGAACATTTTGTGTGATGACGTTTCTTCATTCATTCATTTAAGCAAAACGAAAAGTTCTATAATTGGTTCCATTCTGTCAAAAGTTTAGCGAAATAATTGAATTAAGAATGAAAGAGGTGAATGGAAGTAAAGCAAGACATTGTGATCACTTACCATCTTAATAGACTCATTCTCAGCAAGAAGCCTATAACTTGACATGGCCTGAAAAAAATTTAAAGCAAATAACATTTATTACCAAGACTATTATGGTACATTGCATTTATCTCCAAATTTCATCCCACATAAAAGTAAAGAAATTTGATTCAGAGTAATATTATTCTACATGTAAAGGAGAAAGGTTAAAAATGCTTTCAAAACTATTTTTAACTCCTCATACAATGAAATGATAACTGTATTTGTTTTTTAATTCATACTTCAATGCTCAAAGTCCAAACAACTTTCATGAAATAAAGTTCATAGAGAATTATTGGTTATCATCATCTCTTCCTAAACCTCATTATTCCACCAAACCCCATCGTCATTACCACCATCACCACCACCACCATCAACATCATCACCATCATCATCACCATCATTATTATCATCATCATTAACATCATCATCATCATAATCACCATCATCATCATCATCATATCACCATTATTATCATCATAATCACCATTACCACCACCATCACCATTACCACCACCATCATCATTATCATCACTTATCAGTATCATCATCATAATCACCATTATCATCATCACCATTATCATCATCATATCACCATTATTATCATCATAATCACCATTACCACCACCATCATCATTATCATCACTATCATCATTATCATCATCATAATCACCATTATTATCATCATCATCACCATCACCACCATCATCGTCATCATCATCACCATCATCATCACCACCACCACCACCATCATCATCAACACCACCATCATCATCATCATCATCATCATCATCATCATCATCATCACCACCATCATCATCATCACCATCACTATCATCAATCATCATCATCAATCATCATCATCATCATCATCATCATCACCACCATCATCATCATCATCATCATCACCATCATCATCATCATCATCATCATCAACAACATCATCATCATCACCATCACTAACATCAATCAACAACATCATCATCATTACCATCACTATCATCAATCATCATCATCATAATCAGCATCAGCATCATCATCATCATTTTCATCACCATCATTCTGCTGCTCTTTCTCCTCATCATCCTTCTCATGATGACTTACAGGAATGATTGGATCTGGTGTTTGTTCTACTGAGATGTCTTTTATCTCTCCTACTGCTTCATAATTCTCCTTGCTTGATTTCTTCTTCTTTTTATCCTTCTTTCCCTTCTTGTCCTTGCGATGTTTCTTGGAGGGCTTCTGTTATTAGGATCAATAGCAAATTTAATAATAAATCCAATCATCTTGAACTTATGGGAGGTGATCCCAAGGGTGACCTGATACTTCTTTCTTCAATGATTTTGGGGTTTTTCATGTGTTTATAAAATAAATACTATTTTACTACTTATTACGTTGCTCTTGAATTTTTTTTCAGAAGACGATGGGTGATAATTAACCCTAGATTTAACCCTAGACCAAACAAGAATTTAAACAATTCTACGGAATGCTGGGCTTCGATTCTTCCTAATTCATGGCAAAATAAAGTACCATATATTTACCGGTAATCAAAATAATTATAAACTCATATATCTATTTATCCAATTCTTCCCATTTCACAACACAATTTTTGAATAACTTTTTGCAGGAGGATTAGAATTTTAATTTGTTTAATAAGATAACAACAAGCACTTCAAAAAAGTGTGGTCTAGGGTTAAGAATACCACCCATCGGGTTTAGAGCTAGGTTCCGGTATGCTTTTAGGGATCAGAATAATGTGATAGGATTACGATAAAGGTAAGGCTAAAAGTTAGGTTTAAAGGTTATATCTAATGTGCTCCTGTTCTATCAAAACAACTACAGCCAAAGCAAATTTCATAAAATCATTAGCTCAAAATTTCAATGGTTCAACTCAGGTTGGATTTATTGCAACAGCAGGGTCATATTTTAGAGGATCAGTGTCAATAATACTAGATGAATTCTCAACTGCACATGGTCAACATTTATGCCTCCTCCATTGCCAGGTCCTTGAGTATCTCACCTCCATATCCCAAAGCAGGTCAATGTTACTCCCATAAGCACGTAATCAAAATATGAAATTGATCCATCAAAGGCTTCTTGGGTTATTTTGAGAGCAAATACGGGAAGGACCAATGGATAACATAATACCTCTGGCAACACCTATGGTGGGCAGATGAATACAACTTCTATCAGAATTCAGATTAACAAGCCTGCCAACATTTGAAAATGAATAGAAAATGGTGTCCTCATTGCACAGCACAACTTTTCCTGCTGGCTGGCACATGTTTAGCATTGTCATAATTAGATATTTAGAAATTAGATTTAAGTTTTGAAAAAATACATTTTTACACTCTCACACCCATACACACCCACACATCACCATAGAAATATAAATGTGTGCTTATTTATTTTTCATCTTAAATCATTAACCCCCCCCCAAAAAAAAAAAAATCTATGTTTAACATGGGTGTGTGGTGTGTGTGTGACTGTGAGGCAAACTTGGACAGTTCAGAAATTATTTCAAGATCTAATTTCTACTCTGCCTATTCCAGTACAGCAGCCTCTTAGTATCACTACACAGCCTACAACCAGTATATATCTTTTATATCCTACGTTTTCAGAAATTACTTGAAAATGCAGATCTCTACAGAAAATGCATTTATTTCTTAGAAAGTCTAAATTCGGTGAGAAAGTATTCATTTACATGTATAACTTAAATATACATCACAATAAAGAAATCATCAAAACTTTATCAGCTGTTGAAAAAAAGATGAAATATAAATTAATAATATGAACCGGAAGATCAACAGCCTGGAGGCCTAACTGATAGAATTCTCCCCATAAGTTTAGGCAGGCAGCAAGGTCTCCCATTGCCTCTCTTGCCATTAGCTGGCAGCACAAGTGTACAAGTGAATATACCCAAGGGAATAAACCCTAGACGTTTTTAGGTGGAAGTCACCCCCCAAACAGGAATTAAAATAAATCTAAGTTACAAGTTACTCACAACTTAAATTTTTGATGTTGTAAAGAATAGGATCCGATTTGTAAAGATAGATCTAGATGACAGATCACGTCAATGCGAGGTTAGTATAATCGCTCATTAAATGTGTTAGACTTGAGAGATCTACCACCTGTGCAATTTGAACTACTGAATCATAGAATTGTGATATCCCTATTGGAAATATCCGTATTAGAAATTGCACATGGGGGGATTCTCACGGCCCCCTAAAACAGAACAAAACAAATCAAAGTGAAGTGAAATACACAGAAAACGGAGTGCTCTGCTTATTGTCAGATCTTTTTTTTAAGAAAAGGAGAAAATAGAAGATAAATATCAAGGTTTCAAATGATTGGCATCTACATGAGCTAGTTCATACATGTACGAAAAGTTGCTCTCGAAACATCAAGTAGTTAATCAAGTGAAGAATGGAGAAAAATGGGTGTTGGATGTATCTTAATATTCATTAATTTTCAAGAAGATACCGTGTAATTAAACATGCAGAAAAAACAACATGCCACAACATCAATGTCTAATACCTCAGTCACATTTGCTCTACGGCGGCCGTACAGCGAGACGAAAATTGCCATTTTAACATTCTTTTGTAATAGGTACATATAGGTGGTTTTTGACTCGCTGTACCACCGCCGTAGAGCAATTGTGACTGAGGTATAAATTGTCTACAGTTTCTACAGCTTTAATGGATCAAACATGGATTTGAAAAGAACAAACCTGGTCTACAATAGAACTTTGCAGGGAACCCTGTCCATTGGTGGTAGGGGTGGGGGTTGGGGTTTGAATGGGTGTGACTTGGGATGTATCTTGGGATAACCAGAAGCTTAGATCATCCACCTGTCACACAAGAAAGAAATACATACATCTCACAATGCCATGCTACAGGGTGTTTCAAAATATAAACAATAAAGAGGTGAGCATGCAAATATCTACTATAAAAATATGTCAATATTCCATAGTTAACTGTCGAGTGTGATATTGGCTACAATAGAAAGATTGCTTCTTCTAATAATATACAAAGAATGCATATTTATGAGTATTACAAATTTTAAAACATACATTAATTACTTTTTTAAAACTTGAATTTGTAGTGGGAAGTTTGTTTGAATCCTTCCAACTTTTGTAGGATGGCAAAGATGAATAGATCACATGTGCTTTCTATCAAATGACATTACAGGTGTATCTATAATGCACACAGGTATTAAGCACACCATCATTGCCATTTCTTTGACTGATTGTGTATTTCAGATGGCACCTCTGTTATGGGTGAATTATGTACCCAAAATGCAAAGTGCTTTACAATAAATGCACAGCACTACAAGAAAAATATATGGCCAGAAGGTTGCGTAAAATAGCTCCATCCTTCTACCTGTTTAACCCTAAGAAAACGGGGGGGGGGGGGGGGGGGGCTGAATTTTTAGCGATAAATCCGCCGTGCAAATTTTTTTGACCGTGTCGCTCACTGACTTTTTACTCTCAAGTCTTGCGCAACTCAAATCAATGGGTTCCGGAAACCAATGGCAAAAGAAAGAACAATGAATTTTTAGCGATAAATCCGCCGTGCAAATTTTTTTGACCGTGTCGCTCACTGACTTTTTACTCTCAAGTCTTGCGCAACTCAAATCAATGGGTTCCGGAAACCAATGGCAAAAGAAAGAACAATGAAAATGAGATATGGTTATACCATGTCATTCTTTGTTTAACTGCTGTCCATCCATGCATTATGCTTCTTTGTCCTCAATAGGTATGTTTTAAATGTTTATTTGAACTTCTTGTAACTTCTTAGTTATTGAGGCATTCAATTAAAAGTGCCAATGGTCATACTGTGAACTTTAATAAATTGGAAAGCTTGTTTAATCCCATCTTATTTTCATTGGTCTTTCTTTTGCCATTTTGTGAATTTGGATTCCTGGGGACCGTTTCATCAATATTTTTGTCCGACAAGATGTCAGATCTGACAACTTTCCTTGGTTTTGATTGGCTGAGAGGCACTGTTACTATGGTAACTGTCGGATAAAACAGGACTTGTCGGATAAAATGTCCGACAAGTTCTTTCATGAAACGCTTCCCAGAACCGATGATTTGAGGGGCTACAGCCTCTTTGTGATTAAACCAATCTCTTAATTAATGATATGTGCTTATTAAAAATTACTGAAGCTAGACTGTATACAAATTTTGTTCATTTTGACTGAGAGGAATTTGTGGAGTGCACTTGTGAAGTTTGATGAGTTCTTTTGGGACCCAGTTTATATTCATTCAGGTGAATTTGTCTTATGTACTACACATGCTACAATCAAAGGAAAACATGATATGCAGAGTCTATCATTCTAAAGTGCCATATGAAGGTTATTTTATTTTTACTGAAATAGTTTTGTGCCTCGGGACAAACACCAACATGCTACATCATATTTGAATGTATACTAACGTCCTACAAACTAGACAGACCACATTAAAGCTATCAAATTTCCAATGATAAACCATCAGCACAGTGACTGTAGCGCATTTAAATAAAACAAATTTTCATCTTTCCACAATCATTTTTGTTTTTACCTTGTGAGCTTTCACCTACTTGTTTCTGCAGACTTCTTCAGACTAGCGCTGACTCACCGTATCAGAAAGTTGGAGTCTACCTCACTCTTCTTGACAGGGCACATAGCATCATCTCAAAACCAGATGATGTTCAGACTGAAGAAGACATCATCAAATAGTCTGAAGAAATGTGCCTATCCAGACTGGGCGTCTTTTCAGAAGACAGAAGAACTGATAAAGCCGGTAACCGAGACACAAAAGAAGCCAAATGGTAGTAGAAAGGATACATCTGATGCCATACAAAAGACCTTCAACAAGTACAATGTATCCATCATTATGCGTCCTCTCGCTAAACCCGCAACGTCCTTAGTCCATCCAAAGGACAAAAGATTAGCTTAGGACTCAACAGAGGTAGTGTACCAAATTCCTTGCAAAGATTGCAACGACGTGTATATCGAAAAAAACTGCAAGGAAGTTTGAAGTGAGGAAGTCTGAACTCAAAGAAGAAACAGACTCTGAGCAAAGTCCAATTCACAAGTTCGAGGAAGAAGGAGAATGAGTCAACCATTTCTAAGTCAGCTATCAGTGACCATGTAGCCCAAAGAACTACACCAAAAACTGGAATAATAGCCAATCCTAGCTAGAGAAGACAATAAATACACAAGATGGATCAGGAAGGCCATTCACATCCAGAAGAACCAGTCACATCCATAAGAACCAGGCACATTCCATGAACCAAGACGCTGGACAACTACGTACATTCCCATTCTCACGGACTGCCGCGCTACCAATACTACCCCATCTATGGCGAGTCAGCGCTAGTCTGAAGTACTGAACGAGTAGGTGAAAGCTCACAAGGTAAAAACAAAATTGATTGTGGAAAGATAAAAAATTGTTTTATTTGAGTTCTACCAATCAGATTAATCTCTTTACGGACTGTAGCGCATTTCTTGATGGACTGATGCATCTTACTAAAAACAAAGTATGGTGTTTCAAAAAACTTTCAATGCTTTAGACAACTTTCTTTCATCTCACAGCAAACCACCTTTATATCTCCCTTCACTTTGCAGTACATCCTTAACCCAACACTAAACATTTTTACACCAATATAAACACACTGTAAAATCATGCAAAATATATATAGATTAAAGGTATCATAATTTACATGATAAAATAAGCAAGCCAGAAAGAATTGACATACCGCTGGTTCAGCAGGAGCCTTGATAGGTTCCTTAGAGGGAGAGGTAGAAGGAGCTTCTTCCTTTGCACCATTGACTGTAGGCTCCTCTGTATCTTCTCCCATTAGATCCTGGTCAGCTGGAGCTCCTCCTTCTTCAGTTTTACTTGACTTAGTCTTCTTCTACAAGAGCAAGATATAAATCCCTCATTTTTATTGAATAAATTTCCAGGATATTAAGAATTTATTCAAAATACGACAAAATCATCTAAAATGTTTTATGATACACAAATTTTTGTAAAAAGGTGTTTCCTGACAAAACAATAGTTGCAACAGCAGGAAATACTATTTTGTCTCAAGAGAGAGAGACATTGACAAACTTACAAATATTCATTATGTTAGGAAATATTAGACATACACTGTACCACACTCTATTTCAGATAATTTTTTATGCAGTTTACATTTCATAACTTGTAAGGAATGTGTGGAAGATTTCCATGGAAACATTCTTAATTTCAAAATATTTAAATAAAAAACCTAAATAAATTTTCTATGAAAGAAAAATAATATGCATATAATTTACTTTTTAGGTAATTCTATATGAAATGGTGAGTACTTATCTTATTGATGTAAAATAAAAGTAATTCTATATGAAATGGTGAGTACTTATCTTATTGATGTTAAATAAAAGTAAACAAAACTATGAATATTACAAATTAAAAGTACCTTTTTCTTCTCTTTGGAAATTTTCTTAGTTTTCTCTTTTTCTCTCTCCTTTTCTTTTGATCTCTTCTTTTTTGGTTTATCTTGGAGTTTGCTGACCTCTACTTCCTCCTGTGTGGTGGTCAGTTCAGGTGCGTTCCGATGCACCCTCACTGGGAGACGGTCACTCTCATCCAGTGGCCTGTTAATGGTCAAGAAAAGTGAACAAATATGGCTATGACACAGTGGGGGTATACATTTCCCAATATTAGTATTGAATCAATGCTGGAACAAAAGATAATATACTTGTTATCATTATTCAATATCACCATTATCATCATCATCATCATCATCATCATCATCATCATCATCAATACCATCATCATCATCATCATCATCATCATCATCATCATCATCATCAATGATCATCACCACAACTATCATCAGGAATAGTCCATACTACTTTACCTCTCTAAATCAATGTCCAATGCTCTATGAGGATCATCTAGAGCTCTTGTATCTTCTTCATGATCTGATAGCACAGCCCCCTGTCAAAGAAAAATCAAAAGACAATTTAATTCTCTTGTGTAGATTAGGGTGACCAAATGGGATGATTCCATTTGCAACAGATATCTTTTTTTTTTTTTATCCAGACTTCAGTGCCCTGCAGCACAAAGGTTTGCTATCACAAAATGGTCATGGAATATCAAAATTATCTTGCAAGTTCTGATTATCAACTGATCAAAATCACTGTTACATGAGCACAAGACCCAAATTTACATCTCATTAACAGTACTTGTAATTTGAATTCCCAACAAACTTCTTACATGCATCAAACACAGAGTGGATCCAAGTCAATATCTTGTTTTTCTTATTGCTTCCATTTAGCTGTCTTTCATGTACTTAAAACTTTAAAAAATCATTAAATTATAAAAACATTAGGAAAAATTTGGGATTTTCTCACGTTTTCCAAAAGATTCACCCCTCTATTATTAACCGTATCACAAATCTGACAAGGGTAAAAAGTACTTACATGTATACATATTCATGAGGCTTCATTCATAATCTGGTGACAGTGTTGCCAGTCTTATATTTTGAGAGAAAATCATAATTTTGTACAGGCCTTTACAAAGCCATTTGGACTCGGCGAATAATGAGAAATGACATAATATGATGGGTCATATGATGCTTGCAATCTCAACTTCGGATAAACACACTCAAATTCAAACATGTGGGACCACAATGAGGATATTTGCAGTGGACCATATAGGTAATGATCCGCCCCCCCCCCCCCGGGCCTTTTAGGGTTAAACCTTTTTTCAATTTACACAAACCTTTGTGACAAGTATAAGTAAAAGAATTGGATTTAAAGCTTTATACATTAAGCATGTAACTAACCGGTAGGAATGTACAAAACTTTTCAAGAAAATCTAGGTTTCAGTGCAGACTTCAAATTATACCACACAATGCTCTCGTATTGGGTCTAAATTTTAATTAAAATTAAGGGTTACCTCTGGCATTTCTTCTCCAACAATGTCCACATGGTGAGCAACTGGAATGTCATCACTGGATACAGATGTATGGCGCCCTCTCTTGCCCTTTTTATGCTTCCTGTGTTTCTTCTTGCTACCAGGCTTGGATTGCTGCATGTACTGATCTGTCAGATTAACCCCTAAATATAGAGAGAGAGAACATCAAAGGGATGACAGAGGGAGGAGGGGGGGGGGGAGGGCATTGAATAAAAAAGAAAATAAGCGCAATATAAAGACAGATGAAGTTTGGGATAAGTGAGTAGATTCAGAAAAGCGTAGAAACCCAAAGAGAGGTAGGGAAGCAGGAAAATCAGAAAAGGAGCAAAAGGTATAAAGGAGAGAGAAGTCAGTTGTGGATACATGGCAGGGGGAGGGGGGGTAGAAAGATTGAACCACGGAATGAGGGATGAGAGTTTGAAAGGGGGAAAAAAAGAGACACATTATATAATTTCAATAAAATACTACAAACTACAAATTTCCAGTACATGTAATTGAAATAATTTTTTTTAGGCAGCTAGAGAAAAGCAAACATTATTTTGCACTTCGAAAGGAGAAACAAAATTAATGCTTATGACAGATAAAAATATATATTTAAAAAGTTCATTATCTATTCTACCGGTCAAAAAACTTTTTAAAAATTCTTCACTAAAATGGAAGATCTGAAAGTATAATGATGATAAAATTCTCCCCCAAAAAGGGGAGGGGTGAGTGCGTAACTTTGCATTTATCATCTAGCTACATCTTTACTGGAAAGCTAACACATAATTACTGTACATGTCCTGCGTAAATAATTTGTGTTTTTTTTAGAAAAATAAAGGAGAAAATTTATTTTTAAGCAGACAAATTTACACAAATTGAATACTTGCATTAGGCAACATAAACCCACACAAACAGGATTGCAGTTGACACAAACTCACCATAACACTTGAGACTCATGCATTCGAAACAAGCACTTTAAAAAATAAAGTTTCAAATTTTGTCTATAAATTGATTCTATTTGAGTAATGAACAAAACCAAAGGTGATAATTGGTGAACTGATAACTTCTAAACAAGCCTCACATGAAATGGAATGATCTTGACAATTAAGTCTGCTTCAAGAAGCAGACCGCTGGTAACGGCCGTTGCTCAAATTCTCCTTATTGCAAGCTTTACTTCAGGAGGCTCGAGACTGCTTTTGATCTCAGTTTGGAAAGGAACCAATGCACTTCTATCTAATAGCCAAGTTATGTGTCATAAGAGAGACTTGCAAGCAAAGTTTAACATACAAAAAAAAAAGTCCTGGAGGTACTCTACAACAAAGGATTGTTGACTTGACCTCCTACAGCACCGCAACATGATGGTACATGTACTTCATCTTCCACCAAGTTTGGTTGCAATTGAACCAGCAGTTGCCAAGTTATGTGTCATAAGACATTTGTGACAGACGGATGGACACTGTTTAGATCCCTAAGTCTTGGATTCACCTCCAGAGGCAAGACAAAGAGATGATTTAACATCATTTAAGAGAACATAAAACAACAAAGCACTGAAAAATTCATATGAGTAAGCAGATAAAGATATGTGTGTGGAGGCAATGGCTATCTACCTGACTGCTAATAAAAACAAAAATGCTTTATTTAGAGAACAGTTTTCTCAGAGGGACTTGGTAATGAGGATAAATGTCTTTAGGTTACTAGCACCCTGATTTATGAACACAAGAAGAGAGGAGGGTATGTGCATCCATTCATCAATACAGCGCGTCACAAAAAAATGTCCCTCTGATATGCAGCTAAATTACTTCAAAAAATAAAAATTATTCTCAGTGAAATGTATGGAACAAGAAAGCTCACATCATGTTCTAACTTCTATAAAAATTTCATTGGTCTCGCTTCAGTGGTTTTTAATACACAGTCTATTATGTAACAGTGGTGCTTTTCAGCCCATTCCAAGTTTGCA
This sequence comes from Lytechinus pictus, assembly GCF_037042905.1. Lineage (NCBI taxonomy): Eukaryota > Metazoa > Echinodermata > Echinoidea > Temnopleuroida > Toxopneustidae > Lytechinus > Lytechinus pictus. The sequence continues at coordinate 3,049,793 of NC_087255.1, read as the reverse complement.
CGTATGTAGCACTGCTGTGTGTTCTGCACTTTCTAGCATATCAACCCCCTTTGAACATTCTGACCAAGGAATTCCCTCATCTGACCAGGGCAATCTCCATGATCTAACCAGGCTTTTGTTTTCATTACTTTTTTTTAGTTAAAAAGCTACTGTGGTTAAGTTAATTCAATGTAACTTTTAAAAAGAAAAAAAAAACAAATATTTCTCAGGTAAAGTTCCTTTTTGCAAAGGGTGATTAATTTGTGGATTCCCCTTTATTTTTCAGCTTATTTTACTCATCCATCATTCACATTTTCTTTCCAAGATGGTGCACTGATTCCCCTTATCAAACAAACTTAATTTTATGTTTCTTGTCCTTCTGAACATGCCCAAGTTTATAATTTGATGAGCCTGGATATTAGGGAAATGTCCCTGCTCAGATCCTGGATGTAAAAATTGGGGGTTAATATGCCATAGACAATGCACCACTGTTACGTAAAAGAGTGTGTAGTCAAAACCGCTAAAGCGCGAACAATGACATTTTAATAGAAGTTAGATCACGAGATGACCTTTCCACTCATGAACATGTATTTGAGAATACTACAAAATTTTATAATTAATCCAGCCCTATGTCAGAGGGACATTATTTTTGGGACGTGCTGTATAGCACTTTGTCTTCAGATTTTAAAATCTTTTTTATTTATATTTTTGCGTTGTAACAATTTATCTGAGGTGATCAGCAATTACAATGTTAACAACTTACTATTGTTCATTTGACATTTTTTTAACCTAGAAATATTCTTTGCTATGAAATTTTTTCTTGATTTAAGTTCCCATGGGGTCATAGAATGGCAGCTTTGGACAATTTTGCTAATTTGCATAACTCCAAAATGGCCACAAGATGCCATCCTTGAAAATTTAACCTTTGAACCCCTACCCCAGAATAATGAGGAAGACATGTCTCTTTGAAGGGGTTTTGGAGTGTGTAGAATCAATTTCTATTCTCATTTCGCTATATAAGGTCATCATCAGGTCAAATCCAAGATGGCCACCAGACACCATCTTGCAAATTAAATTTGAACCTCCTTGCCCCAGAATGAGTAATAACTCTTTTTAGGGTGTTTTTCAGCCTTTGGGGGAAAAAAACCACAAAACAAATTTCTAATTTGAACAAGATTGAGAAGTTTACTTGTCCTCAAGGTATTGAGGGACATCCCCATCCTGATCTAAACAAATCTTTAAAAAACCTCTTCTTCGGCATCCTCCATCTTGATACTTTCGTCATTTCCAACTTGGACATTGTGACTGACAGTGTTTGGATTGCATTTCACTTTTATACCAGAACAGTTACAATATGTCTTACAGGAGAAGGAGAAATGCTAATTGTGGCATCCACATATCCCAGTGTACATTGCTTATCATGTGCCCTACACTGACAGTGAATTACATCAATCAGTTCAGGCCAAGCAGGGTCACCTTGAGCAATGACAGGGATTTCATCTCGGATCTCCCATCCAAAATATCAGTTGACTCCTCAGGTGGGGCTGACCAGTAGATTTACAGCTCTCCACAACATGACATGTAAATAAGCTTGAAGCTCATGCAGCAATAGGTTATTGCATGTTGGAGGCAGGGCCATTGCTCAGTTTAGGATCTTCTCTTTCTTTATGAAGAGGGCAAAGCGAGCTGACTCCATAGACGTCTGGTTGCTGACCATACAGAGCAAGAAAGAAGGGTTTTGCTGCTTCCATCAGATCTGTGGTAGTGGTCTCTAAATTTCTAAGTATATTAGACAAACCTGGAAAATCCCAAGCAAGTAGTGGAGGAGCCGTGGTGTAGTGGTTCCGACTCTCGCCTTGTAAGCAGAGGGTCGTGTGTTCGAATCCTATCGCGGTCTGGCGTCCTTTGGCAAGGCGTTAATCCACACTTTGCCACTCTCGACCCAAGTGCTAAATGGGTACCCGGTAGGATGTGAAAGTCATTGTAGCTTGTCCAGTACTGTGAGTGCCTCACAGGCAACTGACTGGAATACTCCCCAGGGAGTGGAGGATGTGCACACATTGTGTGCGGGAATGACTGATTGAATCTGATGACCGGGGTAATAATATATCTGTAAAGCGCTTAGACACGTCGTTCAGATGTATTAAGCGCTATATAAAAGCGGATTATTATTATTACTATTAGTGTGTTCTGTGCACTTATCTTGCCTTTGCCATATGGATGATGTTGTGTCGCATCCACTGAGGGCATGTACACCAAGCAACTGCAAACATTTTGATCCCAGGTCAACAAAGGGTGCATAGATATCCAGAACTGTACCATCCCACTGCTCCATATTTGTACTTTGCACTGTAGCTCCGCCTGATAAACCCAATAGATAAGCAGGACAAAAATGTCAGTCATCACTAAGCATATGAATCCCTTTCTGACCACAGCTGGTAGCCTGGAAGACATAGGAGATCATAGTGACATCTGCCTCAACATCATAGTCAAGTGGTGTCTCCATTGTTGTATGCTCTCCTAGATTGAAGGTACTCAACACGCTTGCCATACTCCGTTAGTTGTTCTTGCTCTTCATGATGACATAGGCAGATTACTGTTGATGGAGAACTCATAGTCTATAATAACTTCACCAGCCCTTCGCATTCTCTCTTGATCCTTGGCAGAGATTTCTTTGTACTTGTTGAATACAACAATCTTCTTATACCAAATGTAAAGTGACTCAAACGTCTTTGGATGGATGTGATCAGATCTAAGGAAGTGCTACCATGGAGAAATGACGAAAGTGTTGAGATGGAGAATGTCGAGGAGGAGGTTTTTGAGCCTTGTCTTAATAGATCAAGATGGTCAAGACCACGAGGAAGAGGATGACGAGTGAGATTAAGAATAATCAATTAAACTTCTTAAACTTGTTCAAGAAGAATTCAATGTATTATCTAAACCTCTTATAATGATCTGTTATACAGTAGTCTGGGATAAGTGGTCATCAAGCTGAAGTTTTCAAGATGACATCTGGCGGCCATCTTGAATTAGACCTGAAGATGATCCAATACGGTAAAATAAACAGCAAATGGATTCTACACGCCCCAAAACCCATAAAAGAGGTATTCCTCATCACTCTGGGGCAGATGATTCAAAATTTAATTTTTCAAAATGGTGTTGACCTTGAGTCCATCTTGGATTTGAGCTGGAGATGACCTTATATGGCAAAAATGATAAAAGAAATGGATTCTACATACCTCAAAAACCTTAAAAAGATGTACATGTATTCCTCATCATTCTAGAGCAAGGGGTAAAAAGTTAAGTTTTCAATATGAACCTGGCGGCCATTTTGGATTCATGCAAGTTAGCAAAATTGTTGAGAGTTGCTATTTGGACAACCATGCTGAATTTGTTCTAGAACCTCATAGGAACATGAATCAAGAAAAAAACTTCAACAAGGGAAAGAGCATTTCTAGGTGGTATATTGAGCCTATGGGACTGTCAAATTGACTAATATCTCAAGATAATCACAAGTGATGTTAACAATCTCTATATTCCTGCAGCAATGTTCTACAGTATAAAATTTATACTAAAAAATCGAAATAGATATAACTATGCTAGATAGCCCAATCTGAAAGGAGAAGTTACAACATGCAATATTTGACTTATCCACACACCTTTATTCTGAACTCCAAAAATGTTCATACATGTATATATTTTCAGATATATTTTCAGAATGAAAAATATTCTTTGAAAATCAGTCAAATGAGAAACAAAAAATAACTTATTGCTATAAGCTGCATTTATTAACAATTGTTCTGCCAGGAATCTAATTGTAAATCAAGAATTTAATTTTTAAAATTTTTTCCCAAAAATTGAGTGTTACATGCAGGATCTAAATCTATTTACCCTCATGCCCCTTTGTGGATCTCTTCAGAAAATGCATTTTGTTTTCAAATTATGTTATGAAAATACCTACAAGATGGATAGCCAGGAAGAGATGGTTTGTAACTACTACTTGTTCCACCTAAAAGGCGGCAGGTCTGATTAAATTCATCTTCCACATCTTGAAAGCATAAAACAATAATAAGTTATTAACAAGGAGATAAAGAGAATACCTCACATCAATGTGATCAACTTTAATGTAGATTCTATCATGTCCATGATTCTATCAACTTCTTAATTCTCTAAGAACCTTGGAAACTCTACAGAGTGGATATGGCACTTTATAAGTCATACTATAAACTTTGTCTCACCAGAGGTGAGGTATTTAATTTTTCTTGTTTGACCATTACTGTTAAAATCTTTACAATTTTAGGCCAACAAGTGCCAGAACTGCTATTTGACTATACAAGTAAATGTCTTTTCTGGATTAAATTGTATAACTACTGAATGATATATCAATAGAAAAGAGTTGTGACCCAGTGAAGTAGTCTCTGGACTTTAAAAGAGAGGATCATGGGTTCAAATCCATCCATGGCATAGTTTTGTGAGCTGTAAATAATTACAGTTGCCAAGCTAGAGCTGGGGTAATAATATCCCAGTGCTTTGGAAGCACATAGATATGTTATACAAGAACTATTATTAACTATTTCATGATATCAAGTTGCTGTATATAATAACCAGTGTTATAAATAGAACCCCCCCCCCCTTCAGATCACCGTAAACTAAAAGGTGTAAATTTCTTCTTAATTCATTTTTTTTAAATATCTGTCAATTAATTAAGTCAAAAGTCAAAAGGGGCCTAAGCTTTCGATCCTAGCAGAATCTTCGTCGGTAAGTAAATAAGTGTATGAAATTATGTTTTTGCCTTTAACTCACTTAAAATAGCAAGTACAATACTAATTTTTGGTGCAAATATTAATGTTGACATTCCTAACAACAATCGTATACAAAAAAATGACCAAAACGTAATGAATTTCCTGTGGCATTTTATTATTTTGTGACTTTGTTTGTTTTTTCAATTTTTTTCATTGCTTGATGAAACTTTTGTTGAACTTTTGATGAACTTTGTTGGGTACCCTTTTGAAATCATAAATTGGGCATAAAATGAATCCATTTAAGCCAGCAAAAGAAACAAGAGAAGTCCAAAAAACAAAGAAATACATAAGAAATTGCAAAAAACAATATAATACACAAGAAATTGGTTGGATATCACAATTTTTTCACTCAACTTTGCTAAGAACGCCACTAAGAGTTGCTATGCCAAAATTAGAACATTTGGAACTTTATTTAGGGAGTTAGAGGAAAAAAGTATGATTTTGCATAATAATTATGCATAAATTAGCAAAATCACTTAATAGCAATTTGCATGTTATAAATGATTATACAACTTTGTAGATTATGTCCCAAAACACCTGTGTGCAAATTTTTGGCGCGCTCATGCGATCGATGGCCGAGATCTCAAGGGGGCCTTGAGATCTCCCAAAATACCCCAGCCTAGATAGGGTTAAGGCTGTAAATTCAGACCACTTTACTTGAGTGAAGGGTTTGCATAGCAGACTAATCAACCAAGCAGCTATTGCACTGGCTTGAGTCTTTGTTAGATGGGTAAACTCAGGTCCAGGAACCAACAATGTTTAATACTAATTTATTTCTGAGATGCCCCCCCCCCCCCAAGGAGGGGGAGAAATAACGATATAATGGAAGAACTATGGCAGTCTTGCCTGCATTATGCAATTTCATAGCAGCAGTGGTGACTTAAAAAACAACCAAGATTAATATTTTTTCCCAAAGGGAGAAAAAAATGCACTCAGTTTGTTGACCTCAAATGACCTTTGACCTTGATTGAGAAACTTGTTATTAATTTCATATCTTTTGTGATATCAAATGACAATCTCATATCAGTTTCATTTAATTTGATCTAGTATTTTGAAAATTATGAACATAATACTCATTCCTAGTTCAAGGTTAATTGAACTAAAATAAACTTAGATTTTGAACCAGTAATCTGTAATTATACTCATCAAATTAATGCTGCCAACAGCTTCAAGTTCTCACATCTGCTATGCAGTGATAATTTAATAATGATATAATTACAAAATAATAAGAATAATGCTGCTAACAACAACAATTATATTAATCTTTTTAATAATGATTCCCATCATCTGCAACAAGATGAGAATATCTAATAGACATCATTCCATGAACAATGTACATTGTATATCACTTGTGTAAAGCATTTGCAGTGTACATGTACTGCCATCACACGTACCATTCAGCCGCTAATACAGTAAATCACAATAACGTCTGATAAGTAATTTATCAAACATACACTGAGTAAAACAAATATTTTTTTTAATAAATTAAAAAAAGTGGACAGCATCTGGCAATCTCGCCTACATTATGCAATACAATATAGCAGGAGTGCTGACTCTGAAAACAACTATTTCTATTTCTTCAGTTAAATAGAGTAAAATAAAACATTCATTTGATAATAAAATCTCTCAGTTCAATGACATTTGACCTTTTCTCAATGACCTGAAATTACATCTGTTCATTTGCCAATATATTTATTTGAAAGTTATTTAGAACAGGGACTTGTAAGGTTATCTTAAAAATTCAAAATCTTAACCTTAGTTAAAAATTTGTTGATACCACATGGTCAAAGTCTGTTGACCTTAAATGACCTTTGAACGTGATCATGTGACCTGCAATTCATGCAGAATGATCAGTGATCCTTATCACCATTAAGTTCATGAAATATATCCATAAACTTTCTCAGTTATGACATTTCAAAAACTTGGTTAAGATTTCAATGCTGACGATACCGCCACTGTCAGAAAAGTGGCGCCTATAAGTTTCGCTCTGCTATGCAGGCGAGACAAAAATGAAACAAAATAAATTCATCATAGACATGAAGCCGCACATTGACAGGTTTGCAAGATAAGAACTTTATTAACGACAATAAAAGCAATCTAGCAGAACGCCCACCACATATAAAATTAAATGTACAGTACATCCAAGCAGAAATAGAGCTTCACATCAATGTACACAATACTTCAAAGGTGAGTGACTTCAATCATACGTTGACAGCATGCTTCATATTCAGCAGAAGGAATCTACATGTATCATGAGACAGTTGCTCTTTCAAATTGAGCAGGAAGGGGTCAGATATAAAGCTGAATTCCACATATTGGCTAAATATTTTTTGTCAAAATGTTTGCAACAAAAATGAGCAATAATGCAGTTAATACCCAATGCCGCTTCAGTTGACTAGATTCAACATTGCAAAAATTCAGAAAATTTAATGTCTAATAGATAATTGATTGGAATTAGCAACTTTCAAGTACCGGTAATGCATTATTTACTATAATAGTCTAGCAAAATTGTCCATTTCAATACATCATTCAAGATAGCTAGAGCAATCTTAGGGTTGAATATGAAGAAAAAGAGTGTCGCTAAGGCGAGCACATTATACGCCCGCCTGTAACGCGGAAAATGGAGTTATTGGTCGAGCAAGAAAAGTAGAAGGTGGCGACTTCACCTCTGACCTTCTGACCTAAAACTAAATAGGCTTCCTGGGATCCATGCTAGTATCATACACACCAAATTATATGAGCCTAGGTTAAGTTAAACTAAAGTTATCGCGTTTACAACGACTGCAGAAGGGTAAGATGAAAATATGTCACTGTGACCTTGACTTATTGACCTCTAAATTGATAGCTTCCCTGGGATCAATTCTAGTATCATACACACCAAATTATATGAGCCGAGGTTAAGTTAAACTGAAGTTATCGCGTTTACAACGACTGCAGAAGGGTAAGATGAAAATATGTCACTGTGACCTTGACCTTTTGACCCCAAAATCAATAGGCTTCCTGGGACCCATGCTGGTATCATACATACCAAATTATATGAGCCTAGGTTAAGTTAAACTAAAGTTATCGCGTTTACAAGGAAAAGTTAACGGACGGACAGACAGACGGACGGACGGACCCCAAACGTGATACCATTATACTTCCCGTCAGGACGGGCGTACAAAAAGATCTTCAGTAGTACAATGTGTCTATGAGATCCAACACAATTTCCTAAAGGTGTTTGAGGTACATTAATTTGAATGGTCTTCTGCATTGGGAATGACAGTCAGTACTAAAGTGCAATGTGATAGTGTGTGTGGAAGAGAGGAGGGAAGGGAAGAAAGTGCTGGAGCACAAGCTTTATGCAATCAAGAATCATGCACGTCACCTGGAATATCGTCGTATGCTGGGGGCTTAGGCCGGCCCTTTTTCATGCCTACACATCATGTAAGTGTGTTAGTGGATCAAGTAAAATTTGAGAAAAAGTGGTCCATAATTATGCAAGTAAAAAATGTTTGAGGGGTTAGGACACCCGTAGCAACGTCCACTGCACTATGTCTTGGGTCAATACCAAATTTGAGTTGATTTTTTGCCTGTGGTTATTATACTTTTGTTGCTTAGCAAAGACAGCGACAAAATGAAATATTAGGCAGTGGGCATTTTCAAAGCATCTCAAAGCCTCTATCTATCATTCTACAAGCATTGATTGCAAAAACAGTGTCAAAAAGAATAAATAAACTGTAATTTCCAATAAGAGTGACATACTTCAATGGTTTACGAAAAATCAACTAAAACCCAAAGCTTGACACAGTTTAAGCTCCTACATTCAATTTTGACCTTCTCATGAACTCATTGCTCTGTCGCTGAGAGTAAAACCTATACGCCATATTCCATTTCTTAGGGTAACAATGAAGGAGTGCAAAGGACATTACTACGGAACTCAATAAAACAGATTCAAAGGGAAAAGGCAAATCAAAGCAAGATACTGAGACCATTACATAATATGAAATATATACAAAGAGAAGTGATAATGAATGCGATACATCAAATACATTAAGTAGAATGAAAGGTTCAAATTGTGCAAATACAGTATATAGTATGAGTAGGAAGGATAAATTCAGTTAAAAATATATAAGAAATGATTAACAATCATACACATATGTGCAACTATTGAAACAGAAAAACAAATCGTGTTTTTCTGTCTTTTTTGTTGATGTTGCATAACATCCCCAGTGATCTTGAATTGTACATTATTGTAATAAAATAACATTTACATCTTTTTAATGTCACAAGATGAGAAGCAATGTAGTTTCTATTTCAAGCAATAGGGGCACTGATTTGTGTTGATCAAAGAAATCACTACAAAAAGGACTCCAAATAGACAAGGTCCCTTTTTAACTAACAGAAATGATAAAGAATGATAATAGTACTTTAAATATGAAGTTATTCAGAAATGAAGCTCAAAAATCTAACAACAGTACACAAAAATTAAATAAATATCATAAAAAATTTGTAACCATGGATATCCATGTCATATTCAATGGCATCTTTTGCCAATGATCTGCATTAATCATTACCTGTGTAACTACTAGGTACCCATTCAATCCATTGAAGTGAGTAGAAAATATCTTCCCTTTAGGACAGCTGGGTAAGGACCCATCAAAATTTGGATTGTGCGTCGGTGAAATAAAAATAATGCTTCCTAGAAAATATATTCAAAATATCTATCTAGTGCATGAAAGTCTTGATGCAAATAGTAGTAATATGCAACATAGAATAAAAAGCAATGAGCCAGTTGCCTAATGGTAGCAGGTTGTCTATGTGCAAATCCTAAAGGATTAAAAAGAAATTGATTAGTAAACAAAGATATCTATGGGAAAGATAGGAGAAAGACTGAAAGACATTCCTACCTGGGACGTGTAGAGGCACACTAAGGTCAATCTGTGCCACAGGAATATTGTTAGTAACACCATCATTCTCTGCAGCAAGGTCTTTAAGCTTCTTCTTCTTTGAGCTGCGATTGTCCTTGAGGTAATGTGGGTTACTAGCCTGTTCAACACGTCGAGCTTCTCTACGCTTCTCAAGCTCCTCTTCATCTAGTTCCTCATAAACTACCTTCTGATGGTTGACCCTGCTTTGGACAAGAAAAAACAAGGCAGAGATTTGTTCAGGGGACTGTTTTAATTTCACCAAATAATTTACTCTTAGCCAATCAGATAGCTTGTATCATTTGTCAGTGAAATAATTCACTCTTAGCCAATCAGATAGCTTGTATCATTTGTCAGTGAAATAATTCACTCTTAGCCAATCAGATAGCTTGTATCATTTGTCAGTGAAATAATTTGCTCTTAGCCAATCAGATAGCTTGTATCATTTGTCAGTGAAATAATTGACTCTTAGCCAATCAGATAGCTTGTATCATTTGTCAGTGAAATAATTGACTCTTAGCCAATCAGATAGCTTGTATCATTTGTCAGTGAAATAATTCACTCTTAGCCAATCAGATAGCTTGTATCATTTGTCAGTGAAATAATTTGCTCTTAGCTAATCAGATAGCTTGTATCAGTGAAAATCACAAAACACTGCTATGGACAAGAGAAAACAAGTTAAAGGTTTCTTCATAGATGGCACAATAAAGGTCAGAACATTTTGTGTACAAGTATATAAGAGATGAGGTGTCAACAAATGTTTCAGAGGAAAGAGTTGTGGGGGGGGGGTCTGCAAGGCAGCAAAACACTGGATCCATTAAAAAAATTCCTCAAAAGAGACTCCTGGGTGAAGATAGATAATTTGTCCATAGTTGCTTCAGACAAGAGAAAATAAAATAAAGATTTGGTCCAACAAGGCTCAGCAACATGTGTACATGGTCAATGGGATATGAGGAATAAAAAAAAAATGTTTAAAAAATGCACAGAAAAAACTGATGACATCACTCAATGACTATGACTTAACCCTATCTAGGCCAGGGGGGTCTTAAACGATTCACGCAATATTTTCGCCGCACAAATTTTTTTTTACCACAGCACTCGCTGACTTTTTACTTTCAAGTCTTGTGCAACTTTTGTATGAGGCGCCGAATGTACCAATATTATATAGAACAATTATTTGTTATATAATCATTATTTATTAAATAATAACTATTATTTATATATAATTTACATTTTATTTGTAAATAACTACTATTATATAAAATATCATTTCTAATTATTTATATATAATTCCAAGTAATACTTCATTATTTGTAAATAATAATAGTTCGACATTCCATTATTTATAAATAATGATTATTTGTTTTTCATTATTTATAAATAATGATTATTTGTTTTTCATTATTTACAAATAATGACTATTTGTTTTTCATTATTTATAAATAATGATTATTTGTTTTTCATTATTTATAAATAATGATTATTTGTTTTTCATTATTTACAAATAATGATTATTTGTTTTTCATTATTTATAAATAATGATTATTTGTTTTTCATTATTTATAAATAATGATTATTTGTTTTTCATTATTTATAAATAATGATTATTTGTTTTTCATTATTTATAAATAATGATTATTTGTTTTTATATTATTTATAAATAATGACACTACATACTTCATTATTTATAAATAATGACACTACATACTTCATTATTTATAAATAATTGCAATTCGTTTTTCCGTTATTTATAAATAAGTTTTCTATTATTTATAAATAATAATTATTTATTATCAATGCCAGTGCACATTTCTTTATTTATAAATAATTTGTTGAGTTTTCCATTATTTATAAATAATGATTATTTGTTAAATAATGAAAACGTCTACTTCATTATTTATAAATATTTTTTTCGAGTGCACCATTATTCTCATTATTTATAAATAATCATTATTTAATGTTCGAGTTTTCCATTATTTATAAATAAAGATTATTTGTTAAATAATGAAATATCTACTTCATTATTTATAAATAATAATTTTTTTTCAATATCCCATTATTTATAAATAATCATTATTTATAAACAATTTTTACAGTTTGCCATTATATACAAATAATCATTATTTATATACAAATAACCATTATTTATTAAATAATGGAAAACTCGCTATAACATGCAAATGTGGGACCGCCCATGATATGAATATTCATGATGCGATTTCCTTTTTCGTGATTTTTCTTCACAAATTTTTGTCCATTTCCTCTTCATAATGACATTTCTTGAAGCAATTTTCTAGGGATATGGTCTGATTGTAATATTCTTCATTTTCTATATAACTTTGTCTTCGTAGAAATATCAAAAAGTGTAATTTTATACGATTTTTCCTACAGTTCACAATCCCCATAGGCGCGCGTGTATCGTAGGGACAACCGGTGAATCGACGGAGTGCTCTTCATCGAAATACTACGTTGGTTGGTCCCCGGAAGTGGCGGGCGGAATTTAGCCCGAATCCTCGATGGAAGTCGATCAAGTGCATATGAGCTGAGAGAGTGAAATATCAGTGTACTTGTACAGGCCCTTCTACTTTTTATAAATATTTCTTGTTGCTTTTTTTGTTAAGTTAATTTTTCCTGGTGTAGAGATAAGTTTCAGTTCTAATAATGCACTTCAAATACATTTTGGAGTGTCTGTTTGAGGCGTTTGGGGCGATTTCACCCTGGCCCCAAAATGCTCGCAACGACAATACGGGGGCATGATGACCCCTAAATTTTTAAAAACTTATTTTTCTATTGAAAATTATCACAAAATTCACCAAAAGTGTGCACGAAAGCCTTCGTATTTCACTTTTAAAACTCCAAAAAGTGCCCAAATGACAAGCTTGGTCGCTTCGCTGTGTCGCTTTCAACTTGAGAACGTTTACGCGTCTGCTTCCCCCCCCCCCCCCCCCCCTCCTCCGAAAGAAATTCTGTATACGGCCATGCTCTAAAGAGCCTGGCACATTGATTTATGCATACTTTCATTTTCATTTTTATCTCATTATCATCATGGCCTTACACAGAATTTTTACCGGGGGGGGGGGGGGGGGGGGGGGGAGCAGCTAGGACGCGCGTAAAGTTTCTCAAAAAAATCTTGGAAGCGAGACAGCGACGCGACCAAGCTCAAATGACAAGCTTGGTTGCTTCGCTTTTTCAAGATTTTTATGAGAAAGTTTACGCGCGTCCTGCTCCCCCCACCCCCCCCCCCCCGGAAAAAATTATGCGTAAGGCCATGATGATAATGAGATAAAAATAATGAAAATGAAGTATACATAAATCAATGTGCCAGGCTCTTTAGAGCATGGCCGTATACAGAATTTCTTTCGGAGGAGGGGGGGGGGGGAATCAGACGCGTAAACTTTCTCAAGTTGAAAGCGACACAGCGAAGCGACCAAGCTTGTCATTTGGGCACTTTTTGGAGTTTTAAAAGTGAAATACGAAGGCTTTCGTGCACACTTTTGGTGAATTTTGTGATAATTTTCAATAGAAAAATAAGTTTTTAAAAATTTAGGGGTCATCATGCCCCCGTATTGTCGTTGCGAGCATTTTGGGGCCAGGGTGAAATCGCCCCAAACGCCTCAAACAGACACTCCAAAATGTATTTGAAGTGCATTATTAGAACTGAAACTTATCTCTACACCAGGAAAAATTAACTTAACAAAAAAAGCAACAAGAAATATTTATAAAAAGTAGAAGGGCCTGTACAAGTACACTGATATTTCACTCTCTCAGCTCATATGCACTTGATCGACTTCCATCGAGGATTCGGGCTAAATTCCGCCCGCCACTTCCGGGGACCAACCAACGTAGTATTTCGATGAAGAGCACTCCGTTGATTCACCGGTTGTCCCTACGATACACGCGCGCCTATGGGGATTGTGAACTGTAGGAAAAATCGTATAAAATTACACTTTTTGATATTTCTACGAAGACGAAGTTATATAGAAAATGAAGAATATTACAATCAGACCAAATCCCTAGAAAATAGCTTCAAGAAATGTCATTATGAAAAGGAAATGGACAAAAATTTGTGAAGAAAAATCACGAAAAAGGAAATCGCATCATGAATATTCATATCATGGGCGGTCCCACATTTGCATGTTATAGCGAGTTTTCCATTATTTAATAAATAATGGCATTATTTAATAAATAAAGGCATTATTTAATAAATAATGGTTATTTGTATATAAATAATGATTATTTGTATATAATGGCAAACTGTAAAAATTGTCTATAAATAATGATTATTTATAAATAATGGGGATATTGAAACAAAATTATTATTTATAAATAATGAAGTAGATATTTCATTATTTAACAAATAATCTTTATTTATAAATAATGGAAAACTCGAACATTAAATAATGATTATTTATAAATAATGAGAAAAATGGTGCACTCGAAAAAATTATTTATAAATAATGAAGTAGACGTTTTCATTATTTAACAAATAATCATTATTTATAAATAATGGAAAACTCAACAAATTATTTATAAATAAAGAAATGTGCACTGGCATTGATAATAAATAATTATTATTTATAAATAATAGAAAACTTATTCATAAATAACGGAAAAACGAATTGCAATTATTTATAAATAATGAAGTATGTAGTGTCATTATTTATAAATAATGAAAAACAAATAATCATTATTTATAAATAATGAAAAACAAATAATCATTATTTATAAATAATGAAAAACAAATAATCATTATTTGTAAATAATGAAAAACAAATAATCATTATTTATAAATAATGAAAAACAAATAATCATTATTTGTAAATAATGAAAAACAAATAATCATTATTTATAAATAATGAAAAACAAATAATCATTATTTATAAATAATGAAAAACAAATAATCATTATTTATAAATAATGGAATGTCGAACTATTATTATTTACAAATAATGAAGTATTACTTGGAATTGTATATAAATAATTAGAAATGATATTTTATATAATAGTAGTTATTTACAAATAAAATGTAAATTATATATAAATAATAGTTATTATTTAATAAATAATGATTATATAACAAATAATTGTTCTATATAATATTGGTACATTCGGCGCCTCATACTTTTGAGACCAATTTTGCGATGCCTGGGTACACGGTTTCAAAATTACGCAACAGTTTGTAAGTGCATGTCAGACCCAAAAATGGTCAAAAACGTGATTTTGTGTACAAAGTCAATGCAAATTGTGTATTCAAACAAAAATCATGAAAGTATTATTATTTTTAGTTTTGCTGTTCTAAATGGATTTGTTTTATGCTGTTTATGATATATAAAAGAGTCCCCAACAAAGTTCATCAAAAAACAATGAAAAACAAAAGGTCCCTAAAAATGACGAAATACATAGGAAATTGCAAAAACAATATATTACAAAAGAAATTAATCTGTTATCGCAATTTTTTTCCTGCACATTTGCTAAGAACACCACAAAAAGTTTATATCCCAAAGATTTGAGCATTTGGAGCTTTAATTAGGGTGCTAGAGGAAAAATATAATACTAATTATGCATAAATTAGCATAATCACTAAATAGGGCTTTGCATGAAATAAATTATGATAAAATTTTGTAGATTATGTCCCAGACAACCTGCGTGTCAATTTTTCGGCGCGATCACGCCATCGATGGCGGAGATCTCAAGGGGGGCCTGTGAGGTCCCCCCAACCATATGATCTCCCAAAATACCCCGGCCTAGATAAGGTTAAAACAACTCATGACACCATAATCATATCATTATGTCATCATGATTTTGTTGACTTGAAGCATATAACATGCATTTAGCAGCAGGAATGGAGCGATTTGCCATCCTAAGTCAGTACACTACAAAAAACATTGTGAGCTAGAGGGCGCCCTATTCTTACCTGTGAGCATCATGGATAAACATGGTATCTATGGTAACCTCTTCATCAGAGCTATCAGATGGAGGAGCATTGATCCACTTGTCAAGATCCAGGCTTTAAAAGAAAAACACACACATTGGAATTGCATGGATAAATACTACATGTCAAGATATAAGAATTGAAAGAAGAAGACAATTTTATCTCTGTATAGCATAAAAACCTATTCCAAGTAAGTTACACATTTCTAATTTATACATATCAGCCTGTTCTATGGTTTCATTTTCATGAATATAAAAAAAAACAGAGAAACAGAAAATGTAAATAAATTCTGTTTAAAACTACATGGATATTTAATACAAGCAATTACAATTTACATCAATTTCATATTGTATACAATGACCTGTGTGACCTCAGACCTTAGTATCTCATCAAATATCATATGTAAACATGACCCAAGTTGATACCTTTAATGATTCTTTGTTATTTATATTATATTGGATAGTTAAATATAGAAAATCAGAGATGTTCCAAGAATTAGGGCCAATATTCCATGAATCGCAGATGAGTGGAATATTGGCCCGAGTGAGTGGAATATTTCTTTATTTTATGAAATAAAGCTATCCAATTAAATCATTATTATCTATCCCATCCCCCCCCCCAAAAAAAAAAAAAAAGAGAAAAATTTTGATTGAGCAAGTCACTTCACTAACTTGTATCACAATCAGTTCATATGGTCTTACTTCATAAAATAGGATCGATTCGACCATAGAAATGCGACTTACATGTAATTTTTTATGATATGACTTGCTCAATCAAAATCTACCTTCTTTTATTAAGTATCACTGTGCTCGAGGCTGTGCATCCCATTGTATACAAATAGCGAATATGCATGAGTGTGATGATACAAGATTCCAATGAGGTGAACGATGCTCTATTCAACGAGACTTAGAGTGTCTCTTTCTTTCACCGAATCCAAAATGTTGCACCATTGCAAGAAAAAGCCTCGCTATTTGTGTTGTACAACGCCACAGATGTTAGCGAAAATACAAACAATATTCAATATTTTTCTAATGATTATCTATGAAAATAACAAAAAAATATTGAAAACAAAGCAAACTCCCTCAAACGTGCATCTGATCTGCAGCAGCAATGCACTTTTAGCCGATAAGCCCTATGCATATTGTACCTGCATTTATTTACTAAGCACAATGATTTGAATCATAATAAGATGTCAAGATATTTTGGATGGTACGTGTGCAATGCTACTAATGTTTAACATTCAGAGTTCCATTTGCTTGCGTACAACAAGCTAACATTTCTATGTTGTATACCTTGTATTTTTCTGCGCATTTGAGTGTTCAATATAGTAACATTGAACAGCAAGTTTTGTACAGTAGCCTATGGGATATTCGTCATATTTCAGTACTTTGTTCAACATGCTCTCGTATTGAACAGGGAATTGATGCAAACCAAGATACACATATTTAATGCATCAATAAAAACACTCTATATAGATAATGATTTTGAATTTTTTGTTTTAAAAGCAGAAATACATTACCCTTCTGGTACAGGAACCTTCTTTTGAGCCTTTGGTGCTACAGGATTGAGTTCCCCTACAAAGAGATCAGCTAGGTCTGTTGCTACACACTCATCTTTCTCAAGGAGCTTGTTGACATACTTTAACAGCTGTAAGGTGCAGCATGCCTAGAAAGGAAATCAAACAGTAGATCTATGGGAGAAAGATGGTATGTGCACTAATATGATGTTATCAAGATTAGCCCCCAGAAATAGCCCTCAGTATGGCATTTCAGTTATTTGAAATACTGCCTTAAAACCAGAATCTGTAATGAGTCAAATTGTAAGGCAGCATGCCATGCAACCAAGGCAATCAATCACCTTCAGTATCTTGGATAATACAATCCCTGTTGGACATTAACCCTAATACTCCCGGGGTATTTCAAAGCTTGTTATTCCCGGGGAGGGGCCATTATGCCTCCCCCCCCCTCCCCCGAGATCTCAACCATGGGTCACACAATTGCCTCAAAATTTTGCATAAGGGTCAAGAATTATGTAATCTACAAAGCTGTATAGCTAAATTTACCGTAAGTCCTTTTATTTTTTAATTAATTTATGCTAATTCATGCGAGAAATCATAGATTTGGGCATTTCTCACTAAATAAAGCCTAAGGAAATAGCAATTTTTGGTACAAATGTCTTTCATGACTCCCTCATTACTTCCTGAAACAAGAAATCTCTATTAACATGACTACCAAAAAGATCAACCCAATACACAAAGAAATCTAGCGCACGGTGATATTTTGACATTATCGATATGCGATATTGAAAAAAAAAAAATTGAATATATGATAATGGTTTTATGATTATGTAGATATATCGTGGTAACACAATATGACCATAATATTCTTGATCATGAAAAGTGAATCAATATTTATTGACCAATATGCTGTTCTGTATTGCGTTGATACCCAAATACCCACTTTTCATGGACAAGGCACATCTTTACCTCAAGAACAATGTCTCTGCCAAATTTCATGAGAATTGGTTAAGAACTGAGGAGGTAGTTCGTACTGCAAGATTTTTACCTAATTTTTGTCATATAATATATTGTTAGTTACCATTGCAACACAATTTCCGACACAGATACAAAACAAGTGGAATGCCTCTGGCGGTCTCACCTGCATCACGCTATTCAATATAGCAGCAGTGCTGACTTTGAAACCTACTATAACTCGCACAAGATGTTCAGTGATACTTGGTTACTCTTATGTCCACGTTTTATGAACTAGACCAATACACTTACAGAGATATGATGGTAATTCAACAAATACCCCAAATTTGGCCAAAGTTCATTGACCTTATATGACCTTTGACATTGATCATGTGACCTGAAACTCGCACAGGATGTGCAGTGATACTGGATTACTCTTATGTCCAAGTTTCATGAATCAGATCCATAAACTTTCAAAGTTATGATGGTAATTCAACAGATACCCCCATTCGGCCAAAGTTCATTGACCTTTGACCTAGGTCATGTGACCTGAAATGCGCACAGGTTGTTCAGTGATACTTGATTACTCTTATGTCCAAGTTTAATGAACTAGACCAATATACTTTCAAAGTTATGATGGTAATTCAACAAATACCCCCAATTTGGCCAAAGTTCATTGACCCTAAATGACCTTTGACCTTAATCATGTGACCTGAAACTTGCACAGGATGTTCAGTGATACTTGATTACTATTATGTCCAAATTTTCATGAATCAGATCCATAAACTTTCAAAGTTATGATGGTAATTCAACAGATACCCCCATTCGGCCAAAGTTCATTGACCTTTGACCTTGGTCATGTGACCTGAAATGCGCACAGGATGTTCAGTGATACTTAATTACTCTTATGTCCAAGTTTAATGAACTAGACCAATATACTTTCAAAGTTATGATGGTAATTCAACAAATACATGTACCCCCAATTTGGCCAAAGTTCATTGACCCTAAATGACCTTTGACCTTGGTCATGTGACGTGAAACTCATGCAGGATGTTCAGTGATACTTGATTAACCTTATGTCCAAGTTTCATGAACTAGGTCCATACATTTTCTAAGTTATGATGACATTTCAAAAACTTAACCTTGGGTTAAGATTTTGATGTTGATTCCCCCAACATGGTCTAAGTTCATTGACCCCAAATGACCTTTGACCTTGGTCATGTGACATGAATCTAAGGCAGGATGTTCAGTGATACTTGATTAACCTTATGGCCAAGTTTCATGAACTAGGTCCATATACTTTCTAAGTTATGCTGTCATTTCAAAAACTTAACCTTAGGTTAAGATTTGATGTTGGAAAAGCGGCGCCTATAGTCTCACACTGCTATGCAGGTGAGACAAAAAATGTGTCTCGCACATCTTTACCTCAAAACCAATGTGTCAGCCAAATTTCTTGAGGATTGGTGGAAAACTGATGATATTTGAACCACAAGATTTTTACCCAATTTTCACTTCATAATACATTGTTACCATGGCAACACTATTTTTCCAACCCATGCAAACAATATGTCTTGCACATCTTTATCTCAAGACCAATGTCTGTGCCAAACTTCATGAGAACTGGTTAAGAACTGAGAAAAAAGTTCAAAATGCAATATTTTTACCTATTTTTTTTTCCACGATATATCGATACCATGGCAACACAATATCCAACACATACAAAAACTGTTTCTTGCACATCTTTATCCTAAGACCAAAGTGTGAGCCAAATTTCCATAACAAGTGGAATGCCTCTGGCCGTCTCACCTGCATCACGCGATTCAATATAGCAGCAGTGCTGATTTTGAAAACTACTATAACTCGCACAAGATCAGAGCTGCCAACCACACTTGACAAAAAATCCTATTATTTCACCCAAAAAATCCTATTTTTAGACAAAAAATCCTATTCATACCCGTCGTGTACTTTCCTACTATACATCTCATTATTTTGTTGTGCTCACTGTAATTTGACCTTGGTCATGTGACGTGAAACTCATGCAGGATGTTCAGTGATACTTGATTAACCTTATGTATAAGTTTCATGAACTAGGTCCATATATTTTCTAAGTTATGATGACATTTCAAAAACTTAACCTTAGGTTAAGATTTTGATGTTGATTCCCCCAACATGGTCTAAGTTCATTGACCCTAAATGACCTTTGACCTTGGTCATGTGACATGAAACTCAGGCAGGATGTTCAGTAATACTTGATTAACCTTATGGCCAAGTTTCATGAACTAGGTCCATATACTTTCTAAGTTATGCTGTCATTTCAAAAACTTAACCTCAGGTTAAGATTTGGTGTTGACGCCGCCGCCGCCGTCGCCATCGTCGCCGCCGCCGTCGCCGTCGGAAAAGCGGCGCCTATAGTCTCACTCTGCTATGCAGGTGAGACAAAAAGGAAAAAACTGTCTGCTTATTTTTTGCTAGAAAAGACACAGCTTCGAAAGAAACCAAGTATCAACATACATACAAATGCACATATGGGACTGTGATGTACTCACCTATGTGTTTTTATGTGTATTAATACATTTGGAAATCGGTCTTTTTGAGTCAAAAGAGAGGTCATAATTCCTGTTTTTAATGCTTGCAAATAGATTTTCAAAGTTCTGTGGAAGATATCTTAGCAGCAACATTTCGTATCGTAGCTCCCCGAGTCTGAATAGGCTGATAGCGCACAGATAGCTACATGTAGCTGCAGTGGTTTCATGCAAAGCTCACGCACGCCAGCCGGCCGGCTGCATAATAGCTACTGTATGCTAGAGCGGTAAGCCTATGTACTGTCATGTGTGTGTGTATTTGTGTGTAGATCAACAAAAAGGGCGCATGACGAATTGGTTGCAATTTGAACTGTATAAAGTTGATAAATGGTGCAAAATCGGGAGAAAAATTGCGCTACTTTGAAAATTATTGGTTGCCCGATTCGGGCCACCAAAACTTAACATTTTTCAATAATGATTGCCCGAGGTGGATTTCTGTTATGTCGAGCCTTACCATACAAGTAGCTATATTTTCAAAAAATCGTATTTTATTTGTAAAAATCCTAGTGTCGTATTTTAAGTGAAAAATCGTACGGAATACGACAAAATCGTACTATTTGGCAGCTCTGCAAGATGTTCAGTGATACTTGGTTACTCTTATTTCCACGTTTTATGAACTAGACCAATACACTTATAGAGATATGATGGCAATTCAACAAATACCCCCAACGTGGCCAAAGTTCTTTGACCTTACATGACCTTTGACCTTGATCATGTGACCTGAAACTCGCACAGGATGTTCAGTGATACTTGATTACTATTATGTCCAAGTTTTATGAACTAGACCAACACACTTTCAAATTTATGGCTGCAATTCCACAAATACCCCAATTTGGCCAAAGTTCATTGACCCTAAATGACCTTTGACCTTGATCATGTGACCTGAAACTTGCACAGGATGTTCAGTAATACTTGATTACTATTATGTCCAAGTTTCATGAATCAGATCCATAAACTTTCAAAGTTATGATGGTAATTCAACAGATACCCTCAATTCGGCCAAAGTTCATTGACCCTAAATGACCTTTGACCTTGGTCATGTGATGTGAAACTCATGCAGGATGTTCAGTGATACTTGATTAACCTTATGTATAAGTTTCATGAACTAGGTCCATATATTTTCTAAGTTATGATGACATTTCAAAAACTTAACCTTAGGTTAAGATTTTGATGTTGATTCCCCCAACATGGTCTAAGTTCATTGACCCTAAATGACCTTTGACCTTGGTCATGTGACATGAAACTCAGGCAGGATGTTCAGTAATACTTGATTAACCTTATGGCCAAGTTTCATGAACTAGGTCCATATACTTTCTAAGTTATGCTGTCATTTCAAAAACTTAACCTCAGGTTAAGATTTGGTGTTGACGCCGCCGCCGCCGTCGCCGTCGGAAAAGCGGCGCCTATAGTCTCACTCTGCTATGCAGGTGAGACAAAAATTGAGGATGTGGAATGCATTTGCAATGGACAAACTGACCAACCATTCGATGATTCCTATATACACCCCCTTCAAACTTTGTTTGGTGGGGGTATAACAAGAAGCCGAGTGTCCCTCATAGTTCATCCTAAATTTATTTTCTTGAACTACTTTGCAAAGACAACTAAATAGATAAGAATGTATGCTCAGAGATATTAATTCTTACCCGTTCTTGAACCTCAAGGTCAGCACTCTCAGCAAACGATGGTAGCTTTTCTATAAGTAGCTGGGTGACCCTGGCTACATCTTCCTTGCTCTCATCCTCCTCCATCTTTACTAGGATGTTGCTATAAAGCTTCAGGATGTTCTGGACATAGATACCCTATGGATAAATAACAAACTGGCATATTAAAAAGATGATCTCCAAAGGTTTTCATTCATGGAGGTAAAAACAATATTCAGGGATGACGGTTTACCACACACACTAGGCAGTATGTTGACGGTAGAGCATCCGTCTCACAACAGGGATGTCAGGATTTCAACCCCAGCCGCGAAAGACAAAAAAGAAGTAAAAAGACGAGAGTTGTTGCTACCCTGTTAGGCGTTCAACATTGAAGGGAAAGAGCTTTGTCAATCTGCTGCTGCACAGAGAGTGCCGGGCCCATGATCAATTGGGCAAAATGAATTTTTGTACTACTTCTATTTTAGATTTGTACTTCAGACAATAAAATATGGATTTTTATTTTCAATTTTAAGGATGAAGCATCAAGTCAGAATGCCACTTACAAGACCATCTTAATGTTATGCATTTGTGTGTTACTTGCAGGTGTTGATTCTCCATGAATACACTAACACATATTTGCATGTACATGTATGATTGCTATGAGATCAATGTTTTAACCATAGTGGTACTACAGTTGGGTTCATCATGTGGTATTTCTAACATTTTTTTTTCACATGTCTATGCAAATCTTTCACCTTCGCATTACGCCAACTTTCAACAGAAACATTCAAGCCCCAACTGAAAACATAAGCATTCCTCTCTCATTAATGATATAATAATATATTGTGTTCAGGGACATTTCTATTTGTTATTCCATTTCTCTTCCATTTCAACTATCATTCATGTGTACATTTGCTTTCTTGAAGTGCCATGAGCACAGAAACATGGCCACTATCATTATTATCATAATTATCAAAATTATTATTAAGAGTTCTTTTCATAATAAACCATGCAAGAAGTGCTCACTATGCTAGGATGGCTATGTTCCTTGAAATTGGTAAAGCCTTGGATATATAACAACCATAGAAATGGAGTTACCTGTATATGGCCTGGTAGTACAGTCACCCTATGTTTAAGCATATTCTCCAGGGTTGTGTGAGGCTGCGTCAGATATTCAGGGAATTCCCCTACTATCCATGCTGCAGCATAGAGCACCTCACATATACCGTTCCTCTGTGCTGCAGTACCAATCAGTAGGTGAGTGTTTTCAAGTAGGGTAGCCTGTGTGTGAGTATGCAATAAGCATCAGGATACAACCAAAGGAATAATTGTGCTCTTTCCTCAATCCCACAACAATAATAACAATGAATATATATTCTGTTTTTATGTAGCATTTATCACATCTGAAAGATTTCTCTTAAAGTGGTTTACAGACACATTATAACCCTGATCATTGTATTCTGGCTAGCCAAATAGAATGCACAAACAATCTCTACTCCTGAGGGAATATTCCTATAATGTGAAGTCTAAACTATAATGAATTCTACATTCAGCATCAATTCATCGCTCTTTTCAACAAGTCAAATATAAAATGAAAGTAAATTTAAATATCAATTTGTATGTCCTACAAAATGATTGTAGCTCCCCTGATAACATGTATGGTTAGCAAAACTCTCTGTATCTATTAGTTTCTTACATGCTGTATACATTCTTATATCATAGCATTTGAAGTGATGTATCTGCAATTGTAAATAACATACAATTATAGCATATTTTCATATTTTATTTGTTTTTAAATTCCTACAATCTTTTACTGACAAAAAGGAAACAAAGACTTTTTTCCAGGAAAAAATAAAACTCAATAACTGGTCAGAGCTTGTATCCCCTAAAATTAGAATGGTTAAGTTGTAGGAAATCCATAGAAACTCAATATTGTAAGAAATGGTCAATAAGTAGTTTTCCATCTTACCATCTGTCGTGCAGCGAATGGTCTGATAGCTTTGACTCTGATTGCTACATCCAGCATTTGAGATGCAATCAGGTGACCATGTTTAGTACCTTCTATCCTTGTCAGCTCTACCAAGATGCTCACATACCTTAAAGAAATGAAAACATATACACTGGATTACAGGAATACAGAATATAACAGTATGATAGCCTAAAACAATTGCAATGAATCCATACCAGGTAATATAGGAATAACCAATTATAATGAACAATTGATCAACTCTGTGATGTTTCATTAAGTTATGCACCACTTCATATGCAACTAGAACATGTCACCGATCATCACCACCACCAAATGAATGAATGACTATTGAATTGGATTGGATGTGTGTCAGCCATGTGTAAGAGCTTTGAGCTGCCTGGCCAATTGTCAACAAGCAATTGACACTAGATCAATCAGATTGATGAAACATCCTGGAGAGAATGTGAATATTGCAATTGACTAGTTTTAACATTTTATGATCTGTGGTGACTATGATTTGATCCCAGGGCACTCTAATATGATAAACAGCATTTTCTATCAATCACCTAGAATGAAGGTTGTGTAATGTAGAAGTTTATATCCCCAGAGCATTGTTCTCTTTACTTTTTGCAGAGCCACTGCTCAATGCAAAATTACATAGGCATATCCTGCATTTCATTCCTGATTACATCAATAATGATATGAAAATTATATTTGTAGTGCTTAAGCCCTGACAATTTGCAAGATTTTGCCTCCCCCTATAGCAGGATTTTGGGTGATTAAATTATTTACCGTCATTAAAAAGCCCCGGATGAAAAGAAAACCCTGCCTAAGAGGCAAACTCATTTTCTTTTTTCTCAAGTATAATAATTAAGTCCCCCCTCAAACATTCATAATTTCTGAACCAAGAGGAGTTTTACAAATCATTCTACATGGGCATTTATGTAATGTTATTAGCTAATCTCCAAGTGAATATTACAGACATATTTTATGTCATGCTTCAGTGAGCATCGCCAGAAGGCAAAATTTTCACTTTTTAAAAGTCACAAGCCTAATATCATGATTTTGATTCCATTTTATCGGAAACGAATTCCACATTTTCATCATGAACAATGTTCAGAAGGCTTGAAAAAGGGTCTTTGTAAAAGACGTTACAACTTTTCCCCCCAACATGGCCAAAGTTCATTGACCCTAAATGACCTTTGACCTTGGTCATGTGACCTAAAACTCTTGATATGACTCTGCCAGGGATCAAACCCACAACCTCTCATTTATGTGACAGTGCTCTACAGGTTGCAGTATGAATAACTTACCACTCAAAGTTGATGATGTACTGGTAGTTATTCTGGCTACAGATCTCTAGTATCTTGGCTAGAAGCTCATCCCTGTACATCGATCCCTCTGCCTTGTCAACGTGAATCATCAGCTTCTTCACTATCTCCATCAGATTCTTCTTAGAAACCTAAAGTTGAGAATTACATTCGTTTAAAATTAAATAAGTGGCAATCTTTTTTCAATAATGAAATCATGCATTCAAGTGCTGGCAGTATAAAAGATGACCTTTGTTTCTTGTTTCATAGACTAACCTCGTCATGACCCATGGATTATAGGTTGGTTTATGTTGAGGCATGTACACTAGTATATATTTGCAGACTCTGCTTAGGGTAAAATAAAATGTTTGCCATAACCTGACTGACCTTAGGAAAACCCACTGACTTATTACATTTTTCATCATTTTGAAAAATATGCAAAAAATTCATAAAACTGGCAAACAGTGCAGTCCTTAATCTTTACGTTAGTGTATTTTGCATGCGCACGGTGATGACGATGATCCACAGCATTTATATTGTGCCATATTTCTGTTAAAAACATTCATAGGCACAGGCTCATCAAATTAAGCTAATTACTACACATCTGCTGAAATAAGAGAGTTTTGAGGGACGATTTGAAGAAATCAATGTTATCAATTTCCTAGAGCGAAGAAAGGAGGGAGTTCCAAAGGCGTGGAGCAATAGATGAAAAGGCAGGATCTCCATATCCCTTTAGGTGTGTGATGGGTACATCAAGAGCGACACCAGTAATAGATGAGCGCAAGCCAGGACGTAAACGGCATTGTTCTATTAGGGAGGTCACGTATGCTGGAGCTAAACCATGGACAGCCTTGAAAGTCAAAAGGATTTTGAATTCGATCCTGTAAGAACTGGTAGCCAGTGCAACTCCATGAGAACATGGGTGACGTAGTCATATTTCTTTGTACCAGTAAGCAAGTGAGCAGCAGCATTCTGAACGCCCTGGAGTCTGTTCAGCATAGTGGAAGGAAGACCAGCCAGCAGACTGTTACAGAAGTCAATCCTGGAGGTGATTAAGGAATAAATTTGGCTTTCTGCTGAATAATGAGCGAATAGTGATCTTATAATAGCCCATATGTTTCGTAGCTGGTAGTAGGTCACTTGGCATACCTTGGAAATATGCTTGTCCATCTTCATACACTGGTCAAAGAAGACACCCACATTACGAGCATTCTCTGAAGGAGGGACAGACACACAGCCAACTTGAAGATTTCGTGAGATAATCTTGATTCTTGTGTGGTGAAGAAAAGACTAAATGTAGATATTCATTCTTGTCATCATTCAGCTTGACAAAATTCATACGATCCATTGCCGAGTTTCTGCTAGGGAGGTAGTCTGACACGAAGGAGCATCAGCATCATTATCTCTCACCCTTGGGTCGAAGGTGACATACAATTGTGTATCATCCACATAGAAATGAACTTGCAATCCATGATGACGAGCAATATCTCCAAGAGGTGCAGTGTACAGAGTAAAGAGTAGCGGTCCAAGGACGGAACGTTGTGGAACACCATACTTCCAGAGAGCCTCCTCTGACAAAGTCCAATTGATATTCACAATTTGTCATCTGCAGTGGAGATACGACCGGATCCATGCTTAGGCAGTGACATCAACCTGTGATAACCTTGAGGAAACCCCACCGCATGCGCAAAAATAGCTTTATCATCCAGACAGTCTAAGGTAAGATCCTTATGACTTTAGACCTAACCATAATAGAAAGAGGTTCTAGGATGGTCTTACCATGCCATAGAGAAGATCAAGGGCTCTTAATCTGATAGATTCATCTTTATCATCTAGACAGTCTAAGATAAGATCCTTATGACTTTGGACTGACTTGGGGTGCGTCTTCAAGATCTTGCTCATGGCCAAGAGACCCAAATATTTCACTGGAAAAAAAAATGTACACGAACAATATCATGCAAAGAAAATGTTTATCTGATTAGTGTGACAATAAATACTTTACTTATTTTGGTGTCCTCTAGCTCGAGAGACTATAGACTTTATTAGTTTGTAGATAGCATAGTCGATCAAGGAATCTTAAATCATTACATTCATATTTTTCATGGGGGTATAGGCCTACAGTGTCAGCTTGAAATTTGTAACAACATAAGTTCCTCAATTCTATATTCTTTAAGATAAATATACAAACTTAGGAACACCATGCATGTATTAAATTTATGGTACTCAAAAATATGAATGGAATACTCACAATTCTGATCTGAATCTTCAATTAGAATCCTCAGTTTCTGCACACATAGCTAAAAAGATAGAGACCATATACATACAGAACAAACCAAAATAAATGGAAAAGATTTGAGCAAATAAATTCTTAAAGCTAGACAGCAAATAGAAAAATGTATATTATAAAAAAATTATAATATATACAAACACACATATTATATGCATTTGTTTCTATGTTAAGTATCATACTAATATTTTTCAAGAATTTAATAAAAACATTTATTGAAAAAAAAACAAGTGTTAAAGTTAAAACAAATGTAATATGAAAATGTTATTTCAAAAATGCAAACCTCATAAAGAAGAAAATCAGCTTTAGAATTTTCAAGCATCTCTACCCACTTCTCTTTTAATAATACAGATAACAAAGCTTTCATTGTTAATCTTGACAAATAGGGATAGCATGTTTGATTTCATAAAAAAATACAGGAAATAAATAACATCCTTTACAAAATATTATGTTTAAATATCACAACCTAAAGAAAAATATACAGGGCTAATAGTTCCATCATATTTGAACTTAGTATGTTTCATACTATGCAGATATTATCACAAAACTAATAATTTCACTAAATTTGCAACATTTATTAGTTTAAGCCAATTTCTCTTTCTCAAAATCATGTGAATGATTAGTCCAGTGCAATTTCATTTCAAATTAAAAAAAAAATCAAATGCATAACATTTGCCATTGATGGGGAAAACAAAATTACACTCAAAGTTATAAAAGCATAATGATGGATTTCAGATGACCCACTTCGTTACTAGACTATGTAAGTCTCTAGCTAATCAAGTGGTTACATAAATATATATATCGTGCACCATTATTGTTGTATGAACTGTGTACAGATATAGTGGGCTAGTATTATATACCACTTGTCAATCTTGTCGGATGCCAGTATGGCTAAACACTATTGATATACTATTTAAGGCTTTGTTTAATTGCCCAGTAAGCCAAATGTTCTAGGTAATGACCACCTTGGCAACCATGTCCCAGCACGCCAATTCAGTCTCATGCTCATTTGGCCTATTGGAAGTTTGTCTTATACACTCAATGGTGATACAGAAAATTGGGCACAGCCTAGATGGACATTTCATCAAATTATTAAAGGCATTTATACATATACATAGCTAGTAGAAACAATCAATATAACAGATGTGGTAGCACAATTCAGACAGAATGTGATAAGACAGATCATGTAAATTTTTATAGATTATCAATATTTTGTCCACTCCCATAGGGTATTTATTACCAGTAATGCACTGACCAAATCAATGCAGGTGTTATCAAGATTACCAGCAAGTCTTATATAGGCAATCAAACTGCACCAAATAAACATTATCCTTTATACATCTACATGTTTCCCAAACAAATTTATTTAAAAAAACAAATATTTTCAGATTCCTTCTCCAAGAATATGTTACATAATTTTCATATGATAATAGTTCACAGTTTGGGAAATAACTATTACACCAAATGTTATCAATTGATGCAAACTTCTTATCAATTGGAACTATTAGATGGCAAAGGCTTTATTTTCACATTCTAAAACAAATATTTAACCATCTTGGATAATGCCCTTCCAGCAAGATCTCAGGAAAATCTATTGACAAAAGGTCTAAATTTGGTGACATGCATTCTTATGGATGCAGAGAGGATGTAACATGGAGAAGAATCTTGCCATCCGTTGGAAAACATTATGTATCCATTGTGTACTCTTTGCATACACGTTTCATACGCTAGAGCTATATCCATCGAGCATCCGTCCACTGCGATTTCATTGTCCACCCATTTTGTCCATTATCTGGAGCGGATAAAAACGGATGGAGCCACCCCAAAATTTTGCTTGTCCGCTGTATCCGTTATGAATAAGTCCGTCGGTCAGTGGGACCAGGGGCCCGTTTCATAAAGCTGTTCGTAAGTTAAGAGCGACTTTAAGAACGACTGGTGATCCTTTCTTACGTGCTAAATAATCACTAACATTATGATGGTAAACATCATTTACCACAAGAAAGGATCACCAGTCGTTCTTAAAGTCACTCTTAACTTACGAACAGCTTTATGAAACGGGCCCAAGGCCTTTAATTTGAGTCATTACGTTATTTTGTTTATGTATAATTTTCCATTATTATGGTATATTGTATTTTCCATCTTATGTGTATACATCATCCGAAAAATTTGGAAACAAAATTTCTTTGTATGGTTGCATTCATGGACCAATAAATAATATTGAATCTTAAATATTTACAAAATTCCAAGAATTTATCAAGGATAATACATTTAAACTGGTGTAGAAATGTATGTCAGCAACTGACAAAAACTTATTAGTCTCATATTCCCTCTCTTAAAGTGAAACATATGCACAAAGAGACATGTATGATCACTATGTCCATGAATCAATCGATAATACACCACCAAAAGTAATGCACATTCCCCATGCTTAAAATGAGGAACAAGAAAAAGAACATTTTAATGAATGCTTAAATGTCTCCTTTTTCATGCAGTGCAAGCTCCTTCATGCAAATAATCATTAAAAATAAAAACTTTTAATTGAAATAATTTTCCTACCCCCTTCACCTATACATGTTTCAGTTTAAACACGCAGGTTAACTTGTTCTGTATTTTCACAATTGTTTTTGAAATAAAAAAGAACCTACACTGAGTACATAAGAACCATATACCTCTCCCCTTTCATGTTAAGCTATCAGGGGTGTTTCACAAAGATTTACATGTAAGTATGACTTAGAGTCGCGCTTAAATGTCCTGTTGCATGCATTATAAAAGGCATGACCAAGAGGATGCATACTACTGCGTATCAACCAATAAGATTGCACGCTGTAAATCATATATGAATTGGCATTTAAATGCTACTCTAAGTCATACTTAAATCATTGTGAAACACCCCTAGGATTACAAGCTAAATTTATGTTTACATTGTGAATAGTATATCACACTAAATATATTGATGTTTGGGCAGTTATATTTTATCATAGAAGCTTGAAAAAGTTTTGTGCAAGTGCAATATTTTTTTTTTTTTTTTTTAGATGGTTCTGTTAGTAGCACTTCAATAAAATTGAAAGTAATTAATGGTGGAGTTGGGAATAAAAATAGAAGGTTTTAACACTTTTAGGCAAGGACAGAGATTAGTGGCATCACCCTATTTAAACCCCACCCCCCCCCCCCCCCCCCACTTGAATGATAGTTACACCTCTTGAATCTCTGCCAGTGATATAAATGAGATATCTTGAAGATATAAATATAGCATGCTCTAAAATGAGTACTATTAATGACTACAGATATCTTGTAAAACAGCATGGACATTTCTGAATCCAATTAAAATACAATTCTACATGCCCCCTTTGATGAGAAAGAATGAAATGAGAGGAAGAAAGAACTTTGTCACTTGATTATTGTTTAAATCTATAAGTTTCAAATGATAGAGGTATTTAAAAGAGAAGATGATAATTTTAAAGTTTGTACAATGATTGTAAACCGTGCCATCATATGGAAATGATTTTATTTCAGTATCATGTGATAAATAAATGTTAACCAATAACCAGGATAATATGCATGTACAACCACTAATTAGTCTTAAAACCTTTTCTGTTTGGATAGGTTTTTCTCAATCATCAGCTTTAATCTCTTCATGGAGAGTCAAGCCTGGTCCATGGCATACATACGGGCCCAGTTTAAAGAAGATATTGTGATGAATTCACATTAATACCAAATATGGAAAGCCAGTGAAGTCATAATTTGTCATCAAGAAGCAATATGCATTACGAGTATCCTTTAAAAGAAAATTGTAAGGTCAATTAATATATGTGGTGAAATCTATGACAGGTGTACAGATCTACATCATCTTTCAGGGATCAGATGTGTGTATTCAAGACAACAAATTATAGCAGCTGGCTTTCCATAATTCAGGGGCTGATTGCATTTAGTAAACATTGGCAAGCATATCATCTAGCTCAATTTCAATAAATAACAAGAAAATATGATATCATTTATTTCAAAAATACTTTTGCTAAAAGTAAATTGATCAATACAACAGGTCTGCATATACTTTGTCAAAAACATGGCACATCATTGAGACAAAAGGCCTTCCTTACACAGACCCTTCCATGTAAGATTTACATCATTTCCGTTCTATACTGTATAATAGGGCAAATATGAGTACTATGGAATTTATTACTTATCAACAAAGTTCTCCCTTTCTCTCTTGAATAATTAGAGATACCAAGCATGAGTTGTAGCATTGTTCAACACACCAAATATTATTTCTTACTGCACCTCATTCTCAATAAAACAAGAATGTTGCCAATTTACCTGAATCGATGCAGAGTGATCGGGCATTCCTGAAGACAACGAAATCAAAACTGCAGGTTATCAGAAGATAGTTTTAAAAAGTGAAACCAGATGAAAGTAAACAAGGAGGAAAGGGGCAAAGAATAGATAAGGGGTGAGGAAATAGTGAGAAAAAAGGATGGAAGAACAAAATTGCAAAGCTTCAATCACTTCCCACTGCCCTGAAGTAAAAAACAATAATCCTGTATAAAAAAATTTAACTGAAAATCAAACAGACGAATGAAAACGTTCAGACAATTAAACAGATATCATAGTACATGTAGAAATTACATCAAACAGAAATTGTACAATGAATGTACTGGCTTAAATTAAAAGAAAAGACATACTACGTCCATGAGCTTTACCTACAAGAAATGGTAGTTAAAAAGATTATCCTCAATTACATGTACATGCCCTTTTAAACAGTGGATGTATACACATGTGCAGGTGCATATCTAAAAATCTTCACAATTTAGTACGTACGTCAATTGAAATAATCATTTTGGAATTCTTGGACCCTCAATAAGACGACCAACTTGTAAACAAAATTATATCCAAAATTTTTTTCTTCATATATATATATATATATCTTTTTCAAATAATTCAGGGTTTTTCAATAGTTTGGGGACTTGAGCTTAATTCAATTAGTAATGTCCACTAAAAAACATATCTATCCACTGATCACTCTGATCAATTTGCTCAATGACTTTTATCAAGGATAAGCTAAGTTCTTATTAAGCACTGGCATACACATAGGAGGGGACTTGGAAGCCATGCCCCCCCCCAAAAAAAAAAAAAAAAAAATGAGACCAAGGAAAAAAAAAAAAAAAAAAAAAAGGGAAGAAATACAAGAATTACATAATTTTCTGATTATTTCGTCAAAAACACAGAATTTTATTTTCTGTATCACAGAAGATTACAAAATTTGCTCACTCATTCGCAGCTATTACATTTTTTTGTCCCATACGCCATGTCTAGCCCCCTCATACTAGTACTGAAATAATGAGATGAACAAGGGTATGTATTCTTACCAGATATGACTGTATTGATGCACTCATACAACAGGGACATAGCTGAAGTACTGTGGAGTGAAAATAGTAATAGAATATTTATAAACCACTCTTTAAAATATCAAATAATCCAATCATCTGATTGACCAGTGTATTTGACCATGCCTGCAAAACAACAAACTAAGGTGGTTACTATAAAGGGCATAGTTAGCAAGATTTTTGCCCCCTAGTAACAGGCATATTTGATTTTAATTTCTTAAACATGGACCGGAGAGAGCTGGACATTCATCGGTTATTAATGAATTCACTATTTGACTATCATCTTAATAACATTCTCTTCATATTTATTTATTGTGATCCCATCATGGTCACTGTCAATAAGGACATGAGTTAAAAGAGGTGTTCGTGATTAGACAAAAATATTACACAAATTGTATGTGCAGAAGATAACAAATCACTTAAATCCTGAAAAATGAATGTGCAGTTCTGGTTGACAAATGCTAATCTTATTTCCATATGTTTTATTTGAAAAAAAATGTATGCATATTTCAAGATAAAGGCTGAAATGAGCTTGTTTATAATTTATAAGGGCCATTCCATGGTAACTAGCGTAACACATACAGTAATGGGTACATTAACAGGATAGTATGCCTCTATCTTTGTCATTGCTAGGATTGTTTTTTTCAACATGGGTAGGGTAGACATAGAAGAACTAAATGAACCAATAAATGAACCAAGTAAATAAAACAAAGGAAAAACATATCTCGATTCTTGAATCGTTCAAGTTTGGTAACTAGCATTACAAAAAAAAGAACATGGTCAATCCTGTAAGAGCAACTTTTGGCAAAGTCTCCTCATACTAGCCAATCTTGGTGAAAGCTTTCCTACCTTGACTTGATAGTAGGTTATGACTCATAACTTTACAATATAAAAATTAATAAACAATGAACAAGTAAAGTGTAGGTACCAAATATATAGGTAACTCACGTTACATTATGTCTATTCAAATGGCCTGACACACATTAATGGGAGACAACTATTCTGTTGCCACTGCATCTTGATTTAAAGGAGAATGAAACTCTTGGAGCAAGTTAGCTTTTGTGAAAGCAGAAAAATCAAAGAATAAGATCAACAAAACTTTGAGTAAAATAGGACTAGCAATAAAAGAGTTATGAGCATTTGAATTTCGAGATCACTAATGCTATGGAGATCCTCCCATTGGCAATGCGACCAAGATCTGTGATGTCACACACGTACAACTCTCCCATTTGGACCGTGAAAATATACCCCAAAACATCTCTTTTTGCTCATTCTAATCATATGACAAACGATTCATCAATTATATAATGTTGTGAAACCTCTGTACTTGTCATCTTATAAAGAGAACACCTCACCTTGTGATAGACTCTATAAAAGTGAAAATATAAGTAAAATAAGTACTAAAGTAATGAGGGAGTTGTACGTGTGTGATATCACAGATCTTGGTCGCATTGCCGATGGGAGGATCTACATGGCACTAGTGATCTCAATATTCAAATGCTCATAACTTTCTTATTATTCATTCAATCTTCCTCAAACTTTCAACAATATGTTTCTTTGATTTTTCTCTTTGATATGGATTCAGCTGGTTTCAAGGGTTTCATTCTCCTTTAAGTGTTTTTACAGATGCACACAAATGTATGTAGCGATATAAAGACATCCAATAAAGTCTACTAGTAATTCTATGACTTCTTCTTCTACTCCTACTACTACTACTACAACTACTACTTCTACTGTTACTTTTACTATTACTGATACTATTTCTACTCGTACATATTCTCAAAAAATCAATTGAAAGATGTCATGTAAAAATTAGTTCAAGTTATGTTCATTCTGTGAGAAATTTTTTTCCCCATCATTTCCAGAACTCAACATTCTGTTTAAATCTTTAAACTTTTCTTTCCTTTTAAAATATAGGTAAAGATTAATAAAATAGACTTTAATACCCTCCTTTAGTCTTGATGTTGTTAATACAGAAGATGAATTTTTGGTTTTCAAATGTTTGGTTTTCATTCACTGTTTGTACATAGAAAGTGAAAGTACCATGTGCTCAGGAATGTGCCATGTGCTCTTTTGACCTTGAGTATGATCTTGATTATGCCTTAATTGACCTCATTTAGGCTGCCATCTTGTGCTTTACAGTGCATCATGGTCTGCATAACACTACATCTCATGTTTACCACACCTTTATTTAGCCCAAGTACATGCACTGGTCGAGAGCTGCTCATGCTGGTGGGAACTTTTATATGGTAACTTGCATTACAATGTGGTAACTCGCGTTACAATGTGGTAACTGGCGTTACACTTTTTGTTGGCATTTTAAGAGATAATAACAGTGTTTATTTGAGGAAACATCTTGATTTAATACAGGATTAGGGGGTAATGAATTTAGAAAATCATGATTGCCAACAAATTAGCTCTACTGATTTTTTCAGAATGAAAAATCATATTTTTGGTAACTCGTGTTACATGGCTCAAGTGCATATTTTATTTGTGATGGCGAGATATTTTTGGGTTGTGATGTAGAAATTTCCTTCTAGGGACTGAAGGAGACCTTATATGCATAAGTATAAATCAAATTAGTAGAAGTCTTAACAATATTTTTCCATTAAAAAAAATACAATTTTAGTTAGGTATGTAAATTTTAGCAGTTTGGGTGACTAAAATCTTTCCCATGTTTGTTGCTGTATCTCAGAAAATATTTGATCAAATGATGTAATTCTTTTCGTTTCTGTAAATTCAGAGTGTGTGCAAATCATAATGGATAATTTCTTAACAATTTGATGAACTTGAAATTTTAGTGTCACGTCCACCTTCCTGTGGACTAGCCCATAATCACAATTTTGAACATTTCCTCATAACATTCCAGAGAAAAATGGCACACAGCTTCTAGGGGACACGTCTCTCTTGTTATTAAAGTCATTATTAGTGTGCGGAAGCCTGAAAATGGATAACAAATTTGTATCACAAAAATTGTCTGCTTTTCAATTTTCCTGCTCCAAATTACCTGAAGCATATTGATAGAAAGGTATATTCTGATAAAGGCAACAGCCAACAAATGCCAAGACTAGGAAAAAGATTCCTTTGTTAAAGTTCAGATACGCCTTACTAGCCGCTATTGTCAAAACACCTGTATGTTCTCATTAATACCTCAGTCACATTTTCCCGACGGTGGCCATCAGCAAGTAAAAAACAACCATTCTATTCA
This sequence comes from Lytechinus pictus, assembly GCF_037042905.1. Lineage (NCBI taxonomy): Eukaryota > Metazoa > Echinodermata > Echinoidea > Temnopleuroida > Toxopneustidae > Lytechinus > Lytechinus pictus. The sequence goes on along the minus strand of NC_087255.1, from coordinate 3,013,326 downwards.
ATTTTATTCAAATTTAAAATAACCTGCATGTAAATGTAGCTAGTACAAAAAATGTTAGAACGGATGTTTTCGACTCGCTATACGGCCGCAGTAGAGCAAATGTGAATGAGGTATAACATGCACATAATCAGGATACGTCGACTATGATTGCATCAAAAGAATGCTCGCGTTAATCGTCCATTTCTTTCAGGTCCATGGTCTTAATAAACATGTACATTTTATAAGATATTAATAATTGCAGTCTTACCTGTGAATGAGATTAGTGAGGGGCTCTAATAATTTCTTTCCAAGTCTAGGCTCTAACGGTGTGAGGGCACCAAACTAAACAAAAAAAATCAATATATTCACATGTGAATTTCCAAGATATGTTTTTTCTTTAGGAAATATTTTCAGTTTTGGGTCACTGAATACACTCTATGTGCAGTTGTTCAATAAATGGTAATGTGCTAAAACATTACAGAGATCATGTGTTGATATAAAAGCTTGGCTGTAGCAAATTGACAAAATATTCAATGCATACACACAATTGTAAGATATCAATGTTGACGACGACGGTGCGCTGCAAACAGAAAAGCTGTGTCTATAGTCATGCTCAGCTCTGCAGGCGAGAAAAATTTCAAATTTATGGAATTTATACTACAGGGGCCCATAACACAAAGCTTAGCAATGATCGCAAAACTTTTTCTACAATTGATTGCATTGACTACAATGTACAATCAATCATGAAAATCAAGCTTACGATCAATCACTAAACCTTTGTGTTACGGGACCCAGAACATATGAGGAAGCTGCTCGCATATGACGTCACAAATCAAAAATTTAAAAAGTTCATATCCTGTCATTCTTTGAAGGATTATCATCAAACCTTCACCGGTATATTTTTTTTACTCTATTCAATCCAACTTCCCCTTTAAAATCAAGGTTATCTGTCACCAAATCATTGGAATGCCATAATGATTTTTATTTTGCTAATTTCTCAACAATTACACAATATCTACTTAAATCATTTGGTATATATATTTTAGTTAGGTCTACAATCAATTAGAAAATTTAATGGATTCTGAATTTTGAAAAAGTTACAACTGCCATTATGTTCAATAGAATATAATTTCTAACATACACCATAAAAACTACATACATACCAGTTTAATAATTTTGATAAGCATCCAGTTATTAGTAGATGATGTCATTAGTTTGAAGAATAGTGGAGCTAGAGATAGGTAATTGCGAGGGTTCTTTCTAGCTAACTCACAGATGACATTGACTGCTGCAGACTGGACACCTAAACCAAAGAAAGAATGCATTGGATATATTATCTTTCTGTTGCACTAACCTTCCAGTCAAAAAGATGTGAAAAAACATTATTCTGATGTCCTCCCTTCATCTATTTTCTGGAATGATAATGTTTCAGGAATGGCAACACATACTGCATTGGGTATAGCTTCAATTTTTCATTAATCACATTCCTGATTGATAGCAAGACACACTGTACCTCTAGGCCAAGGGGTTAAATTCCTATTACTATGGATTACTTCTAGTGTCTTATATCAATGGTAACAATGCAAAATTACTGTTATTTGTACATAATTATATTGAAAAAAAATACAATTAGTTATATGCTCTCCCGCAATATTTCAATGAAACTTGAATATTTAGGGCATACTGAATGCAAAAATGTCAAATTTGATATTGTGACATTACCTGGATCTGGATCTTCAAGTTTTTCCTTCAGTCTTGGGAAGGCAGGTCTGAGGGCATCAGGGAACTAAACAAAAAAAAGACAAGCACAATCAGCACATGACTGTATCATATGGGAGCAGTTCATGTAACAAATGGTGAGTTTCACTTTAATATAGTTTTGCTCTGACCCAATCAGATGCAAGGATTTCAGTAGCTTATAACAGTCAGGACTGTATCAGATGATGGCTTGAAACAAGTGAAAAATCAAAGTTGTCATTATTTAGGAAGGACTTGATTGTCATTAAGATTGGATGGTCAAACTGCCCAGAGCATTAACCATCACCTGACTCAAGCTTTTATACACATACATGTTTATCCCTAACCAGACCGGGATTTTTTTAAATCAACCCCCCCCCCCCCCTTGAGATCTCGGCTGCCAATCACGCGAACGCTGTGAAAATCTACATGGTAATAGTGTGGGATGTAATTTACAAGACTTTTCTAAAACAATCGGCTTTTTATTACATGAATTAATTATGCTAATTTATGCATAAATTTCAATTTTTTGCTTTAATTCACTATAAAAGCTCCTAGAATGCAAATTTTTGGTGTTAATATTCTTTATACCGTTGTTAACAATTACAAATAAAAAAATGACAATGAATTTCTCATGTCTTTTATTGTTTTATGAATATCTAATGCATTTCTTTGTTTTTCAACCTTTTGTTTTTCTTTGTTTTTTTTCACTAAATTTATAGCAAAACCTTTTTGAAGAATAATTATGCTAAATTAATTCATTTTAGCTGATAAAGGTAAAAATAATCTTTATGAATAAAATGAGAAAACTCAATTTACATTGACTTTGTACACAGGAGCAATTTTGGTCTCTAAAGATGCGCAAGACTTCAAAGTAAAAAGTCAGCGAGGGGTGTGGACAAAAATTTTGCGCAGCGGAATTGGCGCAGAAAATGTCGAGGGGGGGTTGATTCAACCCCCCCTGCGGTTTTAGGGTCAAGTCTTCAACAAGATTTCTAACATTCTCCAAATATAAAAACATTTCTGAACCATATGAAATTAACAGCTCTTGAGGGATTTTTTGATTTACTGAATGTGCAAGAAATACAGGCAGCTCCAATACAAGTTCTTGTGAAAATATGGTAGTTGCTTTTTGTAGGCTATCAGGGACCAAACATCATGTAATTTTATTACACAATCATTTCAGGCCTAATATAAAGCAGTATATTTTCTCATAGAAACCATTAAGACCTGTCATGGCTTTGAGATGATGATTCACTAAACAAGGAAAAAAATTATACACATAGCTTTGTTTGGCCATTATTATGATAACTCATACTTCATAAGAGTCAGTACCTTCAATAGAATAGACTCAAGCATGATAAAAGGTACCTTGTGACCAGTAGACTAATGCCCCAACATATATCACTTACCTTGAGGAAAATCTTGTACATAAGGAGCACTGCCTTCTTCCTGATATAGGGTCTTGTAGATGCCATCTATAATTTGTAAGTGTTGTGAAAAAAAATCAACATTAGAAAAACCAACAAAAATTTCAATAAATGCATCATTAGAACAGAAATGAACAAGTAGTTTCCTCATATTTCTACAGCTCTTTCTTTAATTTGCTTTAAACGTTCATTAATTTTTTTCTTAAGTAGGGAAAATTCATCTCATTCATTATATTTAATATTTTTTAGTCATAAACAAAACAGAAGTACATGTATAGTATGATTATTTCACATATCATAAAGGATATAGCAGTTAAAAGTAAAACATACATGTATTATAGTAAATTGTAAACATCCCTCTTAATTCTAGGGATACATTTATTAAATAATAACATAATGAAAACACAATTCACACTCAAATCAACATTGACTACATGTATGTATATATACCAAAATCTATGTAACTAGGTAAAACAAAGATAGAGACACTGCACTGTGCAGGAATATAATAAGAATACAGAACACTGATATGAATATATATCACAATTTCTAAGACAATACTACATGTATTAAGGGAAGAAAAATACAAATGACACAAGTTTTACAAAATATGTAAGCTCTCCTATATAAGGACAAAGAAACAGTGGGATGTCAATGGTACTTCATGTTGGGGTCATAAGGGGTCAAAGGGGGTCATAAGGGGTCAAAGGGGGTCATAAGGGGTCAAAGGGGGTCATATCAACTCACCAAACTCATGAGGTCATTGGCCAGATCTCTGGCAATATCAGGGGAAGTGAAACATGCAAGCCCTGCCATGGCGATACCTGCTTCATACTGGCTGACACTGTTAATATCCTACAAAGGGGGTACGGAGGAGAGGAGGCAGGGGGTCGGTAGACAGGGGGTACCAGTGGGGGTAACAAGGGGGAAATGCAGGAGTGGTTTAGATAGATGGGATGACAGAAAAGTTTATGGGGTAAAATATTAAGGGGTAGAAATTTAGAGGCATGTGGGAGAAGATGAAAGAGAGGCAATTAAGTGGGATCCGGGGTACAAGATGAATAGGGTGGGATGTTAATTTATGGTTAACATGTATATGGGCAAATATATTATAGATGATCAATTAATGGATGTAATTGGGGGTAAGGGAAGGGGTAGGTAGAGTTGTTATTATGGAAGCAAAAAATCGTGAATAGGAAAATCAATGATAGGATTTTTATATGTAAAGAGCAATGTACAGAAGTTTTGTTGAAATTTCAATGAATGTGGTGGGAAGAAGAGGAGTTTGAGGAATAAGGTTGCAGGTGGGTGGTTAGATAGCATTAGATATATAGGCATTGCTTCAACGAATTTAGGAAGTGGGAAGAAAGATAGGAATTCCGTAAGTATAGGCATAACAGAGAGTACATGGTGGGGAGGATAGTTTTATAAGTAAAAATTTGACAAATGTAACACCATATTATGGGGAAAAGGAAATTTGGAATGATTTAGAATTTTCAATATCAAAAGTAAGAAAATTGTGAGTTTTTTTTTAAAGACATAATGATGAAAGATGATTTTCAAAACAAAACATTAATTTGGAGCAATGTTAGGGGTGCAAAGAACAAGTAAAGGATCAACTCAAATGAAACGAAAACATGAGTTTATATGGGAAGGAAGGATACAAGTAGGTAGGGATTAGGGAGGAAAAGTGGGAAATCAGAATTGGAATAAGAAAAATGGAAGAGAAAGGTAAAGAAAGCACAATATCAACACTTTTCACTGGTTTAATACTTAAAATGTGGTAATTTCAGTAAATCATGGAGCCAGTTGAAAGATCTAGACAAAGGACAGAAGGTTTAACCACAGTAGGGTCCAAGGCTTAACACTCCCACTAATAGCAAGCCTATATCATGTTTCCAGCTTAAAATAAAGATTGACAGAAAAGACAAATATGAGCCACTGATGACCAATAGAGCCAATATATTTCCTCACCAAAATGTTTTTTAGTCCTTATAAAATACTAACTGCAATAGGTTTTATCAAAATGCTGCAAATGTTATTTTCTCATTTTTTTTCTCAATCTTGTAATGGCTATAAACAGTGGATCCAATAGAGGGGCTGTTAATAGTCAATCGATTAGCAACAATTAAAATTCAAGCAACTTTCAACTGGCTTCACGATTTTAGGAAAAAGACAAAAGAGTACTGTCTTAACCATAAAAAGAACATCCTACAAATAACACTAAAGGTCAAACATGTACTTCACAATGTCAAAAACATAGTCTCAAGGTATTCTGTGTACATGCTCTGCTATTGCACCGGTTTTCTAAATTTTGCATGGCCCTGGAATGCTGTAGCACCCCCTGGAAATGAGGTTAGTATGATATAATGTAGAGATGTAGAGATTTGACCTAAATCTCCTTCATACATACATGTGAGTGGGAAACAAAAACCTTTTTTTGCTTGTCAAATATTTCTTGGCCAAAATGACATTGTTTAAACTTAAAGTGGAAACCTTTTTTTTAAGGGGGGGGGGTTGAAAGTTTTTTAACAAACCAGCATGCCCTCTTTAAAAATTATTTCCAGGCCCCAGCAGCTAAACTGCCTTTCTTAAATGTTTGATAATTCCATGTTCTGTAACAGATATCAGTACAGAGAATACCACAGCGGATAAAACAGAGGTTGGGCTATAATAGTGACTGATCCACAACGCTTTAGATGGCACAGTTAAAACTTACCAGCGCCATGATATCATTGGCCAGATCATGGGCAAGGTCAGAGGTCAAAATACATGCTAAGCCTGTGATAGCGATGCCTGTCTCATACTGGTTGTGGCTATTCAAATCCTGTTGTTTTTCATCGGTGCAATATAATTCATCATTCATGTATCAATTCAACAAAATGTGTTTTATTTTTAGCAATGGGAATTTTCTGAAAACATCTCAATACAAATTATGTACCATCCTCTGCCCCCCCCCCCCACTTGAAACATAATATATCAATAAATAAACAATGGAATAAATCAATACATTGAGACCTGAATAAGTAGACAAATGAAGAGAAAAAAACAGAAAAGCCAAACTGTGTCTCGCCCACCCATGACTACATGCATGTATGTAATATGAAGATTTCCCTAGTACATCATCCCCAACCAAGTTTGATTTCACAACGGTGTCTTGCTGGCACTTGTAAAAGTCTGACTTCAAATGAACACGACCTTGTGATGTTACCTCTAATGGCCGCGTTACACATATCTTCCCCCAGTTCATCTATAACCAAAGTGTACGAGGGTTGCAAAGTTATCTGCCACATGAGTGCTATAGGTAAAATTTAACATTTGACCTAAAATGACCTTTGACTTCACCATGTGACCTCTGGAGGCACCAAACAAACATGAATAAATCCCAAGTGCATCTATCACCAATAGGGCCGATTCTAAACGTTTAAACGCCATTCAAACAACCATTGAAGACAGGTGTTGTGACAACCATATAAAGTTATAAAGGGATAAATTTTTTAAATCCCCAAAAGTTATAAAATTTCACATTTTTACATCCAAGAAACATTCAGCTACTTCTGATATTTTCTTGAAATTAGTAGATTTAAGTGTAAAATATCAAGAAATCAAGAATATCCCTTCTTTCTAGACTCTGAAAGATAATTTTCAGTTGATGTCACACTAGATCAACTAACATGAATATCTATATGTTGGACCACAGTATGAAAAATTTGGGCAAAACAAATATGGTCATTCCATAAATAGACCTAAACTTACATTTTGTGCCAATGGATAAGCCAAGAATAAGTCACCTGGATTTGTAGCATGCATTATGGGTTAAAGTGATTGGTTAACATTGGTTTTACTTTTAAAAATCTGAGCTAGAAGGTCACACTTGTCACCTGTGTCTGTGATATGTTACAAAAATGAAGCCCAGAAAAAATTGCGTTCGAAAATAATTATTTAGTGCTTCAAAAATTGAAATATAAAGTGACCGAAAACACCATCTTAATTTCATCCCATACACTTATGTGTACTATTTTATAGGCGTCTATAAGACGCCTATTTACAAAATCGGGGTTTGCCTTGTAGTTTTAGCTTTTCATTCTCAATAATGGTCGTTTTCAGGGTTTATTAGTTCTAATACATGCACTTGTACACATGTTTCATCTTGGTTTGAGAATTTTTTAAATCGGCTGCTCACAAAGTTAAACAATACCTTTAAGCAATATTTTATTTACTTACTTTTTTCAAATTGAGAAAAGGACCCAAAAGGCATGCAAATGAGTTTGATATCAATGATTCAAACCCTTATTCTTTTCTTGTCCATGGTCTCAAAATGTAAGGTTTAGGTCAATTTATGGAATGACCATATTTGTATTGCCCAAAACTTTCATAGTTTGGTCCCACATGTAGATATTGATGTTGGTTGATCTCATGTGACATAAACTGAAAATGATCTTTAAGAAATTCAGAATCAAGAAAGAAGGGGATACTCTTCACTTTCTTGATACTTTCTAACTAAACTAATTTCAAAGAAATGCAGAAAATAGAAGGCCATTTTTCATGGATGTAAAGATATACAATTTGAAATTTCAGCAACTTTAGAGGAAGATATTTTTTGTTTGTTTATTAATAACATTTAAACGTTTTTTTCAAAATAAAGGTAATCACTCAAGCCTAATTGCCAAAGATGATTTTCTATTGGAGCAACATATGCCGAGTTATGCATCATAAGAGAGTCTTGCAGGTTAACACATGACTTCAAATGACCTTTGACCTCACCATGTGACCTCCCACAGCACCTCAGCATGATGTTACTCCTAGTGCATCTATCATCAAATTTAGTTGCCATTGGACCACAAAATAGCCAAGTTATGTGTTAGAGTCTTGCAAATAGTGTGTGTTATGTACATGTATTAGAGTCTTGCAAACGTGGAGTGTTGTGGCCCAGTGGATTAGTCTTCTGACTTTGAAACAGAGGGTCGTGGGTTCGAATCCCAGCCATGGCGTAATTTCCTTCAGCAAGAAACTCATCCACATTGTGCTGCACTCAACCCAGGTGAGGTGAATGGGTACCCGGTAGGAAAAATTCCTTGAATGCTTGAGCGCCTAGGCAGCTCAGCTAAAGCCGGGGTAATAATAATAGCAGGGCCCGCTGGTAGAACAGTTTTCGAAACTGAAGTGGCTACCCTGGGTAAATATACCAATATTACTATTATTATTATTAAATAAACTTTGATATATGTAAAAAAAAACCTGCAAGTACTCTACAACGATGTGACCCATATAACCTTTGACCACACTACATGTATGTTACCTCAGACAACACCGCAACATCATAGTACCCCTATTGCATCTACCACCCAAAGTTTGGTTGCAATCAGACCACCAATAACAAGTTATACATGTACGTCATAAGATGGACGGACACCATTTGGATCCCCAAGACTCGCCTTCACCTCCGGTGGGCGAGACAAAAATGAATAAAAAATGTAATAAATACATGAACATGTTCATACGATAAATTGATTGAATTATCAATTTAAAAAAGGCTCTAGATACATGGCGTGAACATTTTAAATATATGTACATGTATGTATTCAAGAATTCTACAAGATTTGGTTACAAATCAGAAAACAGTTTGTCAAAAATGTTTGATAAACTAACTTTTGCCCTAAAACAGTCAAGCAACGTACATTATGTATACTGTACGACTCCAATTCCATTAAAACTGTAGCAAATTGTTCAAGGCTTAACCTGAAACAAGAAAGTGTCTTTTTTGTTAATGCCTGCTTGCCAGCATTGGTCTTTCAATGTTCTATACTTTTCATTCTCATGTTTACGTTTTGTTTTAAGTACTGTAAATACCTTAAATGTAATGCACTTTGTACCTTTCTTAGAAAAGGTGATATAGAAATGTTGGTATTATTATTATTAAAAACTCAAACTGCTTTTTAATAATAGAGAACTACAGTGTAATATTCTATTATTTAAACAATAAAGGAATATCACAGTACTTGAATCAGCTATTTGTAGTTCACTTACACTGATAAGTAAACTAGTTCCCCTATTATTTCAAAGGTAGTACATGTAGGAAGATGAGTGAGATCAAAACCTTTTTGCTTCACTTCCTGAGAGTCATGTGATCATCATCAGTACAGTATACAAGGTGCAACAGAATTATATTCTGTAATTACCAACACAAAGTGTTGGCTGCTCTAACTTGTGATTTTCCAACCATTTGCAATTCATGAATTTCATTTCCAAGTACATGTATTGTTTTATTGCATTGGATTTCTTGTTGAATTTTCACTCAAATTATGAATATAAAATCTATTTCCAAAAGTGGACAGATGAAGAAAATATTTTCAGTGAAGGGGCTGTTTTTCTCTCTTCTAGGCTCAGTTCATCAAATGCTAATTTCATAAAATCTTGGCTATTCTCAAACTTACAAGGGCAATTTTGGACATTTCAATACTGCCCTAAACCCTGTGCACGTTTTTTTTTTGGCTGAATAAAACATGTAAATAAATGAAGATTCTTTATTTCATATTTCAAGAATATTTACTAATTGGTATTATCATGTTGAATAAAACACCAAATAAAATCAGACATTTCTATATTTGTGGTGAGCTCTCAGCCAGGGTGTATTCTTTGTTTTGTTTTCAAAGAGCATTTATAAATTACTATCATTAATCAAACGTCACATGCAAAACATGCAAATCAAATGTCAGACAAATAAATAAGAATGTGATCATACCTTTCTAATCATATTAGTAGTGAGCATGAGTACATCTGTACCTTCGTGGAAGCTTTGAGCTGCAGCTAGGTATCCTATTCGTTTGAAGGTAAACTTAGGAGAGCTCATCACCTCAATGATATTAAAAGCTGCCCAGCTGATGTCATAACCCAGCATGTTCAGCTTTGAAAAAAAAATACATACATGTTGGTTAAACGTTTACAAGCATTCACACATTAATAGACAGTGATTTCATAATTAATTTGTACAGAGTCCAATGAAATGACCACAGGTGTATGTAACATTTGCCAAACAGAGGATTCTCGAAGAAATTGTGTACATATAATTGCTGAGAAAAAATTCAAGCACAAGTTGAAATTTGTTTGGTCTTTCACAGAGACAAGTACATAGCAATGTTTTCCAGGCTTTTTGCAGGGAACCCTCCTTTGGTAGAACATCGCACATAATTTATCAAAACTACAAAATGAAACAATATTTACAAACCTTAATGCAACCAAGTACAGCTATGAAAATAACAATAGCAGGAATTCTCAGTTTTCTTGCTTGAACATATTGGTCTGAAATTTAATAATTCCTGTTGCATGGGAATTCATTTTGTTCTGTTTGGGAATTGGGTATTGTTGCAACTTTTATTACTCCACTGCAAATTCTGTAGTGGAGTAGATAAAAGTCACATTTAAAAATGTTTTTGGTTGATTTAAAGATTTAAAATGAAAGTAGCTGAAGTAGTAAAGATAAATTCATGAGAAAGTCTGTAAAACCAAGGTTAAATGTCGTCATCCTAGATCTACATTTAGATCTGGGACAGTTACATTGAAAACTTGTAATCTTGCTATTTCAGCTAAAAATTGATCACATTGAAGACTGCTAACACAGATAAGCACATTTGGGAGTAGGACACTCTATCATTGTTTGGAAAAAGACCAGACAATTTGGTGAAATGTCATGTTTATTTTGCTTTTTCTCAGCAATTACACAATATCTTTCAGATGTTGTTGTTTAACCAGTCATGTTTGACTATCATCTACATGTAACAGATAATGAAAGGGATTCATGTGCATGAGGAAGAGACCTTGAATTTAACACATTTCAGTATCCATAAAAACTCGGTATCAATATTGATTTCGCAGCTCTACTCTTCAGAATATTACAATTATATCTTAAACAAATTTACAGTTTGAGAATCTATATATTGAAAATTAATTCTATTGAATAAATAACTCTTGATAATCTTTGGTTGTGAAAGGAATGTATACTTACATACACCAGCTTAGCCACTGCATTAGCTTTGACTGCAGAATTTTCCTGCCTGAGCTCTTGTTTGATCTCTTCCATACATGATGAGATGTATTTAGCCTGTTAAGACAAATTACAATTATGTGAACATTAATCAGGAGCAGCAGAGTAAAGGTTAAGGTGAGGGGGGGGGGCAGGGAAAAAGGCACATTCCCTTTTGAAAAAACAGGCACTATCTCAGAACAAAGAAATATTACAAAAACATACAAAAATATTGTGCATTTAGCATATACACGTATCTATCCCACTCTAAATGAAAGAATGGATGAATGTTCAAATTTCATGAAATTATAGCATGTGAGATCATAACTCACAATTAGTAACTCACAATTCACTCGCAAGGCTTGCACAGAACACAGAACATGCGACAGGGCCTTTATGTAAGCTATACATTCCGTGAGTGAGAGAGCCAGCAGTTAGGAAAATTCGGAAAAACTGCTTTGTGATCTATTTTGGCGATGATCTGAATTTTTTGGATGTTAAAAAGCATAGCAAAATCTTCCCCTTAAAATGAGAAAGTGATTGTCGAAAATTTCCCTCACAAGATACTTTTTATTACTTGAAGAGAACATAAACATATAGCCATGTTAGCACAGAAAAAGATGGAGAGGAGAAGGGATCTATCGATATTGCAGCAATCTCTGCAGTGGAGTACAGTAACTAAAAGTGCAAACAGAACAAAATGGAACAGGTATAACGTTTCAAGTGGATGAATTCAAGCAAGATAATTGAAAAATTCTGCTCAGTACTACTATTTTCAAGCTCTTCTTGTTCAATTTAAGGTGTGGAAATATACTCAACAAAAAAAGTAAGTCCCCCTAAATCAAAATGCTGTAACTTATGAACAGAATAATTTTAAGATATAATATTTTATTTTTCGTAGATGATTTTCTGCACTCATTAAGCATCTACTGTTTAAAAATGAAATTGATCGGTTGAGTCATGCATGAGTAATCAAAAATTGAATTAAAAATGACAATTTTCTAAAGTCAAAAGAGTCGTCTTTCAGATTGTGTAAAATATACAAAGTTGGGCAAAGGTTGTTTTTTGGTGAATTTTAAAGGTGCTCATTTAGCCACTCCACACAAAATTTTGATAGCGTATGTTAATGGTTGAGTGAGCACAATTTTTTGTGATGTATCATCATAGGGGTTTATGGTAGTATCCTCCATAACTAAAAAAAAATACATGTTAAAATTTGAAAAAGTTAGTGGCTCCCCTCCCCCAATAGCTTGTTCCCTCTACCCATTTTTCAAATTCTGTATCCACCACTGATTTGTCCAAAAATTCAACCGATCCTGAGAAATTGTTTGGAAAATAATGCATTTATGCAATTTGAATAGTATTTATTCCTAAGTTTTCAAGTGTGCTTGCTCAACCATGAAAGTGTAAAAAAGTTTGGAAAGTGTGAGGTGATAAAAAGATGGATGAACAACAACTAAGTCACATTTGAAACTGAATTTGCCATTATTCATTTTATATCCCATCAAAATGAGTATGTGACATGGAAATTGCATTTTTCAATTTCCAACTTTTGATGCATGCTCACTTATCCTATGGACTGTATTAGTCTGTGCTCATCTATAAGTATAAGTAAAGTTTCTCTGAAATCTAAAACACACTAGCTCCAAGCTAATGTCTAATTTAAATCATTATAATGTCAACTTTATTTTGAAAGAAAATTTGTCACAAATATCATCAACAAATTTCTATGATCGGTCTTTCTTTTGGGGAAGTACATGGTAACGGAATTACACATAATGGTAACAGAATTACGCCTCTGACATTTATGAAGGAAAATGTTATTTTTAGGCATTTATGACTTAAGAAATGCCTCTAAAGCTTCTTTATGTACTCTTTTCTAATACTTATTACAAACTTAGTCCTTCACATCTATAATATCAAATAAAATACATATATTATGTAATAAGTGGCTCTACCATGAATAAACACAATTTTTCAAAATATTAGGGATCAGTGGTGATCAAAATTTAATTCATTTTCAACTATAGGGGTACTAGGAGTAATTAGCCACTTTTTGCCTCCTGTGCTGATGAAAAGAATAATGCAAGGACCAAGAATCCTCATTATACCCATCAACCAAAAAATTACACGGGGGCGGCGGGCGAATTCGCCCCGGAAAGTCCAAAAAGAGCCCCGGAAAAGGGCTAAAAACATTCACACGAGGGCGACTGCAAAACTCATAATCGCCCCCGTCAACTAGGCTTGGGAGCCAGCGCCGGGTAATCGAGTCTACCCGATTCTCAATGCCAGAGTCGGGGAGTCGACCCTGATCTCTGGAGACTCGAGTACCAAGCGGCGGCGGTTCTGAGCTGAGATAAAGGGACTCGAGTCTTTGCCATGCTCTCTCATTCATGGACGAAAATCGGCCCCAGCGCCGACTCCAAGCACTGAGATAAAATAAATGTAGAATTTGGAGCCGAGGAGTCATATACTTCGAGCAGAACGTTTCTCTGCTTGTGTGCTTTAGGCTCAGTGTGACTGCATGTGGTATGGTGATGCATCGTGTGCATTGTGTGTATTTCTGTGTGTGTGACTGTAAAATGCCAGTAGAGACCACGTGCGCATGTGTTGAGCGACACTTGTGATTGTATCATGAACTGGGATTTGTGTGTGGATTGTGTGAGAAGTTTGGTGAAGGTGTAAGATTTTGGGCGACTTGATAGATGATTGCTCCCCCCCCCCCTCCCATTTATGTACACTCTCTAGCCCCATGTCGAGCTGCAGCCACCCATCTTGATCCTTCCCCCCAAAGCTTGTCTCTCCTCATTCCTTCTTCTCTTCCAAACTTTATTTCCCTATCATTCTTGTTAATTTATCCTTTTACAAGTTGTAATTCACTACGAACTTCATTATAATTTTAAAGAAGTGTTTATCACCTCTTGTTTGTTTTTAAATATTTTTATATCTCTGTTCAAAACAAGAGTCTCGTCTATCCCTTTAAAAAAATCACGCTTTGATTTTTTTTTCTTTCATTCCAAAATCCCATTGATAACATTTGCTTGCTAGTCTTAAATGGGAGTCTTGCCTTATTGGAATATTGGCAAGAAGTTAATAAAAAAATGATGTTATTGTTCTGTCAGTAATAAAAGTAGAGATTCAACTATGGATATTTTTCAGTCATATTTCATTTAATCTTCGTTATTTTAATCCAAACATTAATTTTTTTCAATGATGTATTTCACCTTTGGCCAGTTCGCCATTTTCTTAAGTGACTGAAAACGTAGACTAGCCCCTTAATTCAGGGACATCAACCCTCGGCAATTTGTTTACATAACTTTCTTTGTCTCCGTCATGTATTGCACAATCTTGAGAAGCACATGTTTGGAAATCTGATATTCTTGTGGTGGTGGTGGTGGGGGGGGGGGGTACGAGATTGCCGCCCTTTTCATTCTGTTTTGGTTTGGCTGCCACATGGCCTCTCTCACTGTGTGGAGAAATTAGGTCAGGTAAAATTTGCAAAGACGTGGATAAGTTCATTTCAATTAGAGGCCGTGCAAGGCTAGGAATTCATGATGGATGATGGAAATTGCCAGTTTTGGTTCTGGTAGGTCTTTTTGTCATGAATCTGTGTAACTGATACGAAAGGCTTAACAATTCAATGACCTTTATGACTTATATCATTATTTTGTATGAATAATTTTAAGTCTTTTTTAAAAAGTGTCATTTAAATAACTTTCAGTCAAATATGTACGAAGGATATTTGTTCAACTTCATAACATTTGCAGGTACCTATATTGTATGATAAAATAAATTACCTCAGAATTGTACAAATTCAGAACTTTCTTTTTCTTTTTCTTTTTCTTTTACATTGTCTTTAGACACGAATACAGATCTTTCTAGATTAATTTGGCAAATGGGCTATAACACTAAATAGTAAACACGCAAAGCTCACGTCAACCAAGTATCAAACATTCAAACTTGGATTAATTCATGGAGGTTCTACCTCCATGATTTAATCTGAATAGGTCTGTATTAGGTCCATGAATCAACTCAGATATCGTTCAAGCATCAAAATCAATCTATCATCACAACACTAAAATCATAAACCATCACTTCGAAGAAACAATGCGAAGGTCAAACCAGGGAAGTGTTATACTTCCCTGGTATATGCTAGCTACCGTGTATATATACACACACACACACACACACACACACACACAAACGCAAAAAAGCCGCGAAATAGCTCCAGAAATTGTAGCCCTGGAAAGTGGAAAAAGAGCCCTGGAAAATGAAAAAGTAGCCCTGGAAAATTTTTAAGTTTCTCCAAAAAGAGCCCTGGAAAGAAAAAAAGTAATTTTTTGGTTGATACCCATGGTAACGGAATTACACAGACTACAGCCATACATGTATGTGTGTACATGTACATCAGGAATTTTACAAAAACTGAGGACAGCATGTGATCAGATATACATATTTAGTCAAAAATTTCTGTAAATGGTAGTGTAAGATATTCTAAAAATCATTAAATATTCAAAAGAAACATAGTTTAACATACAATTGGCATCGTAAAACAGTTAAACTGAAAACTTTCTACTTACTGGTAGTTCAATATACTGAAAACGAGAAACAATGATGAAACTACATGAAAATAATGTAGTTTTGACTTTCACATTTTGAAAGAATGTTGTGGACAACTACATGTAGCAATTAATCTAATTTTCTTCAAAGGTAAAGATGCCTTTGTCTATCTGAGAACTGTCAATATCATCTTCTGGACAGATGCATTTCCCAAATGTGACACTGAGAAACTACAGTGATTTGATGATCATCTTGTCATATCTATGACATGGGATGGTATTCTGAGGCCATGACTTTTTCATTTTTATCTCTAAAGTTTTTACCTCTCATATAAAATACATGTATGAAAATATATCCAAGATAAATTTCTATCTTTGGTATCTAAAGATATGTGACAAAGCAGTGCCTGTGTAGACATTTCCATGGCGTATCCAACCATTGGAACACAGATGATGTGCCTGCACCAATGTTCCTTTGAAGAAAAAATAAAATGAACTTAAATCAGATGGAGGCTATCCTCTCTATCCATTGTGAATTTCAGCAATATTTCTTGGTGAATTTGCTCAAAATTTTGAAATAAAAATAATGGAAATTATGCAGGGTTGGCACGTTTTAAACGGTGTGTTTTAAAACATGTTTTAAAACGCGTTTTAAAACACCTCATAGACTTGTGTGTTATAAATATGCATGGTCATGGATGTGATTTTAGATGAATATTTTTTTATACTTTTATTTCTTAAGTGGCACATTATTTTCTTCTAAGTAGATCTCTTTCTCGACACCACTCTTTCTCTCTTTCCCCCCTTATCCCCCTTTCTCCATCCCTTTGTCATGTTCCTTGAAATCCTCTTGTTCAATTGTGCACATCAATCTATATTAAGAATATTCTCATTATAACAAACATGAGTGTTGTGCTTTAAAATAAGCTCAAATATGGAACTTGAATGAAATGGAAGTGTTGCACAAGCATAATATTTTACAAATAGACTGTAAAACTGACATTGTATTCTTGAGGTACACACAAAAGCAGGTGAAACTTTGCGCTTTGTAAATATGAAGAAAAGTACTTAAATTCAGTATAAAATAGTCAGCAAGCAAACCTTAAAAGACAAGTCCACCCCAAGAAAAATGAATGCTGAAAATTTCGTCAAAATCAGATGCAAAATAATAAAGTTTTGCTTAATTTTGCAAAACAGTTATATGCCCATCTTGGTCGGCATGCAAATGAAGGGGACTGATGACATCACTCACTATTTATTTTGTATTTCGTTATTTTCTCATTGTCATGTGAAATAAAGTTTAATTCTTCCCTGAACATATGGAACTACCATTGTTTTAACATTTTTTGGTTCAGTCAAGTAGGTCATCTGAAAAAATTGAAATTGTATTGTTCAAACAATAAAAACAAAATAAATAGTGAGTGAGGGACATCATCAACTCTCTCATTTGCATATCACTGAGATGTTATTACTGTTTTGTGAATAAAAGCGAAACTTTACAATGTCATACATGTAACTTATTTTATATCTGATTTCGACGAAACTTTCAGCATTACATGTATGCTTGTTTGAATTTTCTCTACAGATTGAAATCAACATTTTTCTGGGGTGCACTTGACCTTTAACCCTAACAGTCCAAGGGGACTGTAATGGCCCCCTAAAATTTCTATGATAAATCCATAAGCACGACAGGGCCATGCCATATTGTTCAAGACTATTTTTGGGATGCATGGGTATGCGATTATGATATTACACAAGTGCATGTCAGACCCCGAATTGCTCAATAACGTGATTTCATGTATAAAGCCAATGCGAACTTTTCGCCAACATTCGTATCTGTATCAATATTTGTACGATTGGAAAAATATTGCCAATAATTTCCATTAAAAAACGATTGAAAAAAAAAAAAAAACTAACCAAAAAACTGTACAAATATTTAAATTTTTTAATTCCTCAAAATTAAATTCTTTAATTCCTCAATTAAAAAAATAAGCAGTTCAGGGGGTTTATTTATCAATTTAAACCCAAACTTGTATTTCATGCACTAAAATTGGTAAAATTGATTAAAATCAAATTAAAAGGATGGTCCGGGCTGAAAATATTTATATCTTAATACATGAGAGTAGAATTCACTGAGCAAAATGCCGAAAAATTTCATCAAATTCGGATAACAAATAAGAAAGTTATTGAAGTTTAAAGTTTAGCAACATTTTGTGAAAACAGTCGTCATGAATATTCATTAGGTGGGCTGATGATGTCACATCCCCACTTTCCTTTTTCTTATGTTATTACATAAAGTCATATTTTTTTTCATTATTTCATACTTGTGTGAATAATATGTCTCCCTTATAATGAAATAAGTTGCAGCAGTGAATATCTAATGCACTAAATCAGTTGTCAATCCAATTTTTCTAGTTCTTGGAGGAAAAAATTTGAATAAACCTAATTTGATATAATAAAATACAAAAGAACAAGTGGGGACGTGACATCATCTCCCCACCTAATCTAATGAATATTCATGACGACTGTTTTCACAAAATATTGCTAAACTTTGAAATTCAATAACTTTGTTTTTGTTATTCGATTTTGATGAAATTTTTCGGCATTTTGCTCAGTGAATTCTACTCTATTTATTAAGCTATAAATATTTTCAGCCCGGACCATTCCTTTAAGCTTTGAAAGCACATAGTCTATAGATTATGTTATTTTCTTACATTGTGCGAATTCTTCTCACCCCCTAGATTGACGAGACCCAAAAGTATGTACATGTATGTAAATGTATGAGGAATAAACTTATAAAATGTCAACTTACTTGTTTGCATTCAATTTCAATGATTTAGTAATTTTGGGGAAAATATGAACTTTTCTATTGGAAATTCAGTAACAAAAAATGTAGTTATCTTTTACTTACTCTAAAAATGAATTTAAAACATCAACAGCTTAAATTGTACTGTATTAAGTGTATAGTTTAATTTATTTACAGAAAATTTCATCGTTCGTTGGAAAAAAACGTTTTAAAACGATTTAAAACGTTTTAAAACAATAAAAAACGTTTTATTTGTTTTTTTTAATAAAAAACGTTTTTTATTACAACCCTGAAATTATGTAATCATTGACAGTAATACTCTAACATTATTCTTGTAGGTTTAAGAAATATTTCAAAAGACTTTATTGACTAATATTGTCTTTGAAATGAAATGAGGCATAAAATGATGTGATATCGACATCTAAAATAAAGTGTTATTCATTTTTTTCTTAAGAATCCTGTAACGAAGCGTTAGTGTATAGTGCAAGCACATATGAATTTGATTGGTGCAATCTCACTCCTTTGCCGAACCTCATGGCAGAAAGGCTTTTCATTGGTTGAATGAGATGAGTGAGCTATAAAACAGCCTTTCTCATTGGACATTGCTTCATAAATAGGCATATGTCACAGAGATAAAATGAAGATAAAATGATTATTAGAATACCTTTTCGGAAAGGATTTAAGGTTATTCTATGTCACTTATTTTAACGGAGATAAAATATTTTATTTTATCTCAGAATACCACCCGTCCCTCTTTGAATTTCTTTCACAGCAGAACACTGTACATTTCTACCCATTTCCAATTGAGTTTGTCTTCTGTAATATATGTCTTTAATGTTCTCAAATGTTTTGTTATTGATGACACTGTTGGTCTCAACATCATCACCATCCTCTCCTTCGAGGAGTGTTCATTCTGTGTGTCATCCTTATTTGAAGGGTCATCAGTGTTACTGGCTCCATCCATGAAGCAGTGATTATTGGATGATACTAACTTGCATGTTTCTGAACATCCATTGCATAGGGCCAGAGAGCCCTTGGTTTGGTGCTAATTATTAAGACAACTTCAACATCTTTGTCAAATTCCACCATACTTTGGTAAATGTCATCCATATCAAGATTTAGTATGTTGATGTTTTTGGCATGTGGCCCTTGTAACATCTGCAAATTATGGATCTCACTTCACCTTTTCCACTCATTACTTCACTGCTCGCTTCACTGTTTGCCAATGCCATATTCTGGCCCCTCACCATGGCTTGTTGCAAAGAATTTCCGATCTTCCAATGCAACTTTGCGACCTTCGAGAGTTACATAGAAGATATCACTTAAATTATTAGGCAACACCATCTGAAAATATAACCACTTCCTTGGAGTATACAAATACTTCCAGCCATCCAAGAATTTGTATTTTTTTATAGAAAAGTTCACTGCATACTGTTGAGGTTGAGTTGATCAGAGGCAATTACAAAGGAGTGAATGCCATTCTTTTCCTAGGCACACACAGTGAACATGGTCATTTTGTGATTGTGCGTCCAGTATTTTAGACCTCATTAGAACTTGTTCATGGCAGTGACATTTTTGGCAAAATCCATCTGAATGACAATTTCTTTGGATCATCCTGCAACATCATTCTTCTACTACCCAAGAAGTGATTGCCCATTAATCATTCGAAAGGCATTCACCTACATTGTATGCTCCATCAATATACTTTATTAATGCCAATTTACATTATAAGCCTTTATTCTGAATGTAATATTGAATGGGAGCTTGCTGCCAAGTAATTTTATAATATCATCCTGATTTTGAGTGTAATAGCTAATCAGAAGGCTTTTAATGTTCGTAACTATGAACTACAGCTAAAAGATATCAATATGCTAATAGAACAAAGTGGGCTAACGCACACCCCTTCAAAGATATGATAATGGTAATTCTGTTACCATGTAAATCCGTTACCACATTTACAGCAGAATTAGAAAAGATATTTTTTTAAAATGTTGCTAAGTCTTTAGTAAGTCACATGAAATCAGAGAATTCTGAATTATATAAAATTCAAGTAACGATTTAGTTCACAAGAAAAACTTTTTCAGTTTTATGGTAACGGAATTACATCCGATTTGTAGTAGATAACAACATTTTCTATGAAAAATTTGAAAATACCCCGGGGGGGCCACTTACATTGACGAGTGGATACCATGCGCGACCAATAAAACACGTAAAAAGGATGTCTTTTTCAAGATAGGGCACGTTACGTACGTAACGTGATAAGGGTGTCAAAAACACAAAAATAATGAAAAAAGGGTGTCTATTTCGCTAGGAAAGCTACGTGTTAAGGGTCAAATTTGCGGGGATGATAAGACACTACCTGTTAAGAGTCCGATTTGCGCGAGGTGTGGAAGGTGGGGCCGTACTAAACCAAATGGTGTGTAAAGGTAAAACCGACGACCGACGGACCCGTGACAACAATAAAATATCGCTGTACTTGTTTAGGGGTTCATTTCAGGGAATACTTGCCAAGAGTATCGTTTTGTATCCAATACTTGTTTAGGGTAGGGTTTCAGACGCCAATACTTGTTAAGGGGTGCATTTTCAGAATATGGAAAATACGTGTTTAGGGTGCTTTTCGAGACCCCAAGGTCGCGCATGGTATCCACTCGTCAATGGAAGTGGCCCCTCCGGGGAAAATACCCATGATAAAGACATTTGCTACTGGTAATTATTACACCTTGACACACAAAATTGGATGATTTTGAACCTAAAATGTCAAACATTTTTTTGATTACCCAATTTATCCAAAATAATGTAAAATATATGTTCTCTAATTGAAAATGGTCCTGAAATTCAAATTATTCAGCAAAAACCGTAAAAGATATTTGAAAAAGGTTTTCAGTTCCATGTAGCATGTAGAAAGTCAATGCTGCCGTACTTTGGCAAAAGGAAGCAAGTTATTAGTTATATAAGCTTAAGTATCATTTCTTTGTTGTAAATGAGCAATGTGTGTTCATATGCAATCTAACAGCATATTTTCTTCAATATTTTTCCATAGAACGACCATTTCTTCTCCAAATTTTGCCCGAACGTGCAACATACTTTTTGTTTCAGAAAACAACAATTGATCCAACTCAAATTTGACTGATCATGATAGGGCCTGTTGCAGAAAGAGTTGCGTTTAAACGCAAGTCGACATATCAAGCGCAAGTCCCGAATACGGGTGCTTCATTGGCTGAAAATCAGGTTGCGCAAGATTTTTTGAGTTGCGTTTGATTGCAACTCTTTCTGCAACGGGCCCCAGTCCCAAATGATGACTTGATGTGATGTGTCACTTGCTTCCTTTTGCCAAAGTTGGGCAGAATGCACGTTGCATCAGAGATGCCAAGTTAAAAAAAATGTTATGCGTGAGAATTTCATGACTTAGCGTCTCTGCGCGCGCGCGACCAGTACTTACACTTGTACGTTTCGAAAAGGTGCGCGCGCGTTTGATATGGGCTTCATGATATCGATCCATAGTACAAAACCATGCGATGCACACATGCGATTCATCGTATCACGTACTAGCTGTGCGCTGACTGCACTCTCGATTCGTCTCGCGTGCCGGGGTAGACGCGACGGCGTGCGAAGGCGGTCGGCCAGTGCGTATAATCTAGCGAATAATGCTACTTTTTCTCTCTTTTTTTCTGTCGGGTCCCGATGCGTGAGAAAAATTGGTGCCATGCGTGAGATCGTGAGACGGACCCTGAATGCGTGAGTCTCACGCACAATGCGTGAGACTTGGTAGCTCGATCTGGTTGCATTGTCACAACAATCTTTTATTTTCATGATTTTTAGATCATTTTTAGGCTAGGTCACATTTTTTATGGTTTTAGTGGTTTTGGGGGGGGGGGTTCCCTGAATCTCTGAGGTCTCATTCAGTAGAAAACAGTCTTTACTCAGTCAGACTGAGAGAGACACATCACGGTTTCATGCACACAAAGACAAACAAACATTGGCAAGAGTGAGACAAAAATCTTTCTTCTTAATCTTACTTCATTATCCTTGTTGCTGCGAATACCACGGACCAAATCTTGCAGATTCTTCTCAAACACTCGCTCTAAGCTCCCTTTCACCTTTTTTAGTGTCACAGCCATTGTTAGGCTTCTCCTAGCGTGTGCAATTCACCAAAATATGGAAACGAATTCGACTATCATATGGTTTCTGTCCACCATACGTATACTCTACTTCACCATCGCCATTTCTGTGCCCTGACGTGACTGACAAATCGCGTACGCTTCACAATTTTCCCCACATCGCAATTACAAACACACAGCTACAGAGATATAGATCGAGCTAGCTAGCAGCAGCATAGCTAGCGAGCAGTCGCTCATTATTATACCAGAGCCACCAGTCACGTGATTGTGCAGATGGGACACGTCACACCCCTCTAGCTCTTACATCTCTTGATGAAAGCAGTGATGCAGGCCTATGATGCGGGATGCAGCACTCCGGCGGGCAGCAGCACTTTCTCTATAACATCACCTAAGTGACCTAACCCAACCCTGACAACACAAGATGTGCTTAAAATCAGTTAGCAAATTTGGCCGGGAAATTTGGGTCCAAAATAAAGTCTTTCCCCCAATATTTAGTATGTTGTCTGTAAATTCTCGATATTCTTTATTGCCTATTGTGTACTCTTCGATGGCGCTCCTCCGGGGGGGGGGGGGGGGGCAGTCAAATATTTATGTTTATATATGGTATACATTTCATGTATGTACAATTGATGGAAGTGAAATAAATAAATTTGAATTTGAATATAGTTGCTGTACACACGCGTGACCAGGAAAAAACGCGTTAAAGGACGTTCCACAGTTGAAATGAAAATTTTGCAGAGAGTTACTTTGGTATCTATGCATTATGAAAATGCAAAAAATAATGTAGGTTCATGTGCTTATTTTTTTTCTACGGGTCTTCAAAGTCGCTGTATTTGAATGATATGCTATCTTGCGCAATCAAAAGAATTGTGCCTCTCTTAGACCTCACGAATTCACCAAATGAGTCAGTGGATATCGCATCAAACTTCATCAAATTTTCGAGATATATAACAAAGTGTATACCAAAGTAAGAGAAAGCCTTTTAATTGGTAAAAACTATATCTATTTGGAGTCAGCAGCGCCCTCATTTGGCAAGAATGGTGCAAAAACTCGGAAAAAGCAAATCTTCAAAGACGTGAATCTATTCAAAAATTAAAAAAGTATTTTGTAAGCTGCACTTATTTCAAAATCCATGTCATTTTCATAAAATTATGCTAATTTGTAGAGGAATGCATATCGAAGGTGTAGGGAAGTTAAAACTGGGTCCATGTGCTCGTTTTTTAGCTATGAGTGTCCAAAGTGATGCGAGTTGGCATGAAAATCGCCGAAAATGCGCCCAAAACGTGCAAAAGTCTAATAATATCGTCTAAAATGCAAATGGTTCCATATTTCGCTCCCAAACATTCAAAATCCATGTCATTTTCATCATACTCTCTAGATTTGTAGAGGAATATATTCTAAAGGCATTCAAATATTAAAAATATGGGGTCCATGCGCTCGTTTTTAAACTATATCAGTGTCCAAAGTGTTGCAAGTTGGCTTGAAATATTGAAATCCACCTAAAATGCGCCGCCAACGTGCAAAAGTCTATATACCCTCTAAAATGCAAATGGTTCCGTAGTTTTGCCCCCGAACATTCAAAATCCATGTCATTTTCATCATACTCTCTAGATTTAGTGTAGAAGAATATATTCTGAAGACATTAAAATATTAAAAATATGGGGTCCATATGTGCTCGTTTTTAAACTTTCCTCTACAAATCTAGAGAGTATTATGAAAATGACATGGATTTTTAATGTTTGGGAGCAGAACTACGGAACCATTCGTATTTTAGATATTTTGGACGGTATATTATTAGACTTTTACTTGTTTTCGGCGCATTTTGGGCTGTTTCAAGCCAACTCGCAACAGTTCAGACACTGATAGTTTAAAAACGAGCACATGGACCCCATGTTTTTAATATTTTAACGTCATCAGAATATATTCCTCTGTAAATCTAGAGAGTATGATGAAAATGACATGGATTTTGAATGTTTGGGAGCGAAATATGGAGCATTCGCATTTTAGGGTATTAAGAGACTTTTGCACGTTTTCGGCGCTTTTTAGGTGGATTTCAATATTTTCTAGCCATTTTGCAACATTTTGGACACTGATAGTTTAAAAATGAGGACATGGACCCCATATTTTTAATATTTTAATGCCTTTAGAATATATTCCTCTACAAATGTAGAGAGTATGATGAAAATGACATGGATTTTGAATGTTTGGGAGCGAAATATGGAACCATTTGCATGTTAGAGGGTATCAAGAGACTTTTGCATGTTTTCGGCGCTTTTTAGGCGATTTTCAAGCCAACATGTAACATTTGGGACACCAATAGTTTAAAAACGAGCACACGGACCCCATATTTTTAATATTTCAATGCCTTTAGAATATATTCCTCTACAAATGTAGAGAGTATGATGAAAATGACATGGATTTTGAATGTTTGGGAGCGAAATATGGAACCATTTGCATGTTAGAGGGTATCAAGAGACTTTTGCATGTTTTCGACGCTTTTTAGGCGATTTTCAAGCCAACTTGCAACATTTGGGACACCAATAGTTTAAAAACGAGCACATGGACCCCATATTTTTAATATTTCAATGCCTTTAGAATATATTCCTCTACAAATGTAGAGAGTATGATGAAAATGACATGGATTTTGAACGTTTGGGAGCGAAATATGGAACCATTTGCATTTTAAAGGGTATCAAGAGACTTTTGCATGTTTTCGGCGCTTTTTAGGCGATTTTCATGCCAACTCGCATCAATTTGGACACTCATAGTTAAAAAACGAGCACTTGGACCCCATATTTTTAACTTTCCTACACCTTCGATATGCATTCCTCTACAATTTAGCCGAATGTGATGAAAATGACATGGATTTTGAAAAAAGTGCAGCTTACAAAATACTTTTTTAATTTTTGAGTATACTCACGTCTTTGAAGATTTGTTTTTTCCGAGTTTTTGCACCATTCTTGCCAAATGAGGGCGCTGCTGACTCCAAATGGATACAGTTTTACCAATTAAAATACTTTTTCTTACTTTGGTATACACTTTTTTATATATCTTGAAAATTTGATGAAGTTTGATGCGGTATCCACTGAGTAAAGATGATTTAAACTCATTTGGTGAATTCGTGAGGTCTAAGAGAGGCATTAATTCTCTTGATTGCGCAAGATTGCATATCATTCAAATACGGCGAATTTGAAGACCCGTAGAAAAAAAATAAGCACATGAACCTATATTATTTTTTGCATTTTCTTAATGCATAGATACCAAAGTATCTCTCTGCAAAGTTTGGTGAAAATTACATGGACTTCATTTTAACTGTGGAACGTCCTTAAAGGGGTGTTTTTTTTCAGTTTTGGACGCAGTCCGCGCGTGAACTCGTATACCCAAAACACCGAATTTCAAGAAAAAGGGTGGTTTTGAAAGACTGGTCAATGGTCAATCGCAGGGTCAAACGTATTTAGGGTATGTTTTTTCCCCAAAAGCTTTTTTTAAAGACTATCCAAACGTCTTTAGGGTATTTTTCCCCCAAGCTTTTTCCACGAGGTCATATATTTGCGACAACTTGTTTAGGGGCCAAAATGTGTAAATAAAGCCGGCGAAAAACTTTAGGGGGTTATTTTGCACACAGAGAAAAACTCGATCGTTTAGGGGGTGTTTGGAAATTCCTTGGTCACGCGTGTGTACAGCAATATATTTGACTGCCCCCCCCCCGTCCCACCAGGCAAACAAAGAGGTGTAAGCATTTTTTTTTTAATCGGATGATGTATATACTTGCACACTGCATCACCAGGTGGCCTGCAGTACAGGCCATCGTCTGGTGTATGGTTCCAGTTATTGTGACAGTTCCAAGAACCATGGGTGTCGATCACGGGGGGGATGGGGGGATATATCCCCCCCAATATTTCAAGTGGGGGGGATGGCCTGTATTATCATCCCCCCAATAATTTAGGGTAGAAAAATTATAATAATGATGATGAAAAAATTAAAAGTTTGATCATGATAATTATAGTGATGATTATGTCATCAATCAGTTTGTTTCCTTCGCAATTTGTGTATATTGTTATTAATTAAAAACATTCTTTTTCAGGACTATTAAACAGATGGGTGGAGGTTCAGGATGAAAAAGAGTGAAATGTTTTTGTATATGATATTTTTAACACATGACATAAAAGGACCCCAACGAAAAACAACTTTTGTTGATAGGGTGTTCCATCCCACCAGTGGTGAAAAAAATAATTTTAATACATCAATTAATTCAAAAGGGTGGACAATAAACGGGAGTAAAAGGGTGGCAAGATAAATCGTCTAAGGAATGACCATATAGCTATTACATACAGTAATAGCTCTATGGAATGACGGTAAGCCCGATGGCGCACGAGAAGCCACATAGTTTGTAATTTGTGCTAGTCTTAATTGGTCCGAATCTGCATGTTATCATCATGCATTAAGAAAAAAGATATTGCCAGTCGGGTTAGATTTAAGAGAGACATTGTATACACAGAGGCGTCGATTCGGGGGGGGGGGGGGCGATCACCCCACCAATGAAAATATTTGGGGGGAACATATCGTTTTGCCACCTCCCAATAATTCCGCATTTGCAACTAAAAAATAAGATTGTAATGCTACACTGAAACCAGCAAGCGAGATTGAGATACCAACTCGATTTTGATTTAAAATCGTGCTCAAAATGTCTGCTTTTCAGATTGGAATATAAAAATTTTCAGCTCGCGCTTCGCGCTTGCATCATTTCTGTACCAAAACCCCATACTTTTCATGATTAAATAGGTGAATAGAATGTCCCGCTTTCAGTTCTATACCTCAAAAGAATTCCCGCTTCGATTTGCAATAATCTTTGATGGATATATATATCTTGTTCTTTATTAAAAGCGTCCATTAAACTGTCTTTTTTTTCCAGATCGAAATATCAAAATTTTCAGCTGGCGCTTTGCGCTCGCATCTATTGTTCTTCTAGATACCCATCTTAATCATTGGTACCAAAAATGCTTAGAATATCAAGCTTTCACGTCAGAATATAAAGAAATTTTTAGCTCGCTCTCTAGTGAGATTCATGTATTTATGCTCCTCATGAGTTACTACAAACAAACCTAAACAGGTACATTTTTCCTGTTTTCGTGTCATACTAAAAAAATTCAGCTCGCGCTTCGCGCTCGCATTGTTGGTGAGGGTAAGATATGTGTCTATTTCTCATGAGTCATAAATATATGTATGCATATATATATATAATATAGGCCTAGTGTGTGGGTGAGTTTGTTCGTTTTGTATGATCGAGCGCCTTTGGAACGTTGATTCATGATTCCCCCCCCCCCCAATCTGAAAAATGGATCGACGCCCCTGTGTATACATCATGCTCAGTAAACAGATCACTATGCACATGGTCCAGACAATTTTTGTCATTTTTTTCTTTCGTATGAGTTTAGAATAGGCTTACTTGTAACACAAATTGAATTTTCAAAAAAAATTATATAAGTACAGTACACTACAACAATGAAGGAGTTTCCGAGAACACCATGCATATCAATTACTCCAAAATGTCCTAACTTGTGATTTTAGTGGGGGTAATGTTGAAAGATCCCCATCCACAAGAACTTTTGTGTGAATCATCCCCCCCAACCAAGAATACCGATCAACACCCATGCCAAGAACAGAAGTCGTGTAAATGCAAGGAATTATCTTATTTCATAATATAGGCAATTGAAGGGTCGGTGTAAAAATTGCTGAGGTAAAAATGGCCAGAGGTAAAAATGGCCAGAGGTAAAAAGGCCAGAGGTAAAAATGGCCAAAAATGGCCAGAGGTAAAAATTTACCAGAAAAAAAATGACCAGAGGTAAAAATGGCAGAGATAAAAATGGCCAGAGGTAAAATGGGCAGATGCAAGACCAGAGGTAAAAATGGTAGAGGTAATAATATGGCGGAAGTATGAAATGGGCAGCCTGTAAAATAGCAGAGGAAAGAATGACAGAAAAAAAAGTAAAAATGATAGAGGCGAAAATAAAGCAGAGGTATAAAATGGCATCTACGTCGATAAGGAAATAGTGAGCCTTTCCCTTCGATATCAGTCATAGACTTTGTTTGCATTTTTGTTTCGAAATGAATTGTATTGTATTTTACCATTTATACTTCATCAGTTGATACGATTAAGCTGAACCACTTTCTTGCCAAAAATGACAATTTAGTGAGTGATGGAAAAATGTATTTGCCAATTATTGTATAGTAGAAAGGCACACCGCATGCATACCCAACGATTTTTTAATATGAACACCAATGTGCGTTATACCATGAACCCATAAATGGACATGTTCGGGAATACTTCCACTTGGGAGTTTATTTCATTTTCCCGGCTTAACAAATTACGCACATTAAGAACATAATAATAATAATCATCATCATCATCAGTGGTACCGATGATCATCATATTTGGGTGTTTTTTTTTTTTTTTTTTTTTTTTTTTTTTGGGGGGGGCTCATTCGTGGGTATCGATCACTGGGGTGGAATGGGGGATATATCTCCACAGGCGGATCCAAGGGGTCCAAGGGGCCCGGGCCCCCCTATTGCCGGAGGGGAAAAAAGAAAAAGGGGGGAAAGAAAAAAAAGTGAAAAGAGAGGAGAAAAAAATAAAAATAAGAGAAGGAAGACGAGCGAAAAAAATAAGATGAGGGAAGACTTAAAAATTCTTGTCACTATATAAAATTTTCGCTCGCGCTTCGCGCTCGCATTGCCTATTAGGTGATTTACATATCTTGCTCAATATAGAGCTTAAAATATCAAGTTTTGAAGTCAATATACAAAAAATATTTCAGCTCGGAAATAGAACTGATTTACAAATTGATTTTCTAAAAGTGCTTTGTAAAATTGTCAGTTTTATGGTCTGAATATGAATATTTTCTGTGCGCTCGGGAAATTTGATTTGTCAGGTACCTATTATTTTCGTGCATTCCATAAAGTTCTCGAAATATCCCTATTCAGGTATGACTGTCAAAAAGTGTCAGTTATAGCGCTGCACGCTCGCATTTTGATTGGTGAGTTATGTATATCTCAATATTATTTCTTTAGCGTACCTAAAATTTCCATTTCATGACCATGATGACAGTTTATCAAAAATTTCGGCACGAGATTTGCGCTCGCATTAATAATATATCAACTCATGCATCCTATTCATAATTACAAAAGTGCTTAAAATTTCCAGATTCTGCGTTCTCACAGGCTTAATAATTAATTATTAAGATATTACTTCAATAATTAAATTGTCCTTTTTTCAAAATGGAATATCAACAAGTTTCATCTCGCGCTTACGAAGATAGCAATCATTTTCATATGACAAATGTCCCGGTCCTATATATATCAAAACACAAAGCAATGATAATGATAGCCTCTTGTCGAGGCCCTGGCGGCTGCTTCCCGAGCGAAGCGAGGGATTTCCTAATTCGCTTCGCAAATTAGGCAGGCCCGGCGAGCTCGGGAAGCAGCCACCAAGGCCTCGACAAGAGGCTAAGATAATGAAAAATATCAGCTCTTTGTCATTAAAAAATAAAGTGCGATCCATATCCCCCTAATAATTTATACAAGAGTACTTGAAATATAGAGCTTAAATTTACCCTTTTATTTTAGATCGGAATATCAAATATTTTATTGCTCGCGCTTCACGCTCGCTTTATTTATTTTCATGATAAAAAATGCATTCAGAATGCCCAGATTCTAAGTCTAATGGGGTGTTGCAAGAAACTTGCGATGAATTGCAAGTCAATTATTGGTCCCTAAATCAATCATATGTCTTGCAGTTAATTGTAAATTAGTGATTGGTTGCTAATCTGCTCCTTGAAACAAGAAGTTTAATCTGATTTGCTACATCTAACGTTGATCTATCAGTTGTAAAATTGAAACAGAATATTTACAATATTATTGATCGCAAATATTTTCTTGCAACACCCCCTAAATCTGAAACACATGCACGTGCGCGCATGTTTATTCAGATAAGCATGCAGCTTGTTCTCTATTTCAATCATTATCCAGTTTCAGATTTGCGCTCGCATTATTAACGTAGATCCCCAATTACTCATCCTTTTCATGATTTACAAAACATGAATAGGGTTTGGTGGTCTGAATCTCGAATTTTTATTTATATACTTATCCTGTTCACGATTACAAAAAGTGCTTGTAACTTCCATTATTTTGGTAGAAATGTCAAAATTTTCAGCTCGCGCTTTGCGCTTGCATTATCAATGTAGGAAGATCCCCAATTATTTATCATTTTCATGATTTACAAAACATGAATAGAGTGTCCCGTTTTAAGTCTAAATTTCAAATTTTTCCGCTCGCGCTTCGCGCTCACATCAATTTCCTATCCTGTTCACGATTACAAAAATTCTTGGAATCTCCATTCTTTTGGTAAAAATGTCAAAAACTTTCAGCTCGCGCGTTGCGCTCGCATTATTTAATTGTTGAAATATGTAAAGTCTTCATGTCTTACTGCAAGCAGTCCTTAACAGGTCACTTTTCGATTAGATCAAAACGTACATTAAAAATTTCTACTCGCGCTTCGCGCTCGCACTATTTAAACAAGGCTTATGAGATTATAATATATTTATGTTGATTTCAAAGAATAAAGCTAAAAAGAAACTATATAGGACTGACTACCCCTTCAAAGAAACAAACAAAAATCAACTTCGAGCGGCCGATTAGGAAAATATGGCTGAAAAAATTCCGGGCCCTCCCCTATTGGCGAAGCCTGGACCCGCCCCTGTATCTCCCCATGTCAGGTGGGGATATGGCGTGTCCAATAATTTGCCGTTAAACATCATAATATTTATGAGGATCGTATGACAAGATCATGATTAGAAGAGTATAGGCTGACGGATCGTAATGTTAGCATTGACTGTCGTATACACGCATGAAGATCATCATCATTTTTTTCTTCTCTGAATTTACTTATTGTTAATGAATGAAACTGTACCTTTTAGATATCATTAGAAACAGATGGATAGAGAAATTAAAAAAAAATGATGAAATAGGATAACAAGTTCATGTTTTTATGCATGACATTATCTTTTTAAATTCTACCTCTACCTGCGACCAAGGGTTTGGGGTGTGCCCTCCTCCCCGTTTGTTTTACCACCCTTTTGAATGTCGCTTCATTTTTATTTTTTTTTTAGTATTATTTATCCCGATATTATGATGTAAAATATACTTGTTCGTATATAGTAGTGTTGTTATAGAAATATATTTATCTATTTTATTTTTGGCAAAATGAATACAAGACATTGCAAATGAGAAACTTGAAATACCCATTCACCAACGGCCAGGGCAGGGGCGGATCCAGCTTTCCGCCAGTGGGGGGGGGGGCGACAAAATTTTCACTAATATTTACCTGGGCTGATAGGCTGGTCAAAGTTGATTTTTGTTTGTTTATTTGAAGGGGTAGTCGTAACAGTCACTTTTTAGCTTTATTCTTTTAAAACAAAATGAATATATTTAATCTAAGCCCTATTCAAATAGTGCGAGCCCGATGCGCGAGCTAATTTTTTTTGGTGGAAATTTCTTGTATTTTGTTCTGAAAATTGAACATTCCCGGCAATGTTTGTGATCCTGAAGAAGATGCGTATTTAATTAGTGTGAGCGCGAAGCACAAGCAGAAATTTTTAATATAATCTGGCCTGATCGAAAAAAGGACATATGAGGATTGTTTGCAGTTAGCCATGAAGACGATAAATATTTCAACAATTATAAGTTATTCATTTTATTTATTCATCAAAAAATACTTATACAGGGTAAACAGATCAGCTAAATTGCTTTTTATATCAATGTTCTGATTTAAAAAGATAAATAGTGCGAGCGCGAAGCGCGAGCTAATTTTTTTTGTTACACTTCGTAATTCCGAAGGTTCGTTATTCAGAAGGTTCGTAATTCCGAAACACGTAAATTGCCTATACCTCGATTTTCGTTGATCCGAAAACGAAAAAGGATTAGTTTTGGAGCGTTGTGGCCCAGTGGATTGTCCCTGGACTTTGGAACAGAGGGTCGTGGGTTCAAATCCCAGCCATGGCGTAGATTCCTTCAGCAAGAAATTTATCCACATTGTGCTGCACTCAACCCAGGTGCGGTGAATGGGTACCTGGCAGGAATTTATTCCTTGAAATGCACTGAGCGCTGGAAGGCTGCTTGTGCTACAGCCGGGGTAATAATATCCAAGTCCTTTGGAAGGGCATAATATGTTATGCGCTATACAAGAACTGTCTATTATTATTATCAATCCGAACATTTGTGGCGTTATTCCGAACTTCGTTATTCCGAAGGTTCTTCAGTCCGAAAACGAAATAAGGTTCGTTAATCCGAAAAAGAAATAAGGTTCGTTTTTCTGAAGGTTCGTTAATCCGAAAACGAAATAAGGTTCGATAATCTGAAAACGAAATAAGGTTCTTTATTCCGAAGGTTCGTTAATTCGAAAAATGGAATAATCGGTGGCGAAGCCGGGAAAAACGGAAGGGTGGTGAAGGGGGGGGGGGGGGGAGAAACACCGTTGCTGTTCAATTGTTATGAGGATGGGGAGGCAAAAAGAAGGGCGGCAGAGCAAAGTAGTAAGTAGAGGAAAGCCTTTTTGAAGTTATTTCTGATTATGGTAAGATATATAGGCTTTACTTTGGAAAAATTTTCAAAGCTGATATTGTAAAACTCGTTTTTTTCTTTGGTCAACTGTCAATAGTTGTCGTTGAAAGGTGTTGCGAGCGTGAATCGCAAGCTCAAACTTTTGGACATATTTATAAGAAATGAAAACAAAACATTATGAGCAGTTTTTGCAATCATTAAAAAGACGTGCATCTAACTGAAGAATTAACACGAGCGCGAAGTGCGAGCTGAAATATACTGACCAGAAAAGGAACCTGCTAAGGACTTTAGTGACTCTACTAAACAATAACTGATAATAACAAACAAATTTGGGATTTTCTAATCTAAAATATATACTTTAAAAAGGGTATTTCATTTCGAAAAACGGCACATTTCATTTTGGAAAAAAAACAAGGGAATTTTGGAAAAAAATGGAAAAATAGTATTTAGTTCCTACGGCGATTATTATTATCTTATCCGAAGGTTCGTAAGTCCGAAAACGAAATAAGGTTCGTAATTCCGAAGGTTCGTAAGTCCGAAAACGAAGTAAGGTTCGTTAATCCGAAATGACCGGTACATTTGAAGTACTTATTCTATTCGTATATTCCATGAAGTTCGCAAAATATTCCTTTTCAATCAGGTCTGATCGGAAAAACTTATCAGCTGGCGCTGCGTGCTCGCATTTTCATTAGTTTTGGGCCTACTTCTATATGAATTCTAACAATTTGCTTAAAATCCTCTTTATGACAGTTTACCAAAGATTTCAGCTCGCACTTCGCGCTCGAAGTAATTATAGTTAGTTCCATACGCGTCTTGTTCATAATCACAAACATTGCTCAGAATGTTCAATTTTTTGGACAAAATTCCCGAAATTTCTATAAAATTTAGCTCGCTTCTCGCGATCGCATTATTCAATTAGGGATTATGAGATACAATTATCTTGTTTATAATAATAAAGCTAAGAAGTCCCTGTTCGGACTACCCCTTCAAAGAAAAAAAAAACAGCTTTGAGCAGCCGTTTCATCCCCCGCCCCCTTATTGGGAAAAGCGCAATCAACATCTGTATAATTAAATGTGTATATTACATGCATACACATATAAATTTAATGTGAAATAAGTGTGCCCCTCCCCCTCATACCGAAAAGCAGGCTACGATGGCTGCGGATTTTTTTTTGCCCCGCCCCAGCCAAAAAGGGGGTTTGGGGTCTTAATCACCCCTATTCTGGTCCCGCGCAAAGCGATTTTTTAAAGGTTTATATAAGTGGTAAACATTTAATTAAGAATGTATCTTTTAGTGGACATTTTGAACTTTGACAAAACAATTTCAAAATGCATCAACACGCCCTTAGCGATATTTGATTTGATAACTTCTATGATAATAATTCTGCTCTTTGTATACGGGTTTCTATATTAGTTTTCTCGTTGAACATGTTGAATGCATTTATGTTATATGTTTGATGTTCAGTTGTCTTTGTTGTAAGTTGTAATTATTGTAAACATGTTCAGTTTGGTCCTTGTACCTTTGTATCATGTTACATTTAACTATAGTATATTTAAACCGGATAAATAAAATAAATAATAAAATAAATATTTGCAGGGCTATAGCAATGAGAGAAAAAAATGAACTCGCCTCATAAGCCTATATGATCTTCCCTTTGAGAGAATTCTGCGTACGTAAACGCCCCTGGTAACGATAGATCAGCCCCTTCCCGCAGGGGCGGTGAAAGCGCGGGGGGGGGGGGGGGAGTAGGGGGCACTTGCACCCCCAACAAAAATCCCCGTAGGAACGAAATACTATTTTTCCAAAATGGGAAATTCCCTTATTTTTTCAAAATAAAGTTTGCCGTTTTTCGAAATGAATTACCCTTTTTAATGTATTCACTTTAGATTAGAAAATCCCTTTTTTGTTATCATTTATTTTTTAGTAAGGTAAAAGTAAGGAGGCTTTGCTCTACTTTGCTCCACCGCCCTTTCTTTTGCCTCCCCATCCTTATTTGAACAGCAACGGTGCTTTTAGTTCTCCCCCCCCCCAGTAGCGTACCTAGGATTTTCCACAGGGGGGGGGGGCAAAACCGTCCGCAAAAAAATTTGACAAGCAAAAAAAAAAAAAAAAGGTCTTCAATCAGAAATAAAGGATTTCAAATGATTTCGTACCAGATAAAATATTGACAAGCCCCCCCCAAAAAAGGTTTTCAAGCTCGGGGGGGGGGGCAAAAGAGGTCTTCAAGCTCGTCAGGGGGGGGGGCAAAAAGGTCTCTTCAAGCTCGTCAGGGGGGCAGGGATACGTCCTTTGCATGGGTTGTGACTCGTCAGGGGGGGCAGACTGCCCCCTGCCCCCCCCGTACGTACGCTAGTGCCCCCCCCCCTCCACCACGCTTACCCGGCCTTCCGGGTTTCCCGGCTTCGCCAACATTTCATTTTTCGGAATAACGAAGAACCTTCGGAATAAAGAACCTTATTTCGTTTTCGGATTAACGAACCTTCGGAAGAATTTCGTTTTCGGATTAACGAACCTTCGGAAGAATTTCGTTTTCGGATTAACGAACCTTCGGAACAACGAACCTTATTTCGTTTTCGGATTATCGAACCTTCGGAACAACGAACCTTATTTCGTTTTCGGTCTAACGAACCTTCGGAATTACGAACCTTATTGCGTTTTCTGACTAACGAACCTTCGGAATTACGAACCTTATTTCGTTTCCGGACTAACGATCCTTCGAAATTACGAACCTTCGAAATAACGAACCTTCGGAATACTCGAACCTTTGGAATAACGAAGCGTCGGAATTACGAATGTATGACATTACGACCAAATTAATGGACATTCTATAAGCACTTTTTGTAATCATGAACAAGATAGTTATAATAATAATAATAATAATATGCAACATTTATAGAGCGCTTAATACAAAAGTTTCTAAGCGCTGCATACTATTACCCCGGCTTTAGCACGGCTACCCTGATCGGGCGCATCGAGCATTCAAGGAATTTCTTCCTACCGGGTACCCATTTACTACACCTGGGTCGAGAGTGGCAAATGTAGATAAACGCCTTGCCAAAGGACGCTAGTGCTGTGGTGGGATTTGAACCCCGGACCTTGTGGTTCACAGTCCGGAGACTTATCCACTGAGCCACAACACCTCTACAAACTAAATATAACTAAATAGTTGACGTGAGCGCGAAGCGTGAGCGGAAAAAATTGAGATTTCATATAAAAACGGGAGTGTTTTGTAAATCATGAAAAAGAGTGTTGGGATAATTCCTACATTAATCATGCGAGCGTGATGCGAACGCGAAGCATGAGCAGATTTTTTTTATATTCTGATCTGAAACTCGGTAATAATTTTTTGAATAAGAATAAGCTGCGTATCTCAATAAATACTAAGCTGTTACTTTGTAGAAAAGTCGGGAACAAACTTTTTTGTGTGAAAAACTCCGGGGAAAAACTGTGTGAGCTGTTGCTTCCTTTTTTTCCGCCATGCATGTCGAAATCGGGCTATTATTTCTCTGTCTTACGGCCTCCCTGAGCGCATCCTTCTCACGTATAAAAAGTTTTTTTTTTAAAGACACATTTTCTGTAGGTTGTCCAATAATAGGGGGAGGCCGGGGCCGGCTCGGCCCTCTCTATCCGCGTCTGTATTTGAATAAGCCAGTTCGTAGTTCCACTCTACGCATGATCAGAAGATTCTGCTCATGATCAGAGGAAGGTCATTTGTACTAAAGTGACATGGTGGTTTAAATTCTAATGAGATAAGCACCAACTTTGATGTCTTGATTATTCATATTCTTTTGAATTGTGCTTTCATGTCCATCCACTTAAAGGGGAAGTTCACCCTGACAAAAAGTTTATTGTAAAAATAGCAGAAAAAATAATAAAAAATATTGCCGAATGTTTGAGAAAAATATTCATCAAATAATTAAAAAGTTATTAGAATTTCAATTATTTGATTTGTGACGTCATGTGCGAGCAGCATTCCTACATAGCGAATGGTAAAAAAATCAATGAAATGTCATTTTCTCAGAAAATTGAAAATGGTTTTCACTGTACCTTTTGTATATCAATAGACAAATCATTTCACACCCGATCATGAATAGAAAAAAAATCAAGTCATCAGGAACCATACAAAATTTGAAATTCATGCATTTTATATTACATAACACATGGGGCAGCTGCTCGTTTATGACGTCACAAATCCAAAACTTTGAACTCTAATAACTTTCTTACTCTTTAACGGATTTTCATCAAACCTTCACCAATATTTTTTACTATTTTTTCTGCTATTTTTACAACAAAGTTTTCTAATTCAGGGTGAACTTCCCCTTTAAAACAACAATGCGTCCATGAACGACTGGTATTTCACAGTTTGCCAAGTACATTGTACAACATGCTATAATATGCATTCAAGGTAGAAATGTAACAAATACCATCATAGAGTGTTCGTTGATGTGCTATTCTATAGTCCCCTGATCTATTCAATTTCTTTATCCTGCTATGTAAGGCATGTTTACGTAATATCTTGCTTTGAAATCTGCCTATCATAATGAAAGAAATGAAAGGTCATTTGACCAAAATTGTCCATGAAGTAACTACGAACTGGTCTGTTTCGCTGAAAACAACTAGTTAAGTTAAAACATGTATCTATAGGGATCTATATGAATTTGCTTGAAAAGTTTTTAGGTAAAACAATAATGCTTTAAGTTGTTAAATAAATTATACTTCAAGTTGACTAATGTAGACTATGGAATGACATCAAATTTCAAAATAGCAAAAAGTGCACAAAACTTGGTACAATCAATGAAATTCTCCTGAAAATGACATCCTTGATTTTTAGGTACATAAAACGTTTATTGATCCACATGGATACCAAGAAATTGATGGCATAAAAGGAGAAAAGGGGATAAATGGAATAGACCAGTTCGTAGTTACTTCATGGACAATTTTGGTCAAACGACTTTTCATTTCTTTCATTGTGATAGGCAGATTTCAAAGCACGATATTACGTAAGCATGCCTTACATAGCAGGATGGAGAAATTGAATAGACCAGGTGACTATGAATAGCACTCCAATGAATACTGTAATAAGGTATTTGTTGCATTTCTACTTTGAATGCATATTGTAGCATGTTTACAATGTACTTGGCAAACTGTGAAATACCAGTCGGTCGTGGACG
Source organism: Lytechinus pictus (assembly GCF_037042905.1). Lineage (NCBI taxonomy): Eukaryota > Metazoa > Echinodermata > Echinoidea > Temnopleuroida > Toxopneustidae > Lytechinus > Lytechinus pictus. Next base: position 2,974,891 of record NC_087255.1, on the reverse strand, counting down.
CATTGTTGTTTTTTGTGGATGCAAATTAAAACCACAATTCAAAAGAATATATGAATAATCAGGAGTTCAAAGTTGGTGCTTATCTCATACTAATGACCTTCCTCTGATCATGCGCAGAATGGAACTATACGGACTGGCTTATTAGCAGTTGTAAATATTACATGAGACTGTCAATACTAATATTTTGCTTTTGATTTCTTATAAAGGAAATTGAAATTTGTTACACTTTAAGGTTGTGTAATGCATGATGGTGATCACAATAAGTCTTCAATATTAGCTTAGGTCAATATGTACATGACACCAACTGTTTCTAACTGAACAAGAACAAATTCTGTTTGATCCCTTTTGTTCAACAAGAAGGCCTTGAAGACACTTTCAACTGCATCTGCATGTTTGATTCCACTGAAAGTCTGAAAAAGCATTTTGAGATGGCATGGCGCTGTAAATTTCTTCAATCTGACGAATGGCGTATCTAGCGGAGGGGGGGGGGGGGGCAAGGGGCCACGTGCCCCGGGAGCCACTTTCAGGGGGGAGACGCAAAAAAGGAAAGAGGGGCGCAAATAAAGAAAAGGAAAACAAAAATGAAGAGAAAAGGCAAGTGAATAAAGGCGCAGAAAAGGAATACCACTATATACCCCATCCTACACTCTTCAAATGTTGGGCAACATAGTTTCCACACAACAACTGGTTAACAAATTTATCCAACTCTGGGTAGTTTAAAAACAATACTGTGTAGTTTTCACCCAAAGCAAACACTATTGGTTTAAAACTACCCAGAATTTGATAAAGTGTTAACCAATTATTGTTGTGTGAACAGTATGTTGCCCAACATTTTTAAGAGTGTATATGCTATTACCATGGTAATGCAGTTTCCGGCACATTTAGAAAACGAATCATGCATGTCTTAACCCAGGGATGAATATTCGTGTTAACTTTTGATTAGGGATATACTTATTCTCTTCAAGAATTCCAACAAACACTCCTTATAAAAGATTCCCTTTTTAATCGCAAATGACATAATTTTTCATCTCTAACTCAAGGTTTACATTTCAGTAATACGTTACTTTTCATTAATTCTTACAAACTGATCTGAAATACATATTTTTTCTGGTATAATTGTCAAAGCTTTTCATCACGCGCTGAGAATACAAATCTTAATTTACACACAATCATTAAAATGACCCTTTTTAGGTGAGGGTATGTAATATAAAATCAGCTCGCGCTTTGCGCTCGCATTACGCCGATGAGATACGTATGTTAAGGTCATGCTTTTCATAAATTCCTAAAAATAGTTTTCAGGTAAGTATATATCCCAGGACCAAAATCCAATTGAAACCAGTTGGATTTCAAACTGGTTTCAATCGGTTTTAACTGGAATTTAACAATTTCCAGTTGAAACCAATTGAAACCAGTTGGGCAACTGGAAATCGTAAATGGAACCAGTTGGGTAACTGGAAATGACTTACAACTGGAAATGATTTCTAACTGGAACCAGTTGGGTAACTGGAAATCCTAACTGGAACCCCCTGGAACCAGTTGGGCAACTGGAAATTCTAACTGGAACCATTTGGGTAACTGATTTCCCGGGATGATTTCTAACTGGAACCAGTTGGGTAACTGGAAATCCTAACTGGAACCAGTTGGGTAACTGGAAATCCTAACTTGAACCAGTTGGGTAACCGGAAATCCTAACTGGAACCAATTATTGGGTACTATACAGTGCGTCCCAGAAAAAACGAAGCCGAGATTTAGCGATGATTTATCATAACTTAATCACAAATAAAATAGACAAATGACCTACCAATGTAAAGCTTAGAATCTCATCTTTCATCTGATATTAATATATATATATATATATCAGTGGCGTAACAGGCGGGGGGGGGACAGGGGGGCAAGCTGCCCCCCCCTGGCGGAGCTCACCGGGAAAATAAAAAAAAAACGGGAAAAAGAAAAAAAAGGGGGGAAGAAAGGGAAAGGGAAAGGAAAGAAAAAAAAAGAGGAAAGGGGGAAAAGGAAAGGGAAAAGAAATCTAAAAAAAAGCGAAAACGGAAAGAAAACTGGAAAAGGAAAGAAAGCAGAACAAGTCAGAAAAAACAATTCTCCCCGATATACAAATACATAGCATGATCAGTAACACAGGGAAATAAATTAAAGATGACAAAAAGGCAAACAAAAGCGGGAAATGAAGGCAGAATGGAATTAGCCAAAATCTAAATTGGACAATAAAGAAAAGGGACAAGATAACGTACACTACCGGGCTGCCGAGGATTGAAGATAACGAGCGGGAAGAAAGATGGATGGTACATAAAAATGTCGTACATGCAAGTCTATCATAAACTTGCTAAATCTCCAAAGCTACCAGGGGCTCTGTCCAAGAGTCAAGACCCCGTGCAGTGGGGGCTCTTCATCTGTAACATTTAATGGGTTCTACGATAACGGGCACCTATATGGACCCTTCCTGCATTAAGCTTTGCGTTGAAGCACTGGCGTACGGGGGAGGGGTGGTTCCACAGCCAAGGGGAATTAAAAGAAAATAAAGGAGGCAGCGAAATGACATGAATGAAAAAAATATATGACATGATATTTGCTATGATGTAAAAATCTATCACATAATTAGAATTTCATTTTAACAGGCCATTTTTCTTTCTGGCTCGCTTCGCTCGCTGGCGACTTTTTACAAATTTTCCCACATTTTCTATATGATGTGCCCCTCACAATATTTGGATGATTACGATACACAACTGCACTGAATTTATGTGTTGTGTGAAAGCTATATAAATATACACGCAATTTGATTAAAATAAGTGGCCATCTGTAAGGTTTAAAATGGCTTTAATATCAAGAGGTTCCGGGGCTCTGCCCTGGACCCCACACATAAAGCACTGTTACATGTATATGGATGAGTTTGGACCATGGCCTCCCAAAATTCTACAACCAAGCAAAAAAATTAGGAAAGAAAGGGAAATGTATTATACTTTTCTGAATATCACGTTAAAATCTATCTTCATGTTAGATTCTCATGAAAAGGTGATTTTTTTTATCTCGCTCGCTTCGCTCACACGGGACCTATATTAAGCTACTTCTTGCCACAGGCGCCATACTCGGCCCCCTCGAGCATATAGAGCTTCGCCCTGATGCTCACAATCATAACAAAAATCCTGTTCACCGTGGCGTACACAAAAAAGAGAGAAAAAAGGAAAGAGAGGAGGGTGAAATATGATATCATCTTTTTAACATTATGTCAAAATCTATCACAAAATTGGATTTTTGCAATAAAAATGTCAAAAATTTAAAAAAAAAAAAGTATTTGAGTCGAGTGGGCGTGGCAGTTTGTCTTATCGTCGCTGCATTATATTATAGCATGCAAGGCAAATAGACTACGCGATATCACCAGTCGATCACTCGATCACGATCACGTGGATACGAGGTTGTAAACATCAACATGGCAGCTTCCACACGACACGTGAGTATAAAACTATAATTAATATTTGTTTGATTTGTGATGTAAATTTAGCATTCTTCTTCTGGAAACAGTCCCGGAAACAGCGCAGACCACCGTCTGGTGTATTGTTGGACTAGTGAAGCGCAGTGTGCAAGTGTATCTGATAAAACTTGTTTACACTGCACTACAGTACCGGTACAGTGTGCAAGTAAAAACAACGACTGTTTTTTTTATGACGGCCATTGGCATTGCATTGGGCTTGGCATTGCCTACCTCGAGCGAAGTTCGTGCAGGCTCCACTATCACTACCGCACCGCGACACTACGCTCCACCTACCCTAGACAGCTGGCAGCCGTCTGTTTCGAGGAGTTTTTTAAAATTTTTTCATTTTTTAAATTTCTCCTCATACACAGACGGCTAAGCCCGCTATCGTGCAGCCACCATTAGGGGACTTACTAAGACACTTACAATGCAAAATCCCCCCGTTGGGGCTCTTCAATTTTTGTCTTTAATGAATCAAACTTTTGAAAATTATCGCGACCGAAATGCAAATTAATATTCCCTCTTGGCATTAATTGCCAAAAAACGGGGAAAATCAAGTTAAAAGGAACAAAAACAGTGACTTACCTCTGCTGTCGCGCAACTTCACTGCCCTGTTTTATCCGAACTTAAATACACATAAACATATGGCCATTGAGTCCCCTGTACAGATCGCGCTAGAACTTCGGTCTCTGTATTTGGTGAGTGAAGCCAACGGAGTTCAGGGGCCTGTTGCATGAAAGGGTCTTTCGTAGAACCATTCTACGTAAGAACGAGATATCGCTCAACTGTTTCACAAAGCCGATTTGGGCGATACGAAGAATGGTCCTTGGAAAGACACCTCTCTCTCTCTCTCATGTGTTCTTCCTCCGCTAAGGTCGGAGATCAACGGCGCCGTTGGAAGGGCCGCAATTCATTTAAGGCTCTAAGTTGCAATCATGAAGTACTGAGTAAGTTTTGACGAGTTGTGTGGAGGTTGCGTAAGAAGTATAGAATAAGCGTATGTAATTGGGCTTTTGTGTTGCAGCTAATACGCCCAGGAGGTAAAAAAAGGACCGACTCTACAAAAAGAGCAGGGGTGGATTCAAAGCATGGTCCGAACTGCTTGGTGTTGGGATTAGTTTTAAGCCGCTGGATAAGGTCCTGTCGGACAGGTGCTAGGGCTGGACAGGTAGCAACCAGATGTTCCACATCCTCGCAGGCTGACATGCACAGACGACAGCAATCATCAGGTGCTTTGCCAATCTTGGCGAGCCGGACTTGGGTCAGATAGACTTGACAGGAGATCTGGGCACGGATGGTGATGGCTGACCGCAGACTTGGATTGGAAATGTGCCCAGGGTACAGATCCTTCGCCTTTGGTTTAGGTGTTCTAGTCCATAAGGACAAGGATGTCTTCTTGGTGAGGGCGTTGTGCTGCCTGGCCTCAGACACCTGAATCACTGCCGACTGAACCATTCGCTTCCACAGATGGTAGTTAGGGGGATTCCTTACAAGTTCATCAAGTGGGGGAAGGCTAAGTTGTTGAAGTGCATTACGCCATTCTTGTATGGATTTGGTGTTGGCACAGATACCATGAAGAAGCATCCTTCGTTCTATCCTGTCCATGTCGGTGCACAAGATCTGTCCCAGAAGTAGGAGCTTTTCCTTGGTGACCAACAGGCTAATTTGGATTACGTCAGTGAGAAGATATACTGCTTCGTCGGCTGATGTTGTTGGTAGACCCAGAATCCGCTTAACTAGGTGAATCTGTGCCTTATCTAGGCGATTCAACATTGCCCTTGAGAAGGGAATGCTGGAGCAGCCGAAGATCATCCTGGGAACACAAAAAGTTTTCCATAGTTTTGCAGCGACATGGGGAACTACCCTTGCTCCCAGTGGTGAGGTTCCCACAAGGGCATAAAATGATCTGTATCCCTTTGTAATAGCATCAGCAGCGTAGTCATACTGAAGATTGTCAGTCCTGACGATGCCAAGGTGCTTGTGTGAGGAGACCTGTGCAATCGGTTCACCATTGATCTGCCAAGAGTTGTCACTGTTCAGAAGGTCTTGATTGAGCACGATGATTGCACTCTTGGAGGGGTTGATCTTGTACTTCCACTCCTTAGTGTAATGGAAAGTGACATTCAACATCTGCTGCAGTTCCATGGGCTCATTGCTAAGAAGTGCAATGTCATCCGCGAAGGCTATGACCCCAACATATAGGTTGCCGACTGAGCAGCCAAGATGATACTCCCTCAGACGCTTGATGAGGTCGTTGATGTAGAGAGTGTACAGCATGGGGGAAAGCACTCCCCCCTGCCTTACTCCTTGGAGGACAGGAAAGGAGGGACCAACTTCATGTTTCCAGAAAACCTTGCTTGAACAGCTGTTGTAAAATTCAGAAATGGTATCAAGCAGCACTGTAGGTGGACGAGTCACTGCTATCTTCGAAAGGAGACCATCTTGCCAGACCGTGTCGAATGCTTTCTGGGCATCCAACATAGCTATGTACAAAGGTTGGTTGAGGGACTTGTACACTTCGATGACAAGGTCGAGTGCTTTACCTGTAAGAGTACAGGACCTCTCTCGTTGGAAGCCAAATTGCAACGGGTCTGGAATTTGGTGTTCTTGTAAGTGTTGGGAAAGTTTGGGCTTTACCAACAACTCCAACAACTTCCCTAAGACTGGAGTCAGAGTGATGCCCCTATAGTTTCCTGGGTCTGTTGGATTCTTGTTCCCACCTTTGAAGAGAGGGATGACAAGGCCATCTTTAAGACTGAGAGGAATGTGCTTCAGATGTATCATCCAGTTCATCATGATGAGGATAAGGATCCTAGTGGTGCAACCAGTGTACATTAGGTGCTCAGGAGAGATGTTGTCCGGACCACTAGCTTTGCCAGGCCTCAAGGAAGAGATGGCCAGGGACAGCTCCTTCGAAGTGAAGAGATGGTCAAGCCCTTGTGGATGGTGTATAACAAGGGAGTCTATATTCTCAGGATGTGTTGGATTCAGAACCTGTGTAGGACTGGAGACAGATGGGGTGGCAAGGTCCTGGAAATGCCGAGTCCATCCCTGGATGATATCGGGCCCAGAGTAGGTGAGACCTCCAAGGTTGAGTTGGTGCACATCAGAGCCAGGGCCTTGTTCTTTCACTAGTGTATAGAACAGCCTGTCGTTGTGTTCGTCGGCTTCCTCAATTCTTGACAGAAGACCATTCCTGCAGGCAGCTCTTGCCTGCCTAAGCTTGGCACGAAAGGCTTTTTTCAAATCGGCAGATAACGCACCAACTGGACTGTTCTTGTCCTCTCCAGATCTTTTCCAGTCTTTCCACATGTTGATGTGCCTTTGATAACACTCCTCCACTTCGGGACTCCACTCAGTCTTCCCTTTACCTCTACCATTCCCTTTTGTGTGAGGAAGATTCATAGAGGTCTGAACAAGGGCTGACTGCAGTCTGGCAGTAACAAAGTCAAGGAGATTCTCATCAGGCATAACGTCCGCAAGGGAAACAAGAATGTCCTCCGAAGCTACATCAAGAGGTTCTGTATACAGCTCCTTGATCATCTGTTTAGACAACTCCTTCCACTTGACTTTTGGACGGCGGAGAGGGTTGCTGGGAACTGTGTGGTGAGTCCTTGCTTCGGATACACTAGATGATGCAGGTGACCAGGTTACCTTGATAGGAGAATGGTCGGACAGGTTGAGGGGTTCATCATTGTAGATCAGGAGGTTGGAGAAGTCACCAGCAGACTTGCTGTGGGTTAAAAAAGTGTCAATGTTGGACCGTTTGGTGCCATCATCACTTTGATAAGTGTAGGCCTCGCTGTCCCCAAGTGTCCTTGATAGGCACACCAAGTCGTTCTCGGCCATGAAAGAGTCAAGAATGTTGAATGCTCTTTTTTTCCGTTCCTTGTTATGGAGATCCACATTCAAGTCACCACCAATGATGACACTGCTAGACCTGTTCTGCTGCATGATGCATTGGATTTCTTCTAAGATGGCCTGGTATTCGGCGAGGGCTTCAGATGAGGCATCACAAGGCATGTAGCAGTTGTAAACCAGCACATTGTGTTTTCCAAAGAGCAAATGGAGACAAAGTACCCTTGGAGAGATTGTTGGAATAACCTTTAGTGAGCATGGGAGCACCTTCTTGACAAGGGTGGCAACACCTCCTCTGCCTCTTCTAGTTGGGAGAGAGCATAGCTGATCATGGGCTTTGGAGAAGGCATGAAAATCTGACTGAAGATTATTCAAGAAACCTAGTTCACCCTCATGAATCCAGTGCTCTTGAAGTAGTAGAAAATCAGTCTGTTTGAGTAGTAGAAGAATGAAGTCTCTGTTGGACTTTACCCCACGAGTATTGAGAGAAGATATGTGTAGGCTTGGTGTGGCGTTTACCTCCTCAGAGGAGGAAGCAGTTGCAGACTGCTTTTTGTGAGGTCCATGATTTGGAGGTGAAGTTCCCTGATTGAGACATCGATCGTGCTGGTAGGACCTAAGGATTGGACTGTCAACATATTCAGTAGAGATGCTGTGAGGTAGTATACCCTCTCCATTTGCCCGCAGTACGTTGCAGCTGATGCGCGGCCATGCCGAAAAGGAGAACTTTGCAACGTAGTGTCTCTTGTCCTTAACTGATCTTGAGTCCCTAAACCTGCAAAATTTTGCCCTTCCTCCTTGCTACACCTCTGGGCTTCAGCAGACAGGGAAGACAGAGTCTGTGATGGCTCGTTGTTATTTCTCGATGATGGAACAGTCGAGTGTTGGTCATTGTAAGGATGGAGGTTGAGAACAAATCCATCAGTTCTCCCTGACTTTGACTTCTCAGCAGAATCTGTGTTCCGGTTATCCAGGGCAGGTCGGCTGTTCCTACCTAACTGTTGGTGTGGACGCACTTCCTCCCCAGTGCGAGGTGTTGGCTCACCAGGGTGCTGTTGAGATGACATCTCTAGATTACCTTCAGGAAGATGATCAGCTTGATTCCTGCCTTCTTCACCATCCACACCAGGTGTGACAACAGGAAAGGTACACTGGCGAGACAGAGGTTTCATTGACCCTGCTTTGACCACCGGGCTTCTACCAGAGTGATGTTGCTTCTGAGTGAATTCCAAGCTTTGCTTTGTGGACATTGAGCCATTTGATGTTGCATTGTGGCTGAACAATGATTCATTAGGCAGACGGGTGCTGTTTTCATTCCGAGAAAACCCAGGAACCACATCAGTATCATCAGCTAAACTCTCAAATTTGTTGCTAGTTGGAATGTTATATAGGCCAGTCTTATCGTAGTGTGTAGAGTATGCAGCTTGAAAAGGAGGCGACAAGTCTTTGCTGTTGCTCCCACGATGTGGTGCATGATCTTTTCCACAAGCTGATTGTTGATGTCCACCCTGGTGTTGACCCATAGGTCTGGAAGAAAGGTTGGTGCGGGCCTGTTGACCATGATGGTTATATATTGATGATCCAGGTTGTGAGCGATGGTGGTATTTCTCATGACTATTGTTATCCCTACTCTTTTGACGCTGGGCACTATTTATAAAGAATCTGCTCCTTTGTAATCTTGGAGGATGTGATCTATTAACACCAGATGGACTAGGTGGAGGTGACCTATCCAATGAGGCAGAATCACACCGAGATATATCTTGGAGACCATGGGATTTGCAAACTGCTGACAAAAAGTCAACTTGCAGTTGGAGGGATCGTAGCTCGGCTTCCTTTTTGACCAGCGCACTTTTCAAGGAGACTACTTCTTTGTCCTTATTTCCGAGTATGATCTTATCATGAACACGCTGGTCTTGGAGACTCTTGTAATGCCTACGCAACTGTCGGAGCTGATTCAGGAGTTGCTCATTCTCCATTAGAATGACCGTATTGATACTTGATTTTTCCTTTAGGTCTTCCCTGAGAACTTTCAACTGTTTGGAAGAAGAAGCACACTCCACGCAAGTAGATGGTCGGCTATCATTGGTATTATGTAGAGCATCATTTGCTCCCACTTCACGACTACTGTCTCCCGGGCACAGAGGATCCTTCTTCCCATCTGCACATTCACAACCAGCAACTGGTGGGTAATCATTGTGGTTGCTGACAAGAGTAGCCATTATGGATTCAGTTTGGGTGGCATGTTCTTGAACATTAGGTGCTTCTCCGCTGCTGTCCTTAGATTTGTTAGTAACATCAGGCTGTTCCGGCGAGATAGAAAGACGTAGCAGACCATTGATGGAGGAGCGAGGGCTAGGAGTTGTGGAATGAGCATCTCCCGGGCACGTCAAGAAGTCTAACTCTGTTTCAAATTGATCTTCTGTAAAGGCTTCTCTGGATGGATGACTTGGCGAGAACTCACTGCGCTTGTCATGGGCAGACTTGTCTTGAGGGTGTAAACTGGCAGGCAAGGGTTGAGCTACACTCGAGCATGTCAGGAAGTCCAGGTCTGAGCCTGATTGCTCTTCAGTATTGGACTGGCTTGGCAGGGAACACTCGCTGTTAACAGATGTGGTTGAATTTGTGGCAGACTTACATGTAATAGCAGAACACGACATACAAGTGAAAGGGGCATTCTTGTCATTGATAAGCTGTGCTAAATCTTGGTCCAGCAGCCCTGTACACTCAAAGTGAATCCATATGTTGCATACATGACATTGGATCGTATAGTAGCATGCGTGTGTCTTGCAGATGGGGCACAACAGATTCAGCTCGTCAGGGGAACACTCACATACCTTGGCTGTAGCATTAACTCCAATTTTCTGTGGTGAGCTTGCTATCCTGTAGATTTCATCCATGAGGCAATTTAAGCTTACTCTTATAGAGGAGTCAGATGTGACATCGCTAACTTGTAGGTCGACTTCTTGGAGAAGGGAAGACTTGAGCTCGTTGAGCAAGTGAAATTGTTTGCCACTGACAAACATGTGGTGGGTCTCCTCAAAGAATAAGATGGATAACTTCTTTACCTTTCCTGCATCTCCACTTTTTTTCTTATTGTAGATTTCGAAGCCACAGCTCACTTGGCCACGATATGGAACGGCCATGTGTGCTGGGTTGAAAGAAGGATTTCTAACCAGAGAGTCACAAACAATATTTTTCATTCTTGCGTACAGATCATTTTCGAGTGCTACGTTTACAAATTTATGACCACCTTTTGTACGACCCTCTGAAGAAATTAGAAAGTCCATGGGCTCAGCAGAATTTGAGGGTGTACATGGAGTTGACATGATGAATGTTGTGCGTTTGACAGATAAATTGCCACAGAGATATTGTAAAAATCTCTGACAAAATTAACGTAGATAATGAGTAAGTGGAGTACTAAACAAGGACGATGGACAGTACAGTATCGCACCTTCAATCAAGATGATGGAATCTGGGCTATTTTAAGCAGACACAACAGGCTTGGATGAACAGTACACTCCACAGGTACAGCTACATACAAAGCAGGATGAAGGGAGACTACATACATTACATGTACATACAGCAACAGTTACGTTGGATTGACAGATGCAGTACAATACACTCACAATATCTGACGTGACAGTTACATGTATACCTTACACCATGCAGAACAGGAAACAGGGCCACATATTTGACAGGCAGATGACAACAAGCACATGTATACTGACTTGATTAAGAAGTGATGAGGCTCTCGCTCAGCTCTCAGAGACAAGAAGTCCAGATACTCAGAAGTCAGAATCTCATATTCCGCCTGGGGCTGTCAGTGTGTTGCATCAGTCCTCTCGCGATCCTGTGTCCAAAGTAACTCCAATTTGTGGGATCTAAGCTATGTCATGTGGTTAAATTAATTTCTTTGACCATGGACCATCAAAAGTACTACTAGAGTCTACACTGGCATCCAGGACTAAGTAGTAGAGACCTGATGAATGACACAGGGTCGGGGAGCTTGTGTTGTCAGTCCCAGGCAGTCCACAGACCACAGCATAGAGTACATGCACCAAAAGAGGTGTATGGGACTAAATGACTATAAATAACCACCACTGTCAAGTTTAAATGACAGAAAATGACAAATTTATGAGCAAATTTTTGCAGCAAAATTGGAAAGCAGCCTTCACACAGCGCGCCAAAACCGAGTCCCAAAACCGAGTCCCTCCAGACATGTCCTACGTAGGCATGATCTTCTTTGCACACCGCCCGCCACCGTCGGCATTGAGAGAAAATGCATTTACGGCAAGCCACACTGACATATCACCTCTAAACATTTTTTTGGTTGCACTCTGATGCATTTTATCTGGGATGGCGCCAAGTTATTTTTTATATGGGGGCTAGTTGTCATCAATTTCAGGACGACCAAAACGGATGTCATTTTAACTTCTCCGGGTTACATGTATTATTCCCGGGGGTAATGTATAGGGCCAAATATTTTTTAAAATATGTTTTCTTCTATTCTCCCTCTGTCTTATCCCCACCCCTTTTCTATTAAAGAATAAACTTGAAATACTTGAAATGGGTGGCACTATATCTCTTTAGCCGACCCCTCATGCATGCTTTCTCATTATAGATAAACAACAAATTTCTTTAAAAGAAATTATGTAAGGTAAAAAACGTGTTCAATAACATTCAGCAAAAAAAAAAAGACAAACAAAACTAAGATGTTAAACATGCTAAATCATTTATTTATTTTTATTTTATTTTCATTATAATTTTTTTTAGTTTTTGCTGAGATTTATTTTAATCAATGAAAATTAATTGTTGGATTTGAAACAGTGAAACAAAACAAAAAACCTGCAGCTAATATTGAATTTAAGATACAGATTAAGCCTATAGCTAACGAATCCATCACAATCATTACAAATGAAGATAAGTTCATTAAAGAAAAGATTATGGAAAGTCCATACGAAGAGGCGCATTTTAAATCTTAGGGTAGGCCCATTTCGGCCCTTATGTCATAGCATATAATCTCTATACTCCTTAACTTTGAAATGTTGAACATATATATTTTTTATGTTATTTCTTAAACCTTACATTCTTATATAAACTTCCATAAATTAAGTGATCATCTTTAAATATGACCAGCTTTTATGATCGTTGTCATATTTAGCATTATTTCTGTTAAAGTATTTTTTCCTTTGCGGATTGATTCACACCTTTTTCTATGTTTTAATTATTATTGCAAAGTACTACTTTATCCACTTGGACATGTTTGCAGCAATTTTCATATTTTCATTTTCTTCTGTTACTAATCATGCAACTGAGGTATGTTTATACTCTAAACACTCACATTTGTATTTCTTGCGTTATATCTGACAAATAAAATAAATACATTAGATTTTTCACACGCAGCCTCTCATATTTTCCTTTTTAGTCTCATACAATCAGACACTGTTGATTTTGTTTACTCCATTCAAACCCTATATTTACCTCAACAAATAACATATTAACACATAATTTGCAAAATTATCATTATATACAAGTATTCTATAAAAATACAGAATATTGAACTAATAAATGTCGAAATTACTTAGTTAAATAAATTTTTATGTCGGACAAGGGTCTCTTTCGTTGAAATATCAATAAAAGGTGTCTCTAAAAAGACACCGTGTTCTAAATAAGGGAAATAATGAAAATTTCGATTTTATTTAGTTATGTTTGTGAATCTTTAAAGTTTTTTCTCTTTTAACCTCATAAAGTAAGCTCCATACATCAATTCTACTATCAGTAATAAATAAACATTATTTGATCTCCTTTTATTGAAATATCGGATTTTATGTAAAGTCGTCATTCAGAAATAAAAGGTTCAGGTGACGATGAAGGCTAAATATTTTTCCGATACTATCGATATCAAACGATGTCGCGGACTTGGAAGACAAAATTGCCTTCGTGAAACGGAAAGCGCTGATTTGTCGCCAATCTTCCTATCTCGGAAGAATGGTCCTAGGACGTTCCTACGTATCGCTCATCTCGTCATGCAACAGGCCCCAGCTGAACAACCAACATAACAGAGACCGAAGCTTTTGGTCTACACCTACCCTACCTCAGGCGATGTTCGTGCAGGCTCCACTCCACTTCACTACCGCTACACTACGCTCCACCTACCCAAACATCGGGACAGTGAACTAGATCGGATATTCCGAGTCATAAAAGGTGGGATGGCAATCATGGTTTGGTTATCGTAAAAATTAAAGAAAAAAAATATAAAGAGGGATATGAATGACTTAATATCTTCTTACTTTACACCCGTATTTCACTCCGTGTCCATCCTCCGGTTATCCTCAAAATTGGCGATTTTGGGCCAGTATCTTTTTCCTCACACGTATTATTCACGGCCGATTTCAAAACATCGCATGCGATCGGTCGCTGATGGCAAAGATGGGAAAAAATGCTTTTTTATTGTAAAAAATAAAAAAAAATACTCCACTGATCGTGGAATATTTTTCCAAACATGGAATATTTCTGGTATTCCATTCTGAGCCATCCAATATAATGTAAAGATTCATGCTGTTTGAGGCTGCGACCCTCGCGTGCGATGTTTTGAAATCGGACGTGAAATTACGTGTGAGGAATTAGATACTGGCCAAAAATCACCAATTTTGAGGATGACCGGAGGATGGACATGGAGTGAAATAAGGGTGAAGAGTAAGAAGCTTTTAGATTTATTTATTGTTGATGTCTTTTTTTTTTTTTTACAATAAATGTGCATTTTTTCCCACCTTTGCCACTCGGAGTATCCGAACGAGTTCACTGTCTTGATGTTCGGGTAGGTGGAGCGTAGTGTAGCGGTAGTGAAGTGGAGTGGAGCCTGCACGAACATCACTTGAGGTAGGTATGCCCAGTCACCCGATGTGTTGTGAACTGGCAGACGTCTACGGTACATGTTCGGAAGGGGTTACGACGGGCTGCTAATTATTATTTTCTGAGTCTTTCTCTAGCCTTGTCATCATAACAGAATCAATTATCATATTAGCTATGATATAAAATAAACCAAAACCAATTTCCCTGTGAACAACCTTCATTCAGGGGGAAATGGACTTGGTTTTTGTCTCGCCTACATATAGCAGAGCGAGACTATAGGCGCCGCTTTTCGGACGGCGGCGGCGTCGTCAACATTCATGAAATCTTAACCAAGGTTAAGTTTTTGAAATGTCATCATAACTTGGAAAGTATATGAACCTAGTTCATGAAACTTGGACATAAGGGTAATCAAGTATTACTGAACATCCTGCCTGAGTTTCAGGTCACATGATCATGGTCAAAGGTCATTTAGGGTCAATGAACTTAGACCATGTTGGGGGAATCAATATCGAAAATTAACCAAGGTTAACTTTTTGAAATGTCTTCATAACTTAGAAAGTTTTTAGACCTAGTTCATGAAACTTGGACATAAGGGTGATAGTGTATCACTGAAGATCCTGCCTGAGTTTTAGGTCACATGACCAAGGTCAAAGGTCACTAAGGGTCAACAAACTTTGACCATGTTGGGGATATTTGTGGAATTGTCATCGTAACTATGAAATTTTATGGATCTAGTTCATGAAACTATAGACATTTATAAGAGCAATTAAGTATCCCTAAACATCCTGTGCGAGTTTCAGGTCATTTACTGTCAACAAACTTTGATAATGTTAGGGGTATTTGTGGAATTGTCTTTACTTTAAAAGTTTATAGATCTTGTTCATGAAACTTGGACCCCGGGGGGGCCACTTACATTGACGAGTGGATACCATGCGCGACCAAAAAAACACGTAAAAAGGATGTCCTTTTCACGATAGGGCACGTTACGTACGTAACGTGATAAGGGTGTCAAAAACACAAAAATAATGAAAAAAGGGTGTCTATTTCGGTAGGAAAATTACGTGTTTAGGGTCGAATTTGCGGGAATGATAAAACAAAATTAAAATGTTTTATAAAGGATGTCCATTTTGCCCCAACACTTCGTGTTTAGAGTCCGATTTGCGCGAGATGTAGAAGGTGGGGTCGTACTAAACCAAATAAGGTAAAGCCGACGACCGAAGGACCCGTAACAATAAAACATTCCTGTACTTGTTTAGGGGTTTATTTCAGGGAATATTTGCCAAGAGTATCGTTTTGTTTCCAATACTTGTTAAGGGTAGGGTTTCACACACCAATACTTGTTAAGGGGTGCATTTTCAGAATATGGAAATTACGTGTTTAGGGTGCTTTTCGAGACCCCATGGTCGCGCATGGTATCCACTCGTGAATGGAAGCCGGGACTTGGACATAAGGGTTACCATGTATCCCTGAATATTCTATGCGTGTTTCAGGTCACATGACCAAGATCAGAGGTAATTTAAGGTCAATGAACTTTGGCCATGTTGGGGGTATATTTGTTTAATTGGCATCAGAACTTAGAAAGTTTATGGATCTACACATGTACATGTAGTTCATAAAACATAGATATAAGGGTAATCAAGTATGAATGATTGTTTTGATCATAGTCAAAGGTCATGTTGGGTCAATGAACATAGTATTATCATATGAGTGTTTTCTTTTGTGAATGATTATTTAATTGCTGTTTTCACTGCTGCTATATTGAATCACGTAATGCAGGCAAGACAGAGGCGTTTCACTTGTTTAATGTTTTTAAGGTCATGTTGTTTATGAGTTTTACGTTTAAGACACATGTGACACCATTGTCTTTTTTTTAATTCTGTCTCATTCTCCTGAATTCTTCTCTTCCTTCCCCTTCTCCTCTTTCCTCGTCTCCTTTTCTTTCTCCTTTTCCTTCTATTTTGTTTCATCCTTTTCCTCCTTCACTCCTCCTTTTGCTCCTCTTTCTTTTTGCCTTCTCGTTTCCCCCTTCTCCTCTTTTCTGCGTGAATTATTATCCTTGACTGATTTGTTTTCTCCATCAGCAATTCCCTGTTTTGAAGAATGATTTGATTCTCCGAGCAGCAAGAGGTGAAAGAACAGAGAGAGTTCCTGTTTGGTTGATGAGGCAAGCAGGCAGATATCTTCCAGGTAAATGAGTAATGTCAAAGTATCTAGAATTTCCAGGCTTTGAAATAATGCTTGGATGTGCTGAGTTACTGTCATAATTTTGTACTGTAAAATACGTATGAATTAATATTTTCAAAGTGCTTGTTGAAATTCTAAATCTGTCTGACAGATAATATGAAGCTTTAACTTAGAAAATTCATCTTTTTCTTTTTATACGCCCGTCTCAACAGGACGTATTATGGTATCACGCTTGGTGTCCGTCCGTCTGTCTGTCCGTCCGTCCGTTAACTCTTTCTTTTAAAAACGATAATTTCAGTTAACTTAACCTTGGCTCATATAATTTGGTTTGTATGATACTAGCATGGATCCCAGGAAGCCTATTGATTTTGAGGTCAAAAGATAAAAGGTTAAGGTCACAATGACATTTTCATCTTACCCTTCTGCAGTCCTTGTAAAGGCGATAACTTCAGTTTAACTTAACCTAGGCTCATATAATTTGAGCCGATTGATTTTAAAGTCAAAAGGTTGAAGGTCAAGATCACAGTGACATTTTTGTCTTACCCTTCTGCAGTCCTTGTAAACACGATAACTTCAGTTTAACATAACCTAGGCTCATATAATTTGGTGTGTATGATACTAGCATGGATCCCAGGAAGCCTATTGATTTGGAGGTCAAAAGGTCAATGAAAGGTCAAGCTCAAGCTCACACTGACATGTTTTCATCTTACCCTCCTGCAGCCCTTGTAAACACGATAACTTCAGTTTAACATAACCTAGGCTCATATAATTTGGTGTGTATGATACTAGCATAGATCCCAGGAAGCCTATTGATTTGGAGGTCAAAAGGTCAAAGTCCAAGGTCACACTGACATGTTTTCATCTTGCCCTTCTGAAGTCCTTGTAAACGTGATAACTTTAGTTTAACTTAATCTAGGCTCATATAATTTGGTGTGTATGATACTAGCATGGATCCCAGGAAGCCTATTGATTTTGAGGTCAAAAGGTCAAAGGTCAAGATCGCAGTGACATGTTTTCATCTTACCCTTCTGAAGTCCTTGTTAGTGCGATAACTTAAGTTGAACTTAACCTAGGCTCATATAATTTGGTGTGTATGGTACTAGCATAGATCCTAGCAATATATTGATTTTGAGGTCAGAAGGTCAAAGGCGAAGTCGCCATCTTCCACTTTTCTTGCTTGACCAATAGCTCCATTTTCTGCGTTACAGACGGGCGTATTATGTTGCCTTTATAGCGACACTCTTGTTATGACTGAAAGTGTTATTTTACTCAAAAGCAATAGACATAATACAAGACTGATTATCAAATTGTGCAACTTGATAT
The DNA here is from genome assembly GCF_037042905.1 of Lytechinus pictus. Lineage (NCBI taxonomy): Eukaryota > Metazoa > Echinodermata > Echinoidea > Temnopleuroida > Toxopneustidae > Lytechinus > Lytechinus pictus. The sequence continues at coordinate 2,957,190 of NC_087255.1, read as the reverse complement.
TCATTTTTATACAACACATACATATACCCTTGACAGCCGATTGGATAAATGCGCATCACATGACATTCATCAGCATGAACAATATATGGAAGAGAAGGTTTTCCTTGTGTCTTCCAGTCATCTTTTCTTGGGAATTACAGATGATATTTATGAGGGCATGTTAGAGAGTTAAATCATGAAATAGACGGGGTACAAAAATAACGATACAGGTATAGAGATCAGAAAGTTATTTTGATATTCACTTTATTCAGCTTTTGACTCCAATATAGTCTTCAGACTTTACAAGAACCGAGTTCACATACAACTACATGTACAAGGTTGAAGAGCATGAAGAGTCAACTGCCAGGTTACTTTATAGCATGGTACATGTTGTCTACTCTCTCAATACATACATGTATCAATGGTCCTGTTCAGGACACGCCTCATATACACCAAACCAAGAATGTTTCTATTCATAAGCAGTAGCACCTTGCCTGGTGCAGGCATACAATACAATTCACTTCAGGCTCTACATGTATGCCCAAGAGTTACATGTATGCTTGCACCTGTTATTCATATCACTACAATCATATGCTGTACATATTGAAATTTGGACTAATAAATGCCTAATGATATTGTAAAGATATTCAAACTATTTGCGATGACCACTAGCTCTGGAAGAATGTACCAGTTGTTGAAAACCCTTAGGCTGATGTAGTGATTTGTATTCCTATACAAATAAAGATTCAGAGACAATTCATTAACATTACATGACTGAAGTTGACCAGTCCTTTATTCAGTAACTCCGGACAGTGCCGCCGCGCTACCCTGCATGCAAAGGGGTTTACATACGTGCAGTACAAATAGATACAACTCGTCTCATTACCAGGGGTACGGCTGAAAGATAACCCTCTGAGGTTGAGTCTGTATTGTTGCTTGAAGATTTTCAGCGAGTGACCTCTAGTTTCACAGGCATTGGTGCATTATGAAAAACTTAACGAAAGTAGAAATTTATACACTTGTATCATGTCACCTTGTTTTCTTCTATATACGAGAGAATGTAATTTTAGATGTTCGAGTCTCTCTTCATTTGGTTTGTTGGCTAAGATAGGCAGTGATTTAGTGGCACATCTCTGGACCCTTTCAAGTTTATCAATGTCGATAAAATCTAGGACTATTCCCAAACTCCAAATGAGGTTTGATGAGTGTTTTGACGATAGGTAGTGTCACTTTGTTTAAAAATAAGGAGTGTTTTAAGTGTCTGATTAGCTTTATTTACTGCAAGCGATACATGCTTGTGAATTGTTAATACCTGATCAACAAGAATGCCAAGGTCCTTTTCTTTGATGGATGATTGTTACCTTCCATGCTGTATCTTGGGCTGCGTTTATACGACCTCAAGTCAGAATCATGATTTGAATCATGATTCAAAACACAAACATGAATCACGATATCACAGAACCAGCGGTTAGACGGCCTTCATTCCAATGCTGTTTCTCCTCAGATTATGGGCCAATCCAGTGCGCATCACTTGTGCACAGTTTGACAGAGGAAGTTTTTCGCACGTGTTTCGGCTCTCGAAAAATCTTTTGCTTCCAGAATTCAGTCTATTATACCTCATTTTGTCCAGGCTTCTATTTATCTTGTTGGTTTATCGAAAATGGTGTTCGAAAGTGAATTTCAGCGTGGATCCAATTTAATATTGACACTGTTAACTCAACAACAACTGAGATCATTGTCTGTCCAGTTAATTCATTTACTAGAACTTGAAGTTATGACCAAAAAATGAAAAGTAGTGGACGATGTGATGACGAACACAGAACTTGAACATGACAAGAAATGCATGCGTAGCACATAATTATGTAAATACACTGAGCATATAGAGCGCCTTGAGCTTGGCAAGAGTCAAAACGAAAGTAGCCCGACACAGTGACGTCATAGAATCATGATTCAAATCACAATTGCGTCTATACGACTTTTTTCGTTTGTGATTCTACAGAAACGTCTTTCCAAACGCCCCTTTTTCCGTGTTTCATGTTTGTGATTTGAAAGACGTTTATTTTCACTTTTGACTAAACGCAATCGTGATTCTGCAGAATCATGATTCAGATCATGATTCTAGGGTAAAAAAGTGGCGCATAAACGCACCCTTGGTTTCCTCATTCAAGGTGAATGAGCTTTACTTTTAGTATTATTGAATTTTAACTGCCAGTCATTGGACTGGCGATACTTAAATCCTCTTGAGAGGTCAAGGCAGTTTGGACACATTTCTCATTGCACTAAAATCTTTGCATCATCAGCATATATTTGAATATTACTTGATACAGGATCTGGTCATTGATAAATATGATAAACAGGATTGGGCCAAAAATACTTCCTTGTTGGATAGCATGCCAACATATAACACTTGTGCAATTATAGTCACCTCTCCAAGAGAGCCAGAAGATGCTTATTGCATGCTTGAGTAATAGAGCCAGCAGTGTGTAAATTCAATTAACGTATGTACAATGGTCTGTGCCTGGTATGTACCAGCATCACTAAGCTGCATACACCACATGACTAAAATTTAGCAAAATTAAATTCTCAAGTAAGGCCTGAGCAGATCTATACTTCAAGTAGATCTACATGTAGTCATATTACTCATTCCTCCATAGGCCTAACATTTCGTCAGTGATGTTACGAACCGGCAAAAACATAATTTTCGGTCAATTTTTTTTTTTTTTTTTTTTTTTTTTGCATATTCTGAAAGTCCGTAATTCACTCTATTGATTTGCCAAATTTCAGATCAAAATTTGTTTTATTTAAAGAATAAGAGCATATTTAATTCTTTTACGAACCCCCTCTTTTGATTTTACGAACTGGTTTAAAACTATACTTTGTGTACTACAAAGTCTCTGGAATGGCGCGCTCATGTCAACGACCCGACCTAGATGCTGCGCGTATGCGGTGCGTATGTGCCTCTAAAGATCATGCGCATCATGAATGATTTTACGAACTGGCTCAAATCGTGGATTGCGCAGGGTTTGTGCCTCTAAAGATCAGTATGCATGGTGCGCGTGATTTTACGAACTGGCTCAAACCACCTGTTTGGGGGAAAAATTAGCAGCTTCTAAAATGCATACAATGCACTTTATTTCAAAAATAAAGAGATTGATTACGAATTGCAGACAAAATTCTGCATATTAATTATAAAAGAATAGAATGGATGCTTTAAATTGGTATAAATAATTGATAAGATTTCTTTCAAAGCGTGAAGTTATAGGGGTCTGAAAAACATTCAAAGTTTGAACGCGATTATCTCAAAATCATGTTTTGGAGACCAGAGGAGGTTTGAGCCAGTTGGTATAATCACTGACGATTTGATCTATTTTGGTTATTTGGTTTAATTTTGGTCTCCAAATCAATTGTTGTAAGAAACATATCCAATGTTTTGTCATTCTTGTGACCATTCAAAGATAAGATTCGGTACAAGTTGAAGCAGTCTATTCAACTCTGCTTCGTGTCGTTGAATAGACTCTTTCAACTAATATTCGGAACGATCTCATAACAATTTTTTTTTTGAATATTTGTATACTATTCACAATTTTGAATAGAAATATGATGTTTGACATGTTATCTGTTTATAAAAACTCTGAATGGATGAGCTTTTTTTACGTTTTAATTTTGTAAAGAAATTCTTCCTCAGTACAAACGCAATTTTGGATGAGCATCTTACCCTGGACATTTTTCAATAAAACTTTGTGTCAATAAGACAAGACTATATTTATTTTGAAATGATAGGATTTGTTACTTTATTTTGACATGCATACATGTAGCTTTGTATTATCATCCAAATATAATAGTGCTTATCCTACTCCAAAATACATTAAAGAAAATTAATTTTTTAATGTTGTTCTCTCTCTGTTTAGAATTTCGTGAGATGAGGGCTGAACATAACTTCTTCAAAGTCTGTCAGACCCCTTCGTTGGCATGTGAAGTCACATTACAAGTAAGGCAATCATCCTTGTTTTTTGTTATTTCTTTAAACAACAACTACTACCACTACTACTGCTGCTGCTGCTGCTGCTACTACTACTACTACTACTACTACTACTACTACATTGCAGTGCCTTTTTAAAGCGCCATGAGCACCGAAAGGTGGACCTGTGCGCTATATAAGTAGCCACCATTATTATTATTATTACTACTACTACTACTATTATTATTACTACTACTGTACTACAACCACTACTACAGATAAGGATAAACATACTTTCTTTGACATAGCGCTTAGCACTTGCTTGATCAGACTTCTCTAAGCACTCTACAGTAAATGCAGCATAATTACCCTGGCTATAGCAGAGCAGGTGTTACATTGAGCATGTGTATAGGGACTAGTAATCAATCGGCTTAGTAATTTCCAACAGAGTCAGACAGAATTAGCATGAGAAGTATGGACCAGTTCTATTTAATTGCTTATACAGTATATTTGATTTGGTTTACTTTTAACTATGTGCAGCTGCAAGACTTTCTTGAAAATAATACATTAATTGTTTGATAGATAATAAAGGGCAAGTGTTATATAATTAACTCTGTCAGTCTAAGCATTTTCATATTCATGATGAGAAAGTAGTCATCGTTAAATGAGAAATTTTTTTATTCTTGAGAGAATTCCTTGTCTTCCTGTAATTTTCCCTGATTCATTTATAACCCAACTGTATTTTGTTTGATGATTGTATACCGCTAGCCAATACGTCGCTTTGAGCTTGATGCTGCTATCATCTTCAGTGATATTCTGGTGATCCCTCAAGCTCTTGGTTTAACTGTTGAGATGATCCCTGGCAAGGTAAAATTCATTATAATATCTATTAGAGTGGGTGTGTATGTGCTTTGGTTCTGTGAGATTCGAGGGGGGGGGGTGTTTTATAAAGATAAAACTTACAATAAAGATAACTTACATGTACATTCTCACTTTATTCCTGGTTGTGTATGTATATGACCAATTAACTCATTGGTCAATTCAAGCTCAGTGGATGTGCACAATTGTGTCCCTATGTGCTCTTTGAATAAGACAGAAAAGCAGGGAAAAGAGAGAATATTACTTGCAATCGTGGCACTGAGTCATTCAAAAGTATGCTACTTTGCATTAATCAATCCAATTGAGCTTTGACACTTTACCCTAATAAGACTTCTACATTTTTTTGTGATAAATCCACAGCGCAATATTTTTTTAGCACATCACTCGCTGACTTTATTTTCAAGTCTCGCGCAACTTTTGAGACCAAATTTGGTCCCAGGTAATTGGTTACAAAATCATGCAACATTTCGTAAGTGTATGTCGGACACAAAATTGCTAAAAAACATGACTTTTTGTAAACATTAAAAATTTTTAGACAAAATTCATAAATCTATATCATTTCTACTTTTACTGGTAAAACTCAATTAATTTTAAATTGTTTGTTTTTTCTCCACTCACCTCTTTTAGATTTACCACATTTGCTTATTTACATGTATACTATGGTTTCTTCATAATACACCCCCTCTCTTCTATATTTGCTTTTACCTTTTTAGGCAATTTGCTTCCTCTTTTTCACATATACAGATTTTTTTTCTTTCCTACCATATAGTCTTATGTTTTTTCCCGTCACACCTAGCGGATTACCATATCAGTTACACCATATGTGTATATATTTATATATTTTTTCATATACATTTCTTTTTTGGATATATTTATATACATATCACTTATAGATACATATTTACACTTACCTTCTTCTCTTAGTTTGTTTAATGCTTTATCATATATACTTATATGTCTTTTGCACATTATCAGTTGTTCCCCATTCTTTTTCTTCTTTTTTCCCCCCACTCTTATGCACCAGTTTATTAAGCCTTTCTTTGTAACCTGTTTGACCCACCTCTCACTAATTCTGTAGTTATTCATCCCTCTATCACTGTTTTGTTCCAGATCCTGTTTGATGTTGCCTGCCTCATTATCTTAATCCCTCTTGGCCTTACTTACACTAACTTCCCTTTGTGTCTGCCTACTCCTTTTCTTTCATCCCCTTCACTAACCTGATTGGTCTTCTCTACTCACTAATGCCCCTTTTGTCTCCTTGTTTCTAGTGTTGCTGTAGCTTGTTTGTGGTCTATATTATGGTTGTTCCACTTTATATGTTTGTCATTTTGCCTCCGACGAAGATTCTGCTAGGATCGAAAGCTTAGGCCCCTTTTTGACTTTATAATTTACTCCATTGGCTCTCTTTTATTAGATAAGCAGTTTTCAGCAGCTTCTTTTTGCCATTGATCTCCTATTCTGCTGTTGTATCACTCCCATGTGATCCTCCTTATCTAATTTGTCTTGTTTTATCCATATATGTTTGATTTTCTGTATTTGTATTTTAGTGTTTTCTTGTTTACTTTCCTTCCATACTTAAACTTGCATAACTTTGTTTTTTGTTTTTTTCTGGTATCTTTGTCTGGTCGATTTTACTTTTCAGCTTGATTTAATTAACTTTGTGTATTCTTATCATCATTCTGTTTTAGGTCCAGTTCAAATCTACTCGACTTTTCTCATTCTTTATATTTGATTTGTTTTGAATTTCCATTTTCTTTGTTTTACACCTTTTTTATTTTTTTATTCTAGGTCTCTTTCAGCTTGATTCAATTAACTTTGTGTATTCTTATTATCATTCTGTTTTAGGTCTAGTTCAAATCTACTCGACTTTTCTCCTTCTTTATATTTTGATTTGTTATGAATATCCATTTTCTTTGTTTTACACTTTTTTTTGTTCTAGGTCTCTTTTCTACCATGACTAACCATTTATCTTTATTTCACCAGCTCAGGAAGATCAAGCTGAAGGCCCTCAAGACCTCTTTTCACCAGGACAATTACAGATTTTATTCCCTTAATCGCATTATACCCACAGGCCTCCAACTTCATTGCACTCCCGGTCTCGGTACGCTCACACCTGAACTTCGCAAACGATGGAACCAGACCTTACATGGAGCTTCAGTTCGATTAATTAACATCCTCTCTGAACAGTGTATTGCTTCTCTTGATTCTTTTTCAGCTGACATCAGTAGCCTGGAAGACGAACTACGTTCTTGCTGTACCCAAACCCAATGGCTTCAGTATAATGATGAAATTGAATCTGATCTCTCTAAACACAGGTCTCTCCTCACTGAACGCAGGAACAAGAAAATAGGCAACCTCACAAAGAAGCGACAACGGTCAAACAGATTTAGACGACATACCAACAACAATGATGTATCCCCCCATTTGGTTGTTAATCTCTCATCCTCCCCTCTCTCCCAAGCAGAAACCTCTCTTCTCTCTAAAGGTCTCAAGTTTTGCCCCACGCCACCAGAAGTTGAACAGATAGCTCTTAGCCAAGACCTCTCTACATTCTATCGCAGGATACGTCTCAAAGAGTTCTTTTTAGATGCACCCCCTTCTGATCCCGAGCCCTTCTACAAGAAAAGCACATGGATTCCACCTAAGAATAGAGTTCCTTCCCTTGAAACTTACATCCAAGCTGTCTCATCCCAAGTTCGCTCCACAGATACCCTCGACACCAGAGCACATGACAACCTTCCTCGAGAAGAACGCCAGGCTCTCTCATCACTCAAAAACAGGTCCGACATCATCATCAAGCCTGCAGACAAAGGATCAGCCGTCGTTGTTATGGACCGCCAGCAGTACATCGATGAAGCCATGAAACATCTCAATAATCGATCTCACTATGCACTCCTCGATTCTGATCCTACTTGTAATTTCTCCCTACAGATCCAATCGACACTGAATGACATGAAAGAACGCGAGTATCTCTCTGAGAAGGCCCACAAATTTCTCTCCCCTACTAATGCTAAACCTGCCCGCTTCTATCTCCTCCCGAAGATCCACAAACCTGGCAACCCCGGTCGACCCATCCTCTCAGGAAATGGTTCCTCAACAGAGAACATCTCCCTTTTTGTTGATTACCACATTAAGCCCCTTGTCTCACGTGCACCCTCTTACATCCACGACACTCCAGACTTTCTCAGGAAACTAAATGATATCAAGGACCAGATACCCGAGACTGCGATCATCGGCACTTTCGATGTTTCTTCACTGTACACCAGCATTCCCCACGACGAAGGTATCCAAGCATCATGTGAAGCCTTGGCCGCCAGTGGACATTCCAGTCCCCCCATATCCGATATCAAATCTCTGATGTCTCATGTACTAACAAAAAACAACTTCACATTCATGGGCAAGCACTACCTACAGATATTCGGTACAGCAATGGGCACCCGGATGGCTCCTTCATTCGCCTGTCTCTTCATGACGAAGCTGGAACAGCAGATGTTAGATTCAGCCCCCTGTCGCCCATGGATTTGGTGGCGTTACATAGACGACATTTTCTTCATCTGGACCAGGGATGACGACAGCCTCCATACATTCATTGACCACATCAATTCCTTCCACAGGACCATCCAATTCACTTCTGATTTCTCCCAACAGGAAACCCACTTCCTTGATGTTACAGTCCAGAAAAAGTCTAATGGTATCACCACTACCCTATACTCTAAACCCACAGATACCCACCTAACTTCCCTTTGTGTCTGCCTACTCCTTTTCTTTCATCCCCTTCACTAACCTGATTGGTCTTCTCTACTCACTAATGCCCCTTTTGTCTCCTTGTTTCTAGTGTTGCTGTAGCTTGTTTGTGGTCTATATTATGGTTGTTCCACTTTATATGTTTGTCATTTTGCCTCCGACGAAGATTCTGCTAGGATCGAAAGCTTAGGCCCCTTTTTGACTTTATAATTTACTCCATTGGCTCTCTTTTATTAGATAAGCAGTTTTCAGCAGCTTCTTTTTGCCATAAATTGTTTCTGGTCAGAATAAAGTTGCCGAGAATTTCCATTCCAAAAACAAAAAGTAAATACCAAAGAAATACTTGATTATAATAATAAAATACACAAGAAAAATCTTGTAGGTGAACTGTTGAGATTAGCCCTAAGGTAACAGATCAATTATATTTTTTATGCAAAGTAAAGTGTGGGTGTGTGTTTTTATTATTGTATATGTGCATCAAACAGAGATTTATTATTTTTTTTTAAATCAGAATTATGTGAAATAAATTAACAGATTTATAGTATGTATTATAAGTTTATGATTCATTCAAACTGGCATCCCTTACCCAATTTCTTCTTCTTTTAACAGGGTCCTTCATTCCCAGAGCCCTTGACCTCACCCAATGATCTCTCTCGTCTCAATGCAGGAGTCAATGTTAATGAGGCTCTGAACTATGTCTTTGAGGCAATTACACTGACTCGTAAACAACTGGAAGGGAAGGTCCCTCTTATAGGATTTTCAGGAGCACCAGTAAGTCACCCTCTGTGATAGGATGATAATACCATTAATTGAACACCTGTATCCACTCTAGAGAATACCTATACACCTTTTGTAAAGCTTTAGGAGTGTTTGGAAATTTGAAGTTAACCAAATGGTAAAGTCTGATTTAGAAGAGAGTAGTTTGAAGGTTTGCATGGTGGCATGTACAATCGCTGATGTGGTTTACGGTACACCATGTGGAGTGTTATAGAAACAGTGGATAGTAGAAGAGAAGAAATGGATAGGCGAGAAAGTGGAGATTTGAGAGTAGAGTATTCTTTTTTGAAAGTAGTCCTGAAAAGGACTGTAAACCAGGAAAGATTGATGAGTTGAGAACAGCTTGAGTAGTAGAGCTGATGAGGAGATGCTGGCTTGAGTCGGCGAGTAGAGATGATGAGTAGTAGAGAGACTCGACGTTTCGGACAGGATGACTGTCCGTCTTCAGACAGGTTGACTGTTCGTCTCCTAAAGAAGGACAGTCAACCTGTCCGAAACATCGAGTCCCTCTACTACTCATCATCTATACTCGCCGAATCAAGCCAGCATCTCCTCATCAGCTCTACTACTCAAGCTGTTCTCAACTCATCAATCTTTCCTGGTTTACAGTCCTTTTCAGGACTACTTTCAAGAAAGAATACTCTACTCTCAAATCTCCACTTTCTCTCCTATCCATTTCTTCTCTTCTTCTATCCACTGTTTCTATAACACTCCACATGGTGTACCGTAAACCACATCAGCAATAGAAGAGAGAAGTTAAAGATTAAAGGTGGTTACATCCTATTTTGAGAAGGCTTAGAGAAAGTGTGGTTTGACAGGGTGAAACAAGGAGAAGATGGATAGCCTTGGAGTGGGTGGAAAGAATTTCAAATGCTGCTCATGTAGAGATGGCTGTAGCCAACCATAAAGACTTTGACAAATGGTATGTTAGGCAAAGTCAAACAATATGGCAATAAATGCACTTAGAGAGAAAGAGAGAGTTAGAAATGCCTCTCAATGCATTTAGAAGTATGTATTTAGCCTGGCAGCCATTACAACAGGTGAACTGCTTGGTACCTACATGTAGTTACACAATATTTGAGAGAAGCACAACAATGATTTATTTCTTGCTGATGAAAATAAATTTCCTAGCAGGGATTTGAATCACTGAACGTCTTTATAGAGTGAAAGCAATTCTGATTTTAGTGTACCTTAAAACTTGATGAATAATATAATATTAATTGTCAACATGTCATACATACATGTATATACAGTCTGCCTAGCATTTCTTAACCTCTCAGAAGTGAAAACTTGGCGTCATTTTGAATGGTATTCCCAAGATCCCCATCATAACAGAAGATGTTCCTTTATTCTACCATAGGCAAGATTGTCGGAATACTTTATTACTGATGTTTCATTGCACCCAGGGAATAATTTTCGTAATTTGTAGCACAAAAAGTTCTTTGTGTAGCAGATATTTTTTTAAAGGAGTGTACAGAATTAGTGGAGACTTTTTCTTTTATGACCAAACAAGTGGAGCGCCTCTGGCAGTCTCACCTGCATTACGCGATTCAATATAGCAGCAGTGCTGTCTTTGAAAAACAACTATTGAATACGATCATGAAAGTTCATCTGTGTTGGTAAAAGATAACAACTTTGTTGAACTTTGGTTCACAACACAAAAAACAGAAAAAATAACGAAGAGTTACCTCGAAATTATCGGCTGCTAACTGCAACCTTCGTCAGCGATGTGACCCGATTTGACCTTAGTGACGTAATGGTCGATGATCGGGTCGTAGACATTCGGAAGCTTGTATGGTATTTGGAAAAAAAAACAATTTATATGACAATAGAATACTATGTTCATTGACCCTAAAGTTCTCTGTTTCCATTTGTTTCTTTCTTTCCTTCCATCTTTTTCTTGCATTTCTTCTTTTGTTCTTTTCTTGAATCCTTCCTTCTCTCTTCATCTCCTTTTCTTTTCCTTCGCTTTCTTCTTTCCTTCCTTCTTTTCTTTCTTTCTGTCCTACATTCTTTCTTGCCTTCATTCTTTATTTCATTCCTTTGTTTCACCATTTCTTTCATCCTGCCTTCCCTTCTTGTTCTTTATTTCTTTCTTTCTTTCTTTTTTCATTCCCCTATTTTCTCCTTTCCTTTGTTTTTATCGCATTCCCTACTTCTCCCATTTCTTTTTCTCTCTTTCTTTTTTCTTTCCGTCCATCTTTCTTTTCCATTACTTTCACCCTTCCTTCATCCTTTCCTGAATTCTTTCTTTATCTTTCTTTCCTTCAAAGAAAGAAGGAAACCTTTTTCTTTCCCTCTTTCTTTCATTCCTTTCTTTTGTTCTTTCAAAAACATAACCTTGGTTAAAATTTCAATATTGACGATGGCATCGGAAAAGCGGCGCCTATAGTCTTGCTCTGCTACATGTATGCAGGCGAGACAAATATGCTTATATTTAAAATGATTCCTTGTGCACCTGATTGATTGAATAACACCTCTGTTGTTTTTTTTCTTTGTTTAGTGGACACTTATGGCTTACTGTATAGAAGGTGGGGGGTCAAACACATTCTCTAAGGCAAAGAAATGGTTATATACCCAGCCAGAGGATAGCCATAAACTCTTACAGATTCTTACTACCACCATCGTGGACTATCTTGTAGGCCAGGTCCTAGCTGGAGCTCAGGTATGTTCCTAATGGTTTTTTTTTTTTCTTTATTATTTTTTTTTTCTTTATTATTATTGTTTTTATTATTATTATTTTTATCATTATTATTATTATTATTATTATTATTATTATTATCATATTATTATTCTATTATTATTATTAGTAGTAGTAAAATAATTATTTATTGTTATTATTAATATCATTATTTTTATTATTATTATCATTTTTGTTGTTTTTGTTGTTGTCATTATTTTCATCATTAGGATGTTTGCTATTTCTAGGAGTATATTATGGTGAAGAAATGAATAAAAAAGGGAACAAGTTCATTTTAGTTGAAGTCTATTTTATTGTATAGAACAAATATTGTTTCCTCAAATTGTAGATAAGAGTGTCCAGTCCAATATAAAAAGACAAATCTTGCCAAGTTGAGACAAAATATCTTTTTCAGAAGGAGAAGGAAGGCGCACATCCCTATTAACGGAAATCAAACCAAAACTGACTGAGCTCTACTACTTGCAAAGTTCACCATACTTATTAATAGAGATGCTGAACACAAACACAGCGTCTATTCAATTGCAAAAGTCATAACCAATAGATTATGTCATCCACTTTGTCGCGATTGTGCAATTCGTGGCCGAGATCTTAGGACTTTAAGGTCGCAAAATAGCCTGGGCAAGTTAGGGTTGAAGAGTTGAGAGGGATTAAAAGGCCATAAAGTGATAGATGGGAGTGTTCTGTTCCTGAGATTAGGAGAAGTCCTCATAAGGACCATAATCCAAATGAGATACAATGGCTTGGAAGGGTAGATGAGACGTAGAGTCTTGGCAGAGAGGAGTAGACTTCTCATTCCACACAACCATCATGAAAATATTTCAAACTAATTTCCTGTAAGCTAATTGTCACACACAGTATTATTATTGTTTGAAAAAAGACCTGACACATGGCCTTATAAATACCATGCTTATTTTGTTAATTTCTCAGCAATTACATGTGCTTTACGAGAAATGCATATGAATACTTAGTTGGTCACCTTATTTGAATATGTTCAAAATCATTTTTAGATTTTCACAACTACTGTACATGTAGCATTTATGTTTCAAAACATGTTTCATAATTTGTCAGATCAATTTTTGAACAGGAACCAATTGTTTCCTACACATAACAGCCTTCAAAACCATTAACCTTCATTCACACACTCCAAACTTCAGTTGTATGACTACGTTGAAGCAGTATGCTCCCAACAAAAATAATTTGTGTCGGAATGCTTCCTTTCAATGGAGATGTTAAATTGATTTGAGGGTTTTTCATACCAGCTGAGAACTAGCTTCTGAACTTAAGATGACCAAAGAATTATACAACTAGGAAGGGCAATTTAGCTTGAACTCTTAACAATAGTGCCTTTTTAGCAGCTCCAATGCTATCTCATGAGATGTGACCAGTCTTTATATTGTTGCTTCAAGTTATAATTTGAAGATGTTAGTATTTCTATGTTGTAATCTTCTTGGGTCTAAGTAAGCCTATGCCATTGCACTAGATCCTTGAGGAGATTGTGCACTTATTTCCAAGGAGTATTTCAGTCGGTATTACCGGTATAACGCCATTGTAGAATGTGTTGATTTGGGAGTATCATTTGTGACATGAAAGAGATAAAACATTGACCCTAAACAATTTGTGGTATTGATTAGGTTTATATATGTTAGGTCTTAGGAATCAAGTACAGTTGAGGCCAAAAGTTTACATACACCCATGGAATTTATTGAAATTTGTTCGCTTGCCAAACATTTCAAAATTTACTATATCTTCAGAAATATAAATACTACCATGACGAATTTGGTATCAAATGTATATTCATGCCAAATGTATTCTATTGTTTGTTATTAGATTTTCAAACATTGTTTCATAGAAATATATAAATATCAAATCTATGATTTATATTACATTTTCTATAATGATATGTCACCACGAAACACAAAAGTGTAATCTAAAATGTTTGTGTTGAGAAGTAACTAGCAAAAATATGAAATGTTTTTGTCAAGTTTTTATTTTTAATTTGTCTAAAATATGAAGATATTTGGGGGAAAAATGACGCCTAAATTTTTTCAGCTCATGATGACAAAGCAATGTGATGAAGGAGCATGACATACTCATTTGTATGATATCAAATTCGTCATGATAGCACAAATATTTTATAGGATACAGTAAATGTTATGATGATTGGCAAGTGTCAACTTTTCTTTGAATTTCCTGGGTGTATGTAAACTTCTGGCCTCAACTGTAAATCAAATCAATATATGCCAGTATTATAGTGTATATAATATGTTGCCACATTTCGCTACTGATTCAGTACATGTATGTATAATCATGGGTTGTTTTCACTCATTGGATTTTTTTCTCATATGCAGTGATGGCAATAAAGAGAATTTCAAATTTCAGTGATTTCATTCCTGAAAGTAGCATAATCTGCTCATAGTGTGCATGTAGTACATATTTTTAGAGTAATATATAGGGGAAGGCGGGGTAAGTTGAGCATAGGGGCAAGTTGAGCATAGGGGTAAGTTGAGCATAGGGGCAAGTTGAGCATAGGGGTAAGTTGAGCATAGGGGCAAGTTGAGCATAGGGGCAAGTTGAGCATAGGGGCAAGTTGAGCATAGGGGCAAGTTGAGCCACCAGCCCCAGGCCAATGAATGACTCAGACATTATGGTGGTGTCATGTATTGATGACCCATTACATAACCCTTAACCCCACCACATTGTTTACAACTTTGAAACAAAAAGTACTTTTTTAGAGGGAAAAGTATAAATTTCAGCCAAAAAAGTAGAAAAGGGTTTGAAATAGATCAGTGCTTTTTACCCACACAGGTCTATAAATATAATTAAAAAAATACGAACAATATTGTTAGTCCAGGTATGGATTCTCATTCTTGTCATAGTCTTTTACATAATGGATGCATAAGAAATGTGTGGATGTGAAAATATCGCATGAAGTTCGGGCTGGGGTAAATTGAGCCAGCCAACATGGGGCAAGTTGAGCCATTATAATTCTTATGGTAATGTATAATAATAATATTAAAAAAATCTTTAAAAAGCCATTGATATGCAGGCAGAAAGGAGCAAAACCACATGACAGTTCTTTTACTTTTAGAGGATGTTAGTATTTATAGAGAATTAGCAAGTGAAAGACTTTAAATAAAATATTGGCATGCTGGTTCTTCCTGTATACTTTTTGTACATAGTTTTTGTGGCTCAACTTACCCCAGAAGGTGGCACAACTTACCCCCACAGATGGGGCAAGTTGAGCCATTTGACATCGTTTTTTTCAAAGGTCACAATGACTTTCATTGTAGGGGTAGAAAGTTATATATAGGTGAAAAATATTTCCCAAGAATCAAATTTAAAGGCAAGGTACTTATTTCTACAATACTGTTATTCATATCAATTCTAACATGCAAAATGCAAAAAGTGTCACAACTTACCCCGGCTTCCCCTATGTACCTGATCTATGGCGATGTGTTTCATATGACCATTTCAAATCTTTATGTTTATCTTTCACAAATATAATTTGTTTATTTTTCCCCCCATTATTTGGCAGCTTCTGCAGGTATTTGACTCTCATGCTGGTGCCCTGGGATACGACATGTTTTGTAAGTTTTGTCTTCCATACCTTCAACAGATTGCCAAGGAAGTTAAAGACAAACTCAGAGCCAAGTCAGTAGATCCTGTCCCTATGGTAAGAAAGTAAACAGAATCGGGTTTATAGGGAGGGGGCATTTCATAAAGCTGAGGGTAGTGCTAAGCAACTTTATGAAAAACTGGGTGCTTTCTCCGACGGCTGCAGAGAAACCGTCAACATTGAAATCTTTACCAAGGTTAAGTTTTTGAAATGTCATGAGTGTGAGTGAATCTTATGAGCTATGAAGGTGATGGTCATGTGATCAGGATTTTAATTTCAAGAGATCTGAGATTTAACTTGGGGCCAGACCATTAAGACCTTTAAAGACTATCATTAGGATCTTAAATATGATTCTTTGCTGGACAGGTAACCAGTGTAATTCTCTCAGTAATGGGGTGACTGGAGAGAATTTGGGAAGAGGACATATTAAATGCGCACATATGTTTTGCACTCTCTGCAATTTGCTTATTTGAGAATCAGGTAATCCGTAAAGAACACTATTACAATAATCCAATTTACTTGTGATACATGAATGAACTATAATTTTCATGCTGTCCTTGTCAAAGAATTTACCAATACTCTTCTGGTAAAGGAGTGTTCCCTGCAAAGCGGAGGGTCTTGGCAAAAAGCTGGGAAAACATTAATCTGTTGGTGATAAAACTAAAGAAACAGATGAAATTCATCAATTGATTTTCAGACCAAAGTTTTAAACAATTGTTACAAATGCTACAAAGAATATTTACACCAAAAATTAGCACTCTAGAAACATTATTTTGTGTATTAGAGCAAAAATTATGATTTATACCTAAATTACAAGAATTAATTCATATGAAATATAATCTTTACTATTTCAGAAAAATTGACCATACAGCCTTGTAGATTACATCACATACTTCCACTGTGCCAATTTTTGCAGTGGCCGAGAATCAACCCCGCCCCTCCCCTTGGCTAGAGAACAGACAAAAAAAAATCCCTGTCTGGTTAGGGTTAAGCCTTGCATCATGCAGCTATTAATCAGTTTGAAAATAGGAAATCAAGCCGGTTTGTAAATCATTTTTAATTACATTGAATAATATACACACAACACAATTTACTGCATGTATTCAAGGTCAAATAATGTGCAAGAAGAGCCAATGAATATACGAGATCTGCAAGACCAAACATGGTATATCTAATAAGAACACAGAGTTAGGCTCCTAAATGTACCAGCATACTGTACATGCATTGATTGACTAGTTTTATAAACCAACTTACTGCTCTTATACCTCGTTCACACTGTCATGATTTGCGCCACAATTTAAATGGCGTACTTAAGGAGTAATTATAGTGATCTTATCAGATCATATCAGGGCCCGGTAACACAAAGGTTAGCGATTATTCGCAAAATAAAATCGCCTATCATGATCAATGTTGCATGAGCAATTTGCCTAATAGACTGACTAGGCACCAATCAGACTTGCTCTTTCAAATTAGCGATTAATCGCTAACCTTGCGTTACGGGGCCCAGATCAGTCGTAGCAATTGTATTCATCGTAGAAAAATTTTCAATGGTTCAAAAAATTTTGCGATCATAATACGAAATGCCTTGAAGGATTGCATGACAGTGAGAAGGAGGTATAAATCCAAATACTGATAACAAATAAATAAGTGAAATTTGTCCTCTCTTACCTTGTCCAATATGTGTGTGTGTGTTTCATACACCATTGGCTGCACACAAAAATGAAGTTGTCAGGTAATGCCTTGACAACCCTTATAAGAAGCATTTTGTAACATTACAGAATTGGTTTGAATGTAGGGATCAACTACATTCCATGGTAACTGTTCCAAGTGGGGTCATAATTACACGAAGTAATGAACCAACTTTGGTTTTATTATTTTTTTCACATGTGTATTTCTAGATGCTAATAGCTAATGAACATTTGTCAGACTTTACCTTTAAGAGGCTCATTTTATCTTCTTTCACTTTCAGATTGTATTTGCCAAAGGAGCTAACTATGCAATCAATGAACTATCACAGTGTGATTATGATGTCATGAGTTTAGATTGGGATGTACAGCCACAAATAGCAAGGTATGGTATTACTTACCATTGTATATTATATATAATTTATGCTTGCTAGTTCCATATGAACTGTACTCAGATTTAGTCAGTACTTGAAAATGAAATAATTTGTGCATTATCAGAGTGAAGGTTATCGTACTTTACTAGTTTATCACTATAATACATGAACTCTTGAAAGTGACTAATTCCTACTTTGACATCTGTCTGCAATCATTTAAAAAGCCAGCATTTTCATCTTTCACAGATTAATTTTAACTATTGACTTTTTATCCCGAGTTTCATTCTCATTTGGATCATCATTACTTGTTACTTCACCAATGGAATGATGATAATCTGATTTAAGATTTAGGGGTCAATAGTTCAAAGGTCACAGATGCCATGATTGTTATATGTGTATTATATTCAATGATGGAGGCATAAATTTGAACTGAGCATAGTTGATAATTCGGGCCTATATGTCCAATGATTTTTATAACAGTTTGGGGACTTTACAAGGTGAGCATACTAGCTAGGAAATGTTTTTTTTTTAAAAACTTTATTTCATGTTCTTTGATTGAATTAAAGCTGTCTGATAACTCCATATTGTAATTTTACTTATTTTCTTCAACTGAGTTCTTCAAAATATGACATGTTCAAATTTGAAAGCTTTCTAATCTTTCTTGCCTCTCCAGATCTCAAGCTGGACCAAACTTTCCACTTCAGGGTAATCTAGATCCTTGTGCCCTCTACAGTTCAAAAGAAGAGATAAGTTTGTATGTGGCTCAGATGTTGGAACGGTTTGGAACTCAGAGTTACATAGCAAACCTTGGGCATGGCATCTATCCAGACTTTGATCCAGAACATGTAAAGGCTTTTATTGATTCAGTTCATCAACATTCTGAAAATATGAACAAGACGGGCCAAGCGTGACCCAATCAGGAATTTATAGCAACTCAGGAGATTTAAAGTACGGTGTTGAATACTAGTGTTGGTGTTAGCATTTGATTAATACACCAGACACAACATCAAACACTGAAAATGAGGGTAGTGTTGGGATAAGTGTCACTTGGTGTTTAAATATCAATGACATGAATGGAAGTTTTAAATCACGTTTGTTTTTGGAGGTGAGGTAAATAACCTGATTAAGGTTGTCAACAACAAAATTGTTCATGAAAGTATGTATCACTGATGCCACATGGGCTATTGTATTTGAGTAAAGATTTTTTTTTTATAACACTTTGATTATTTAATGTATTCATCTCTTTAATGGCTACATGTTCCTGCTTATTGTAATGATGAATTGTACTGGTACAGGTGTATGTAAAGGCCACATTTTGATTGGAGCATATCCCAGAAGAGCTTAGCTGTTACCAACCACTTTCCTAAAAGCAGTGTTTCCACACAGGTGCATTTCCAAATGAAATTAAGATGTTTGTTATGTAAATCAATCCCAATAATTATTGTATGTACCATATGCTTTATGTTAAAGTCAATTTCTTGTTGAAAATGGTTTGGATTGATTCATTGATGATGAGTAAGAGGGAGATAGAAGGTAAAGGATGGGGGTAATGTGGAGGTGTGGTGTAGTAGTTCAGTTATACCTCTGTCACATTTGCTCTATGGCGACCATACGGCGAGTCGAAAACAGCAGTTTTATGAATCTTACTTCAAACCACCCATATGTAGCTGGTACGAATAAATGTTAAAATGGGTATTTTCGCCTCGCCATATGGCCGCCGTAGAGCAAATGTGACCGAGGTATTACTTGACTCTTAAACCAAGAGTTGAGTGTTCGAGTCCCAACCGGCACTCATATCCTTTGGCAAGGCAAGGTTTGTCACTCTCCACCCAGGTGTTAAATGGGTACCCGGTAGGATGTGAACGTCAATGTAATTAGATTGGCATGTGTGCACCGATAAACGGTTGTCAGGCCAGGATACTCCCCAGGGAGTGGAGATGATGCACTTTATGTGAGGAACGGTGATGGATCCTATGACAGGGGCCATAATTATTACAATGTAAAGTGCTTAGAAACACAAAGTACGAAGCACTATATAAATGTAACTATTATTATTGTTATCATCATAGTGAATATTTTAACATACTTGAATGAATGGATGAACAGATTTATACAAATTCCTTGTTATAAAATGCAAATTATGAACAATTTTTTCATAGTATTGTTGATTATGCTGATGTTGGTAAAAATTATGTTAATTGATGTCATGGACAGGCAACTACATGTATTATTTTTTTATCCTGCTCTTGCCATTCTGTACATGTTTTTAAAATCATGAATGCCTACAGGTAAGGCCCCTATTCCACAGAAGGGAGACCTTTGAAAGACCAACATTTGGCAAGGTCTTACATCAGTCTCTAAAGATCACTGAAATTTGTCATCTCTGTGGAATGGCTCAGAAAGACTCCTCAAAGGACTCTGAAAGACTGATTGATACTTCTTGTCTTGCTGGATTTAGACTGATCCTATAGAGATATTTCAATCTCTACAAAAATCTTGAGAGACTAAATGACTAATAAGAACTTTGAAAGACCTGTGAAAAACTTCTTAGGCCCCCATTCCACAGAACGATAAGACCACCAGAAGACCACTTTCCTGAAAGACCATTGAAAGATTGTTTTGAACCGCTTCAAAACGTTTTGGGACTCATGAGGACCATTGAAAGATCAATCAGGAATTATGAAAGACCTCAGAGATCTTTGAAAGTTGATTGAAAGACCTTTGAAAGATCAAGGAAGTTTCATTGTCTTACAGCTGTAGGTCTTGCTCTCTGTGGAATGCGGGTCATATGTACAGTATGTCTTCCATTATATTTATCTCATTGTCCATAAGATAAGATTGAATTATTGTTGGACAATTGCTATTATTATGTTAGGGTAGCTTGTTATAAGTTGGTGATATTTTTCTCTCATAGAAACCACATAACAGCCTTTATTCAGTGATCCAGCTGATTTGTTAGATCTGGGCACTCTCTTGAGATCAAAGATTTGTTCTTGATCCAATCAACCACAAGTATGGAAAGTCAGCATCATCAACATTTAAAATGCTAAAATGCATTTTTTTTCCAAAATATTTTATTGATATGAATACATTGGGGTGTTTTTTCTTTGAAAATTCAGTGTGCTTCTCTTTTTTTTACAAAGGTCATTGTGCAAATTTCCTGTAGGAAGAATGATGACATTGATGGATTTCCATGTAGTCAGATTGATTGGATCAATCTTAACTCTTTGTAAGAGGGGTCCCATTTCTACAAATAGGTCTCTGTATTGTTTCAGTGTTTGCTTTCTATGTGACAATCATTTCAACTTTATTATTTCAAGGGTTTATATTACAAATACTTTGAGATGTTTTAGGAAGAGTGAAGTACGAATAGTGATGGATGGATGAATAAAGAAATGGATAGTAATCATAACAGAAAAGTAATTTCAAATCATATTCAGGGCTGAAATTATATATTTTTTTTATTTGGTCATTTCTGTTTTGTAAGAAGAAGTCTTGGTTATTCTTCGATTTATTTTCAGGCTCTCCCTCCTTATTAAAATATGCCAGAGTTTTTAGCATCCACAACAACGGCTACATTAGGGGCCCGTTTCATAAAGGACTTGCAACTGTTGCAACTCTGCCATAATGGCAACTACCATGGTAACAGGGCTCAGCAGCCAATCAGAATCAAAGTTTCCATGGTAGTTGCCATGGTAGTTGCCATAATGGAAAAGTTACAACAGTTGCAAGTCCTTTATGAAACGGGCCCCAGCAGATCTGCGGTTCGCGTGCAAAATTCTTGTTAATACTACATGTACATGTATGGTAACAGCGACATGTCTAGATCAACGCATGCGACACCACGCATGCCATAACCATTTTGTAAGTTGTGACATGAGAAAATCCCGTGCTTTCACGTACGACTGCTCATCACAGCATGCCCGCCACTCCACTGGGCTAGACATGTCATGAGAAGCGCTAGCTAGGCCTACATGGTGTATCATGGCGTGTATGAGAAAGTGGTTCTTCAAACAAATCGAGTATATATTGTCGAGGGATAAAAATCTTACTGAATTAAGGCTTAGGTATATATCATTACACTCCATGGAATCGATCTAACATGGATTATTGGTGGATCGCTGGCAATTAAATCTGTGCGTCATATTCACCTCTCCAGCTAAACCATTTCGCATGCGTTGATATCTGCATAGCAAAGTCCGTCGGAAATCTATCCAGATTTTTTTTCTTTTTCTGGCTGCTACCCAAACGGCAAGCCATCTCGCACACTATGTGAAGGACATATGCCCCGTGGGCATTATGTTTTACTTTCCCCCGAAATGGGGGATTATATTTCAAATTATTCTAACATTGTTAGGAAATTATACCGAGGTGGTGATGATTATTAGATTCTTTTTTTTTTCAAAACCTGAATCCATTATAGACCTTCATTTTGATAAAAATCTTGTTTTAATGGGAAAATCAAGAACTTATTTTAGGCATAGGTACATTGTACCCTGTACAGAGTGTGCAATAATATAAGAATCTATCTAGAGGCGCTGATTGACTGTTGCTTTCATATTACAGAGGCTCTCTTGAGCTCTACGGCGAATAATCATGTGGCTCTAAAAATCTTCCTAAATCGAGATGTCACTGTTACCATAGTAGCAACTCGAATTTTGCACACCAACCGCAGATCTAATGTCCCCGTTGCAAAAGTCAAAATTTTCACGTCATACAAATGTCATACTTAAAGTCTCTTCCAAAATTAACTAGCGTCATAGAAATCTGTTTCTGTTGTTGAGCGAAAAGTGCCTATTCAATATTTTAGTAGTAGCTTATGCAGGTAAACTAGTAAAACTCTACCATCTGCAAGTCGTACCTTGTCTTAGTTAAATTTTCTTAAGTTGAAACAGATTTATTTGGTCTTGGGTAAAGTTAACTGTACTTGGGACTGTTTGCTTGAATACAGTATAGGTCATTATTACAAGGAGGAATATTGAGCTGGGTTAATGTAGCACTATGTGTTTTATTAGAGGGCTATGAATGTATATTTTGTACTCAAATGACAAAAATGTTGCAATAAATAATACACTACATTAGCTATTCATATGAAATCAGAGTTTTCAAAGCCTTTATTTCAGCTGTGGTGCTAGTTTAATATGATTTATGAATGTTTACTTGTTACCAACCACATGAGTTTTGACTTTCATATTGAGGGATGTGATATTGATGATTAAAGGTGATTGAAACCCTTGAAACAAGTTGAATTGTATAAAAACTAGAAAAAAGTAATGGATCAATTAAATAAATAATAATATGACCGTTTGAATGAGATTAGTAATAAAATGGGTATAGGCCTCTGTGTGATGTCATACATAAACAACTTCCCTATGATTACTTCAGTCTTTAAACAAATCAGTGATACTTGATTACTCTCTTGTCCAAGTTGTCATATACTAGATCCATATACTTTCATAGTTATATTTCAAAAACTTGACGTTGGTTACGGTTTCAATGTTAACGGCGCTGCCGTCATCAGAAAAGCGGCACCTAGTCTCACTCTGCTATGTAGGCGAGATCAAAATCCTCTACTTCTCAATTTTGCTGCTCTAAAGCTGAAGCATGTTGATTGAAAGGTATATTCTGAAACTGGACATCCACCAACCCAATCAAGACCAGGAAAATTGTTTGTAAATTATCAAATCTGGGCTTCGTCTTGCGATTGATCTGATCAATCACAACTTTGGAAAGCCAGCAACGTCAACATCTAAAATGCATGTTTGTTCAAAATATTTCCTCCACTTATGGTATATTCATACATTCATTATTTTCTTGAAAATTCTGTATGCTTCTTTGTTTACAAAGGATATTGTGCAAATTTCCTGTATAAAAAATTATGATATTGATGGATTTCCATACAGTTAAGGTTGATCAGTACCGGCCGCACAGAAACGTTAGCGCTAACAGCACTGTAGCAAGGTTTTTTCCCGCACAGAAGCATAATGTTAGCCCAATCACTAGCTAGCGCTGTTAGACTAACATTACAATGGCGCTGTTTGAACTATTCACTAACAGTGCCAAGGGCACCGATAGTGACAATGTTAGTTAATATCTCTTGAATGTCTTGCGTAAAACTTGTCCCCTTTTTATATCAAGTGCTTTAAACACCTGAAAATAGACCTAGATCGAATTAAAAGGGCACGCCAGCCCAGGGGCGGATCCAGTTTCTTCTAAAAGGGGGGCACATTTTCCTGAGAAAGTTTGACAAGCCCCCCCCAAATAAAAAATATATATGTTTACATCTAAAATTGAAGGTGTTATTGTCCCAACAAAACTAGACAAGTCCTTCATTGCTTCCAAAGGGGGGGGGGGGGGGGCACACTTGGGTAAAAATGGCTGGCATGTTTACATTAAAAAAATGAATATTGCTTTGGATCTGCCAGTGCTCCAGAGAGCAAACAGAAAACAGAATGAAATTAGATGAGAAGACTGTAATTTCAATCAAGAGAGCAAACAGAAAACAAAATGAAATAAGATGAGAAGACTGTAATTTCAATCAAGAGAGCAAACAGAAAAGTAAATGAAATTAGATGAGAAGACTGTAATTTCAATCAATAACAGAATTCTTCAATGGAAAATAATGAAGAAAGATAATGAACTGAATGAAGTGAACACTGTACAGTATTTATGAAAACACTGATGCCTATCCATGCAACCATGAATATCCTAGAATGGAATTACGAAGCCGAGTCCCATTTTCCTTTTTCATGATGGTTATTATTACTGCTGTTATTACCTTGTTTTTCCCCGTAAGTATACCAACAAAGTGATTATGTTTGTGATTGCTAATCCAATAAAAGTCATAGATAGAAAAGTTCCTACAGTGTATACCTCGTTCCCCTTTTCCTGATTTTACTGGTAAATTTATGTTTCAACACTACGTGTAAGCCAATGTAAAACTTGTCAATGGTCATGATTACTGAAACAGTGGTCATATCTAACTTCCACTGTAAGAACAAATTCAGTTTAAATGAACATAATTTCATATATATAAATTTATAAGTGGGGAAATGACAAATGCCATCATCAGCTCGCCTGCAGTATACATGTATGTAATATGATTTTTACGGAAGTTATGCAAAACTCTATCATATATTTTTTAATCATTTTTAAAACAATGTTCAATTGTTTGTATGACTATACTTCACATCCTGCTTCCCTATATACACCTCCATAGACGGAAGTCATTCATCCACTCTACGAGCAAACCTATATAGCCTCCCCCCTCTCAAACGATTGATTTTTGCCATTCATAAATCATTTTTCATCGATGTTAAGGTCTATGAATTATGTTAAAACAGAACCTGGGGACCTACTATGGTTAAGATAATCAGTATTCAGTAACTAACACCGCGGTACAATGTCATCCCAAAGAATCTCTGTTGCAAATCTAAGCCCCTGTTAATGGGAATAATACATTGAGCCTATGGGATAAATGCCCTAACATTGTATCAATCCACACATAGATCACTTAAGTATGTCATAGATTTTGCCTAACTACATGTACATGTATAAAGCTCAAACCCACTATCAACACCTGTGCCTAACAGCGCTTTCTGTGCGTTTATTCTGCTCATGGTGTTAGTGGTTGATTTGTTAGTGACTTGTTAGCACTAACAACACCTTCACTAACACAGACCTGCCAACCTCTGGGAATGAAAAAGTGTATTCTGTGATTAAAAAAAGTGTATTTCCCCCCCCCCCCAGAAGTGTATTTCATAATAAAATGTGTGGCGCACTCGCTCATTGCGGCGCTCAAGCTGCATGCAAGCTAAAATGCGCACTGCTCTTGCAGATGAAAAAAACAAACATTTAAACATGTGTATATCTCACCATGGTTTTAACAAAATGATTGAAAAAAAAACAAGTTACCTGAAATTACATTGGTCTAATAACCACATTTATGTAAGTTTTATGAAATAGAGACATACATGTATAGAGACGATTTTTCTCAATAAATTACGATTTAAAAAAAAAAAACATTAAAAAAAAAAAATGTACTGCCGTATTATGGTTGCAAAAACGTACTAAATATGCCAAAAACGTACTGGTTGGCAGGTCTGCTAACAGCGCTTCTGTGCAGTCGCTATAGATCAATTGTAACTCTTTGTGAGACAGGGCCCAGATCTGCTTTTGTTCTCAATAAGATGGACATGTAACCAGGTGACGTTGACTATCATTGCATCAAATGAAGGCTTGTGTTAAACATTTGTCTCTTTTTAGGTCCAAACTCATTTATCCAGGGCAGACTTTCCTCTAAAAAAAATCTACACATATATATGCACACAACACACATATTTGATGATAAGTAAATATATTTATGTAGTCTTTTTATCAACAGACTATATCATTACAAAATGATTTTAAAAAGAGGTCTACTTTACTAATCACAAAAATGACGTAAAAATTAGCTTTTTAATACTTTGGCAAGAATCTACCAATTACAAAGGCAAAGTATTACACTGTAGATGAATTACTGTGTTCAAAAGAGAAATACCACTGATAACCTGACTCTAGCAAAATCATTTCATGTTTGCAAGGTTAAAATTTGATCATGATTGCAACTTCCATGATATTTTTTCTCCATAAACATATCAAGTTTAATTATTGAATTGAACAGATAAAGTATGATATATCATTAAGTCTTAATTTATTTGATGTTTTTGTTCTCATTGCCATTTTGGAAGACATCATTTTCTTGAAAAGAAAATCTGATATTAAGGCAAAACAATAAAAAAACATTAATTCAATCAAATTAAGTTTGATATCACAAACCTAAATGCTTCTATTGTGATGTTAAAAAAACCCAATCAAAAAAGTTAGAGAAAATCATCACAGAACCAGTGTATGGAAAGATTACCAGCTTAAAAAAGAAAGAAAGAAAAATATCAAAATATGTCTTGAATCACCATCATTATCTATGAAATATTTTTAACAGAGAAATAAAACACTGTATAAAATATTTTTTTGCATGAAAAAACGAAAATTAAAACAAACAAATGTGATCCAGAACAAGTTATTTCCAGTACATATACATGTACATGTAGATGTGCTGCTACAATAACATACATGTATAACAAAGGTCTGTTGTAATTATGTATGCTTTCTATTGACAAAATATATTCTAAAAATGTTCTTATCTCCCACAATTAGCATATTGCATAACTTTCTAAGAAAATCCCTTTTCCACTTATAATACCATGGGGGGGGGGGGGGAAGAGTACTCTAATTATAAAATGATACCTGTGTGCTGCACCAAAAACAAAAATCAGGGGCTCTGGAAATAAACTTTGGTTTTAAAATGGGGGTCTCTGGAACGATTGCTAAAAATGAATGCTCTGGAACGGCATGAATTCTGTCTTTCGGAGCGTTGCTTGAATACCGGGCACTGGAACGAGAAACCACACATTTGAGGGTCTCTGGAACAGGGAAAAATGGGAATTTCTATAGCTTTTAAATTGGTGATACTAGCTGGAACGGAAACTTAGGCTGAAAATGGCGGTCTCGACCGTG
Organism: Lytechinus pictus; assembly: GCF_037042905.1. NCBI lineage: Eukaryota > Metazoa > Echinodermata > Echinoidea > Temnopleuroida > Toxopneustidae > Lytechinus > Lytechinus pictus. Next base: position 2,929,922 of record NC_087255.1, on the reverse strand, counting down.
GCACATACTATTATTATTTTTTGGCAAATAAAATTAAAAAAAACAATACATTTCAGTATAAACAATACAAGATAAGAAATATAAATCATTGGAATACCAGGGACAAAAAAAGTTTAATAACTAAACTACTGTGGCATAGGTATCATACATTTACACTATTAAAGTACCCCCCCCCCCCCCGTAACGGTAACATACATGTCTAAGAAGTGTCCTAGTCCCCAAAATGTGTTTTTTCATGTAAAACATTTTGCAAGGGATATTTTTAGTAAAATAAAAAAAGTATGTCAATTAACCAATACTAATGTTATGCATTTTAACCCTTAACAGCATGGCATATAAACCCAGCTTTATATGTATGTATTACAGTTGTCAATGTGTGCCCAAGATCTACTACTTGACAAAACATAAAAACAATACATCATATTCTAGAGTAGAGTTGCTAGTGAACTTTGTCATTGATATACATGTATATGAACACCAGTCCAATGATTAGCAAATAAAATTATGGACAACATTCACAAAAATAAAACCAGTAGTGCAAAGTAAAATTATAAAAGCACTTGTCAACTTTCAGGATAAAAAAATATTTTGGCACTTTCTTTCATGCTATCAGATCATGATGTTACAAAATATTAATAGACATAAGCTGCTTTTTTTTAGGAATACTATCATAGCTGAAAGGGAGTCAGAGTATTAGAGGTTTGTGACCAATCTTTGCACTATACACCAAAGCATATATAACATTACTCTGATGGTTAATGAATACATGTGGGCATAACTCACAGGCATAAAAACAATCCTATCATACAAAAGACAATCATACATGAAAGGAAAGATAAAATGATATAATCATATATAAAACATGTTTGTAACACACTAATTCTAAGGCTACATTATCTACAATTGTAAGATCACAAAATAAGGAATGTTTATTATGTACATTTTACAATCCAAAGAAAGATATCTTAAGTCTTTAAAAAGAGAGATAATTTTAGTTTCAAACCGAAAGATTTATTTGGAAGACAAAATTAATATGTTATAAAAGTTATATGAAAAAATACAAAATCATATAGTCAATAGAAGCTCATTTGTTTGCTGTAACACTCTGGCAAGTACATCACCACATATGGATATTAATATCAAGTGTGAATTATAAAGAGATTTTCATCAGCATAAAACACATTTATAATCTTTTCATATTCATATAAACATCTGAAAAAGAAAATGATAGCACCTCCAGTAGTTATTACACACTATTCACTATTCAAATTAAATTGCCAATGAGTAAAAAAGGGTGTAGAATGGTATATGGTTGTTATTGACTGCATATACATGTACTGTAGGTAATAAACAATGTTGGTCATTAATATTGTCTTGAATTGCAACTGATAAACTACAGGTATTACATAAGTCTAACATTCCATCAAGTCAGATTTTGTTATACCTCTTCTATTTAAGTCAAATTTCTCTCATGTTGAATCTATGACTTCTAAGTTCCCAAACATAATTTTAGCAGTTACCTGTACCAAGCATGGCTGTAGACAGTTTCCTCATGGAGGCGGTGGTGGAAGACATGATTAAACAAGAGAAGCAATTGAGCTGATGAGGGTTTTCATACTTTGAATTCAAAGGGACAACTACATGTAGCTAGCCCCTTGGCCACTATATAATGTATAATACAATGTAAGGTGCCTACATAGGCAGGTGCTATTGAAGCAGTCAATGTTAATCCTCTAGCTACATCATATGTATCTGTGGATATTTGAGAATCAAATAGGAATGAGTGTATTTGGTATCGGTGCTCTGTTACACTGAAAAGCGTCCTCAGTTGAAAAGGAACGTTAATGCAAGCTTTCGACCATGTATGGCAAAATCAATTCTTTCATTCTCCTTTTCTCTTCTTCATTAAGAAGTAACATCGATATGGCACTGAAAAATGTACATCCTCCACATGGCAGCTAGAAAGGAGTTAGCCCATCAATAGCTGGATAGAGCTACAACACTCTTTTGAGACCATTAATAGTACTCCAAAAGGTCAAGTGCACAAAAAGTTCTACACATTTCTCTATTTTTCTTGTGTATTAGTATGGCCGATATACTTGAGTCATGGAGTACTTTTCCTTTGCTTCGTGTGTGCTGCAGCCCAGTTATTCATTTTGATGAGCCAGTGCTACAAATGATATAACTGAAAGAAAATGAATCCTTTGGGAATCTTTGTTGTAGGAATACAGTTGCATAGCTAGAACAATCATACATGTTAGGGGTGCTTCATAAAGCTCTTAATAAAATTACAAACAACTCAAATAAAACAAAGTGCCAATACACATTGGCACTTTGTTTTATTTGAGTTGTTTTCCTGACATATTTTTCTTCACAAACTACAACTTCACTTCATCAGGACTACAATACTTACCATACAGGTAATACATACATGTATGATATTCTGTGATTAGAAAGAACATAATTTATTCTTATACATATCACTAGTATTACAACTGGAAGAAAATCTTGCATAATACTGCCAAATTGTATCATCAAAAACATAAGTTTCTTATTAAAACACACCAAAAATACACAATTTAGTACAAGCTGAGGCTAAAGAAAATGAAATACATCGTATAATGAGTTGAACTGTATTTAGAGTTTGTAGCACATACTGGATATAAAATCTATATATTTTATTACATCACATGATTGTACAAAGATAGATTTGAGATTTACTAGAGACTTATATTTGTTTGCGTTACTGGCAAGACATTAAGATATTACTGGCAATGTAGTAATATGAATTACCTGATAAAATCTATATAATCATTGTCGATTACATTGAACAATAATACTGCCATGCAAGTTATTGTTGAAAATAAAGCAAGAGAGAAATATAATGGATGGAATCATGAGTTCAAGACAACAATTTGCATACAATAGATAACTTCTTCAATTCTCCACTCTTAACAGGAATAAAAGAAATTAAGAGCTTGCCAAAAAGTAGTAATACTGTTTATCTGATATTTCCTTTATGATTCTAATAGTTTGTTACCACAAATACCTATTTTTCAAGTGAAAACAAGTGTGTATCTGGATCTTATAAAACCAATTGGATCTACATACATGTATGTGGTGTAATAACACTTGCTATTTTTGTTATAATATAGTTTATTTGGCATAACCTGACCAACCTTTGGTGAATGTTGCAGTAGACCATCCATACATGACATGGGAAGAAAAAAAAGAGAAAAAATACCTACTGACCGATCCATTTTTGTCCCTTGTTTACACCACACAATTTTTTCTAACTTAATGGGAAACTGAAAGATAACTGCTTCAATCCTATTCAAGTAATGCAATTATCTTGGAGAGCAAACAAAGCACAATATTGGGCAATCAGCCATGCAAGTTTGGTCTTCCTATTAAATGACCAACAATACTTTATGGGACAACATTAACTGGTTTGAATGTCATCTTAGCTAAGATTTATCCAATTAGGGTACAGCGTACAATACAATCATATGACTTTTGCATTCATGCACCCCCTCTTAAAGTAAAACACACTTTGTCTGTAAGCACTGTCAGTTGTAATGAAACAAATATTTCTTCAAAATAGCATAAAATGTTGTTCTGAACAACTTTGATTTAATGTATAATCCTTGATAAGATAAATGAGTGGATGAACATAGAGTAGGTGTGTGTTTGTCCTTTTCAAAGCCAATTGGAATGAAATACAAACCTTGATTATTTCACGGCATCCACACCTTCCTATCATTCTTAATAATCAATGAATGGATAAAAATCCATTTGTAAACCCCATTATACAAAGAATTATTTGTATCATAAAGAAACACAATTAGTTGAATACAGAACATATCTTCTGTAGTTTCTCTACAAACAATCATAGTAACAAATCACATCATAACAGCTTCACCATCTTCATGGTTGTAAAAGACAATAAGCAAATTGAAGTCCCACATTAATACTCTTAATCTTATTAGATTTTCAAAGAATTGGCAGATTATTCTTTTCCCTCTCAAACGAAGCCCAAAATAGCTTAAAATTCATATCAGTTATGTTATCAACAAATAATAATATGATAAAATCATTAGAGACCAATACTTAATTTGCCAAAGTTCTTCAGCAAATTCATTAAAAATGCAATCACAATCAGATGGTGTGGGTGGTTTGACAGCACGAGTTCAGTTCCAGTATTGGTGATGTCAAGAATAGTGCTATTAATCATTGAAGAAAGAGACTGAAGCTTGCTGATTATTGGCTGGTTGATGGTGAGAGAGCACTCTGATTGGCTGGTTGATGGTGAGAGAGCACTCTGATTGGCTGGTTGATGGTGAGAGAACACTCTGATTGGCTGGTTGATGGTGAGAGAACACTCTGATTGGCTGGTTAATGGTGAGAGAACACTCTGATTGGCTGGTTGATGGTGAGAGAGCACTCTGATTGGCTGGTTGATGGTGAGAGAGCACTCTGATTGGCTGGTTGATGGTGAGAGAGCACTCTGATTGGCTGGTTGATGGTGAGAGAGCACTGTGATTGGCTGGTTGATGGTGAGAGAACACTCTGATTGGCTGGTTGATGGTGAGAGAGCACTCTGATTGGCTGGTTGATCGTGAGAGAGCACTCTGATTGGCTGGTTGATGGTGAGAGAGCACTGTGATTGGCTGGTTGATGGTGAGAGAACACTCTGATTGGCTGGTTGATGGTGAGAGAGCACTCTGATTGGCTGGTTGATCGTGAGAGAGCACTCTGATTGGCTGGTTGATGGTGAGAGAGCACTGTGATTGGCTGGTTGATGGTGAGAGAACACTCTGATCGGCTGGTTGATGGTGAGAGAGCACTCTGATTGGCTGGTTGATCGTGAGAGAGCACTGTGATTGGCTGGTTGATGGTGAGAGAACACTCTGATTGGCTGGTTGATGGTGAGGGAACACTCTGATTGGCTGGTTAATTGTGAGAGAGCACTCTGATTGGCTGGTTGATCGTGAGAGAGCACTCTGATTGGCTGGTTGATGGTGAGAGAACACTCTGATTGGCTGGTTAATGGTGAGAGAACACTCTGATTGGCTGGTTGATGGTGAGAGAACACTCTGATTGGCTGGTTGATTGTGAGAAAGCACTCTGATTGGCTGGTTGATCGTGAGAGAGGAATCTGATTGGTTGGTTGATGGTGAGAAAGCACTCTGATTGGCTGGTTGATGGTGAGAGAGCACTCTGTTTGGCTGCTTGATGGTGAGAGCACTCTGATTGGCTGGTTGATGGTGAGAGAGCACTGTGATTGGCTGGTTGATGGTGGAGCACTCTGATTGGCTGGTTGATCTTGAGAGAGCACTGTGATTGGCTGGTTGAACTTGAGAGAGCACTGTGATTGGCTAGTTCTGAATTACAGCTACATGTATGAGAAGACATCATATATGGAGAGAGAGGCAAAGAGAGAATCTAAATTATTACATATGTACCTAATAATTGAGTGCTCTGCTATCATATTTCATGTAATAGAGAGTACCACTACCAAGATTCTTATTTTTAACAAGTGGAGCGCCTCTGGCAGTCTCACCTGCATCGCGCGATTCAATATAGCAGCAGTACTGACTTTGAAAACTACTAAAACATAATTATTCACAAAAACACCATTCATGTAATGATACAATACTACGTTCATTGACAATAAATGACATTTGACCTTGATCATGCGACCTAAGACTTGTCAGTGATACTTGATTACCCCTACATGTATGTCCACAATTCATAAACTATATCCATTAACTTTGAAAGTTATGACAGCAATTTATTAATTACCTCCAACATGGCCAAAGTTCATTGACCTTAATGACCTTTGACCTTGGTCATGTGACCTGAAACTCACACAGGATGTCCAGTGTTACTTGATTACTCTTATGTCCAAGTTTTATGAATCAGATCCATAAACTTTTAAAGTTATGATGGTAATTTAACAAATACCCTCAACTTGGTCAAAGTTCATTTACTTTAAGTGACCTTTGACCTTGGTCATGTGACTTGAAACTCAGGCAGGATGTTTAGTAATATTTGATTACCCTTATGGCCAAGTTTCATGAACTAGGTCCATATACTTTCTAAGTTACATGTATGATAGCATTTCAAAAACCTAACCTTAGGTTAAGATATCAATATTGACTCCCCCTAAATGGTCTAAGTTCATTGACCCAAAATGACCTTTGAGTCTTTCACCTTGGTCATGTGACCTGAAACACACAGGCAAGATGTTCAGTAATACTTGATTGACCTTAATTCCAAGTTTCATGAACTAGGTCTATAAACTTTTTAAGTTATGCTGTCATTTCAATACTGTTGACGCCGCCGCTTTCGGAAAAGCGGCACCTATAGTCTCACTCTGCTATGCAGGTGAGACAAAAACTAGTTCAGACATTGTAAAATATTGTTAACCAATGAGAAACATAATCAGTCACTTCTAATGATACAATATTAAAGTTGTGTCACATATGAAAAATTCAATAAAATCAGTGATGCATGACTATCATTCAGATCTACATACATGTATGTTACTAAATGCATAGTATTTTAATCAAATTATTTTTTTATACATAAGATTTTAATTTGATTGTTAGATTGGACTAAAAGCCCACTCTGTAATTTAGGAGCTTAAAAGAAATATATATTATAGTTCATTGAGATCAGAAATGAGGATCATATCCCAAAATCTGCAAAATGCTTGTAAGTGATTTCATTCATAAACTGAAACAAGTGGAATGCCTCTGGCCGTCTCACCTGCATCACGCGATTCAATATAGCAGCAGTGCTGATTTTGAAAACTACTATAACTCGCACAAGATGTTCAGTGATACTTGGTTACTCTTATTTCCACGTTTTATGAACTAGACCAATACACTTATAGAGATATGATGGCAATTCAACAAATACCCCCAACGTGGCCAAAGTTCTTTGACCTTACATGACCTTTGACCTTGATCATGTGACCTGAAACTCGCACAGGATGTTCAGTGATACTTGATTACTATTATGTCCAAGTTTTATGAACTAGACCAACACACTTTCAAATTTATGGCTGTAATTCAACAAATACCCCAATTTGGCCAAAGTTCATTGACCCTAAATGACCTTTGACCTTGATCATGTGACCTGAAACTTGCACAGGATGTTCAGTAATACTTGATTACTATTATGTCCAAGTTTCATAAATAAGATCCATAAACTTTCAAAGTTATGATGGTAATTCAACAGATACCCCTAATTCGGCCAAAGTTCATTGACCCTAAATGACCTTTGACCTTGGTCATGTGATGTGAAACTGATGCAGGATGTTCAGTGATACTTGATTAACCTTATGTATAAGTTTCATGAACTAGGTCCATATATTTTCTAAGTTATGATGACATTTCAAAAACTTAACCTTAGGTTAAGATTTTGATGTTGATTCCCCCAACATGGTCTAAGTTCATTGACCCTAAATGACCTTTGACCTTGGTCATGTGACATGAAACTCAGGCAGGATGTTCAGTAATACTTGATTAACCTTATGGCCAAGTTTCATGAACTAGGTCCATATACTTTCTAAGTTATGCTGTCATTTCAAAAACTTAACCTCAGGTTAAGATTTGGTGTTGACGCCGCCGCCGCCGTCTGAAAAGCGGCGCCTATAGTCTCACTCTGCTATGCAGGTGAGACAAAAAAGTAAATTGTCAAGCAAAGTTAATTTGAAATCAAAATTTATTGTAAAACATTCTCAATTTATACTGATCAGTGATTGCATGTTATACACTGTTTATGAGTTCTATGATATGATCTGAAAAATCAAATTAAACTTAGTTTTTATTCTCAAGATTAATTACAAGAATGAAAATTTATAATCAAATAAAATTTGTAATAATATTGATATTCATTTATTTGTTCAAAGGCATTCGAAAAAATGTCAATTGAATTTCTTAAATGGAAGGGGGGAGGGAGTATTTATTTTTTCTTTTTTATCATCTCATTTCAGAGTGAATGTATCATTTGTCGCTTGGATGTTACAATTTAATTATTTTCAAAAAAAGGATGTCATCAGCACAAAACAATGCCATTTTGGATGGAAAGAAAACTTTTTAAAATATGGATGGAGAGTTTAAGGAAAATGAAACCCCCAATAAATACCACATAATATCATTGACAAATATACAAATAGTGAATAGGCATGAGTGCCATGGTGCAATACTTTAAAGGACAAGTCCACCCCCAACAAAAAGTTGATTTGAATAAAAAGAGCAAAATCCAACAAGCATAACACTGAAAATTTCATCAAAATCGGATGAAAAATAAGAAATTTATGACATTTTAAGGTTTCGCTTAATTTCACAAAACAGTTATATGCACATTCTGGCTGGTATGCAAATGAGGAGACTATGACGTCATCCACTCACTATTTATTTTGTATTTCATTTTATGAAATATTCTTATTTTCTCCTCATTGTCAATTGATAAAATGATTAATTCCTCCCTGAACATGTGGAATTAGCATTGTTTGATACTACATGTATATGGTTCAGTCCAGTTGGTCCTTATTGTCGAATCTATAAAAAGTGAAACAATAAAAAACTAAAGAAATAGTGAGTGATGGACATCATCGACTGACTCACCTAGTTGTGCATATCACTGTTTTGTGAAAAATAAGCAAGACTTTAAAATGTCATAACTTTCTTATTTTACGTCCGATTTTGATTAAATTTTCAGCACTATGCTAGTTTGATTTTTTTCTATTTATTCAAGTCAGCATTTTCCTGGGGTGGACTTGACCTTTAAGTGAGGTGAAAGAATGATGCTCTATTCAACGAGGCGTAGCAGACGTGAATAGAGCGTCTCTTTTTTTCACCAAATGCGAAATGTTGCACCATTGCATGAATAAGAATATTCGCTATTCGTGTTGTACAGCGCCTTGGAAGTTAGCGAAAATACGAAAAATTATCAATATTTTCCTAATCTATGAAAATAAGAAAGAATTATTGAAAGTGAAAGGCAAAATCCGTCAAATGTGTATCGGATCTGCAGCAACAATGCTCATTTAGCCAGTAAGCCCTATGCATATTGCACTTGCATTTACTAAGTGCAATGCATTTTCAATCCTAATTTTTAGTGATGTCACCTTCTTCCTGACCATGCAACGGTGAATTAAGGATGGTACGTGTGCAACAGTAGGAATGTTTGACATTAAGCCTCCCATTTGCCCGCGTACAACAAGCTAATTAGGCATTGTACAATACAGGATAATCAAAATGAATCTGCTTATACCCCAATCCAATTTCCAAGTACGGAGTTCCACCTCTTCAAACTTGGGTTTCTTCAGGTTCGAAGTCTCTGAATGGAGATCGCCATTTTCGCAGGGTTAGTTCAAAATTGTGACGTCAGCGACGAACTACATCTCTAATAAGTTTGCCGATTATATATTTTATTTTACCAATAATATATAAAAGATACACATAAAGCTGTGTTTGATATTATAGTTTCAAAAAACCATTTGATGAATGTTAATGTTAATTTTACACTGTTATCTACAAATTTCAAATTGGCTAATCAGCTATAATTTACCAATTTGGAATCGTAGGGGAGATCGGGGTTAGTTGGAATGCGGGGTATATTGAAACATTGTAATTTTCTTTAACGCCTGTAAAATAGATTTATGCAATACTGCCCTCAATTTATTGCTATTAATAATACAACAGTGTTGTATTATTAAATAGCAATAATTGAGGGCAGTATTGCATAAATTTATTTTACAGGTTGTATTATTAATAGCAATAAATTGAGGGCAGTATTGCATAAATCTATTTTACAGGTTGTTTTATTAATAGCAATAAATTGAGGGCAGTATTGCATAAATTTATTTTACAGGCATTAAAGAAAATTACAATGTTTCACATTACCCCGCGTTCCAACTAACCCCGATCTCCCCTACACTGTAGGTATGGGTGTCAAATTTATCATCAAAACTCATCAAATCAGATTGTTAAACTATAATATATCATTAAGCAAATGATAAATAATATATTAATGAGTTTTATGTGTATATTTGATTTGTAATTCAATAAATAGAATCTATAATTGGCAAATGTAGATATCTTCTTTACAGATATAGTTCGTCGCTGACATCTCAATATTGAACTAACCCCGTCATCCTCCATTCAGAGACCCTGAAGAAGCCAAACTTTAAAGAGGTGGTACTCCATACTGGGAAATCAAATTGGGGTATAAGTGGATTCATTTTGATTATCATGTATATACCAATGATATTATGTTGTATTAGATTTTTGGTTTTTTTTTTCCTTTGATAATTGTACATGTACATTGTAGAAATATACAAACTTTCTCTCTAAATCTTTAAACTGCATCCATTTTGAAATCTGCATGGAAGACAAATCAACAAACTTGAGAAAAATCAAAATAAATAAAAAAAGATGAAATGAAAAGAATTAATGATAGACATCATCCAGTCTAAGGATTAATAAAGTTGTGCCATGGGATATTAAAACATGCAAGTCATGCACCAAATTGCACAAAAAAAGAAGCTTTATTAAATATAGTTCATGAACAAAGAATCATGAGAAAATGCAAATGATGACAAGTTTTGATAAGTAATGGACTTGAACAATCAAGGCAAGCATTGCATGGTTTCTGAAGGGATTTGTACAAAGAGGAATGCAAGAAAACAGAGTCCAAATTAGCAGTTGAGAGAAAGCTTGTACATTCCAAGAAAGGAATCAATGACGATGGAGACAATTCTTGTACTGTATAAGCTGTAATTTTCGCGGGGGTTTTATTTTCGCGGATTTCGCGAATTGCCGATCGGCCAACACGCGAAAATATTGACACACTTCTTAGTCAGTGCCAATGTCCCCAACAGCAAAGCTTTGCTATTGAAAACATACTGTGTAGTGAGAAGATGGAGATATGCACCTCTATATGTACAAAAAATAAGGCTTAGAAAGTACAGTTAGTGATTCAAAAAGTTAGCTAGAATTTCACTTTTTTTAATTTCTCAAACAAAATCATAGCCTAAAGTATTTTCTAACATTATTTTATCAATATCTATACACTCACTGTAATATTAAAATGTATTTTCCATGAAATAATTTGATATTATTGTCATCTGATTGACTCTATACACACGTATTGGCAGCTATTTGCATACTCATTAATATTCATAAGTCACATGACCAGAGCTTTTACAAGTGAAGATTCTGTTCACAAAATTCCACATTTTTGCACTTTTACCAACTTTTTGAAAAATGAATAGAACAAAACACAATTCTAAAGATTGCTTAACCCTATAAATTACAGATCAAACTGTGGCATGATGAATTTTCAGATCTAAAGGTAAAAAAATTGAAATTTAAGCCACCTTTTTCCACAGTTTGTAACTGTTTTTACAGGGACATATTTATGTACAAAAGACACATCAGCATGGATACTTTAATGAGTAGAGATTTGCACTAGATTTACTTCTTATAATGCTGTGGAAATGTTTTCTACATCTTCCGATCGCGAATTTTCGCGAAAAATTCTGTACGCGAAAATAACAGCTTCTACAGTAATATAGTAGACTTGTTAACTGCAAAAAAAGGGGTGAACGCTGCATTTTTTAGTACAAATGTCCCACTTGGCACAAATGTTCCTTGAGTCAAAAGAAAAGGATTCATCCAAAGAGACACGCTGTATCTATGCAAATAAGCAAATAATTTGCATAAATTTGCATATTATGTCGATATAGTAAAAACAAGTATTTCAGAATATATTTTTAACCAGAACTGCCCTAAAATTGGACATAAAGACTTAGGGTAAGAAAGGGAAGAAAATTGTCATAAAATAATTGGGATGTCCTTGTTTATTATTACCTAATTTACATAAATTATGCAAATTATGATTTAAAACAAAGTATTTTTTCATGAATCCTGAACTGTTTTATAAATAACAGCAATTAATACACAATGTCAACATTCTACATGAAAGAAAATATATTAGCGAAAACATCGATATGCTTCATGACAGTATTAGTGTCTTAATTTGCTTAGAAAGAGGGCAAATATGTCCAAATGTATGACGTGATATTGCGCTAAAACGAGACCAAAACAACCTCTATGTCACAGTCACACTCACGAATAGGACAATAAAGCGATCAATGGTATGTCATTCGAGATAACACAATCTCAACACAATAGCTTCCATCGGCTTCTCGTATCGCTTTTGTTGGTGTGTCTGCCACACCGTAATCTATGGTATATACGGGCAAAATGCATTTCGGTATCGGTAAAACACTATTAATTTTGTTTTATTTGTTTCTAATTTGTTTCTCTTGGAAAATTTACAGGAGACATTGCTTTGCAGGTTACTGCTTTAATGAAGCTCTGGCACATGAATCATGACAAATGTACCCCACCTCAATCCATATTTTAACTTTGTTAAAATATATATCTTTTGGAGACCCCGAAGTGGCAAAACTGCATTCCCCGCGGCATTTCCGCTACTTTACAAAACCAGTTTGACTTGTATTATCGACTTGGAAAAGACAGATGTATGAGACATCAGTTAACATGTTTCCAGAAGATAGTTTTTTTTTTTTATTTAAGCCTACGTCCATGGGAGCCCTCCGAATTTACCCCATCCCCTCTCTGTATTTCGACACTAAATTAAAAAAAAATCGTGTTTTAAAGCCACCGGCAAGGCAAATTGCGTTTTTGGTATAATAAAGCAACTTTTATATCTATATTTCATATTTATCTATATTAATATTATTATTATCATTAATATTATTATTATTATTATTATTATTATTGTTATTATTATTATTATTGTTGTTGTTTTGCAGTTTGTAATAATGCTCTAGCACAGTAAAGGCTATAACCCAACAGGAGCATGCCTAGGATACCCTTTCCCCTTTTGGTTTTATGTATTCAAAAATAGTTTATTGTCTTTAGAACTCATATCTTGGAATAGATTGAGGTGAAAATACTCTACAATTGACATGTAAAAGAGCTGTGGTACATTGAAGAAAAGCCACACGTAAGCTCTAAAATACCCCTTTATTGATTCCACTCTATATTAAATTTAAATATTTTTAGAGTCCATTCGGAAGAAAGATACATTTCTACTACACACAGTAAAGCCTCTTTACTTTCTCCTCTTGAAAAAAAAAACATAGATGAAGGCATTGTTTTATATCGCATAAAATAAGTTCGTGTACATGACGGTGGCCTGTCGAAGTTGCCCAACCCTTTATTTTGTTTTGACAATATATATTTAGAATATCGTCTAAATGAAGCCCTCATCTGGAAAAGGGCACTTATTAAAGGCAGCATCTACATTATATAGAGGAGGCCCTGGTACTTGGAAGCGGAGGCTGAAGCACCCACAAGATTTTTCTAAAGGGGGGGGGGCTGTGCTGCGGGTGTTATTCTCCATAGACAACACCCCCTGGAATTCCGGCAGATGTGACAAAACGAAAAAAAAAGAAACGTTACCAAAAAAAACCTTCATTTTGTAGTGCAATCAATTTTGTTTATTTGCTTGTTAAATTTCTTGATGTAAATTTGAAAAGCAAAAAAGTTTCAATGTAAAATCTTGGTCAGAAGAAATTTAACAAGCTTCAGCCCCCTCTTCCCAGTGCCAGGGCCTCCTCTATATAATGTAGATGCTGCCTTTTATAAGTGCCCTTTTCCAGATGAGGGTTTCATTTGGACGATGTTCTAAATATATATTGTCGAAACAAAATAAACGGTTGGGCAACTTCGACAGGCCACCGTCACGAACACGAACTTATTTTATGAGATATAAAACAATGCCTTCTATGTTTTTTTTTTTTTTTTCAAGAGGAGAATGCAAAGAGGCTTTACTTTGTGTAGTAGAAATGCATCTTTCTTCCGATTGGGCTCTAAAAATATTTAAATTTAACATAGAGTGGAATCAATAAAGGGCTGTGTGGCTGTTCTTCAATGTACCACAGCTCCTCTACATGTCAGTTGTAGAGTATTTTCTCCTCAATCTATTCCAAGATATCAATACAAACAAAAGCAATCTTTTAAGAGTTCTAAAGACAATAAACTATTTTTGAATACATAAAACCAAAAAGGGAGAGGGTATCCTAGGCATGCTCCTGTTGGGTTATAGCCTTTACTGTGCTAGAGCACTATTACAAATGGCAGAACAATAATAATAATAAAAATAACAGTAATAATAATAATAATAATAATAATAATAATATTAATAATAATTATAATAATATCAATAATGATGAATGTAAATATAAAAATATAGATATAAAAGTTGCTGTATTATACCAAAAAACGCAATTTGCCTTGCCGATGTTTTTTTTATTTAAAGTCGAAATACGGAGAGGGGATGGGGTAAATTCGGAGGGCTCCCGCGGGCGTAGGCTTAAATAAACAAAAAAAAACTTTCTTCAGGAAACATGTTGACTGATGTCTCATACATCTGTCTTTTCCAAGTCGATTATACAAGTCAAACTGGTTTTGTAAAGTGGCGGGAATGCAGGGGGATGCAGTTTTGCCACCTCGGGGTCTCCAAAAAGATATATATTCTAATAAAGTTAAAATATGGATTGAGGTAGGATACATTCGTCATGATTCATGTGCCAGAGTTTCATTAGAGCAGTAACCTGCAAAGCAATGTCTCCTGTAAATTTTCCAAGAAAAACAAATTAGAAACAAATAAAACAAAATTAATAGTGTTTTACCGATACCGAAATGCATTTTGTCCGTATGTATCATAGATTATGGTGCGGCAGACACACCAACAAAAGCGATACGAGAAGCCGATGGAAGCTATTGTGTTGAGATTGTGTTATCTCGAATGACATACCATTGATCGCTTTATTGTCCGATTCGTGAGTGTGACTGTGACATAGAGATTGTTTTGGTCTCGTTTTAGCGCAATATCACGTCATACATTTTGACATATTTGCCCTCTTTCTAAGCAAATTAAGACACTAATACTGTCATGAAGCATATCGATGTTTTCGCTAATATATTATCTTTCATGTAGAATGTTGACATTGTGTATTAGTTGCTGTTTTTTATAAAACAGTTCAGGATTCATGAAAAAATACTCTGTTTTAAATCATAATTTGCATAATTTATGTAAATTAGGTAATAATAAACAAGGATATCCCAATTATTTTATGACAATTTTCTTCCCTTTCTTACCCTAAGTCTTTATGTCCAATTTTAGGGCAGTTCTGGTTAAAAATATATTCTGAAATACTTGTTTTTACTATATCGACATAATATGCAAATTTATGCAAATTACTTGCATATTTGCATAGATACAGCGTGTCTCTTTGGATGAAAATTTTTCTTTTGACTCAAGGAACATTTGTGCCAAGTGGGACATTTGTACTAAAAAATGCAGCGTTCAACCTCTTAACAAGTCTACTAATAGGTTTCAATACAGATAGGATCTCTAGAAATGTGACAATGACAATTGGATAACTTATAAATGTTCATAAATAAATACATTACTGTTTCTTATGGAATGGGGATGACATGATGTTGTATGTCTAGCTCATGCAGTTTAGGTTGTCATTTTCTTGATCTGTAACATGTAGAACTGAGAGGTTCAAGCTCAGTGATGATATTTATTGAATAAGAAAATCGCTTTAAAATTGCTGTGAAGTGACATTTTTACCTGATGACTAATAATAAAGTAGGAAACATCGTTGCACTGAATATAATATCATACTGACTGACAATGTAAAAAAAAATGTTTTCCATATAAAATGGTACAAGAGAAAGCGTATGAAAATGAAGCTTTGAATAAATATAACATGTGAGATCTTTGGTTGATTATTCCTATAATGATGGTGGCTGTGATGTAAAAATAGACTACTTAACCTTACCTGAATGTTTAAGAACAAGAGTTGACATTCAATTGCTACTGAAGTCAAAGGTATCAAATTGATTTCCAAACAGGTTGTTTCCACCGTTGCCATTGGTCACTGGAGCACCGAAGGGATCTGAATTGATGACAACATCAGATGTGAACTCATTATTCGTGTTCGTGATTGTACGAGATGTCCACACATCGTCAATGTTTTGCGAGTGATTTTTTGTGGTTTCAGTGGATGCGGAAGACGAGAAGTCGGTGAATGACTCGAGTACAAATGTTTTCTTGACAGATGGAGAATGTCGAGAGAATGGATCGTCTGCGAATGGATCGTCGTGGACAGGAAGGTTCGGAAGAGTAAGAGGTGAGAGAGATTGTTGTGAACGTGACTTCTTAACCATGAGGGAGTCATTATTGATTGGAGCCGATGTGGAGAATACAGTCATAGACGATGACGTGAAGTGAGACGAGGAAGACGTATTTCTTATAAAAGATGGATGCGAAGATTGCGTGGATGAATGGGATAGGGTTTCGATAGAGCTATAGAGAGAGTCTTGTGAGGTGGAACCTGGCCCGTTGGGCTGAGGCGCTGACATGAAATGAGATGGTATGATGTCAATAGCTTTAGAAGCAGGATTATCATGACATAAAGTTGAAGCTATGGGACTGGGTGAAAGTGAAGCTGTATTAGATTCATTATCAAATGTATCAGTGGATACGTTATTACTGTCAAAGACACTAGATAAGCTGTTCATACTGTTAGAATGAGATGGAGCAGAATTACTGGTAATGCCTGACGAATCCTCACCCAGAGTCTCGTCCAGCGTGCTTAAAGCACTACAGGTGGATACAATGGAGGGGGATGAGACCCGGTCGGAATTGGAGGTGGGGGGAGCGGCAGAGAAAAAGCGAGCATCACAAGATTTTATGCTTGCCGTCTCTGAGTGAGGACTGTGAGGAGGGGAAGATTGGGAGGATGTGATCCTCCTTCTTGGAGGGACAGGAAGGGGATTGGATGTGGACAGTCTAAGCTGTCCTGGGCGTGAGCGAGGAGGGGGAGGAGGAGGAGGACTTTTACTATCAAAGTTGATTTCAGGGAGCGGAATGCTTGTGTGAATGTCATTAATATTCATATAAGTAGGCAAGGGTGGTGGCAAGTTAGTAGGTGATGGCAAGCTTGGGTGTGGGTCATGTTCCTTGTCAGGTTCAGGAATAGGAGCAAGAGGTTTGCCCCGTCTCTTGATGTTTATTATATCAGGAGGGAGAGGTGGAGGTGGCCCTTTAGGGGAGGGCATATCAAATCCCCCCTTCACTTCCGACTGGGGCTTTTCAAAATTACAATCTGATGGGGGAAGAATAGCAGGACACGTACTACTTTGGGGACTCGTTGGTATGGCAGGTGGTGGCCTCTTCGGTCCTCCTGTCAGCTTAATCTCAGGTGCAGGCTGTGCTTCTCCTGGCTTCCCTATCTTGTAGTTGGCAAACATATCTTTGGTGCTTTTGGAGGCATCCGACTTGGCAGATCCCAAGGCTCCAAAATCCGAAAAGGGATCTGATTTTGCAGGCTTGGTGTTGTCAAGGGCTGCCGCTGCTGCCGTTGCTTCTGGTGTCAGCATCGAGTCCCCAAATATTGCATCCCCACCAAAGGGGTCTGCAGCTTGCTGCGGCCCTGGTGGAGCCCCAAATCCTATAGGGGCACCGTAGACTGAGGGAGCACCTCCAAAAGCTGCTGGTGCACCGCCAAATGCTGCTGGCATACCACTCATTCCACCAAAGTTAGCCTGAAATGGTGCTGGGGCTGTCTGCATTCCCCCAAAAGGATTAGGTGCTGTCTGGCCCATTGCCATCCCTGCGAAGACATTGGTTGCCTGTTGAGTTGGTGGTGCTGTGAATGTGTCCTTAAACTCTTTGAAAAGGTCACTTGATGGGGTGCTAGTCACTGCTGGAGGAGCACTGTTTTCTGCCGATGTAGGAGCAGCCTGCTGAAAGGATAAAAAACAAAAATACAAGTGCAGAAGAGATGAAACTATCAGACTCATCAATTACCACTCACTTCCACACCAAATGTGAACAGCTGGTAGGTGAAATATCATTCAAAGAGTATCAGTATCGAAACCACATCATACCTGCCTTATGACGATATCAACAGCCGTAATGTCAATGTCACTAAATCTGATAAACCAACATCATCATCACCATGACCATTGCCATTACTGTAATAACTGCTAATGTCAATATTGTGAACATTACTGATTTTGTTCACTTCAATTTAAGCTTCAGTGACACCCAAACATTCAAGGTTTCTCTGATTTGAGCTTCATTATCACTAGAATATATGGTTTCTTTTAATCTATATTTCTTATCTAACCAGAGGCATTGGTGTGGGAAGGGTATGGGAGTTGTAACATTTATGTATAGATCTCTGCCTTTCAATTTATTAACTATTTCCAGGAAATTAAAAAAATGAACATTATTAGACTGTGTCAGCCTCAACAAAAGCCTATAGTGGTTTTCCATACATTCTTCAGTGTTCTGTCTATGCTGAAATGGGAGGATTAGTGAAGAACAGAGAAAGAATTCTGCTTGGAAAGTACTTTACCTGAACTTTGAAAGGGTCTGATGCTCCAAATGCAGAATTAAGATCTGATGAAGGTGCTGGTGCTTGCTGCGTCTTTGCTGGTGGACCTGCTAGAACAAATGGGTCATTAGATGCAGGAGCAGCGAACTGATCAGTCTGTGTCTGAGGACTAGTAGGAGACTGAGGATGAAGATCAAACTCCTCCATGTTATCAATGCCCTGTACAACATTGGAAAAGATGGAAAAGAGGGCACTTTTTTATCAGTGTAATTATCTTTCTTGGTTTACAACTCAACATAATCCAACTGTGACCAAATGGCACTTGAAATAGGAGTCTCAACAATAAAAAAATGATCTTATTTGAAATTAAAAATTCAATAGGGGTACCCTGTCTTAAAATATAATATCTTAGGGCAAGGTTATTTTTCTATACAACTCATATCTATATTGCATCACAAATCAGAAAAATACTTCTTGGTGCACTGAGGCAAGGCAAAAGGGCATTCAAAATACTAACAAGTGGAATGCCTCTGGCCGTCTCACCTGCATCACGCGATTCAATATAGCAGCAGTGCTGATTTTGAAAACTACTATAACTCGCACAAGATGTTCAGTGATACCTGGTTACTCTTATTTCCACGTTTTATGAACTAGACCAATACACTTATAGAGATATGATGGCAATTCAACAAATACCCCAATTTGGCCAAAGTTCATTGACCCTAAATGACCTTTGACCTTGATCATATGACCTGAAACTTGCACAGGATGTTCAGTAATACTTGATTACTATTATGTCCAAGTTTCATGAATCAGATCCATAAACTTTCAAAGTTATGATGGTAATTCAACAGATACCCCCAATTCGGCCAAAGTTCATTGACCCTAAATGACCTTTGACCTTGGTCATGTGATGTGAAACTCATGCAGGATGTTCAGTGATACTTGATTAACCTTATGTATAAGTTTCATGAACTAGGTCCATATATTTTCTAAGTTATGATGACATTTCAAAAACTTAACCTTAGGTTAAGATTTTGATGTTGATTCCCCCAACATGGTCTAAGTTCATTGACCCTAAATGACCTTGGTCATGTGACATGAAACTCAGGCAGGATGTTTAGTAATACTTGATTAACCTTATGGCCAAGTTTCATGAACTAGGTCCATATACTTTCTAAGTTATGCTGTCATTTCAAAAACTTAACCTCAGGTTAAGATTTGGTGTTGACGCCGCCGCCGCCGCCGCCGTCGCCGTCGGAAAAGCGGCGCCTATAGTCTCACTCTGCTATGCAGGTGAGACAAAAAGATATCATTGTGATGCAATTCATTTGTGGATGAACAATATGGTGCGCCATCTATCGGTTGCGCGAACAGGCCAAATTCTATTTTCAGGGTCGACATCGCACGCATGCAATGAACAGTGCTAGTGTACTGTTATGTGCCAAAAATGAAAACTATATGGCAGGAATTCACCCAAAACGGTCTACATTTCGCAAAGAAATATGCGGGCTAATTTCTCTCCCACCTCCTGTCCAGACCATAGTTAGCAGCATATCTAGTCGAACCGCCATCGGCCAGCGCTGAATAATCGCACGCATGCATGCACTATAGTACTAGCACACGCAACAGATGTCATACTTTTTCCCATGAGGCATTGCGAATCTCGCTGCAACCGATAGATGGTGCACCGTATTGTGAATCCACCGAATTCTGATTCTATCTAATAATTTTCAAAATCCTTTTAGATCTCAACCACCAACCCTACAGCACGTTACTCTAGGCGTCTTACACAATCATTTCAGTATTTACTTATTCAGCCTATTGACCATCATTTAGAACAATTCTTTTTTCAGATTTCCCAAACTGATACTTTAAACCTTTGCATACTGAATGTGTCTAGACTAACCCTTAAGACCAACATTCAGACAAGAAAGGTCTTGTATTCATGTACGATGTATGCATATAAGGCATTTGGACAGGATATTTATTTCTGTTTGAATGCTCTTATGTTTCATACATTGTGCAAGGCATTGCATCTGAATGGTTTAATTTGTGTATGTATACAACCAGTTGGTGCATCTGAAAGTGTAGTTAGACTTATTCTCAAGAGAGTCTTGTACTGGTATGTAATGAGTTAATAGAGGAAGTTTCCAGTAGTCACAGACAGTCCTGCAGATGACATCCAACTGTTTTCAGTAAAGTTACACACCCAGTTTGTCTTGAAAATAGTAACTTCAATTTGAAAAAAAATTGAGAAATACAAGATTTAAAATGCAATATGGACAACACCTTAATAGTTTAGGAAAATTTCAAAAGACAGAACTTAAAATGTGAAGGTTTTCAGAAACGCCAACATTGTCTCAGTATGAAATTTATTCAGACCATAAAGTAGCCTTCTTTCAGAAGACTGAATGATTTTTAGAGTTGAAATAGGAAGGCCTTTAACTAAAACAGATAAACAATTTGTTTAATAATATTCTACTAAACAGAATTGTTTTAAGATGTGATGGTGTCATTGTTTTAGAGGCAATTAGAAATTGACTTTCAGACTTTGTATTACTGATCATTCAGGTATATCAAAATCTCAAAATGGCCCTGACTATTCCTTCCTCCTGGTTACCAACCCTCAAATAAGTACTCTTTTACCCTTTTTACACACGCTAAAATGTCCTTACCCCGTACTATAGGTGGGGCTAAATGGCAATTTAGCCCCACCTATAGTACGGGGTTAAGCTTAGCCCACTTTCTTTTTACACAGCATTTTTGCAAAGTGGGCTAACCCCACCTTTAGTACGGGATTATTTGGCCCTGCAAAAAAGCAGGGTTATCCCAGCAATTGCGGTGCTAAGAGCGATAGTACGGGGTTAAGATCGCTAGTGTAAAACAAAAGTGGGCTAAGCTTAACCCTGTACTATATAGTACGGGGTTAAGGACATTTTAGCGTGTGTAAAAAGGTACGAGTGAAGTACTTGTACTACGAATGATCGGCAAAAACCACTAGTCCGGGGTTAGCGAGTTTCGTGTGTGAAAAGCAAGCATTCCTTATCCGGGGTTAGCGATAACAATTTGGCATGTGTGAAAAGGAAATAAAAATAGTACGGGGTTAAGGATAGTACGGGGTTAGCGATAGTCCGGGGTTAAGAAAATCCTGTGTAAAAAGGGTACTAAAAAGTTAATATTCTAATTTTACAATCATCTTTATCACCTGTAAGCAGTTCTAGTAAACAACCAATTTGACTTGATGTAACATTTTTTGTGCATGAATCAATCTAAAATGACAATATATTTCATGATCATAATAATGATACAATGCTTTTAAATTCAAATGAAAGCAAATGTTCAATTTGTTATCCTTTTTTCAAAAACACATACCAGCCCAGCACAGATTTTAATCTAAATGCAGACAATCTAGAAAACCTATTTTAAAATAATGTGATTCATCTGTGACCTTTTCTTTCAGTTAAAAATCATGAAGACCGATATAAATAGGACACCACACTTGCGTCAAACCACAGAAACTTCAAATTGAGATGTTCATCAAGAAAAATGTAGACAATGTATTTCTCACATGAAATGCATCCTATGTCAAACCATTACTGAAATGGTAAACATGATTTAATCTACAAATACAGGGTGCGTTTCAGACAATGATTTTAATTAACACACAGTTCTACCTCAGATGAAATCTATATTTAGTTAAAGGGGAAGTTCACCCTGAAGAAAACTTTTATGTAAAAATAGCAGAAAATATAGTAAAAAATATTGGTGAAGGTTTGAGGAAAATCCGTTAAAGAGTAAGAAAGTTATTAGAGTTCAAAGTTTTGGATTTGTGACGTCATAAACGAGCAGCTGCCCCATGTGTTATGTAATATAAAATGCATGAATTTCAAATTTTGTATGGTTCCTGATGACTTAATTTTGTTTTCTATTCATGATCGGGTGTGAAATGATTTGTCTATTGATATACAAAAGGTACAATGAAAAACCATTTTCAATTTTCTGAGAAAATGACATTTCATAGATTTTTTACCATTCGCTATGTAGGAATGCTGCTCGCATATGACGTCACAAATCAAATAATTGAAATTCTAATAACTTTTTAATTATTTGATGATTTTTTCTCAAACCTTCTGCAATATTTTTTATTATTTTTTCTGCTATTTTTACAATAAACTTTTTGTCAGGGCGAACTTCCCCTTTAATGTGTACTGTCTTTCCCCTAAATACAATACTCCTTTCTTCTGATAATTTTTTTTTGATGATTTTTTAAAGGTAAAAATAGTGGAATGCTTCTCATTTATCCCAAAAGCATGTTACAGCTGACTTTAATCAACAACCAGTTGCCACTCTTCTCCTCTCACTACGAACTTAACTCCCAAAGCTTTTGCAACGCTACGTCAACAGCTACACTGATGCTGTCATCCGTCTTCAAAGTTTAGGTGTTTCTAGGAAGTAGTTGACCACCATCACTTCCTGTAAATCAATGACCAAATCACCACCTTGACAAAAGCTATATCTTCAAAGAAATGACTAACGATTGAGGATCACATCTAATTGCAGATCATGACGGAGAACCTTGACAACAAAATAGTTAATTTGGGTTTTAAAATATTCACAAAACACAACAAAATATGGATTTATCAACCAATCAGTCAGTAGATCAAAGAAAATTGGTCAATCAACCAATCAGTCAGTAGATCAAAGAAAATTGGTCAATCAACCAATCAGTCAGTAGATCAAAGAAAATTGGTCAATCAACCAATCAGTTAGTAGATCAAAGAAAATGGGTCAATCAACCAATCAGTCAGTAGATCAAAGAAAATGGGTCAATCAACCAATCAGTCAGTAGATCAAAGAAAATGGGTCAATCAACCAATCAGTCAGTAGATCAAAGAAAATTGGTCAATCAACCAATCAGTCAGTAGATCAAAGAAAATTGGTCAATCAACCAATCAGTTAGTAGATCAAAGAAAATGGGTCAATCAACCAATCAGTCAGTAGATCAAAGGAAATGGGTCAATCAACCAATCAGTCAGTAGATCAAAGAAAATGGGTCAATCAACCAATCAGTCAGTAGATCAAAGAAAATGGGTCAATCAACCAATCAGTCAGTAGATAAAAAAAATTGATCAATTAACCAATCAGTCAGTAGATCAAAGAAAATGGGTCAATAAACCAATCAGTCAGTAGATCAAAGAATGTCATTTTAACAGATAAATCGGGACAACAAAAGAGTGAAAATTATGGATATTGATTAACAAAAATATGGCATTTTTAATGCTCATTATTTTGATGAAACATTTCTCTGCATGTCTTCATGAATATGTGATTAGCAAGCTGATGATGCAAGATCCCCACTTTTTCTATGTATTGTATTATAGGAAATTATATTAGTTAAAATTTTGTCCATCAATAATAAAAACAAGGTGGTTTATAAACCATGAATCACAATCAATAAAATATGCGATATGATCTCTTCACCCCTAGATGACGTTTGACCTTATCATCCTCAAGAACACACGTGTGGTATAACCCAATGATTATTTGTACCAAGTATAAACACAATTGATGCAGATATAAAGAGATGAGAGAAAGTTGAAGAAAAACTTGACCTTTTCACCCCCAGACGACCTTTGACCCACTCATTCTCAAAAACACAGCGTGATATCGCCCAAGGATCATTTGTACCAAGTGTAAATATAGTTGATGCAGAAATAAAGAAATGCGAGCAGTTTGAACAAAAACTTGACCTTTTCACCCCAAGATGACCTTCGACCCACTCATTGTCAAAAACACACATGTGATATTACCCAGGACCATTTGTACCAAGTGTAAACATAGTTGATGCAGAAATAAAGAAATACGAACAGTTTGAACAAAAACTTGACCTTTTTACCCCCCTAGTTGACCTTCGACCCACTCATTGTCAACAACACACATGTGGTATTACCCAAGGATCATTTGTGTGATCAAAATTGATGCAGAAAAAAAAAAAAAAACAAGTTGCACAAAAACTTTAACATTTTGGAACAGACCATCAGGAAAAGTGATTACTTGGTCTTTGACGAACTTTGTTCAGGCAATACAAAAAGGATTGACCGATTTATTGTGTAAGATTATCACTGCAAAATATTTTGGGGGCACATTGTTTCTGTGACAAAATTTCTTAAAAGCCAGAGTGAGCAAAAAAATTGGACCTTTTAAATGAAAATCTAATCTTGTGATAGATTTTGACATGATATTTACATGTAGAACACAACATTACATCTTCCAAATTTTCCTTTAATTTTTCTGCTTTTTTTTTATCTAGGAAAATTTCGTTTGAGGGGGGGGGGGGCAAGCTCCAAATCAGCACACAAGTGCCCTATGGTGACCGCATGGTGAGTAAAAAACAGCCATTTTATGTAATTGCTATATATGAACCACCTGGTAAATATATATTAACATGGCAGCTTGTGACTCGCTGTGCACTTAAAACAATGGCAGATCCAGGGAAGGGAGGGGAAGGCCAAATGTGCCGCCCCCCCTTAAGAGCCATAACAAACTTTTCAATGCAAATATGCCATTTCTACCCAAGTGTGTGTCCCCTTTTAAAGTGAAGACCTGTCAAAATTTTCTGCCGACAAAATAACCTTCAATTTTGGGTGAAAAACATTTTTGTGGGGTCATATTTTCATCAATACAAATTTTCATCGATAAAATGTGCCCCCCCTTTGGAAAATCCTGGATCAGCCCCTGCTCTAAACAATCAAACGAAACAAAGTCAGAATTCACATTTCTTAATATAAACATAAAATTATAATAAATGAGAAGAAAAAAGATTTATTTCAAGCAGCCCATCTCACTTTAACTGATTGAGTGTATGTGGGTAAAGATTTCAAATTAAGTAGTGTTTTTAATGAAGTTTTGAGGAAATTGGATTGGCTATAAAGCTCTTCCTCATTTCAGCTCCAGCCTTTGAGAGAACAATCAGGAGAGTTAATTCAACTTGACATTATGTCATACTGATAAAAGGAAACACACACATCTGACACATGCCTATATATGAATTCAGGCTCCTCTCCCTATAAAGTTAGGATAAATCACTGGGGCAATGAATTCAGGATTGAAAGATATTTGCAAAAAAAAATGAACTCTTGACGATACTATCGCAAGTCAGTAGGGGCCAAGAAGAATAAAAAAGATTATGATCCCTACACAACTTATTCTGTGATGAGAAAATGACAAGACCAAATTTTCATTCATATTTTAAAAGAACAATTAACAAAGAATATTATAAAATCAAAGAAATCAATTTTCTTTCTCACATCAGTGGAAAGTTATGATAAGGTTTGTCTGTGCACACCTTTTATTGTTGTAATTTATTCAGTATTTAATCCATCCATCCATTTCCTTATTTATACTAATTTGTTTGGTTTTTTTCCTGAAGGGGGGGGGGGTGATTAACTGTTTAACGACATGTAGAACCTTTTAACACCTCCACATCTTCTAGCTTTATTCAAAGTATCTCCCCTGGGTATGTTTTCTAGAATTGCAATGCCTATAGTTGACTTGTGGGCAATATATGAACAAGCTAGAACAAATGATAAAGGAAAATGTCAAAGTACATATTCAGGTCACAACTCTCTTCCCTTTTTTTAGGGGGAGGGGTGGGGGGGGGGGGTGGGCAGATGTTCTTGTCTTGGAAGTAAGGTAATTTCTCATCGGAAATTTAATGAAAACGGAAATTCCTCAAATGACCTGGACTTGTCAAATGAGCCCAACTTTATTACCATGACTAATACCAACCCAGACTACTCAAGTATTCCCCCAACATTACTGATTCCAAATGAATGTTATTAGAGCTTGGGGGCTGTGGTTAAAATGACTTTGAACTTGATGGTTCTGATACAGTCTAGTAAAGTATTGGGTATCATCATGACGCTGACCACTAGACAAGAAATGTAATAATTCGGGAAGGGAGCTAACCACAAATTAAAAGGATAAACTGAATCTGCACATTTGTGTAAAAATTGTTCAGTGCTTCAAAAATAAGATGACAAAGGAACTTATACTCTGAAATGACATTCAGAGACAATGAATTGAGCAATCTTGATATATGTTTCCATTATAAATCAATATTTCATGAACAGGTGCGATTCTCTGTCTGTAAGTTTAAGCTTGAATTTTTAGTTAATCTTGAACACTAAAGCAATTCAAGGGGGAGTGAAAATTACACAAGATTTTTGAAATACACTATGGAGCAAATGACCCTAGCCAAAGTATATTTTTGGTTGACATACCATATGCTATTTTGTCATATTCCTCTAGTGGGGTGATTCCAGCGAGGTAGTGGGGGGGGGGGGGTTAATTGTTTGAACTTAGTCTTTTCTTTTATTTCAAAAAAGGAATGAGAGAAGGGGACAGAAAGAAAAAAAAGAAAGGAAAGTACTTTGAGAACTGAGGACTGGTTTCTACGTCCTAATATTTATTCTATTAGAAATATTTTTGTTTTAAAATATCATCTTCAGGTCCATTTTCCCAGGGCTATCAAATACCTTGGCACCACCCCTGTTTATGTAGCCTTTAATACAGATATATGATTTCTACCTCTGCTATTATAGTCAATATCTGGGATATTCTTGTCATTGTTAATGTCAAAATATGTATATCATATATTCAAGCTAACACTGTTATACAAAATGAAATGATTTGCAAGGAAGTAGCTGTACTAATGGTGCCATAATAAGATTTTTTCTGCAGATACTAGGATAGGAGACTGCCCCTATCAAAAGTAGAAGAGATTTTCACTTGAAAATGGTACCTTTTATAGACCCCCTACTGATTCAATATCTGGGAACACTAAGAGAGAATATGTCTTTCAAAGATTCGGTT
Organism: Lytechinus pictus; assembly: GCF_037042905.1. Classification (NCBI taxonomy): domain Eukaryota; kingdom Metazoa; phylum Echinodermata; class Echinoidea; order Temnopleuroida; family Toxopneustidae; genus Lytechinus; species Lytechinus pictus. Next base: position 2,902,576 of record NC_087255.1, on the reverse strand, counting down.
CAAATTTCCTGCTACTCTGATCTTATCATTACAAAAGGAAGGAAAATAAGATTCTACTTCGTCACATCGATATCGATTTACTTCATTTCGGTTTGTTTGAGTGGGAAAACAGGAATTGTTTGTGGGGAGAAAAGAGTGTTTTCTGAACTTATCATCAGGAAATGCATAATTTGAACATTATGCTAACTCATGAACTCAGAAGGTTCATGTTCTAGCTACCATGAGCCCATATCGCAAAACAGTTGCAAACCATAATTAGCAAGGTTCTAGTGATATTAGTCTAGATGATCAAAACATTAAGTCATCAAATTATCAAACGATGTAAACTAATAAACGTTATTTCAATGGACAGAATCTTCACACATTGGCATCTTAACGGTTGCCAAACCATTTTGTTGTATATTTAAATCATCGGATTAAATAGTGGATAATATAGTTGTATTTCAATTGGTAAATAAAATAAAATCAATTACAAAGTAAAATAAAATGAATTGTGTTGTATCTACATTGTACAGTTTCTAGAAATGGAACTTTATTGAACTTTCCTCTACAATTATTATGCATTCTTTGAATTTTGAATAAAAAAGTGAGCTAACATTCTCTGTGTTTACACGCTGCACCGTCTTAAGGTGTAGATCCACGAGCCAGTGCAGACTCGCATTTTTTTATGCGTGAACACGCGATTAACTTGCACCGGCAATTAGCGCGCGTTTCACAAAACACGGAAATTATTTGGCATATCAAAAACATTCAGGATTTTGAGTTTCAATCTCTGTCAAGATTCTTGGAAAGAAAGTTGTCTGGAAGAAAAAAATGTCATCTGTGAGACAGGATGCTAAAACATTTGAATCAGATATTAGAAAGTGTAGACAAGATCATGGTAACTTTGAAATTAATCTTGTCTGTGAGTTGATAGATTAGTGAGCATTAACAACAGGAAAAATAGACATTATAATTGAGTTAAGGGCACTGACATGTCACATTTCTGAGTAATGCAAGATTTTACACTGTGAATTAAAATGTGATATTTTAAATCACAATGAAATGTCACCCTTGTGCAGTTGTTCAAACATTAATATCAGGATGCTCAACAAGTTTTTAAAGTTAACTGTTACAATCAGTAAACATGATATGTTTCAGTCTTAAGATGTTTAAAACAGCTTAAGAATACAATCATATAAAATGTTATAATTACATTGCATGAGAATACTGTTATCTGGACAAAAACAGATATTGAAAATGTTTGATGTGGATGGGGGGGGGGGGGGGTAAATCAACCGAGTGCAAAAAAAGAAAGTTGACAAGTGGAACTTCTCTGTACTCTCTTCACTATATCAAAAATCTATCTTCTACAGTGCGTCCCCCCAAAAAAGGACTAACCACTAAAAAAACTGTAAGGCTAATTCCTGCCCAGCCGAGCTTTAATAGTCTCTCAGGAGAGAAGTGGGGGGGGGGGGGGGTAGAGATGGAGGGAGGGGTTGCTAAATGTTCTGTTGACCTTTATCACATCAACATACTTCACCTCATGAACACATTGCTGAGATCCACACGATAAAGTAAAAATAATGCACTAAAAATTGCAATTTATGATCACTTATGTATTAAATTTCAATTTAATAACGCATGAAATTTTCTCAAACAACAAACTGATCACAATTGATCATTAATTCATAACAAAACACTCAATTTTGCAAGTTCCAAACAAAAAAACCTGAAAGAAATTGGAAGAATAATTCCGGCCCAGCCTAATGTTCACCCTTTATTTCAGTGGGCAGTGCTCGCTCAAGCGTGAATAGTTTTCCAACTTTTTGGTGTCATTTGAAAGTTGACTTATTGGCTTTCCATATGACTGATAAGTGACATCCATGAATATCAGATGACAATAAGTAAATGAGAAGGGGGCATTATGATATGAAACATGTTTCTGCAAAATCCGGGTTGCGTTCAGTAAGAAAAACTTGTATACAACATGCTACTGTGAGTGTGTTAGGTCAGTTTAGTGTATACAGTACTGTACGGTAATTTTAGTAATTGTCTAAAACCCCAACGTGCAGCATAGTGGCTTTGGACAGTTCTTAAGTGATCAAATTAGTTAATTTGAACTGATGCATGAATGAAAACCGCACTTTATTAGTTTTATAAAATGGGATTCAGGAATCCTTGTCATTTGATAAATGAAATGGAATCTGTATAAACGTTAGACAAGATCTAACCGTGTGGTAGATCTACAAACATAAGCTATATTTGGTAGTCTACTAAATGCCAGTTACATTTAAACTTGATAGATAAATATTGATAGATAGATATTCGGGGGGGGGGGCACTCACATACATCGTTGGTGCCGCCTTGATGACTCCTTTTTTCAGACCTTGATTTCAATTCTCTATATACTCTGAATGACGAAGCTCAGTTCAGAAGCCACCCGCCCTGCTCACAAGACCCCTGTTATGAAATAGCACCGCAAAGCTAGCGGCACGTACAGCTTCTCAGATCCTTTCACTCCATATCAAGTGCAGCTAGCGATAGCCACAGCGGTAGCATGAACAGTACTTACCAGACTTACAACAATTTAGGTTCATCAACCCGTTCCATAGACCCTGTTTTTCACACTTCCCAGTACATTTTTACTTCCCCACACCATGTATTTTACCCTTGTAGTCAGTTCTTTAGACTCCCCCCCCCACCATTTCAGAGTTTCGTGAGGCAACATCCCCATCAGAATATAAGACACCGTTCTCACTACCCTCCTAAAACTAGTTTACTGGAAACTAGTTTAGTAGAAACTAGTTTAACATGTAATGAGAACGGTCGAAGCAGTCTTGGAAGCGATCTTCCAAACCAGTTCAGAAAACCACCTCGCGATGTAGTTTTGAAGATCGCTTTGCCTTGTTAAACTGGTTTTAGCGTAAGTGAGGACACACTTCGGGAAGCGATCTTTGCAAATTTTGAGCGTGCTTCTCCACACACTGTATGTGGAATGCATGGCTGCGGTTTCAGATTTCGTGCAACTTTTTAGTTGTCACTATCCAAGAAAACTTAGAATGGAAAAAACACATTGATCATGTTTGTAACTAGTTCTAAAGTGTAGTGGAGTTCTGTACAGACTTAGGATTTTTTTGCCCCTCAGTGTATTTTCATTCTATATTATTATTATTATTATTGTAATATTATTTGGGGTAACACCTTTAAATCAAATATATCTAAATTGCTTATTTTACAAAAAAAAAACTGTTCGTTTGTTAATAAATTCTCATTATATGAGTCCAAGTGCGCCACTTTTTGTTAAACACAAGGTGTTAGCTTTAGGGTGATTCCATACGTGTCGTACGGGAAATTTAGAGAACATTTGACAGTTTTTTTACAAGAAAAACAAAAAATATTCCAGTAACTAAAGGTGATCATGAAGTAATACCAGAGTGTTAGAAAAACCAAGACTTAACATGACTTGAATTCACATCCTGTATAATACAGATTTAAAATAGTAATGTGTCGTACGGACGCAGAAAAAGTGGCTTTTTTAGAAACCTCAAGTTTGTACTCTAAAGTCTGTGAGTTGGACAGATAATTTTCATAGAAACTGAACTCAAATTGATATTCAATTACCCAAGAACAAACACATCTATGAAAGCAAGCAAAATAAACATTCATGAATAAATAAAGCAAATTGCAATTTTCGAGAACATTGTGGCGTACGGGACACTCAAAATGTGTCGTACGGGACATCTCTAAATTGAAGCCAAACTTTCTTACTTCATGTCTCTTTGACTTCTTCAATCACTTTATTTGGCTGATAATGAAAATCCTATCAAACTAAAGATATTCATTATGTTAGAAACCGCTATTGGCTGAATATTTCTGTCAATTATCATAAACAAAATAATGTGTCGTACGGGACACTTGTGTGTCGTACGGGACACTTCTGTGTTGTACAGGCACTTGTGTGTTGTATTCGGCAGCCTGAATAAAACAATGAACTTTTTATCAATCAGAAGGGGAGCATTGCCGCTAAATTCTTCATTTTTAATGAAAAGTCTTTTAATAAGTAGTCATTCAGGACAATATAATTAAGTAACCTCAATATATACAATCGGGAGCGAAATTTTATCATTTTTTTTCATGATGGGAAATATACAAGGGTTCACAGCATTTTTATGAGCTGAAAAACTTGAGGTTTTGTGTGAAATTTATATTTAGTGAATTAATTGATGATTTCCAATACACTATTTAAACAATGAATGAATGAAACTGTTTGTGTAAATTATGGGGCTAAAATGTTATAATTTTTCATATAAAATGTATATATACATGATATATGTCACAACTGTCACTAGTAATTCCACAAAGTATTTTTTTCTAAAGAAATGCGGTTCTACTTTTTCAAACCATTCTGCATTTCATGAAACCATATGGTTTATCTTATTTTCCAGATTTTTGTGAACAACATGGTTTGTCTTATTTTCCAGGTTTTTTTACAACTTGAAAAAAGGAGTTTCAATACTGTATATAAAAAATAAGTGATCATCAAGGGAAGTCCAAATAGATGACTGATATGTATTTTTTTTTACATCTTATAATAATTCCACATTAGCATGCAAAAGAAAGCCATCTTCCAGGCTAGGGTAAATTAATTATAAAGGTTTTCTTCTCATGCTCAGTGACAAAGAAATTAATCTGCTCTGACCAGTGAAAATCACCAGTTTAGCTGGAGGGGTTCAGAAAAGAATACGCCTACATGAAATCATATTAAAATGGTTAGAATCACCTATTTCATGTTCTATGGAGATAAAAAAAGTACTTTTTCAGTTCACTTTATGTCAAATCAATTACTTGAATTAAAATAGGTCTACTATTTATAGTTTCTGAATCAAAATCTTGCAATTCAATGCTTTATATATTGTGTGTCGTACGGGACAACTATTAATAGGACAATTATTGAAAAGTGAAGGGCAGTAATTAGATTTTTATGGGATAAATCGATCACTCATGGGTCAAAGATAGAGAAACTGATTTTGTGAAATTGCATCATCAAAAATAAAATTGTAGGAAAAACTTTTGCACTTTCATGTGTCGTACGGGACATTGCCAAAAATAGGTTCGGAAAAATCAGGGCTGCCCCTATTATGGATCATGAGAATGTTGTAGATATCATTTGGAACCATCAATGATACATTATTCCATTGACCTGCAATATTTTCAATCTTCTCGTGCTTTGCCAATAATTGTTTCAGGCAGTGTTTGTACTTGACTATTTAATCAGCAAAATTATTGAAAATTCCATTGTTCCTTCCAAAAAAAAACTATATCTGACTTCACTTTTGGTTATAACTTATTATTTTCATAAAATTTAGGTATCATAGTAAAATATTACACTACTTATGACTTATTAAAAGCATGTTGAAATTTATGATATTTTTGAAGTTCTAGTGTGGAATCGCCCTTTATACGAGTTAATTCGTTTAAATACATGGATTTTTATGTTTAAATTTCACAAAGGCACCCTTCCAGAAAATTTCTCACGAATGTTTCAAACAAAGTCTCAAATTCATAATTACTCTACTAGACAATAAAACAACTAACGTATTCCTTTTTCTAAAATCAATTTTATTAGTAATTCGATCAGATATATCGGGGCGAAAGAATGGAATTCTCTCACATATGATATTAAAAACAGCACAACACTCTCACAATTTAAGTCACTATCAAAGTCATTTTTGTTCAATTATGTAAACAACTCCAATCCCCCTGTAATTGTAATTGTATTTTATCATCTTTTTTTTATCTTGTCTTATCTTCTATTCTATTCTTCTGTTTTTTGCATTGTGTGATGTGTGGTTGTTTGTGTGTGTATTTATAACTTTTTTTTTACCGGTTATGATATTTGTGTATTTGTAGGGCCTCGGCTATAAGCAGTTTTGCTTCTTTGGGGTCGTGACCATTAAGTAACTTGTAACCTGTTATATTTTGTCTTATTTTGTTGGTGTCATGTTATTTCTGTAAATATTTTGATGGTTTTTTTAATGGTCAATAAATTAAATTGAATTGAATTGGCTAAATATCACGTCCAGACTAGACAAAGATAATTATTAATGATAAAAATACAGCGAGACTTCCATCAGTCTTATAGTAAGGCAATGAATATCTCAGTTTCCACCTCAGTCCTGCATGTATGGAAGAATGTGCCAATAACTGCTCACATTACAAACATAACGGAAGTACTCCATCCAGGATGGACAGCTCACTGTCCCTTCTTCATGACCCGGAATGACCTTTATATCTCCCCCACTCCTACACCCCTCTTCCTCGAGCCTGTCAACACAAATTACCTTCAATTAGCAGGTGGAGACATTAACACTATGATCTAATCTTGTATGGAGTAAGTGCATGGAGAAGATTTATGTTCCTTTCCAGGATCTACAAGAGGATGAGCATTGTCCTGCTTGCTCACTATAAGTATGGATCTACAGATTTTAAAACAACGTCACTGTGATAATGCACAAAAATCCATGGTGTATAGAACCTGTATGTTGTAGAGCATCTGTATGTACACTAATTCCAGTTTTGTTGAAAGTTTATTACCTCTACTGATATAAATATGTTTTCTCTAAAACTAAAGTTGACCTAAACACTTCATTCAGTAATGCAAATACTAGACTGAATAATCTGTCTCTTTCAAAGGTTTTTAATATTTTCTATTTTTTAAAGTTTTTTGTACACAGATGGAACTCTCCCTTACAACTCAAATGATCGTACTCACATATCCTTTAAGTACAGCGTCTATGGGGGAAAGCTGAGCTGCTGACCCTATACGAAAGATAAAATCCAACTTTTTTAGTTTATAAACCTTAATCTGCATTTCAGCAACAGCTAGCAGTGGCATCTACAGTGGATAGTCTGCTATTTTTTGCACTTGCTTATTTTTCATATTTTATTGTTCATTCAAATTGACCTGAGGAAAGAAATCATATCATCCAAGAATTAGAACAAGCACAATATCAGTGAATTTTTATTCTCTAAACATGGATGGTGACTTAGCCAAAGCCGGACGTCTCATCATTGGATTAACCCTAACTAGGCCGGGCTTTTTTGGCTGTTCTGTGGCCGGGGGGGGGGTTGATTCAACCCCCCCTGAGATCTCGGCCGCCGATCGCGCGAGCGCCGCAAAAATTTGCACGCTGGTAGTGTGCGATATAATCTACAAGGCTGTATGGTAAAATTTTCCAAAATAATGAGATTTTATTTTATATGAATTAATTATGCTAATTTATGCATAAATCATACTTTTTGCTCTAATTCACTAAATAAAGCTCCTAGAATGCTAATTTTTGGTAAAAAATTCTTTGTAGCATTCTTAACAATGGCAATTGAAAAAAACTTCGGTTTGGAAATCAATTTCTTATGTATTTTATTGTTTTATGAATTTCTTATGTATTTCTCTGTTTTTCAACCTTTTGTTTTTCTTTGTTTTTTTCACCAGATTTATTGCACAACCTTTTTGAAGCATAATTATGCTAAAATCAATTGCTTTCAGCTGTTTAAAGTAAAAATAATCATATCTTTATGAATAAGATGAGAAAACTCAATTTGCATTGACTTTGTACACAAAATCACGTTTTGGAACAATTTTGGTCTGACATGCACTTACAAAATGTTGCATAATTTCGGAACCGCGTACCCGGGCGTCGTAAATTTGGTCTCAAAAGATGCGCAAGACTTAAAAGTATAAACTCTGCGAAGCGCTGTCAAAAAAATTTGCACGTCAGAATGATCGCAGAAAATGTTGAGGGGGGGGGGGGGTTCAACCCCCCCCCGGCCATTTTAGGGTTAAGATTTTTATGATTTATGTTAAGTTTTCATTTTCATCATCATTTGCAATTTAGTCCAATCATATCATCTTGTTGTTACTAAAGACTATTGTGATGATAGAAAATCATACATTATACAAATTTATTTTCAGAAATTATTTTGTATGCCTCCCTACTATCATGCCTATGGGATAATTCTCTCTCTAGAGGGAAGGAATCCGTGAAGTCAGACGAAGTCTCACAAGTACATATCCTGACTGACATTGACTGATTTTACAGTCTATGCAAATACGAGTATGTTTATTAATTACCAATATACATACTCTTTATTACAAACATTATAAGGAGATTTCTGACGAAGCATTCTGGTAGATCAATGCCTACTTCTCCAGTTGCAATAGCACAAGGAATAGCTCAGGTCTACTTATTCCCTGGCCTTGTTTCCACAACCAAGTTGTCATCTGTGATTATATCGACTGACAACTAAGACTACCTGATTATGAACATATGCCCCATAAAAATAATACCCCTTCCAAGCTAAAATTGGCAGAAGGATGCTTGCCCATAAGAGGCTACCAAGTTTGATGTTATCTAATTCTTTATATAGAAGGATGACAAATGGATCATGTAGTATAAACACAATTCCTTATGGTATTATCCGGGGGGGGGGGGGGGGGGGGCCACTTCCATTGACGAGTGGATACCATGCGCGACCATGGGGTCTCGAAAAGCACCCTAAACACGTATTTTCCATATTCTGAAAATGCACCCCTTAACAAGTATTGGCGTCTGAAACCCTACCCTTAACTAGTATTGGAAACAAAACGATACTCTATTCCCTGAAATGAGCCCCTAAACAAGTACAGCGATATTTTATTGTTATGTCACGGGTCCGTCGGTCGTCGGTTTTACCTTTACACACCATTTGGTTTAGTACGGCCCCACCTTCCACACCTCGCGCAAATTGGACTCTAAACACGTAATGTTGGGGCAAAAAGGATATCCTTTATAAAACATTTTAATTTTGTTTTATCATCCCCGCAAATTTGACCCTAAACACGTAGCTTTCCTAGCGAAATAGATACCCCTTTTTCATTATTTTTGTGTTTTTGACACCCTTAACACGTTACTATATGGCGCTGTTTTGGTGCTGACGCCTACAATGTTCTGCTCTCAATTTTAACATAATTTACTCCTTCAGCGATCTCATTAACTTCGGATCATTATCATCTTTATCTTCTTGGCATGCATGTAACTATTTCATTTACTATTTATTTTTCGAACCAAATGTTTAATTGTATCATTTATTTTATCTTGTACATACATTGTAACCATTGCAATTCAGTCTTTGGACTGCGAGAATGGATATTTTCAATAAAATCCTTCAATCAATCAATCAATCACGTACGTAACGTGCCCTATCTTGAAAAAGACATCCTTTTTACATGTTTTTTTGGTCGCGCATGGTATCCACTCGTCAATGTAAGTGGCCCCCCCCCCCCCCCCCCGGGGGTATTATAGACCCCGTTTAGTGGAAACCGGTTCATTGCCAGTTTGGAAGATTGCTTTGCTAGTGTTCCCATATGATTGCCCAAAAGTGGTATTACAAACAACTCAAGTAAAATAATAATACTAATAATAATACATGTGACTTTATATAAAGCACCAAATCCACTCTGTAGAGTGCTCGAGGATAAAGAAATTAGGAAGTAAAAAGAAAGGTTTTAAGAACATTTTTGAAAGACTCAACAGCGATACAATTTTTTATTTCTTCAGGAAGTTGGTTCCATAGTAAGGGGCATGCATGAGCAAAGGAACTTTCCCCCCCCCCCAATTTTTAAAACTTTTGGAACAAGTGAAAAAGATGTTGAAGAACGTAGAGACCTTGTTGGTATGTAATAAAGGAAGATTGTAATGATCCATGAATGCAATGAAAGGCAAGCAACAAAATCTTAAAAGTTATCCAACCCTTAATAGGGAGCCAGAATGGAGTCTTACTGACTCTGACTCTCGCCTTGTAATCAGAGGGTCGTGTGTTCGAATCCCACCATGGCCTAGCGTCCTTTGGCAAGGCGTTAATCCACACTTTGCCACTCTCCACCCAGGTGTTAAATGGGTACCCGGTAGGATGTGAAAGCCTATATGTAGTATGCCTAGCAATTGAGTCTTGGAACTCTTGTTGGAATGCTCCCCAGGGAGTGGAGAAGGTGCATACATTGTATGCGGGCATGCAATGATCCGATGACCGGGGTAATAATATGTCTGTAAAGCGCTTAGAGACGTCGTTCCGATGTATTAAGCGCTATATAAATGCGTAATATTATTATTATTATTATTATTACTGAGTGCATGATTCAGAATGGTTTTCATTTGCACACCTTATTTTCCAAGAATATAAAACAGTCTAAATAATTATTTTAAAATGGCTGTTATCTCATTCAGTTCCAGAGAAATCATTAGAATTCAATATGTAGTCCTTAATGAGCTATCATTGAGCGAATAAGATAATCAATTTAGTATAGTACTTGTACAGACGGTGTCTTGATATTTGAAACGTTTTTATAAACCATTTGTTTAGTCATCTGAGTGTAAATCAAAATTTTTATTTTTTTTTGTTTTGAGACAAAAGACGCCGCTTTTCTGACGGCGTCGCCAAATTGGAAATATATATTACTACTTTGGAACTAATTTTTTACTGGCAGAAGAATTAGGGCCATTTTACTCTCTCAAGGGCTCACATGAGTATTACAGACCCCCATTGACTCACGTGTTAAATCATAGCTCATCAAAAAATCATCAATAATCAATCCCACGATAGATTTTGCTTTAATTCACTGACATTAGTCACAATTAACAGTACATTAAGACTTGATATGTTAATCGGGTACTTGCCCAGCTCAATCAAAAGTTAAATGGCCTGAAATAAGACTAACCATAATTTCGGGCAGTTCATCGCCAGAAAAACCCGAACTACATTGTGGGTGATAATAATTAAAATGAAATACAAAAATGCAGTCTAGCCTCCCCAAAGGCCTTAATTATGAAAGAGTATGAACATGACATTGTTTCTATCATTTATATATTTGATGTTTGATCCTGTCAGGTGTAGTCTTCATAAATGCCAATTTATTTTTAAAATGAGCCGGTCGAGATACCCTTTTCTAGTCAGATATGGAATGTCAACATATATCCTGTCCATTGGTAGTAAACATTCAACCCTTGAATTTCCACCTTATTTTTTATGAATTTTTTTAAAGTGCCACTTTAACACACGAGTCTATGGGAAATGAATTAGGCCTGTAATACCTGCATCATGACATGCAAGTCCTTAAAGTGCATCTACAACCCAGGTTTGGTTGAAAAGTGAGACACAGTTGCAGAGTTGTATGTCACAAGAGTCTTGCACGCAAACTTTAACATTTGACCTGAAATAACTTTGACCTTACCATGTGACCTCGACTCAACCATACATGCAGATCCTCCAAGTACATCTACAAACAAAGTTTGGTTAAAAAGTGACTTATGGTTGCAGAGTTATGTGTCACATTCTTGCATGTAAACTTTAAAGTAGACCTAAGAATGACCTTTGACCTTACATGTGACCTCTAACTGCACCATAACATGCAGGTCCCTTGAATACATCTTCAAACCAAGTTTGGTTGAAAAGTGACTTATGGTGCAGAGTTGTGTCATAAGAAGCTTGCACATAAACTTTAATGTTGACCTTAAAATGACCTTTGACCTTACCATGTGACCTCTGACTGCACCATAACATGAAGGTCTTTTAAGTGCATCTATAACCCAAGTTTGGTTGAAAAGGGACTTACGGTTGCAAACTATGTGTCATGATGTTCAGACAATATTTGGATACCTTAGTCTTGCCTTCACCTCATGTGGGCGAGACAAAAAAAGGAAAGTGGGAATGTGGCACCCTCAGCCCACTTATTCACGACAATGAGGGTGTAACTGTTTTTGAAAAATATTGATAAACTTTGAAATTCAATAACTCTGTTATTTGTTACTAGGTTTTGATGAAATTTTTACCGTTTGGCTTGGTGAATTAATTCTATTTATTTAGATATAATTATTTACAGCCCAAAGTACCCCTTTTATTCCTTCCAAATTCAAAGACAAAAAAAAAAAAGACCATACACCAGAATTATCAATATTTTGGAAACAAAACTAAAATGCCAATTCTGGCTCAAAAAATAAAGTATACATGCTTTCTTTGGTGATTCTGACATTAGAACATACTCAGACACTAATTTAAGGTTGTTTCTCTTCTGGGACGTTCACATCCTTTGTGGTTTTTTGTTTGTTATGCGTCATATTTCATTCACCTTGTAAAACTAGATCATTTTGGCAAGAACGTAAGAATCACTATGATTTGTTGTTTATTCAACAGTTGTTCAAGGATACAAGTAATGCACCATATCTCAAACCACTAACTCTTTGGAGATCCAGTAAGAAATTTTATTAGTCAGGGGATAGTCAATTTCAAACTGAATACATAACCAAATATGAGAACTTGTGAAGGCTTCAAAATACCTGATAATCATTTTGTACATTGATACCCATCCAAACCAGAGCCTTTTGGAGGATGTTCTTGACATTGTGAGCATGCAACACTAACACCCTCGCAATCACCCATAATGATTGCGAGGACGGCCAAGTTCTCTGAATTCAATAATAGAGACTTTTAGGAGCATTGAACGAGAACGGCGTAGCAGTCGTCTGATCGTTCAAGTCAACGTCGTCGTCTGCACTTGTTCACTACAGATGCGAATACTTCAGATTTCACTCGACTTGTACCGCAAAATGGATGTGGCGAGGTTCTCGATTCTGATAGTGGACGTGTGTGAGGACCTGAGGCATATGGAACGCCAAAAAATGTTGACGTGGTTTCTAAAAGTGCTCAATAACAAAATCTGCAACATTTCACTTAACACAATGTTTCTATTAGGCCTTGCATACCATTTCCTCTGCTTAGCATGGCCATCCTGATAATATGCTTTGCACATTGCATTTCCTTAAGCCCATACTATCCTTAACCCCATACTATCTTTTTTTGGATTCGCACTGTCTTTCTTAACCCCATACTATCTGCTTAGCCAGGGTTAACGTCTTAACCCCGGACTATCCCACAGCTCATGAATATTGATGATTTTACCATACAGAGCGTGATTAACGTGCAATTTCGACTTCTGTGATTGGCTATTGCTTAGCCCCTCTTTTCCTTAGCCCAGTTTCGTTTCACACTGCATCTCTTAGCACCGCAATTGTGGTGCTAGCACCACGCACCACAATAAGCTGGCTAACCCTGCTTATTTGCAGGGCCAGATAGTACCGTACTATTTACCGTGCTAGCCCACTTTGCTAAAACGTAGTGTGAAAACGAAGTGGGCTAAGCTTAACCCCGGGAAATTGATGGGGCTAAGGCCCCCCCTTAGCCCCACCAATTTCCTGGGGTTAAGGAAAAAAAGTATAGTGTTAAAAGCATATATGTACCCTACACCTGGGTGGTTCAAAGTCTAGAGAATGTTCATTGAACCTCTGAGCTACAGTGTACACAATGCCCTCTGAAATTTATACCAAAATATCAAACAGAAATAACATGCTAAATTTAAAACTTTTTTTTTCTTTCTTTATGACAAGTACATTAATTGAAAGAGTTCTGTTCAAAAGGGAAGAAATTCTTCAGCCCCAAAGGTTAAACCTGTGTCAAATAAAAGAAAAACCCATCTAATTTGACCTACAGATACAGAGAAGGAGAGATGATTAAACTCTGACCAATCTGTTACATGTCTGAAATCAGAGAATTTCAGAGTTCACTAAAAAAAATCACATACATGGCAAAATTTGACTTTTAATCAAACACAATATATCTTTAAAATTTCTAGTGCTTTTGAACTGTGCAATATGAAACAATTACTATGTACAATGTTATAGTAATGATAATAAAACAAAAACAGGAGTAAAAACCCCACAAGCCTCAGACAGGAAATTGAAATAATTCCACTGTCCTTTTAATTCCAGGTTATAGTGATTAAAGGCTTGGAGAATTTTGGCAATGATTTTTTTTTCTTTTGGCTGTAATTAAAGAGTGGCATACTATATTACATTTCAGTCCATTGCCAAGGTTGCTCCAGTGTCTTATTGAATACTAAACTGTGTATATCACCACATCTACATGTATTAATACACCATTCAATTGTATCCTTGAACCCATTCTCATCTTCATTTTCAAACTAGTCTAGTGGAATAGTGGAATCCAGTTTAACTTGTAATGGCCTTGGAAACCACATTAATATTGTGATGCAGTTTTCAAGACCACTTTGACTTGTTAAACTGGTTTAAGTGCAGGTGAGGACACAACTGTTCTTTGAGAAGCAATCTTTACAGGAAAGTAAGAGAATGTGTGCATATTTTGATGGGGGTGTGCCTCACGAAACCCTGAAATGGGGATCTAAGGAACTGACCACAAGGGTAAAATACGGGGTCTTGGGAACTAAATATACATACATACTGGGCAGTGTGAAAAACAGGGTCTACGGAACAGGATCACGGTATGGTGCACGCTAGTCTATACATGTACCTCTCACGTCCCTGCGCTGTGCATGTATATATGCGAGCACTAGCGGTGCATGGAGCTGCCAGTGAAGGAGTTGTGAAGCCATGCGGGCAACTCTCGCATGCGGTGCTCTTGCTGGACAAATTTGGCAGGGCTAAGGAACCAAGATGTTTCGTAACGGGGGTCATGTGAGCGGGGCAGGGCTGCTTCTGAACAGAACTTTTGTCATTCGGAGTATCTAGAGAACTGAAAATTAGCTCTGAAAAAGGGGGTCATCAAAACGGCACGTCCCCATACCACCAATATATGTGAGTGCCCCCCTCCGGGAAACACCTCCCTGGTTTCCTAAAATAAGGGAAACCAGTCTAAGAGCATAGATGAGAACAGGTTTGTTTACCAGGGAGATAAATGGGTGACATCTACATGTATGGTGTTACCAAAAGTTTTCTTTTTACTTTACAATTGATATTGTGTTATCTTAACTCAGGTATTCTTGTAATATACCAACCCTTGGTCAAAGTGACTAAACTTCACATTTCTGGAGGATTTTACAAACATTCAGAAATATGGTAATGGGAAAAACATGGTTGAAATCGATTTTCGAACATATTATATTTTGAAAAAATTTTCAATAGTACTGTCCTATCAACAATACAGTCAGAAATGTAAAAAAAAAAAACAAATCAAATCACAAAATGAGAAATTGAATATAAGAATCAAATTCATTTGTCATTCAAAAGAGCTCAGGTCAATTAACTGAATTTATTGGCAGACTATCAAAACTAGTATATACTCCTTTCTTACAGTTGGCTCAGTCTTCAGCTGAGCTGTCTGTGTGTATTAAATCATGAGGTACACCATAGACTACTATAAAAGGGAAAACTATGACAAGGTGAGTGATAATAGCATTCAGCTATAAACCAGATAAAACGAGTGGAGCGCCTCTGGCAGTCTCGCTTGCATTACGCGATTCACTAAACATGTAGCAGCAGTGCTGACTTTGAAAACAACTATAGAATATTCAATCACAGAAAACACCATTCATATGGTAATAAAATACTATGTTCATTGATCCTAATTGACATTTGACCTTGATCGTGTGACCCAAGACTTTTGCAAGAGATACTTGATTACCCTTATGTCCACATTTCATGAACTAGATCCATAAACTTTCAAAATTATGGCAATTTAACAAATACCTCCTCCCAAAATAAAACACGGCCAAAGTTCATTGACCTTGGTCATGTGACCTGAAATTCATGCAGGACGTGCACTGAGGCTTGATTACTCTTTCATGAACTAGATCCATATACTTTCAGAGTTATGACATTTCAAAAACTAAACCTTGGTTAAGATTTCGTTTTGATTCCCCCAACATAATCTAAGTTCATTGACCATAAATGACCTTTGACCTTGGTCATGTGACCTGAAACTCGGGTAGAACTTTTAGTAATACTTGATAACCATTATGTCCAAGTTTCATGAATGAGGCCCATATATATTCCAAGTTGATGAAATTTCATAAAACTTAACCTTTGGTTAAAATTTGAGGTTGATTTGATGTTGATGCCGCCGCCATCGGAAAAGCGGCGCCTACAGTCTCACTCTGCTATTCAGGCGAGACAAAAATCACAAAGAAGTATAATAAAAAGACAAGATAAGAAAATCAGATTATTTTGTAAAAAGAGAGTGAGCTCTATGTATGTCTTGGCTTGCAATCAAAATCAAATTCTATAAATATATAAATCCCAAATTTTGGCCGGGATTCTAATCTATCTGTCTTCTTGATAGTAAATTGATTCAGTTGGGATACAAAAAGTCTCTGAAAATATATAAAAATAGAATTGATTTGATCATGTTGAATGAAGATAAATCTACATGTATCATGAATCTTATAAAGCATGTATAAGATGCACAATACAGTTGTCACAAGTCAGTTTGAAAAAACCTGACAACTTAAAAGGATGTATCCTCTTTATTTCCCTCGAAAGCTTGAATAAAGTTTACCATGAAAAATCAAGTACACTGATTGCTTGATATTAATCAAATCAATACAGTATCTCAATCATTATTACAAGACAGTGCAACTTGATTTGCATCAAATAAAGCAGTGTAAACTGAATGGTGCAAATAAAGTAAACAAATTTCAAAGCAAAACTCTCTACTACTGGAATTATTGGTATGGAAACTCAACAAAATAAAGAGATTAATCAATGTCCAAACAGTACTATAGTCCAATTCTAATAATAGTAAGGATAACAAATTTTGAATTTCAGGGGGGTTATATTATGTCTGATATAAACAAACTCCAAGTTAAAAAATTTGCCTAGAATTAAACTTTTTCTGAACCGGCCACAAATTAAATATATGACTGAAAAATATTGACTGTATTTCCCTGTAAATCTTGTGCGAAACATGTATCTTTGTGATACGGATACGATCTAGCATAGAAATTTGTTGTAAATTCGAAAAAAAGGTTCGCTAATGAGAGGTGCATTGGGGTCGGGCGCTGTGCCAAAATACACAAAGGTTACAACTGTCCTATTGAGTGGGAAATTAAAAAGTAGATATCATTATTTCAAATTCCATTTTATTTGGTGTACAAACAAGCTCTCTGCTTAGAGCTGTCAACAGGATGTTGAATGAGACAGAAATACAGGTTTAATTCTCACTCACTCATGATGAACGGTTTCATCTCTCATGCATCTTAACAAATTCCCTTGTAAACTAAGCAAAAAAAGAGAGAAAATTTTGATGAACCTTGTGGTTGGGATCTTCTAAAGGCAGGTACAACCTTGCAATTTCTCGAAAGAAAACTTGCCAATCTCCTGATCTTCTTGTGATGTAAGGAAGTCTCAGGGTTTACAACAGGTAGAGGTAATACGTAAATTGCCATGGCAACAGGCAGGAACTGGTGCAGTCATATATCCCCTTCCAATCTCTATGGGATCCAACGAGGAGCAAATGTGAGAGCCTTCTCACACCCCTTTCATATAAACATTTAAGAGGAAAATCATTTTAGGGCTGATTGTAAAGAGGTTGGAACAGTCTAGACCTAGATTGATGATCCCTCAGATTTGTGAGTATTAAAATGGCTTTGACACAAGGTAGATCAATCTAATGAAGGCCCAAAGAGTGTTCCTTTTTAGGGTGGGGCTGTAAACAGGGAAGTATGCAAATAATTTCATTAGATATATCTGTTTTTATTAAGTAAACACTTTAAATCACTTTTAAAGTTAGATAAAAATAATAATCTACCTGGAATTATATGAGAAAAATGCAGGGTTTATTTATGCCAACAAAAAATGACAAAATTAGAATGTTTATTTTGTGAAAAAAAAGTTGAGAAAAGAAAACTACAAAAATATCAAGAAAGTAAATAGGAGAGACAAACAAAGGAGAATAAATTGAGGTCTACATAATTAGACAGGATGTTGCCTGAGGAAGGTCAAGAAAAGTATGCACCTGAAACAGTTCTGCCCTGTCAATAATAATAAACACAAAACCAATGTAAATTTTAAAAGATTCAGTAAAACTTCAAAGGATTTTTTGTGTTCAAATTGATTTACCTTACAATGTAGGTGATGCACTCTGAGTAGGTGTTCAACCCATGCCCACATGTTACTTGAAAAACCTTCTTTCAATCGACCCCAGTTCCATAGCTCAATCAACTGATCTTGAGATAGCTTAGGTTCCCTTGGCCGGGGGTGAAACCGCACCCTATGGCTGCACCTATCACCCTTCAGACTACCCCTCATCTCACTCCTAGCTACAGCCTCCAACACAGGAGGTGGACGCCGTGTCTTCATGGACTGAGAACGAGGCATGTAACTTCTCTGCAATCTGGTCGCCATTGTAACAAAGTCTCCCTCGTCTACTAAACAATAGTTTGAAATGGTTTACTCGATGGAATATACGTTTGCCGATATACATATACAGGCCCCGTAAGCAAATGAAAACAGTGCCACAGGTACATGTATAGATGGACTCATTATCAGTACAAAATCATAATAAACGGTAGAGGAAATACTTTTCCCTATCTCCAGTCTCAAAAGTCAATTGTACATCCCATTTCCTTCAGTCCAAGAGCAAACTTTGAAGCTTAAAGGTCTTCATTAGAACACAATTCGTAAGGAACAACATCCATCTATGTGATCATTCAATCTTCTACAGCAGCTGTTATTCACATTTCCAAAATGTCACCATCTTCCAATTATTTCAAGAGGTCAAAGATACAGGATGTGATTGAGAAACTACTGGAAGATTTCTATGATAAATAAATGACAAAATCAGTAGCTAATGACAAATAGAGAGTCACCATTGCAAGTAACAAGTGTTCATAAATGAGGGTATCGTCATTACATTGATTACGACTCCTGAGCTGTGACCCCCATAGCCAAAGTGACTCATTGCTGTGAGAAAAATCCAATGATTGAGCAAGCTTTCGTTCTAACAGCAACAGCTGTTTCTCATCATAAAAAAATTAGGGATGGATGGAGATCACAGAAACTTGGCTGATCTATCAAAATCATTCCACATCCAGAATAGATTAAAATGGCAGTCAAGAAGCACTTGATATGAGATATCTTCCTTGGTAATGAAGAGTTAATCCTTCAGGAAAAGACAATTGAAGTATCCAAGTAGGTGTATTGGTAGTGTCCCTCATTCAAGATCTTTGCACTTCTTGACAGGTAGAAGCTGAAATGGTTTTTCTATTTCAAAATCAGTTGCAGTGGAGACAATATCATAGTAATGGAGAATATTTGAAATCTAAATTATTTTAAATGTACGTTAAAAACAATACTCCTAGCATATTGTTTCAGCATTGTGCCTCTCTAATTTCTTGCACTTTGAAGGTGAAAATGAAGTGCCTCTTTGATGCAAAATAACCCAAAGACATAAATAAATCACGACATTTCGTCTTAGTCTCCCCAGTATCAATAGCTATCACATGTAATTGTTGAAGTCATCTTGGTAGAATATTGGCAAGACTAATTTCTGCCTCATCAACACTTCATTACAATTTTCTTCACAACAGGTCATCCGGGGAGCTTTTCATCAACATATTTTGTCCAACAAATTGTCAGATCTGACAAGTTTCCTTGAGTCTGATTGGCTGAGAGGCACTTTTACTATGGTGATGGTCGGATAAACCGTCTGACAAGTCCTTTCATGAAATGCTTCCCAGATATTTTTCAAAATCAAAAGGTATCAATATCAGAGATGAGCAAAACCATAACATTAAAATCAATATCTCCTGAATGTGATAAGACAGTAAATTGGTTTACGTTACTCAATTCAGTTAAAGTACACAAGAAATTGTCCTCATCCATAGAGACAGTGATCAATGGATACACTAAACATTGTGGCAATATCAACATCCAAGCTTACAGCACAACATGTCAACTGCTTGCTCCATTCACTGATTCTAACTTTCCTCAAATGGTGCACATCCTCAACGGAACAATTTGTGCTCGAACCATACATCAACAACACAAAAGCATGCACCCACACGTCAGAGGCAGGTGAATCGGGAACTACTTTCTTGATCATTCTAACTGTTCAACCTGGTAGGGGCAATACCATGATATCCTGAGCGTGATTACTCATGTTGTTTTACTTTTAACCTGATGAAAGGATGGTGATTCAACCTGGCAGTATGGTGGCTTCCATCCTCAAACAACAAAAGAATAAAACTGGAGTGTCTTGCCTATACTATTGTTTTTAAAAATGGAATATCTTTTAAAGGACAAGTCCACCCCAACAAAAACTTGATTTGAATAAAAAGAGAAAAATTCAACAAGCATAACACTGAAAATTTCATCAAAATCGGATGTAAAATAAGAAAGTTATGACATTTTAAAGTTTCGCTTCATTTCACAAAACAGTTATATGCGCATCCCGGTCGGTATGCAAATGAGGGAACCGATGACATCACTCACTCACTATTTCTTTTGTATTTTATTATGTGAAATATGAAATATTTTGATTTTCTCGTCATTGTCTAATGAAATGAAGTTTCATTCCTCCCTGAACACATAGAATTCCATTATTTTAACATTTTGTGGTTCAGGCAATGAGGTCCTAATCGTCAAATTCGTAAAAATTGAAATATTGTATAATTCAAACAATAAAAAACAAAAGAAATAGTGAGTGAGTGACATCATCGACTCTCTAATTTGGATGTAACTGGCTCGTTCATATAACTATTTTGTTAAAGATAAGCGAAACTTTGAAATGTCATAACTTTCTTATTTTACATCCGATTTTGATGAAATTTTCAGCATTTTGCCAGTTTGATTTTTCTCTATTTATTCAAATCAACATTTATCTGGGGTGGACTTGACCTTTAAATACGGTAAAAATGACCACTTGGTCTAAACTCTCTTTTTTCTGCTTTCTGTTTGATCTCACTAATTTGTCTAACAATCATTTAGTTTAAATGTAATTTAGCCCATTTACACTCTGTCATATTTTGAGTTAAGCTATACCCATAATATCCACTCAGTCTAACCCCATTCTCTATGGTTAGTTAAACTATTTATGGTCTCTTATCTGAAGAAGTGAGTTCTATATCAGCGATGGTAGACCAAATGATAATTACACCATATCAATAGTACACAGAATGGATTAAGCCGTGATTGCGTTTAGACGACCTAAGACTTAGACCATATGCTGATAGACCTAAATGATACAAATGTTCAACAATGGCCCCAGGAGAAATATGTTTTCACTCATTACTTCATACTGAATAAAATAAACCCCAGATAAAAATTGTTTTCTTGACATTAATTGATTTGATTGATTGATTTATCATTAATTAATTAATTCATTCATTTTATTATTAATTTCATATTTTTATCTCTTTTAGTATTACATTTTAAATTTATTTATTCATTCTTTTTCAATTTTAATTTTTTCAACTTTTTATTATTTTATTTATTTTTTATTATTATGTATATATATATATATATATATATATTTTTTTTTTTTGGGGGGGGCGGACGCTCAATACGAATAGGAAAAAAAGAGGAAGAGTGGATCCCTCCCTCCTTCCACCTGTCATTGTAACACACAATGATATCAAAGTGTACTCCACATGATACTATGAACAAGCTGTTATAATAACAGGTGACGTATCATACTTGATCTTTTGTTTTAGTCACAATTCCAGTCCAGGCACTTCCGTTTCAACTTGTACAGGCACAGCCATGGTATTCTTGAAGGGGCCTTGGAGACCATGACAACCCCATGATAAACACAAAATGACAGCATTTTATCATGGTATCCCTCTGCAACCAAGTGTTGCCAGTAAGCTAACATTCAACTAGAAGAAGTTTCACCCAAAGAAACAGGTATTACAGCCCATAATGACCACCTGCTAAAAGAGACTTATCTTGTTCTCTTCCTGTCTTACAGATAGGTTTAACTGTAATTTTAATTTTTTATTTGTTAAACGAGCTTCCACCTACAATCATCATCTCCAATACTTGCAAGAATGCAATACCCTCCGTTTTAAATTCTCTATACCGGTACTGCTCAAACTGATTTTGTTTAAAGAAAAGATCAAAGGGTTTTTCATCAAATGGAGAAAAATTCAACTCAATCAATAGGTGTACAATTACCAAATAATACTATCTATCCTTTTAATAATCCACCCCAAGCTGACTGATCTGAGCAATTGACTGAGGATAGGGTAGTTTTATACTTTTGCTCCTTTTCTTAATTTAATTCATATTATATCACATAAAAGCAATCTTATGTTCTTCAAAATTACTTGACATCTAAAGTATTAATGTATAATTACTAATGACTCAGGCTGAGGATGAGGTTTTATTACCTTGGAATATGTTTTGTTTATGTTCTAATTATTTTTATCTTAAAGTTGATATTGTGATGTTCTTTTGGTAATAATACAGGCCTGAAAAAAAGTAATTAAAAATCATCATTAATTAAAAAATCATTAAAAATATTACTGTCTGTAATTTTGTTAAAGGTAACATACAATTTTGCATTTTTCACATCCATATCATTACCTTTTGGTAATATGAAGGGGTAGAAGTGAAGAAGAGTCCCAATTACAAAACTTATTGAGAAAAAAAAATGATTTCACATATTTTATAATCATTCCAACAGATGATACCACATCAATGACGTGTCCTAAAGCTTTGACTCTGGGTGGCTTTATTGAAAATAAAAAAACCTTTATTTGGTTTCAGATTTTATCTAATGTATAGCAAGCCACTGGTTAACAATCCCGGGCCCCATTCTTACAAAGAGTTGCGATTGATCCGATCAATCACAACTATGGACAGCCACCAATCTCAACATCCATTTATTCATGTTTGTTCAAATATTTTACAACTACATGTATGATTCATGCATTCATTGTTTTCTTGAAAATTCACTGTGCTTCTCTTTGTTTACAAAGGACATTGTGGAAATTTCCTTTGGAAAAATTTATGACACTGATGGATTTCCATAGAGTTACGATTGATTGGATCAATTGTAACTCTTTGTAAGACGGGGCCCTGGTCGTCACTTAGGTTTTATAATTTTACTTGCATAATATTACTTGCACTTCAAGAATAATATATGTTGCATTGAATGCAAGAAAACTTGAATACAATTTTACAATTAAACACTTGCCAGCAAAGAGGCTTTCCATCATCAATGTACTTCATATGCAGGCAGTTATCAAAATAAATTGTATAATTGACAGAATATCATCTCAAATCATTCTTCACAGATACATGTAGTTGAGAATTACAGGAGGCAACACTTAAATTCTTTGAGCTGTCAAGTTCTAATTGATTTGATCTCCAAGAAGGAAGGTGATACTCAACACCTCTTATTTCCAAAGGGACTTAATTGGCAATGAAGAAGGGTGACACACTAGCTAAGCATATTAGCTTCAAACAATCAAAAACTCCCCAAGAGTTCCAAAGGTGGGTAAAAAAAGCCATAACACAAAGGATTATGGGATAGCTTACACCCATAAGCGTGCACACCGTATCCATGTAGCAGTCAAATGTGGGTCAGTTTTGTTCAAGAAAACTTGTACACTGAAATCTTTAAATTTCTTTGCTGGATAGCAAGGTTCTACTGTACATGTATGAAAAACCAATGAGATTATGTTCATTATTCTATATTTACCATTACCATCTGAATGAGTTACTTCTGAGTGGGCCATTAATATGGTCCTGCTGTCTGAGTGAGTTACTCCTGAGTGGGCCATTAATATGGTCCTGCTGTCTGAGTGAGTTACTCCTGAGTGAGCCATTAATATGGGTTGTCTGACTAAGTTACTCCTAAGTGGGCCATTAATATGGTCCTGCCATCTGAGTGAGTTACTCCTGAGTGGGCCATTAATATGGTCCTGCTGTCTGAGTGAGTTACTCCTGAGTGGGCCATTAATATGGTCCTGCTGTCTGAGTGAGTTACTCCTGAGTGAGCCATTAATATGGTCCTGTCTGACTAAGTTACTCCTGAGTGGGCCATTAATATGGTCCTGCCATCTGAGTGAGTTACACCTGAGTGGGCCATTAATATGGTCCTGCTGTCTGAGTGAGTTACTCCTGAGTGGGCCATTAATATGGTCCTGCTGTCTGAGTGAGTTACTCCTGAGTGAGCCATTAATATGGTCCTGTCTGAGTGAGTTACTCCTGAGTGAGCCATTAATATGGTCCTGTCTGACTACTGTAAGTTACTCCTGAGTGGGCCATTAATATGGTCCTGCCATCTGAGTGAGTTACTCCTGAGTGGGCCATTAATATGTTCCTGCCGTCTGAGTTACTCCCAAGCGAGCCATTAAATGGTCCTGCCGTCTGAGTGAGTTACTCCCGAGCGGGCAATTATTCTCATGAGTCTGAGTGAGTTACTCCTGAGCGGGCCATTAATATGGTCCTGCTGTCTGAATGAGTTACTCCTGAGTGGGACATTAATATGGTCATAAGTCTGATTAAGCTACTCCTGAGTGGGCCATTAATATGGTCCTGCTGTCTGAGTGAGTTACTCCTGAGTGGGCCATTAATATGGTCCTGCTGTCTGAGTGAGTTACTCCTGAGTGAGCCATTAATATGGTCCTGTCTGACTAAGTTACTCCTGAGTGGGCCATTAATATGGTCCTGCCATCTGAGTGAGTTACTCCTGAGTGGGCCATTAATATGGTCCTGCTGTCTGAGTGAGTTACTCCTGAGTGGGCCATTAATATGGTCCTGCTGTCTGAGTGAGTTACTCCTGAGTGAGCCATTAATATGGTCCTGTCTGACTAAGTTACTCCTGAGTGGGCCATTAATATGGTCCTGCCATCTGAGTGAGTTACTCCTGAGTGGGCCATTAATATGTTCCTGCCGTCTGAGTTACTCCCAAGCGAGCCATTAAATGGTCCTGCCGTCTGAGTGAGTTACTCCCGAGCGGGCAATTATTCTCATGAGTCTGAGTGAGTTACTCCTGAGTGGGCCATTAATATGGTCCTGCTGTCTGAGTAAGTAACTCCTGAGTGGGCCATTAATATGGTTATGAGTCTGAGTGAGTTACTACTCAGTGGGCCATTAACATGGTCCTGCTGTCTGAGTGAGTTACTCCTGAGTGGGCCATTAATATGGTCCTGCTGTCTGAGTGAGTTACTACTCAGTGGGCCATTAATATGGTCATGCTGTCTGAGTGAGTTACTCCCAAGCGGGCTATTAATATGGTCAAGCTGTCTGAGTGAGTTACTCCTGAGTGGGCCATTAATATGGTCCTGCTGTCTGAGTAAGTCACTCCTGAGTGGGCCATTAATATGGTTATGAGTCTGAGTGAGTTACTACTCAGTGGGCCATTAACATGGTACTGCTGTCTGAGTGAGTTACTCCTGAGTGGGCCATTAATATGGTCCTGCTGTCTGAGTGAGTTACTACTCAGTGGGCCATTAATATGGTCCTGATGTCTGAGTGAGTTATTACTCAGTGGGCCATTAATATGGTCCTGCTGTCTGAGTGAGTTACTCCTGAGAGGGCCATTAATATGGTCCTGTCTGACTGAGTTACTCCTGAGAGGGCCATTAATATGGTCCTGCCGTCTGAGTGAGTTACTCCTGAGCAGGCCATTAATATGGACCTGCCATTGGAGTGAGTTACTCCTGAGCGGGCCATTGATATGAACGTGCCATTTGAGTGAGTTACTCCTGAGCAGGCAGGAGAGGTATTTTCTTATTCATGACCTCAAACCAAGGAAAATGCTGTCATTATGTGTCTATCCCCGGGCTGTTATGGTCTCCAAGGCCCCATCAAGATCAGATGACCGTCTCATTAGCTAAGAATAATTATTTGTTCATGATTGTGTGAATTTTGTCTGTAGGCCTACAGTGTTCGATTCTCACCACTCTGTCTAATAAACTTTCTCTTTCCCTCACTTTGTATTATCTGGGAAGGTTTCTGGAAAAGTTTTATAAGTGAATTTCACTGAATTTTTTGCTCTAAGTAAATCTGATGCAAGGATTGGCAGTAGCTTATAACATCTGTCACTGAAATCACTGATAAAATTTGTTATGAAACACTCCATTGTTCCTTCCTTCTTCTCTCAATGGTCTTCATTGACACATGTGAGAGGTCGTATCTCTCCTCATTCACTTCTTTATTTACTACGTTCCCCTCCCCTTCCCTTTTCATAATTACATTATCTCTGAATACTCTCTCCCTCTTTTCTTTATAATTTCCTCCATTCTCCATTATCACTTTATTAGAAATAGTTTTTTTTTTCTCTTCCCTTCATTCTCTTTTTTTCTCTGTCTCTCTTCCATTTTCTCTTTATTTACCTTCCCCTCTCCTTTTCTCTATGAATATCTATTTTCTTCCCCTCTCATAACTCTTCAATCTTGTCATGAATTACCAACACTCCCTCCAGCCTCAATCATATCCACTCCCCCTTCTTCATGTCCCCCTCTCTATTTCCCCCCTTTCTCCCCCTTTCCCATTCTCTCTTTCTCTCTCCCTCTCTAACACCCCTCTTTTTGTTCCAAATAAGATTTCAGAAATCCCTCTGTGAGGCTATTATATACATGTAAACAATGAAAACTTCTAAACCAACTAATTCTTGGTAGGTGTTGAGATAAAGAACAGCCACCTAATTTTTGTTACCAATGACAAAATTTCCTATTTCTAGTTTCATATTCTCTGGCCCAAATACCTGCGATGTTTCCTTGTTATTATCCCCTTCCTAATAACTCTGCTCTCTGTGATGTTATGATGCTGGGACTGTTTATGGAACAGTATCTTGAACAGTTCAGCATTTTGTGTTTTCCATTCAATCTAATAACAAGAGTGTCGCTAGGGCGAGCACATAATACGCCCACCTGTAATGTGGAAAATGGAGTTATTGGTCGAGCAAGAAAAGTGGAAGGTGGCGACTTGACTTTTGACCTTCTGACCTCAAAATCAATAGAATTCCTGGGATTCATGCTAGTATCATACACACATCATACGAGCCAAGATTAAGTAAGAGTGAAGTTATCACGTTTACAAAGACTTCAGAAGGGTAAGATAAAAACATGTCACTGTGACCTTGACCTTTGACCTTTTGACCTCAAAATCAATAGGCTTCCTGAGATCCATGCTAGTATCATATACACCAAATTATATGAGCCAAGGATAAGTTAAACTGAAGTTATCACGTTTACAAGGACTTCAGTAGGGTAAAATGAAAACACGTCACTGTGACCTTGACCTTTTGACCTCAAAATCAATTGGCTTTCTGTGATCCATGCTAGTATCATACACACCAAATTATATGAGCCTATGTTACGTTAAACTGAAGTTATCGTGTTTACAGGGAAAAGTAAATGGACGCACGGACAGAAAGACACCGAGCGTGATACCATAATACATGGGCCTTAAGACAGAGGAAGAGATATGTACAAGGTATGTTGTAAAGCAGGATATTTATCACATAAAGTCAGGAGACAATTACATGTATTATACAGGATGACTTGCATCTTTGCATTGTTCATGATCTGAAAACCAACAAGCAAACCAACCATCAAACGTCACTGAAAAATCTCCATGTTATAAACCTATACTTTGGTTGGAAAAAAAGTGTATTAATCTTAAATGAAATATACATGTATGAGGAGAGATACATGGGAAGGAGAGTGGCAGTATTTCAATTAAATCTTTAGCATTTTGTTGATTACTTTCAGCAAATGAACGCTAGTAGTAGGTGATGTATGTAAGACAAGGGTATCCTTTCATCAGGTTTGTCAGCACTTTGCCATTCTCTGAGAGTTACAAAGCTTCTCAGAAAATCAAAACCAAGGATTTCAACCATCAGTCCTGACACCCCCATCATTCCGCCTTCCTCCTTTACTTTTTCTTTCTTTATTAGCCCTATTTCTATGAATAACACTGCATGAACACAAGCAGAAAGCAGTGTCAAATTAAATCTGCCCAGTAGATGGCGCTCTGTAAATGCAGAACACCTTCTACATAAATTGATCCTTTTACTGTGCATGAAGCATTACAGTTTACTTCATTTGTGCAAGCGTACTACATGTAGCTTGCATGGTGCATTGCCTGTTTTGTGGAGCATTGCTCTAACCTTAAAGAGAATCAAACTTTAAAACCGTCTGTTTTGTGGAGCATTGCTCTAGCCTTAAAGAGAATCAAACTTTCAAATCATCTGTTTTGTGGAGCATTGCTCTAGCCTTAAATAGAATCAAACTTTAAAACTGTCTGTTTTGTGGAGCATTGCTCTAGCCTTAAAGAGAATCAAACTTTGAAATAATCTGTTTTGTGGAGCATTGCTCTAGCCTTAAAGAGAATCAAAATTTAAAACTGTCTGTTTTGTGGAGCATTGCTCTAGCCTTAAAGAGAATCAAACTTTAAAACCGTCTGTTTTGTGGAGCATTGCTCTAGCCTTAAAGAGAATCAAACTTTAAAACCGTCTGTTTTGTGGAGCATTGCTCTAGCCTTAAAGAGAATCAAACTTTAAAACTGTCTGTTTTGTGGAGCATTGCTCTAGCCTTAAAGAGAATCAAACTTTAAAACTGTCTGTTTTGTGGAGCATTGCTCTAGCCTTAAAGAGAATCACTTTAAAACCGTAGGTTTATACAGTTTTAGCCAATTTAATGTATCACTGGTAAATGGTATCCTTGTAATTTTTCTTTTACTAATTCATCATTGTAAATACGTTGAGAGATCTCATACTTCAGATTGGAGATATTGGAGTTTTGTAAAATCTTATCTCTTGTCTTCAATATTCATGCAGCCTCAATTCTCCTATGTATACATGTACATACCTTCCGAATAAATCTGAATTTTTCTGAAAATATGCATGAATAATTTACTCTCCTAAATGATAATTTAGGGTACCCATCGAGTGTCTTACCATTTGAATATTCTTGACTTCTTGTTCCAGATCTAAAAGCCCTGATGATGGTGGTGATGCAGTGTCTAATTCAGCAGCTAGCGCTGTCAGTTTAGGCTTGTCAACCTGGGCGTATATAGGATCAGAACCATTCACTGTTCCTTCTGCTGGGGGTGGATTCTAGGGTTCAAAGGTTACAAGTCAAACGTTACAGGTCAACATGGAATATATATTCTCTTCATTATTGTTGATCACATGTACTTTAAATTTATGTACAGATTTCTTAATGAAATAAATGAAAGTATGCAATTTTTTAATATACCTTTAACCTTATGTATTCATTACTACATCAAAACAATCTTTAAAAATAATTTTACACACAGTGAAAATTAATTTGAGATATGGGATTATAATATATTATATTGCAGCAGTCCACAGTCTTACTCCATACCCTAGGACAATGCACTCAAGCCCTTTAACAGATACATATAATTTCTGACTATAGTTTTCCGTGACACTGATCATTAAGTATCAAATTAATTTTGAAGAGGAATTGTCACACACTATTTTGTAGAAATAATATCAAGTTTCTCTCTAAATGAACCATCCTCAATAATATCAGTAAGTACAAGAAATCTGAGGGGTCAAATTCAGATTCTATCTTCCAAGTTCAGAATAGTTGCAAGAGCTGGATTTTAAACAGGAATATCTTTTCCTCACATGAAATTTTGGTAATTAATGCTTTGTGTGCAGAGTACAGGGTAGGAATTAGTTTTTTTTTTTAGGGGCTACTTTTTTTTTTTCATTGGGGCTACCACTGAATATCTTGGGGCTATTTTCTAATTCATGGGGCTACTTTTTTTATCGCATATCAGCAATTACCTTTTGACATTCCGAGACTCAATGTGATGCCTAAAAGCTCAGAACATTTTTAACTATAATTACTGTAGGCTACAGGCCTTACAATAAACAACAGTGATCCCACCAGAGCAGTGGCGTACCTAGGATTTTCCACAGGGGGGGCAAATTCGTCCGCCCAAAAATGTGACAAGCAAAAAAAAAAAAAAAGTCTTCAACCACAAATATAGGATTTCGTACCAGAAAAAAATTGACAAGCAAAAAAAAAAAAAAAAAAAGTGCATGGGTTGTGACTCGTCAGGGGGGGGGGCAGACCCCCCCCCCCCCCGTAGGTACGCTAGTGCACCAGAGTCGCCCTCAGCTTCACACACTTCAGATTTGAGCCAATCGAGGCCCCAAGACTTTATTGTCAATTGTCTCTGTACAGTACTGTTTCTTTTTCTGTTTCTTTTTTGGCTTATCCTTCTCAACAGTATCTCGATTTGGAGAGGCTTCTGGCGCTGGCTCTGGCCGTTTGGCAAAGCCAGGTTGAACTCGAATTAGAAACTTATCCATCTCGCACTCCGACTCGACGATGTCGATAATCAGCGCTGTCACAATCACCAGCTGATCGCATACAATTCTGTGCATGCCTAGTACACATAATATACCGTACGATGCACGTGGTCTCGTTACCAGCTGTGCAGTCTAATCGTGCACGCGTACATGTACATAAGCCATGCGGCAAGTGCGTCAATAATTCTAAAAAACCCGTGCTAAAGACTATGCGTACTCCGCATCCCATATTGCATTGCGCGTTTATTTACAATCGCGAAGCTTCCGGTATTACGGAAGGTTCGGATATTGCATCGACCGTTCAACTTAAAGCTGGCAAGAGCGATATAAAAGATACGCTTGCTCCGCCGCCGGAGAACGTAATTATGTGAAGTATTTTTTACATTGTCGATGGTATTTTATTGGGGCGATTCTGAAATAAATAGTCGCCCCAAAGCATTGGGTTTTGAGAATTTTTAGGGGCGATTTGGGCTGTCATGGGGGCAAAATCGCCCGTCGCCCCCGTGTCAGAGTAGGGCATGTTCATGCTATTATGAGGCATTTTATTGTTTTGAAGTTTGAACAAAAGTAATCGATACCGGTCAGATCATCAGGCAAGCTACACTTTTCATCACATAAAAGGACAAGATCCTATTGAAAGCTTCAAGCATGTACAGTAAAATTTACTTGAAAAAAAACTCCACTCTTCAGTTAAATTCAAGTAATACATTCTTATACCCTTTAATATATCCCAAGCATGATTCCATAGTGAACACTTTTGAGTCATATGAAATATTTCATGTACTTTAACTCAATTCAACTTGAAAGAATCTATGTTTTGACTATTTGAAACCAAACAATGATCTACCCGAATGGGATGATCATACTCCTATAAATACAGCGCTAACATTGCATTATGAGCAAACATGCTATTATGCTACCGAATCAGTAGTTATAATAATAATAATAATAATGTTGAATGTGGAAAATTAGCCTCTGCCTTTATAACCCATCTAATTGTTCACTCTTATGCATTTACCCATCCTTGCAATGTTATTCTTTTAAAAACCACTTTACTAGGCATCCTGTTATCACTTAGCAGAAGCTAAAAAAATGTAACGGATACTTATTGAGTATCCACAAAAGATAGGGTAGCTGGAAAGGAAACTGTGACTCAAGTACTACAGTGTCTTAGAACAATTTATGTTTAGGCATCACTGTTGCATTATTCTAAATTATTCTAAAGTTAAAGGGGAAGTTCACCCTGAAGAAAAGTTTTTTGTAAAAATAGCAGAAAATATAATAAAAAATATTGAAGGTTTGAGGAAGATCCGTTAAAGATTAAGAAAGTTATTAGAGTTTTTAAGTTTAACCCTTTGGGTGCGGGCCCGCGAATCAGGATAGTTCTCCCTGCGGCGGAGCCGTTTTTGGTACATTGCTGGTATTTGGATCTGTGGCGGTGTTTTCCGAATCAATTGCTAATTGTGCCAAACTGATGTGTTTTCAGGATTTTTAGTAAATGTAAAGATGAAAGACCAGACATTTTTCTTTCTAGAAATAAAGGTTTCGCTTCTCAAATCAACAAATTTACGAGGAAAAAGTCGTGTTATTTTGTCAAATCTTCGCTTTCCCCCAAGTCAATAGCCACTGTGTACAAAAATGCGTAAGGGCAATCAGCACGCGCGGACAGGTCGGGTTCGATCGATACCGCTTTATTGTCTGCTCTCGTGCTATTTTCCTTGCCTATTGGTCTCTTTAGCTTCTTGTATAGAGATCATTTGCAAAGTGTATAATTACGACGATAATCTGTTTTGGGTGTAATCACAGCATACCAAATACTTTTATTTTCCAGAATGAATAAAAAAGGGTGAATATTCCCTTGCAAGTACGATGATGATGATTTAACACTGTGCAACGAAAGTGCGAAACTATTTTGTGATTTTTGGCTTCTGGGCTTCAAGACGGTGGCCTCAATGCGGTTTCACTAAATATCGCCTTTCGTATCTTCTTTTCATACATTATAGTTTTCTTTACAGTCTATTTTTCCACGCAGCGCTGTTGTAATAAAAAAACAATTTTGTTCCTGAAGATTGTATACCAGTATTCGATTTGTTTTCCTGTTGCAATTTCAAAGAGTGAAGAGGGTAAATGTGACTCAAATTGTGGATCTGAAATCAACCTCCCAACGCTCTCCTCGTCTCGTTCTACTATGGTTCATTATTAGTTTTATCATTTGAACTGATTATGCTTTTTTTTTCAATTTTTCAGTGCAAAATTTTTCATCTGGGAGAGAAAGAGAGAATGTGACTATTCGCCAGTTAAAAAAATAATAATAATTGGCGAAAAAGTACATGTAAGAAAATCAATAAAATTCGAGTCGGTATCAACATTTTTTTTGGTGGTCATAACGGGGGAAAAAACTGGCCAGGTCGATCTTTATTCTTATCTTTTCTACTGCGTTATTCGCAATCAAAAAAAGAAAATTGGAGAAAGCAACAAACAAGCAATATTACCGTAAGTCAGAACATTTTCCTTAGGGGGGGGGGAGGGCTAGGTCAAACTTTTTAAAAGTAATGTAACCAAAAAATGAAGTCATGTTATTCTTTTAAGTAGATATTCATTGAATTTTGCAAAAGCGCACTTGTCTATTCCCCCTTTTATCTCTGTCTCTCTCATTCTCTCTGCCTTTCGTTCTCCATGACATCTGGAAAAAAAAATTTCTATAATTTCCCCAAATGATTCTTCTTTCAACCCTTTATGCATCATCACCAAGGGAAAGCGCTTTTATGCCATATATAAATCACTGACGGTAAAAATTCATACGATGTCATAAGCACCTGTGTTGTCGGTAAATGAGACAAAGTTTATTTATTCTTTTTATTAGATACGGTATGTTGGTCGAAATAAAAAGAAAAAAAAAGTATTCATAAAAGCTTTTTGTATTGCTAAGTACGAAAAGCATTCAATAGGTCATCTTCCCTTTGTTCGGGGTGTTGACCATCTGTGTCCTGCTCTTTTCGGAAGGAATTTGTTTGAGTGGCCGCCCTGACAATCTTTTGTTCGGGTAGTCACAAGTGCCATATCAAGAACTACATGGACGTTTCCCTTTTGAAAAGAGCATAAGATGAATGGTGTGCTAAACTGCTTTCTTTTCTCTTTTTTTTTCAGAATAGGAGACAAAAATAATAACAATATGAGAAGAAGAGGGATGATGGGGAGGGAAAAGTTCAAAAGTGCACCGAGATCAGCTCAAAGTACCAAGACATTACTTTTGTACAAGCTTGTTGTTTTTCTGAAAATACAATCGATGAAACCAATGAGATATCATTCTAGAGTGATATCTCCTTGATGAAACAAATAATAAGACCAAAATGGTGAATAAACGCGTAGCTTATTATGTGACGATCTTGCAGAAAAAATGTTAGCGTATCTATCAGAACGATATGGATCCAAAGAACAAATCACGTGATCAGGCCTTGTGCGCGCGCGTACGCGCTCGTCACAGAATTTATCCTCCCCGTCTGACTCCACCGAAAAAATCGGGTAAAGTTGAAATGATATCCTATTTTCGCGATTTTTTCCCACGTAGCTGTATACATGTATTTTTTTCATTCTGTTATCGAAATAGGAATAGTACATAACAATTACGAAAAACCTTAAAAACTTCATCGAATTAAACCAAACAAATCTTGGCTTCTGTAGAAGCCCGTTGTAGCTAAGTGAACGACTCGCTGGGCTTCTGTGGAAGCCCGTCGTACCCAAAGGGTTAAGATTTGTGACGTCATAAACGAGCAGCTGCCACATATGTTAATATGTAACATAAAATGCATGAATTTTTTTCTTAATAGTTCCTGATGACTTATTTTTCTTTTCTTTTCATGATCGGGTGTGAAATGATTTGCCTATTAATATACAAAGGTACAGTAAAAACCATTTTCAATTTTCTGAGAAAATGACGTTTTATTGATATTTTACCATTAGCTATGTAGGAATTCTGCTCGCATATGATGTCACAAATCAAATACTTAAAATTATAATAACTTTTGTATTCTTTGATGGATTTTTCTCAAATCATTGGCAATAATTTTAATTTTTCAATAATTTTTTTGTCAGGGTGAACTTCCCCTTTAAAGATTAAGGAATTTTTAAGTTTTGGATTTGTGACGTCATAAACGAGCCTGCTGCCCCATATGTTATGTAATATTAAATACAAAATTTCACTCTTTTAAAGGTTCATGATGACTTATGCTTGTTTTATTTTTAGGAACAGGTGTAAAATGATTTGTCTATTGATATACATGTAGTGAAGGTATAGTAAAAATCATTTTCAATTTTCTAAAAAATTACATTTCATTGATTTTTTTACAATGTGATACTAGTATGTAAGAAAGTTGCTCGTGTGTGATGTCACAAATCAAATAATTAAAATTCTAATAGCTTTTTTATTCTTTGATGGATTTTCCTCAAACATTCGGCAATATTTTAAAGCATTTTTTCTGCTATTTTTACAATAAAATTGTTGTCAGGTTGAACTTCCCCTTTCACTGGGCCCATTTTCATTAGATCTGCTATGACCAATGCAACAATACACTGATAATGATTTTATGAATATCAGCCTTTTTACTTAACAATTTTCAAAATTGTGTTTTTCCTTCTAATGGAAATGTAATCAAAGCGGTTCATTTTGATTAATCTGTTTCATGAATATTCAGCTTTGTCCTATTCCAATTTATGAACCTCAAAAATTGAATAAATTCTTTCTTTTCTTTTTTGCCTTAAGGACGTTCCACAGTTAAAGTGAAATCCATGTCATTTTCACCATACTTTGCACATAGATACTTTAGAACCTTAATATTCGAAATATGCAAAAATTAACATAGGTCCATGTGCTTGATTTTTTGCTATAGAGCTTCAAAGTTCACCCAAATTGATGTTCTTAAGAATTGCGCATTCAAAAGAATTTGGCATTTTTAGACCGCCCAAGATTACTACAATGAGTTTAAACCTCTATTACTCAGTCAAAATACATGAAAAAGTCATCAAATTTCACAAGAGAGTTAATGATTATATCATTAGAATGGAAAATCTATGTATAGTGCTATTTATTTGCAATTTTAAATTTAACAGCACTGTCAGTTCTTAAAAATGGCGTAAAAGATAACAAAATCCCAATCTAAAAAATGTGAAATTTCAGTAACAAACTACAAACGTACAATAAATGCTGCACTTTATTCAAAATCCATGTCATTTTCACCAAAATTTGCAGAGTTGTAGAGGAAGGTATACCTAAGAGGTACAAACATTAAAAAATAGGGGTTCATGTGCTTGTTTTTAAACTATCAGCATTTTTATTAGAGCAAATGTGCTTTTTAAAACACCAAAAATGCGCCGAATGCTTTGTATCTGTGTGAAGAAAAAATCAAAACCACTCTACCATTTATTCAAACTCGGGGTAATATTAGTGATTCTTGGCAGCACTGCAGAGTAAAGTATTTTGAAATTGTAGAGAATTTTTTTTTTGAATGGTCCATGGAATAATTCCATTTTTTAGCATCATGAAATAACGCATCGGATCTGCAGTTAAAGTGCAGAAGATGAGAAAAATCAGCTCATACCCGCAGCTAATTAATCACCTGTTCATCCATTGTGACGTCAGCGCGCAGAGTGTAAACTATGCGCAGATCATAATGCGCACAGACATAACTGTGGAACGTCCTTAAAGGAGAATGAAACCCTTGAAACCAGCTGAATCCATATCAAAGAGAAAAATCAAAGAAACATATTGTTGAAAGTTTGAGGAAGATTGAATGAATAATAAGAAAGTTATGAGCATTTGAATATTGAGATCACTAATGCTATGTAGATCCTCCCATTGGCAATGCGACCAAGATCTGTGATGTCACACACGTACAACTCCCTCATTACTTTAGTACTTATTTCACTTACATTCTCACTTTTATAGAGTCTATCACAAGGTGAGGTGTTCTCTTTATGAGAGGACAAGTACAGAGGTTTCACAACATTATATCATTGATGAATCGTTTGTCATATGATTAGAATGAGCAAAAATAGATGTTTTGGGGTATATTTTCAGTGTCCAAAAGGGGAGAGTTGTTCATCTGTGACATCATAGATCTTGGTCGCATTGCCAATGGGAGGATCTCCATAGCATTAGTGATCTCGACATTCAAATGCTCATAACTCTTCTATTGCTAGTCCTATTTTACTCAAACTTTTGTTGATCTTATTCTTTAATTTTTCTGCTTTCACAAAAGCTAACTTGCTCCAAGAGTTTCATTCTCCTTTAATAATAATAATAGCTGGTTTCATAAAGCACTTTTTACCTGAGGATACAAAGCGCTGCTATTATTAATAGTAGCACTATTATTATCATATCACCTCTGGCTTTAGCTGTGCTCCCCATATAGACGCTCAAGCATTAAAAGAATTTCTTCTACCGGGTACCAATTCACCTCACCTGGGTTGAGTGCAGCACAATTGGGTAAAATTCTTGACTGGGATCGAACCCACGTCCCTCAGATTGAAAGACGAGAGTCATAACCACTACACGACGATGCCCCCACTGTGCTTCACACTTTACTTTTAATGTCTAAATCTTTAATTGCCACGCATTGTGCACTGCCTTACTATTATGATTTCATAGAATTCATCACTTCCTGATGAAGTTCTATTGGTGAAAAATTTATTTATTTTGTTTCACACATGGTTGTCTTAAAGGTAAATGCTAGTTTTGGTAATGATATCAAAATGAGTTCGTACAGAATCCAATGAAATGACCACCAAAGTGTCTGTTTGTATAAATAAAACGCGTGTGCCAAAGGATTCTGGAAGAAATTGTGTAATTGCTGAGAAATCAGCAAATAAGCACAGGATTCGGGTAGAGCGTCGGGCCGACGCTCAAAGCAATAATTATACACTGTCCCACGTGCGCTTATCTGTGTTGGGGAAGTTCAGTCTGAACATTTTCAGCGTAGATTTCAAGATTTCACAAAGTTCAGTTTATGTAACTGTACCAGATCTAGATCCTCGATGATATACTGAAAATTAAGCCTGGTTTTACAGACTTTCTCATGAAATCAGTGTTTATGCAACTACTGGAATTTCTCTTTAATTACTTTGTCTTTTCATTATTGCAACTGCAACCGATGCAGTACCAACCTATTTATTCTCATTAAAAATAACAAAATGTGCGAATCTAATCCTTGTACACTTCAGCCTGTTATCCTGTTTCATAACTACACAATACATTAGAAGTTTGCACATTTTAAGACTGTACATGTAGTTCATAAATCCACTAGGAATGCTTGATATCACTCACAACAACTTGATATTAATCTCTAAAAATCAGCAAGCTTTTCAAAACCAAAGTCAAAGTCCAAAGATTAGCATTCTTAATCACAACCATCTACAAGGATTGTTTACAATCTTTCTATTGACTTAAGACTCCTCAGATTTTTACAAATACACATGTTATCTAATCTATAAGCAGGAGCTCTGTTACCCCTATGTGAATAAACCTGTACTGAACGCATGTTGTTATGAAATTGGGATTTTAGGGCATGACTTGTTTCAATTCCCATAGCGCTTTGCATAAATAGAATCTTAAGTCCAAACACTTCAGTGTAAAGTGATATCAAAGGGATGTATGTATTTAATGGTAAAAAATAAAAGATGATATGAAGTGGTTAGTATTTACATGTAGATGCAGGAATGACCTTTTTTCTAGTAAATGCATAAAGAAAGTTTAAAATGCACAGAAAGTTTAAAACTATTTAGATCTTTCTAAGCCTTGACTTATGATGATAAAAGCTTTACTGTTCTGATAACCCTGGCATTAACATAACTAAAAGCAAAGTTTGCCAAGAAATTCTTCCTACTTCTATCCATGCATCAGCTCTTAGCAAAACCATGCAAAATGTGGAGTGATTATGTATCATGAAAAGGGTGTTACAAGAAAATATTTGCAATCAATTGCAAATTAATGTTGCTAATATACAATTGACATACATGTATCTGATGCTACATTTAGCCTAAAATTATTGATGCAATATACATTGTAAGATGCCACCGTATAAGAAAACATCATCTATTGATATTTGCTTTCAGCATGGATATTGAACAATCTATTAAAGCAATCCCACTATTTGTGGCAAAATGTTATCACTTGAGTGCAATAGGTCACATGTAATTGGCACCGGGGGATGAGTGGGCTAGGTCATCGGCATGGTTACGTAAGGCGCGCCCGCACATGATAACACGGGAAATGCAATTACAGTCAATCATGATCGACCTGAGCGGAAGCAGTTCTGTTGACACCACATTTCGCGCATGCGCACTTATGATTAAAACAGGTGCGCGATCTCGGATTACGAGCCAAGGTCGCTCTTCCTTCGAAAAACCCGGGGGATAGAACCGGGAGACGATCCTCCAGACCGTCCAGACTGTCGATTTTCCGGGGGATGTCCCGGGTCTGAACAGGGTGATAGTATCAATGTCCATGATTACCTACAACTGAGTACTGATTGTGATCATGTAAACACCTAGAAATCACCATCTATTCATTTAAAACGTGAGGTTCTCGTTCGCATCACTTCAAATCAACTCTTGATAACTTCAGAATTGTCTGAAGCCACTTCACTGCGCATCGCATGCGTTAATCAGACCCAATACACTCATAGCAGAATGTTGTATATTATTTCATTATTTCTCAGAATTATAAATGGAAAATGAAAATAAAAAAGAAACGTAAAACAAAACAAAAACACCAATACATAAAACTTCTGATTCCATATTCTTTTGACTTTTTAATTCAGGGATAATCAACTTTTGTCACTCAGGGAAGAGGGGGTCAACTGAACGATATTTTAAAGATGAATTCAAACCTTGAATGAGACGACCTGCTTAGGCTCAGAATTATTATCTTCTGTAGGTGGTGATGATGATGTGAGTTGTTCTGCTTTTTTTTGTTGTGCAATCTGTTGTTTCTTCAGATCCAGGACCACTTCAAAGAGGTCTTTGAGAGTCAGTACAAGAGCATCAGCCTATAGGGTCAAGGAGGAAGAATCATATGTGATGATCACTTCAAAAAGAAATGAGGGTCAGCATTAGCCTATAAAGTTAAAAGGTAAATACATGTACTGTAAGGTCAAGAAGTGAAGACCACTTTAAAGAGAATATTCATCCCGTAAGGTTAAAGATCAATATTGGTCAGAATGGTCAGTATGGGATCGTCTTGCAAGAATGAAAAAGAGAGATTTGCAACATTGATACAACTTTAATAACAAGAACACACAATTCATCATTTGCAAAGTGTATTTTACAAATCAAATTCAACTTGGGGGAAAAAATGTTGTCTGGTCCAGGGTCTGAATAACTGAAATAGCATTGCACACATTATCTTATCATTAATTTTCAATTAAAGGGGAAGTTTGTCGTAAGAATACCAAGAAAAAAATGATAATAAAAAAAATATTGGTGAAAGTTTGAGGAAAATCCATTAAAGTCTCAGAAAGTTATTACAATATGAAGTTTTGCTTTGTGATGACATATACGAGCAGCTTTGCCATATGTTATATAATATAAAATGCATATATTTTAATTTCTTAATGGTTTATGATGACATGAATTGTCTGTTGATATTCTCAAGGAACAAAAAAAAAACTAGCTTTATTATTCTTTTTAGAAAATGACATTTCATTGATTTCTTACTCCATGATATTTCAGGAATCTGTGTGCACATGATGTCACATATAAAAACAAGTGAAATGCCTCTGGCCGTCTCACCTGCATCACGCGATTCAATATAGCAGCAGTGCTGATTTTGAAAACTACTATAACTTGCACGAGATGTTCAGTGATACTTGGTTACTCGGATTTCCACGTTTTATGAACTAGACCAAATTATAGAGATATGATGGCAATTCAACAAATACCCCCAACGTGGCCAAAGTTCTTTGACCTTACATGACCTTTGACCTTGATCATGTGACCTGAAACTCGCACAGGATGTTCAGTGATACTTGATTACTCTTATGTCCAAGTTTTATGAACTTGACCAACACACTTTCAAATTTATGGCTGTAATTCAACAAATACCCCAATTTGGCCAAAGTTCATTGACCCTAAATGACCTTTGACCTTGATCATGTGACCTGAAACTTGCACAGGATGTTCAGTAATACTTGATTACTATTATGTCCAAGTTTCATGAATCAGATCCATAAAATTTCAAAGTTATGATGGTAATTCAACAGATACCCCCAATTCGGCCAAAGTTCATTGACCCTAAATGACCTTTGACCTTGGTCATGTGACGTGAAACTCATGCAGGATGTTCAGTGATACTTGATTAACCTTATGTATAAGTTTCATGAACTAGGTCCATATATTTTCTAAGTTATGATGACATTTCAAAAACTTAACCTTAGGTTAAGATTTTGATGTTGATTCCCCCAACATGGTCTAAGTTCATTGACCCTAAATGACCTTTGACCTTGGTCATGTGACATGAAACTCAGGCAGGATGTTCAGTAATACTTGATTAACCTTATGGCCAAGTTTCATGAACTAGGTCCATATACTTTCTAAGTTATGCTGTCATTTCAAAAACTTAACCTCAGGTTAAGATTTGGTGTTGACGCCGCCGCTGTCGCCGCCGCCGTCGGAAAAGCGGCGCCTATAGTCTCACTCTGCTATGCAGGTGAGACAAAATGAAAGTCCTTTAACTTTTGAAAAATTCTGTTTCAATCTCCGATGGACTTCCCTCAAATCATCACAAATATTTTTCATTATGTCTGCTATTTTTACAATAAACCTCTTTTGTCAGGGGAATCTTCTCCTTTGAATAATAAATTAATTGGCCCACTTTTGTTTTTAATTTAAATATGAATGACATTTGTAACACATCTCGCATACTACAATATATATTATTTGCAGATGACACCAGTGTGTTCGTGAGTGATCATAATATCGCAAATTTGATTCTTAAATTTTTTAATAACGAAATCAATAACATAAATTCATGGCTGATCTCCGATAGATTGGTTTTAAACATAAATAAAACTCATCACATCATTTTTTCAAATGAGTTCATTGATTATAATAATTAGGTTGTTTCTATGAATGATAACATTATTAATAGATGTACTTCTTTCAAATTTATCATTTAATGAACACATTGATATCATCTGCATGAAAATTTTGAAAAGAATAGGTATCCTTAACAAGTTAAAGTTCTTTCCCAAAAAGATTCTTAACATGATATATAATTTTATTATTTCACCATATTTTTTATACTGCAACATTGCCTGGAGTTCCTGTACTTCATATTCAATGCAACCTTTATACCGGCTACAAAAGAGAGCAGTAAGAATCATTACACATGACAATTTTCTTGCCCATACCAAGCCACTCTTTAGTCAGTTAAATTTGTTGAATGTACATGTATGATTTTTCTGATTATGAAATTGCAATTTTTATGTATTCATGTTACAAAAGCAATGTACCAAAGAATGTCTCATAAATATTTTTGTTATAATGCCGATGTTCATTCTCATAATACGCGATGATCTACCTACCCAAATACGCACCTCTTTCACAAAAAAATGTATTTTTTACAAAGGTTTAATTATCTGGAACATACTACCATTTTCTGTCAAATCTAGTCCATCATGTGTTAAAATGAGAAATAAAACCCAACTTCTCAGAAAATATTGTAATGATGTTTGATCAGGTTTCTTTTTCCTCTTGTTTTTGTAGTAATTATCGTTAATATATATATATATTTTGTCATTATGTTAAAATTTGTATTTCCCCTTTTACACTAAATGTTTATCTGGTATACAGTATTTATTACAGTTTCTAGTTTTTGTAAAGGTGTCAGCACTCATCAGGCTTTGCCTTTCTAGTTGCCTCCTCATTCATTCATATGAACTCTTTATTTCAAATGTTCTATCATTGCATTATTTTACGATTTTCCCATGTAATGTATGTTAACTTTGAATGTACATGTACCTTGTTTTGTTCTGTATGTTTTACGATGAATGGAATAAATGCTATCAAATGAAATGAATCAATCAACAAGGATTCTGGTGGTTTAGAAGTCTACCCTTGTACACAGCACAATGGCTTCATTAATTGAATTAAAAAGAACTCAAATTTCCATCAGCTTTGAGGTCCAAGGTTTTGTTTCTGTCAGGATAGAAATTTAATTACAGATTTTAAACATGTGTTTAAAATAGTTATTTGGTCCAAGCATGTTGATATGTTTTGAATACTTTGAAAGCAAGCATTGGAAACGCTTGATACCCCCCCCCCTTTAGAGTACAAGTGTACCAGGTTTATGTCATATTTTATACAGGTGTTCGAAATATTTCTTATTAGAAGTATTTTCATACAGGTGTCGTAAATAACCTAAAGTGATCTAGCATTGATGAGTGTAGATGTATAGATACACAGGAAGTGTCTTTTATTAATAAGAATGTGTCGTTTATGCACTCATCTGTTATCGAAATTCTTTGGATTACTTTTTAGAAATCTTACAGTTAGTCCTAGTAACGGTAGGGTACATGTATATTAGGAGGTTAATTTTGGTAATTCAGGGAGAACCACCTAAGCTAGAATAGACTACAGATGTTACTCTAGGCAGTCGAAGTTAGAACTGAGGGACTACATCGGTGACGAGATAACGACCCCAGCTGCCACCGGTTCTCCACCGACATGATTGATCAAAATGCATGTCATCGATGGGGGCTCGATCTCGTCCAATAATTCGTTGAAGCCACATCTCTGATCTGAGGGCTACTCATCAGGGGGCAACTGTCTGCGGAGGCCGAGGCCGAGTGGAAGAGACATCGCAAGCTGCGGAGGCCAGGAACTGGACCGACCACCAGGGCCGAGTGGGGCATGTCAAGCCAGAACAGATGATGTTG
Organism: Lytechinus pictus; assembly: GCF_037042905.1. Lineage (NCBI taxonomy): Eukaryota > Metazoa > Echinodermata > Echinoidea > Temnopleuroida > Toxopneustidae > Lytechinus > Lytechinus pictus. The sequence continues at coordinate 2,859,518 of NC_087255.1, read as the reverse complement.
GCTCTATTCAACTATTGTTTAAGTTAAGTTATATTTTGTTATATCCATGTATATTTCCATGTAAATCATTGTAAAAGATATCAAAGGAAACCACATTATGATTTAAGAGCTTTGATTAAATCTTTTACTAACTGTATACCTCAGTTTTACGTATTTCTTATTTGGCGTCAAGCAGCAGTAGATAAATAATAAAAAAAAGTCACTTCCCACGTGACAATTTGGAGGTCCCACCGAGATACTGCTGCTTGAAATAATTCAAAATTATTTAGGAAAGAAATAAATCTGTGGTCATCTTTCCGAATGGATACTTTAATGATGGTCTATTGGTAATAGCTCTTAAAGTATTTCTCCCCAAGGTGTGCATTGAAGCCTTGGTACTATAATCATACTTGCTATGCTTGAATTTACATTTGGATAGTACAGTGAATTATTGTGGGAAATTTTCGCTAGGAAAATATATTTCATACCTTTTTCGGCCGGGTAAACAGCATTTAGGGAAAGCAGACCCTGTTTTAATTCTATGGTATATAGTGGGCTGTTGGTCGTTAGGATAAAGGATATGTCGGGAAGAACCGTTTGTTCTTAATTCACATAATTACTGTCTATTCTTACGGGTAACTCGTTGGCATGGTAGCAAGCATTGAATGTTCAAGTTTACGTGCTTGAATAGATTCCAGTGTTGAATTTGACTAGGCTTTGAATCCTCTTGTGTGAAGTGGATTGGTGTGGTTCCGCATGGTTAAATTGTATGCTCATTGGGAGATACATTCTAGTGTGCTTGATAAAAGGCACTAGGGGTTTGGCATTTGTTGCCAGGTGTTAAAGCTTTTGCTTTGTTTATGCGGATGGTTAAAGCCTGTTAGGATATTTGAATTTGTTGGAATCTATTGTTAATAGTCGCTATGGCTAGCATTGAACAAATGAAAGAATTTTCCACGTTAGGTAGGGAAATGGGCCTTAGTGGTGGCGAGTTGAGTAGGTTTGTGTCTGAGCGTTGCCAGGCGATAGAACGTGAGAAAGAAATTAAGGCTGAGCGTGAAGCTCGGGAAAAGGAGCTCAAAGCTCAAGAAAAGGAAGCTTACGAACGTGAGCGTGAACGAGAAAAGGAACGTGAGCATGAACTGAAGTTAGCGCATATGCGTAAGGAAGAGGTGAATAATGTACCTCAGTTAGGTGGGATAAAGCTTGAAGTAGGTCGTTTTGACGATGCCCACGATAAGTTCGATGCTTACATAACCAAATTTGAGATGTTAATGAAAAGCCAAAAAGTTTCTGATGACTTATGGGTAATATATCTAATCTCTAATCTAACAGGGAAAGCTTTAGATGTAGTGAATAGGATGAATGTAGATGATCGCCAGAAATATACCGCGGTAAAAGATGAGCTGATGCAATACTATCATCTCACTGAGGAAGGGTATAGGCGAAATTTCAGATCAAGTAGGCCGTTAAACTCTGAACGTCCCAAACAGTTTGCTACTAGAATGAAGGCTCATTTTGATAAGTGGGTAGAGGCGGCTAAGATAGATAGTAGTAGAGGGGCTCTTGAGGATCTGATGTTGCGAGAGCAATTTTTGACTGATTGTCCAAAAGAGGTTGCTAGGTTCATTAGGGAACGAAAATGCATGAATTTTGATGAAGCCGTTAATTGTGCGGAAGTTTATGTTAGTGCGCATGGGCCTCATGTGTTCTCTAGTGGGCAGAAACCCGAAAAGTTCCGATCAGAGCCGAAGTTTGGTAGAAAGAGCCCTCCGTCAAGCCCATTAAGAAAAACTACAGGCATTCAGAAATCTGGTGAAGTTCAGACTAGATTCAGGAAGATTGAAGGTAATAGGCCTTATCAAACGAGAGGGTGCTACATGTGTGGGAATCCTAATCACATAAAGAGGGAGTGTCCCATGTTGTCCAGGCCTGCGGCGGCTCAAGGTATGCTGTTTGTAGGGGGAGGAGGCCCTAAGTTAGACATTGGTGAGGGGTGTCCTCAGGTAAATGAAATAGAGTCTGAAGTTGTAGACATGACGGCATGTTGTATGTCTGTTGAGTCCGTGGTCGATGATTTCGATAATAGGGACGAAGCTATTGAAAAAATTGGAATAGCTGATGATATCGATTCAATGGGCGATGATTTGTTTGTCGTATCTGGGAGATTGATGCCTGGGAATGTTCCCGTGTCAGTGTTGCGTGATACAGGTTGCACTGCCTGTGTAGTGAAAGAGGCATTGGTTAGGAAAGATCAGTTTATAGGTCAATATCGAGCAGTCAGGTTAATAGATACTACAATCAGGCGTTTTCCATTGGCTAAGATAGTTGTAGATTCGCCGTATTTCGAAGGAGAGATTGTGGCTGTGTGTCTGCCCGATTGTTTGTATGATCTAGTTATTGGTAATGTAAAAGGGGCTCGTAAAGCGAGTGACCCCAATTTACATTGGGTCCCGAAGAATGATGTTGAGGTCGTTGATGTGGTAGAACAAAAGGAAGGAATAGATAGGGAGTGTTCAAGTGACTTGAAGTCTGACGCTGAAGGCGTGATTTCGGAGGAAGTTGATGTTGAATTGCAGGCGGTTCAGACTCGTTCGCAAAAATTGAGAGACTCTAAGCCCATTAAAGGCTTGACTTTGGTTGACCCTTTAGTTAACATAGAATCCAATGAGTTTTTGACAGAACAAAAAGATGACGTAACGTTAGGCCCTCTATGGCAGAGAATTGATATGCTTAACAATTCACAGTACAAGTATTTGTGTGAACGTGAGCTTCTGTTCCGACAGAAAAAGGATGGAAATGATCGAGGTATAGGTCCTAAATTCCTTGTAGTTCCCCAGTCTCGAAGAGAAGAGATAATGCAAGTTGCGCATGAGTCATTACTAAATGGACATTTAGGTATCAATGATACCCTGTCTAAGACCAAGGCGCAGTTCTTCTGGCCTGGGATGTCAGAAGATGTCGCACATTTCTGTAGGTCATGTGTAATATCTCGGAAAACTGATGTGGTGGAGACTCATGTTTGTAAGAGAGTCGATATTCCCTCGGTCATGTCGAACTTAGGTACTCGAGTCGTTTCGGATCTGATGTTTGAAGCATCTAATTTGTTGCCAGTCAAGCGACTGACCAGCAGTTCTCGGTACTATCCTGCGAAATTATGTAACTGGTTGCTCAAGCGTTGCAACGTTGTGAAGTCTGTTTTGAAACGATTGTGCACCAAAGAAACGTCAGAGTCGGATAAATATCCACCTTGAAATAAACAAGCGAATTGTAAGACAGTTTTTGTGCCTACAATGTTTTAAGTTTCGCTTGGTCTCAAAATAGAAAACAAAGCTGTTAATTTAATGAAGAGATTACTGTAAATATTGATTTTTACCCAAAATCATTTATTTCATTTATGATGGTATATAAAAAAAAAATAATAATCACTTCAATATGTTTAGTATACACATGACAGATACTTCATGAAGGTTTTCTCATTTCTTTCAGGAACCCTGGAACCAGCACACAACGTTCACGCTTCAACAGGCTCTTCAGTATTCTGTAATTTTTAGGTTTAGGAAACTGTGTGTGGTAGGGCTTAGTTATACATAGTATAGGTTAGTTTAGGGCCGATAGATTTTAGTTAAGTTGATTTAAGATTGTAATTGTAGTTTTAAGAAAAAAGAATCTTGTTTATTTTGTAAAATTGAAATAATGAGCCATTTGTTAATTGCTCTAAAAGGAAAAACTCAGTCATTTTAATGACACTATTCAATTGTGAAATGTTTCGACTATATATAAATCACTTAAAAAAGGAAATACGTCTCATTCATTCATCGAAATAATGTTGAATATAAAGTTAAAATTTGAATTGACAGTTTGCGAAATTATACGCTGCTTTCTTGTAGATTCAGAAGTGTTCTAAATTATACACTGAATTGTAACATTACATTAAAAAAAAATTGTACTTTAACTAGTCAGGATTTGAATGAAAAGTAAAACTCGTATCTTGCATGTCATATATATACATACCTGTGTCAAAGATATTGTCTCAGATATGAGACATCTTGTTTTTATATATGAAATGTCATTTTGAATTTTCAAATCTAAAAAAAAAAAGTGATTTACTTATTTTGGAAAAAGACTGATTTTGATTTAGCAAAGCAATGTTTAAAAGTGGTAAAAGATGTAAAATTTCTGTGATGTAGAATTTTAAACCACAATATAAAAATCATTTCACTTTGTTAAGAAAATACAATTTTAAGACAGTTTAATGATTTTGGTTTAAAAGCATGCAGTTTTTAAGCACTGTACTTTATAAAAAAAAAAAAAATCAAAAGAAGTTTACTGAATTTGATAATTCTCTTTATTTTATCTTAAACAAGTTTTAAATTGATTGTAGAAATTAATTCAAAACAGCTTTTGCAAAACACATTGACATTTGGACTGTTATCTTTAAAAGACGATATGTTTTAAAACTTTAATACAGATGGCTTATTTGGAATAAGCTCTTGACATGTATATTTGGATGTTTATATATCTTTATATGTATCACTGAATATAGATAATAAACTATTCGTAATAATATGGATAGTTAACTTTTTCATTATGATAGAGATTTGAGTAATACCTTGTTAAAGGAGACTCTGTTATAAATTTCTTTAATGGATATAATTCAGGTTCCCTTAATTTTATCTTAAGGTGGGGGATATTGTCAGGATAGAAATTTAATTACAGATTTTAAACATGTGTTTAAAATAGTTATTTGGTCCAAGCATGTTGATATGTTTTGAATACTTTGAAAGCAAGCATTGGAAACGCTTGATACCCCCCCCCCTTTAGAGTACAAGTGTACCAGGTTTATGTCATATTTTATACAGGTGTTCGAAATATTTCTTATTAGAAGTATTTTCATACAGGTGTCGTAAATAACCTAAAGTGATCTAGCATTGATGAGTGTAGATGTATAGATACACAGGAAGTGTCTTTTATTAATAAGAATGTGTCGTTTATGCACTCATCTGTTATCGAAATTCTTTGGATTACTTTTTAGAAATCTTACAGTTAGTCCTAGTAACGGTAGGGTATATTAGGAGGTTAATTTTGGTAATTCAGGGAGAACCACCTAAGCTAGAATAGACTACAGATGTTACTCTAGGCAGTCGAAGTTAGAACTGAGGGACTACATCGGTGACGAGATAACGACCCCAGCTGCCACCGGTTCTCCACCGACATGATTGATCAAAATGCATGTCATCGATGGGGGCTCGATCTCGTCCAATAATTCGTTGAAGCCACATCTCTGATCTGAGGGCTACTCATCAGGGGGCAACTGTCTGCGGAGGCCGAGGCCGAGTGGAAGAGACATCGCAAGCTGCGGAGGCCAGGAACTGGACCGACCACCAGGGCCGAGTGGGGCATGTCAAGCCAGAACAGATGATGTTGGCTCTATTCAACTATTGTTTAAGTTAAGTTATATTTTGTTATATCCATGTATATTTCCATGTAAATCATTGTAAAAGATATCAAAGGAAACCACATTATGATTTAAGAGCTTTGATTAAATCTTTTACTAACTGTATACCTCAGTTTTACGTATTTCTTATTTGGCGTCAAGCAGCAGTAGATAAATAATAAAAAAAAGTCACTTCCCACGTGACAGTTTCCCAATAGTAACTTTGATGGTTGCTTAACTGGTCTTTTGAAATGTTATCACTGTTGATAGCCTTCACGTAGGCTATCTGGAGGAATATATGAAATGCTTTTTAATTGCAAGGAAAATGCACTATACTAAAATACTCATTGGATTTTTCTTCTTCTGGTCTGCTCCAGTCTTCTACCGGCAGTTTATTGTACCTTGTGCTTGACAGGTGTACAGTACAAGTAAAACATTTATATGCAGTTAATGAATTCACTGAAGCTTTAGAGTAAAGCTAAGGATTGGATTACAATGTTTACCTGTTTTTCTGTTTTGATTCCATAGAATTTGTGATTTCCTTGCTCTCCATAGACATAACCAAATGCTCTGGGATCTGTTGGATCTCTTGATATGAAGGATATTCTATGGACTTCATGTTGGTGTAGTACTTCCTATTATCAAGTAAAAACAACACAATCTTAAAATATAAATAAAAAAGAATCATCAATGCAATGTATTTAGATACAAATATTTCCTGTAGAATACTATCTGAGCCTTTATTGCAAATCTCTTTTCAAATACCTGCTTCATATGATTTGCTTTCAATAAAAAATCTAGAATATTGTTGATAAGCTCATATAACCCATCATATGTGTTTATTATTGATGACATTAAAGAGTGATATATTACATATATATTTTGCTTTTTTTTCAATTGTATTTTCGCTGATGATGGTTGAAAATATTGAATAGAAAAAATACACGAGAAAATTGCTTTCAGAAGAAAAAGTAAAACAGACTTTTAGCTACTAATTTGAGGAGCTAAATATGTGACATCAATTAGGCTCTAAACATAGACTCTACCCAAAATGTGTATGTAATACATTGAAGTATCAAAAATCATCAAAATGGTTTGAAAAAGTCATCATAAAGCATGACAAAGCTGTCAAAAATTTAAACTAATTGCTCTAAATAACAACTCCATATAAAAATAATCAACTTTTAGAAATAATAACTCATTATGATAAAAATATAATCTATATAAAAAGAAAAGGTAATATTATTGGTCTATAAAAATATTTGTGACATTAATACAATTATCATGAAGGTAGGGAATTTTACAACAAAAATAGGACATTAAAAATCAATTTCACAAAATAAGACAAATGAATGTAGAATAGAAACAACTGATATGCTCTTACCCTTGTTTTCTCATCCAGAATTCTAATACCTTCAATAGAAACATTGATTATAATTCTTGCTTTATGTTCTCCTGATGTTTTCACTAAGTACTGGAATGGAGAGAAAGGGGAAAATATACATCATTCTATACAGTTGTGATCTTTAATTATTTTTTAATAAATCCAAAACTGCTTCAGATTAAACAATAATCTATTTCAAATAAATCTAATACTGGAGTGGAATTTCCCAATAGCAGCATGTGGCGCATAGTAGGTGAGGTTGTTTTCTAAACTGAAAAAAATGATTTTGTAATATTTTCAGTGTTGCCCATCCCCTCCATTTATCACGGTTTGTGACCAGGACAGTGTACTCATCACATTATAGTACTTAAACTTTTAACATGTTCTAACCACACACAAGTACATACAGGTGAGTGCAATCAAATCATATCTTTTGGGACCATATAAAATCTGTTTGATTGTTAATTTGACAAACTGGATCTTATTTGATTGAGACTTGTCAATAACAAATAAGAAATACTCGAGTTCTATAAACAACTCTGGTATCAGCTGATCAAAGCAAATGATTGGCTTTGAACTGTTATTGCAAATTTGTTATTATAACAAGTTTTATGGAAAGGGTCCCTGGTCTGAAAAATTGCTTCTAATATGGCGATTACTCAAGAAAAGGTCAAATTATGCAGATTCAACTGAACCTGGAACAAGGACTTGCACACAATGACATTCATGACAAGATTTGTACCTTTAATTTTATCATAGCATCCATACACATCTTATCACCCCTAGCCTCTCCTACAGGTTCTATTCCTATCATCTTAGATTTGAAATCTATTCCTGGAAGCATGAAACGATCCTCCCGGGCCTCACCAAAATCTGAAATTAAAACAAATAAATAAGACATTAAGAGCAGAAAATTGAATATTAAAAAAGGCAATGGCCAGATTGTGGCTCGTCCACCTGTGTCTACATATTAATACACGTTGAGTGAAAGCTAAATTATTTATTTCTGAAGTGAACACAGACGACTACGTTGACACTTAAAGGTATTGTTTAACTTTGTGAGCAGCCGATTAAAAAAATTCTCAAACCAAGATGAAACATGTGTACAAGTGCATGTATTAGAACTAATAAACCCTGAAAACAACCATTATTGAGAATGAAATGCTAAAACTACAAGGCGAACCCCGATTTTGTAAATAGGCGTCTTATAGACGCCTAAATAGTACACATAAGTGTATGGGATGAAATTAAGATGGTGTTTTCGGTCACTTTTATATTTCAATTTTTGAAGCACTAAATAATTATTTTCGAACGCAATTTTTTCTGGGCTTCATTTTTGTAACATATCACAGACACAGGTGACAAGTGTGACCTTCTAGCACAGATTTTTTAAAAGTCAAACCAATGTTTACCAATCACTTTAATCAGTCCACTGGTTCAGTATTAAAATAGATATAAATGTCTATTATTATTATTATTATTATTATTAAGATTAAAACATAAAAATCATGGAAAGTTACCATTACTATACATGTACATTGTAGGGCACCTTTACTCTGGTTCTCAGAGGATACTATTATTTTCACATACACACCAAACTCTTCCTACCATAAAATGGCTGACCTAAATACATAATGTTCTGAAATGTGTTCCTATAGTATAAAAGTTGTTACAATAATGGCAACTTTCCGTGATTGTATGTTTTAATCTTAATAATAATATAATAATAATAATAATAATAATAATAGACATTTATATCTATTTTTAATCTATTCCACTGAATGGCACAAATACTGAACCATACATGTAATACACGATCCAGATAAAAGGAGTTTTTGAATGCAGTGAACAAGTATTGGGTACCAGTCCACTGATTAAGAGTCAACGTAGTCGTCTGTCTGTGTTCACTTCAGAAATAATATTTTAGCTTTCACTCAACGTGTACTTGCACATGAAACAGCGTAATAGCGAGTGGGCCATGACATGCTCACAAGCACATAGAGGCTGTTCACACCGCAAGGGGGGACCGTGGGCGGACCGTGGATCGCGCTATCGTAGCGCGATCCACGGTCCGCCCATTGGCATTCGCCGGATTCACACCGCAGTGAGATAGCGCGGTCTATCGTAGCACCCCCTTTTTTGAGAGGTCCTGTTGCCATGACGCATTACTTACTATATTTCTATTTTCACGATGTTCCGACGCGTTTTACTCCATAAAATTAGGAGTGTTGAGTTGTACCGATTCAGATTCAGATCGCACCAAAATAGAATGAGTATAAAATTCCCCGCGTGTAGATGACTTCCGGCGTGCTATCGTAGCTCGGGTTCACACCGGCAGAGATAGCGCGATCTAGCGCGCGCTATCTCTCGTGGACCACCCCCAAGAGGTGCTCCAGTGGCACGCCGTTTTGGCTCGCCGTGGCTCGCTGTTGGGCGGACCGAAACGACGTTGTACCTTCCACTGCCGGTCTGAACAGGCTCATAGAGTCTGCGCAATGCCTTAAAATGACATCATCTTGAACCAATCGTCTACTTTGAGACCTGTACAATTCTAAAACTCCCTAAAAATAGCAGTGTAGACACCAACATTATTCTGATGAAGACGCCCCTTTTGTGTACTCTGTCTTGGACCACATGATCCTCCAAACAATGCAAATCTGTGGGTAATAAATCTTTAAGCAGTGAGAGAGTGTTCAGGCCTACCAACTTGAGAGAGAAAAAGAAGGTTCTGTTAACATTATGTATCTACATGGATCTTCCACACTAGATGGTATCTTCCTGAAATCTGAACCTATATCAGCTCAGAGGGCATGAAAAGAGAATATACACACAAAACCCTGTTCTCAATACCATCCTTACACTAGAGACAGGTTCAGGAAACCAGCTCGGAAAACTATGTATTTACGGTCCAATTTGCAAGGGCATAAAAAGGCGAAAATACTTTTTGCCCCAACACTACGCGTTTAGGGTCCGATTTGAGCGAGTTGTGTGGGGTGGTACTAAACTAGATGAAAGTAAAAAAAAAGCCGACGTCCGTGACATAACAATTCAGATATTGTTTATTGTTGTACTTGATTAGGGGGGCAATTCAGGGAATACTTGTCAAGCGTACCATTTTGTTTCCAATACTTGTTAAAGGACAAGTCCACCCCAACAAAAACTTGATTTGAATAAAAAGAGAAAAATTCAACAAGCATAACACTGAAAATTTCACCAAAATCGGATGTAAAATAAGAAAGTTGTGACATTTAAAAGTTTCGCTTCATTTAACAAAACAGTTATATGCACATCTCGGTCGGTATGCAAATGAGGGAACTGATGACATCACTCACTCACTATTTCTTTTGTATTTTATTATATGAAATATTTTGATTTTCTCGTCATTGTCATGTGAAATGAAGTTTCATTCCTCCCTGAAGACGTGGAATTCCATTATTTTAACATTTTGTGCTTCAGGCAAGGAGGTCCTAATCATCAAATTCGTAAAAATTGAAATATTGTATAATACAAACAATAAAAAACAAAAGAAATAGTGAGTGAGTGACATCATCGACTCTCTCATTTGGATGTAACTGGCTCGTTCATAACTATTTTGTTAAAAATAAGCGAAACTTTGAAATGTCATAACTTTCTTATTTTACATCCGATTTTGATGAAATTTTCAGCATTGTGCTTGTCTGATTTTTCTCTATTGATTTAAATCAACATTTTTCTGAGGTGGACTTGGCCTTTAAGGGTAGGGTTTCACACGGCAATAAGGGGTGCATTTTCAGAACATGGAAAGTACTTGTTTTGGGTGCTTTTCGATACCCCATGGTCACACATGGTATCCAGTCGTCAATGGAAGGCCTCCCCCCCCCCCCCCCCGGGACTGCAGCATAGACATTCTGCGAGGATCGCTTCCTGAAGAACTTGGTGTCCTCACTTGAGTCAAAGCGGTCTTGAAAACCATATCACGAAGTGGTTTCCACACTGGTTTGGAAGATCACTTCCAAGACCACTTTGAGCCTTTCCATTACTGTTATTCCACTAAACTGGTTTCTACTAAATTACATGTAGTTTAGGACTGTAATGAGAACGGGGTTATAGTCTGCAAATAGGTAGAACATACTGTACACTACAAAAGTGTGCAACACTTTTAATCTATACATGTACATGTATGTTAGCTTGACAGACTTGAAAAAAATAGGCCACCTCCACAGTCCCCCCCCCAAAAAAAAAAATAAATAAATAAATAAATAAATAAAAGAAAGAATAAAAACAAATAAAATGAAATACAATTTCAAAAAACATATCTGAATAAATAATAACTGTAAAGTTCAAATAAAACTATGTACCTCTACTGTAAAATATTCAAATTATACAAATAAGTTGCACTGAGATAAATTATACATGAAATATTAACTTAAATTCAAATAATTTTTTTAAAGTAGATAACGTACATTTGGCCTTTGTCCATTCCCATCAAGTTATCATTTCAAACTGAATGTTTCATTTTAATGTTTTATCATTGTAGCCCTTTACATGTAGGTCTACATAATGAATCTGTGCTTGTCTTTTTAATCAGACAGGGAATAAAATGAATTTAATTGGTGTTCAACAATGTAATGCAAGTGAATCATGAATTGGTTTATACCGCAAAAGGTAGGCAATTACCATAAACAAGTGGAACGCCTCTGGCAGTCTCACCTGCATTACACGATTCAAAATAGTAACAGTGCTAACTTTGAAAAAGCTATTGAATAATTATTCACAAAAGAAAACATTCATATGAAAATAAAATACTATGTCCATTGACCCAAAATGACCTTTAATCATGATCATGTGACCTAAGATGTGTGCAAAACAATGATTCATTCTTGATTACCCTTATGTCTATGATTCATGAACTAGATCCATAAACTTTGAAAGTTATGATGCCAATTCAATAAATACCCCAACATGACCAAAGTTCATTGACCCTAAATAACCTTTGACCTTGGTTATATGACTTGAAACTTGGACCAGATGTTCAGTTATACTAAGTTAAATGAACTAGATCCATGTACTTTTTAAGTTATGACATTTCGAAAACTTAACCTTAGGTTAAAGATTTGATATTGATTACCCCAACATGGTCTAAGTTCATTGACTCTAAATGACCTTTGACCTTGGTCATGTGACCTGAAACTCACACAGGATGTTCTGTGATACGTTATTACTCTTATGTACAAGTTTTATTAACTAGCTCCATAAAAAAATTAAAGTTACGATGGAAATTCAACAAATACCCCTAACATGCCCAAAGTTCATTGACCCTAAATGAGCTTTAACCTTTAATAGTCATGTGACCTGAAACTTGGCAGGATGTTCGATAATACTTCATCACCCTTATGTGTAAGTTTCATGAACTAGGTCCATACTTTCTAAGTTATGATGCCATTTCAAAAACTTAACCTTAGGAAAAGATTTTATATTAATTGATTCCCCCAACATGGTCTAGGTTGACCCTAAATGACGTTTGACGTTGGTCATGTAACCTGAAACCAAGGCAAGATGATCAGTAATACTCATTTACCCTTATGTCCAAGTTTCATGGACTAGGTCCATATTCTTTAAAAGTTATGTAGGTTAAGCTTTAATGTTTGACGCTGCCGCCGCCGCCGGAAAAGCGGCGCCTACATGTATAGTCTCGCTCTGCTATGTAGGCGAGACAAAAAGCAGCCGGCCAAGAATATTCATCGTTCTCAAATATTACAACTTTTTTAGAAATACATGTACATAAGCACAGCAATATTACAACACAAACATGTTACAAACAATTAAACCAAACATTTATAAGTATATTTGAATTTCAGAGTATCTAATACAGATTTGAAACGCAATTCTTTTTGGTGTAAACCCAACCTCATCATCAAAGTCATCCTAATTTTCCCATTTCCCAGATTGCCAATAAAAACTGAGGCTGTTGTCTAACCTTTTGATTGACCTCCTCAGATTCCTAGTAGGTCAGGGAAAAATAACCTGGATCAAAAGAAATTTCCAGTATCTGACAGAGTATCCCAATCCTACATGCCCATGTTAAACAGAAAGAAGATAAAATCCTGACCAAGTTTTTGTTTTCCACAGAATTTCCCTTCTCCTAAAGTCCTTATCCCCTCTCCTTTTTATTATATTTTTTATTCACTCTATCTCTGATTCCTATCAACTTCTGCAGACTATGACGACAATAATCATACATGTATCGAACAAACCCTCTGCCTCTGGGTTATTTCTTACCATACGCACCAAATTATATGAGCCTAGGTTAAGTCAAACTGAAGTTATCGCGTTTACAAGGAAAAGTGAACGGACAGACGGACGCACACCGAGCGTGATACGATACTACTGTACGTCCCATCTAGGACAGGCATATAAAAAGATTCTTCTCGAGCATTGTACATCATTTTCAGAGTTTTGTTACATGGATCTGAAAGTAATTCAGTAATCAGTACCATGTGATAACCCCCGCCCCCTGCCCCCATCCCTCATGCTTTCAACAAAATGAAATATTAAAAAAAATGATTGTCACTTTATTCTGGTGACACATTTTAAACTTTATACAAGGAAATTGCAGTAAAGCCAAGAGCCTGAAGTTTAATTTTAAAAAGCATAAACGAAAAAAAGTAAAATACAGGACTTTTCTTCAGACAACTTCTTCATTGTTGACATTCTACAATCTGATAATTTATTCATAGAAATCATACCTCAGCTCAGATGTACACAGTAGATTAATTTTCAACTCTGCCACATGATAAACAGATTTTCATTCAAATGTAACATTTTGCCAAAATCCATTTCTTCAAGAATCTTTATACATATCTTACTCTTTCCAAAGACAACACTTTTTTCACAAATAGATCTGATTGAGAAATTTAAAACTTACCTAATTTTGTCTTCTTCATCATGATTTTGTGTCAGTGTTGTTGCTTTGAAATAATTCTAACTAACTATGATCCGTCTTCTTGGTCTCTGAAAAGAAGAAAGAAGAAAACAATATGTTACTATTCTAAAGAAAATAGGAAAGTTTTGGTGTTCTGAGGTCTTGGTATGAATCAAAACAAAGGAGAGCTTTATTCAATGTCATGATCATCCATTCACTTTTCTTTTTATACTTGATAAAAACATGAAGTTTCAACTTTAATGGAACAAAAAATGCCTCTTGAACTTCGCATGGAACCAAATAAAACAACCTTTAACTCAATTGTGATTCAAAGAGCTCTTTGGTTTTTTTCTTTATCTATGAAAGTGAAAAAACAAAGTTATTTCATACGGAAAAACTAGCGAGAGAAAAAAATATATAAAAATTGTGTGTGAGGAATGTCATTTAAAGGGATGGTCCAGGTTGAAAATATTTATAGATAAATAAATAGAGTAAAATTCAGAGCAAAATACTGAAAATTTCATCAAAATCGGATAACAAATAACAAAGTTATTGAATTTTAGAATGTATCAATATTTTGTGAAAACAAATTTATATATATGCACATCGTCATGAAATATCTCTAGCCTGGACTATCCCTTTAACAATTCCCTTATTTGCACATTACTGTGTCTCATAGTTTATTACTTATAAATAGAGATAGCTTTGTTGGCATTTGGCAAAAAATAAAAAAGCTACAAATGTATGATAAAAAAATATTGTGAAAGATTTCGAAGAATGTTAAGTACACAAAGATATACATGTACATGTACATAAAAAAATTATACGACAACAAAATCATACAATGACAATTATTTGGACCCCCCCATGCCCTAACTCTAACTTAATATTTAATTGATAAATCTCTAATTAATTACTTCCTCCATAGAATCAGTTTAGATTGAATAATATCCTGTACAATTAATTCTCATCAATTTGTATCAATATGTACAAGAATATTAAAGTTTTGAAACAATATATTCACTCATTTAATTTTGAAGTTGTGGATTTCTTATCACAAAATGTTATCTATTTTTAATTCAGTTCAGATACAAATTGGTCAAAAGATTTTCTATTTTTCAAACAGCAAGGTGAAAAGATCAAGGTGGTCCTTTTTCTTTACCATTAAACTATGTCTATTTGCAAATCAAATAATCAATGCTAAATTTCCAAATCATTATAAAATTGTTAAGCCATCATCTTGAAATTGAACTTTACCATGTAAACAGCAATCAACCTATTGATTTTGCACTACTCTAGATATCTTGTTCTTTAATATCTAGAGCAAAACAGAGATTTAACATACACAAATTGTTTACCATCATTGCGCACTAAACGTCTGGTACTTCAGCAACACTTGTAGGTGCAATATCAAAGTGCAAGCATTGAGCTACTAGTACTGTAGATCCATGGTGCAAGTAAATTTGATGTACATGTACGTATGTAGAAAATTATAAAATTACATTTAAAAACAAATGATAGTATTTTCTTGTAAATTTCACCTTTGAATAACCTTACAATACCACACAAAACTCATTAATATTATTTGTGTACTATCATACAGTAAATTGCATCAAGTTTTCTTGTCTTTATTATTTGCGTTCTGCATCTTTGATGATTTTTTAAACTCTCAAATATAAAGAAATACAGAAAAAAAATAACTGAAATTTTACTTTAGGCCTAAGTAAAAAAAAATAAATGCTTCTTTAATTATATGTACAATTTTCTAAGATTTCACATGATGAATTTGTACTTTCATATGAATTCTGAAAATGTACAAACCTTTGAAATTTCATACTGCATTGTTCAAATGAACAAAACAATGAATTGAAATTAAAAAGATAAAGCCAACACAAACTGCACAAAATGAAGTATGATTTTTATATTTTCATTGCACAAGTACACACAAAATGACTGTTTATTTGGGCTCTATCAGGCTCTACAAACATTATTTTCTAAAGTAAACAATATTCTTTTTATTATTTTCTGAACTTTATTACCATCATAAAACGATTGCTAGGGACACCTCCTACTTTATGTGTATATAATAGACCTACGGTATAACAAAACACCTACCTACTTGTGAGATTAATCATGGAGTAAGTCCTTGATCTACACAGAATTTAGCACTTTATTACAGAATAAAATAATTGGAATAGGTTTAAAAAGAAAGATCAAATGATATTTAGAATTAGATAGATAAAAGTTTGAGAATATTTGGGCAAAGTGGCCAAATTCCTCTGGGAAAATTAGGAGAAAGTGAAGAGCAAAATCACTAGATTATGAAGATCCTCTCAATGACAATGCAACCAAGATTTGTGATGTCATAGAGGTACAACTCTCCCCTTTTTGCACTGGAAATACACACCAATAAGTCTATTTTTGCTCATTCTAATCTAATGACAGTTCTCTTTTTTCCAAAAGGCATGATATATTTTGTGAAAAATTTGTCCTCCAATCTCATGTAAAAAGCAGTACATGTAGGTATCTACAAAGTTTTCTCTTTGAACAATTATGTTGTAAATGAAACTCTTTTGTGCAACTTCAGTGGAAATAAACAATGCCACATGCATAATTTCAAAAACACAAACAGACTACATGTATTTCTCAACAAACATGAAACGGCAAGTAAAACTTACTTTTCATTATAAATAAACTCTCCATTCACACAATGAGAACACAATAAAGGATCAATGCATGTATCCCAATCAAGATGAATGCAGATCATCTAGCACAGATGTGGACTTGGTGACGTAAATGATAAATAAACTACGACCAAGAAAGATGACAATTGCAGTGAGCTATTAAACAAAGATTATAGAGAGACTTCCAAAACGCAATGTTGCTGCTGCCTGCCTCTCACTGTCACCTCTGACTCTCAGCATTTGATTCTCAACATTGATTCACTGCTGAAATAGCTGGAGAGAAATCAAACACTATCTCACTGAACTCTGGTGACATCAGCAAATCAATTTCCTAGGAAACGTCCAGGATCCTCCTCTCTCAAAGCTTTTTTACCAAAAGGGGAAATCATGAGCAAAACCAAATGATACAATTCAGAACTCAAATAAAATGCCTTGTTGATGTACATGTAAGCCTCAAAGTCAGAAGACCCTGAGCCTGCACCCCCCCCCCCCCCCCCACTTATCACAACTTTTAAAAGCTTTGATAAGGACTCAATATGTGAAAGCGTGAAACCATGGACCCTAGGGTGATCGGGTCCATGGTGAAACATTCATGAACTGAAGAATGTATGGAGCTTTGTGGCCTAGTGGATCAGTCTTGTACAGTTCTATGAAAAGAGGGTCGTGGATTCGAATCCTAGCCATGGCATGACTTCCTTTGGCAAAAAATTTATCCACATTGTGCTGCACTCAACCCAGGTGAGGTGAATGGGAACCTGGCAGGCCACCATGCTTATACACTCATTTGTACTATCTCGATTAGATATTGGAAACGCTCTTCTTTTTAATATAACCTTACGCAATGTTAGTAAACTTCAGTATGCTCAGAATACAGCTGCCAGGTTTTTAACTGGCACTTCAAAATATCAACACATTTCACTTATTCTCCAAAAGCTACAATGGTTGCCAATCCAGAAGCGTATAGAGTTCAGAATAGTGGTAGGACTGTCCTACCACTATTCCGAATTCTTATCCTATGATTCTATTGGTTGGAATGTACATACTGTATATATGTATTTCTTTGAAATTTGGATCACAGTGAATCATTTAGTGTGCTCCAGGATCAACACTAGGACCACTGTTATTAAAATTAAGTCCATCTGGAACCTCCCTGTAACTAAGAAAAGTGTCATCATCGGCTGCGACTTGAAGTCGATTTGGACTTTACTCAAACTAAAGGGCTTGCTAGTAAGCAGAATTCTGATTTTATAATTCCTAACATTATGCAAAACTTCAAAGAAAATCATTTTACTTCTTGAAACTTTCATAACTGATGCAAAATACAATTCATTTTTTTTTAAATTTCATTGCATTGCATAGTGTACGCTGAGCCTGCTCTCCCAGACATTCATGGAATATTTTGAAACTTTGCATAGTGGACAAAGGTTAATGCACATTTTATGACTCCATAGGGCTAGGCTGTGACCAATTTAAGCTTTTCTAGTAAATGCTTTATCACTTTTAGCATTGTCAGATAGAACATAACTCACACTCCTTTATCATTTACCCTGGGATTGTGAGACGTGATTTCAGGATGATTATTCAAGAAAGTTGTTTTCAATTTTAAAACATATTATTGACATTTTTTATCAAAACCTAAATGTATCTAATATGATATGAATAAATTCATCACAGATTCAAGGTATACTATTTGCACTACTGCCCGTAAAAATAAAAAAAAACTAGAACATGTAAGTCTCCCCCACCCCCCAAAAAAGAAAAACAAAATCAATATCCATTCTATTTAATAAAAAAAAGACCATGAAAACAATACAAGACAGCCAAATGGTTAAAAGGCAACCCTTTCAAGCCAAGCCTTATGATGAGAGCCACTGAATGCACATTTTTGTGTAAAAGTGAAAATTGATATGTTTAAAGGACAAGTCCACCCCAACAAAAACTTGATTCGAATAAAAAGATAAAAATTCAACAAGCATAACACTGAAAATTTCATCAAAATCGGATGTAAAATAAGAAAGTTATGACATTTTAAAGTTTCGCTTCATTTCACAAAAGAGTTATTTGCACATCCCGGTCAGTATGCAAATGAGGGAACTGATGACATCACTCACTCACTATTTCTTTTGTATTTTATGATATGAATTATGAAATATTCTGATTTTCTCGTCATTGTCACGTGAAATGAAGTTTCATTCCTCCCTGAATACATGGAATTCCATTATTTTAACATTTTGTGGTTCGGGCAAGGAGGTCCTAATCTTCAAATTCGTAAAAATTGAAATATTGTATAATTCAAACAATAAAAAACAAAAGAAATAGTGAGTGAGTGACATCATCGACTCTCTAATTTGGATGTAACTGGCTCGTTCATATAACTATTTTGTTAAAAATAAGCGAAACTTTGAAATGTCATAACTTTCTTATTTTACATCCGATTTTGATGAAATTTTCAGCATTGTGCTTGTCTAATTTTTCTCTATTGATTCAAAGCAACATTTTGTTGGGGTGGACTTGACCTTTAATACATCATGTTCATGTACATGTATAATGTGGGTGCATCGTGGTCTAGTGGTTCTGACTCTCGTCTTCCAATCAGAGGGACGTGAGTTCGAATCCTAGCCATGGCATTGTTTTCCTTCGGCAAGAAATTTATCCACACTGTGCTACACTCAACCCAGGTGAGGTGAATGCCAATGGGTACCTGGCATGATTAATTCCTTAAATGTACGAGTGCTGAAAGGCAGCTCCAGCTAAAGCCGGGGTAATAATAATGATAAAAAACAATGCACCTCGGAATAGATAGATGTTTCTAGATAGATGGAGCTATACAAATGTCTATTATCATTATTATTATTATTATTATGAATGAGTGAGCAAGGGTATTGTCATTTTCATATTTTAATTCAATTCCAAATTCCCTTTTTCTAGTGTGATTCGATTTATATCATTAGTGGCAGGAACTGTTACATACCTATCCTAATAGTAGGCCTATGCAATTTTTAGAGAGGTTATTTTAATGTTCAAAATACATACTACAAATAGTGTAGTAGGTTTCACGGTACACCATGTATCTTTCTTGGGCATATGTTGGTCCTGAAAAGGACCACCCAATCTCGACGTTTCGACAAGTGTGTTCTTGTCGTCCTAGACGACAAGAACACACTTGTCGAAACGTCGAGATTGGGTGGTCCTTTTCAGGACCAACATATGCCCAAGAAAGATACATGGTGTACCGTGAAACCTACTACACTATTCTTCTTCGCCATGGAAACCTTCAGAAATTATATACTACAAATAGTAAGCAAAATTTGCTACAAAGAACATTGGAATGAATTCATGAATATCATGCTTCAGCAAGCAGACAATGATATGGAAGCAGGAAAGGTAGAAATTCAAAGGGGAGCAAATTGACCAACACTGTGAAATAGCCCCAGGGGGGCCACATACATTGACGAGTGGATACCATGCGCGACCAAAAAAACACGTAAAAAGGATGTCTTTTTCAGGATAGGGCACGTTACGTACGTAACGTGATAAGGGTGTCAAAAACACAAAAATAATGAAAAAAGGGTATCTATTTCGCTAGGAAAATTACGTGTTTAGGGTCGAATTCGCGGGGATGATAAAACAAAACTAAAATGTTTTATAAAGGATGTCCTTTTTGCCCCAACACTTCGTGTTTAGAGTCCGATTTGCGCGAGGTGTAGAAGGTTGGGTCGTACTAAACCAAATAAGGTAAAGCCGACGACCGAAGGACCCGTAACATTAAAGCATTCCTGTACTTGTTTAGGGGTTCATTTCAGGGAACATTTGCCAAGAGTATCGTTTTGTTACCAATACTTGTTAAGGGGTGCATTTTCAGAATATGGAAATAACGTGTTTAGGGTGCTTTTCGAGACCCCATGGTCGCGCATGGTATCCACTCGTGAATGGAAGTGGCCCCCCCCCGGGGAAATAGCTAGAATTGAAGGACACCTTTTGAGATAAATAAACTTTTAATCTTACTTGGATAAAATCACAAAGCACCTAAAATGTTTTTGAGAGGAAAGAACTTGCTTTTGTTACATAAATTATTATTATGAATGTATTGAATAGTGAATTACATGTAATATGTTATCATTCAGGTGAGTCTTACATTTATAGAAGACTACACTGCTCCGAGTGTTGCATTATGGGTAACTTTACCTGGCCAGAATCGAGTAGTTGAGGACTTGAGAAGGTATTGTTTATAGGCTTCTGCTTCGGTTCTGCCTTCAAATATTACAAAGTTATCTCCAGTGAACTTTGAAACGGGACAATATTGCTTTGAGTACTACTACCACAATAATCTCATGTGTAATGTTCTGTGAAGTTTGGCAGATGAATATATTTTTCACGAAAGTTAGTAAATATAGGGACTCTTCTACCAAGTTATTCAGCCAAACATATTTTAACATTTCCGACAAGTATTTCCCCCTTCATAATCTTTGATACAAATATCTGTCTATTGCATGTCTTCCACTAGAAAATCTATAGATCCATTTTCTTTTCTTCTAACTATTCCCACAAATGGAATAAATAAAGAAGAGAAGAATAGTTGTCAACAGAAAGAATAAGACAAGGACAATCAATAATGAGGTAAAGCAAGGACAGAAGCTCAAAGAGAGATTCACAGATGAACCATGGTTCAATCATACATGTAATCCAGTAAAAATTGTCCATACCTCATACTGAATTCATGTTCTACCTTGTAAGTATATAAAAAACCTTGACAATGACTCCTCACAAACCCCCAATTTAAAGGGATGGTCCAGGCTGAAATTATGTATAGCTTAATATATAGAGTAGAATTCACTGAGCAAAATGCCAAAAATTTCATCAAAATCGGATAACAAATAACAAAGTTATTGAATTTTAAAGTTTAGCAATATTTTGTGAAATCAGTCATCATGAATATTCATTAGGTGGGCTGATGATGTCACATCTCCACTTGTTCTTTTGTATTTTATTATATGAAAATAGGTTTATTCAAAATTTTTCCTCCAAGAACTAGAAAAATTGGATTGTCAACTGATGTAGTGCATTAGATATTTATTGCTGCAACTTTTTTCATTATAAGGAGACATATTATTCACACAAGTATGAAATAATGAAAAAAAATATGATTTTATGTAATAACATAAGAAAACAGAAAGTGGAGATGTGACATCATCAGCCCACCTAATGAATATTCATGACGACTGTTTTCACAAAATATTGCTAAACTTTAAACTCCAATAACTTCATTATTTGTTATCCGATTTTGATGAAATTTTCAGCATTTTGCTCAGTGAATTCTACTCTGTGAATTAAGATATATATTTTCAGCCCGGACCATCCCTTTAAGGAAAAGCCTGAATACAACAGTCATGAACACCTAATGATAATTTTTGGCCTGGATGAGTATGTCCTCCCAAATAATTTGGTATGCTGTTATCAATAACCTCCTTATCACTAATCGCTTGTTTTTGCTCTCTTGTTGCGGCTAATACCTGCTATTATGTAGGTACCAGCACTTGATTTTCCGTGATTGCAGAAAACGAACGGAATGCACGAAAACGGCCTTTCGAAAGTGACTTTTCAATTTACCAACCTTGGACAATAATTAGTGCATACATCACTAATATGCTACATTTTTAAAAATTTACATTTCCTTACTTTACATTTCCTTAATTTACATTTCCTTAATTTACATTTCCTTAAATTGGGGGTTTGTGAGGAGTCATTGTCAAGGTTTTTAAATTTTTACAAGGTAGAACATGAATTCAGTATGAGGTTTATGAGGTGTCAAGTTTTTATTTACTCACATGGTGTTTGGGTATTGAAGTAAATTCACCTTGGTTGCCAATTTGCCAACCTTGGACAATAATTAGTGCATACATCACTAAAATGCTACTAATTTTAACCAAGAAATACTTAAAAATACCATTTTCTATGGGTTCCTGTGACTAGGAATTCATTAATGTCCCCGGTGTTAAAAGCCGTCATCGTAATCATGTGTCTTTATTGGCACAAAAGAGTATAAAGTAAAACATAGACCCATTTGTGAATGCGTATCCAGAAAGCATAAAAATATACGTATTTAATACAGCACTATGATGAGGAATTCATTTTATATGACAATGGTTTTTCTTCTAAAGCAGTTTAATTACAAGTAGAATAATTTAAAATATATTTTTGTCATTATATTTCCAGAAAACCAGAGAACCTGAATAACAGACCTATTAAGGTTTGAAATACTGTATAGCGAGGAATTTGTAATGACAATGGTTTTATTTTTTTTAAAGCATAATTAGCATTAGCATAATTCACTATATATAGGAATATTTATATTGCACATATCGTAATTAGCTCATTATGTTAATTGGGCTAATTAAGGCAAATATATTGTTATTAAAAAACACTAGTAGTGTTCTAAATGAAATCCTCATCAGATAAAAACGTAGAAGAGCTACATTATTTCATTTCAGGCTTTATACAGTGTAGAGTAAATGAATAAACCAACACATCATTAAAGCTATGATGAATAGATTCATCAAAAAAGGAAAACTAGTGTTATAAATTAATTTTTCATTATGTATGTTAACCCTCAAACTCTATTAATAATTATCTAGGTTTTGGGGTTTTCTACAGTTGTATGTACATACATTCAGTTAGGTCTCCTATACATACATTTAGACTTTGTCAATTATTACGCTGATCACATTTAAAGTGGTTCACGAACCACGAGTCTCGCCTGATTTCGCCTTCAATAAAATATACAACACAAACCTTTGACCCCTAGATGACCTTTGACCTTATCATCCTCAAGAACACACGTGTGGTAATACCAAAAGATCATTTGTATCAAGTATAAACACAATTGATATTGACATGAGAAAGAAATGAGAACAAACAAAAACTTAGTACAGATATGGGATTCCAGTGCATGGTTGCTATAGTCTTGAGTTACCTTATCATCCCCACTTTATTTTTACTCTACAAATGTCTCAAGCCCTGGCTTTAGAATTCTGGCCTAGACTGAAAAATCTTCCTGTTTTGGACTTGGAGGAGTTCTTAAATTCTGATGTCAGAAAGAAAAGACTCAGCAGAGACCATGTTTTCTGACCGAAATAGACTCAGTTTTCAGTCAGTCCGCAAGCCCCTGTGTTATTGAGCAAATGAGCAAGATTTATCCAAGTCCTCTCGTGGCTGAATTCATGTCCCTGCAAAATCTCGTGAATTGTGAGACTTTCTTTCTCAAAGAATTTAACCACTTTCTCCTTGAGTAATATTGATCATTTTTGTACCATGGGCAAGAATAAATGTTACCCTTTTATATTGGTCATTTCTTTTGAATGAAATATTTTGATAAATGAGTGAATTTTTTACCTGAAAAGATGCATCAAACAGAATTTTCTTCCTCTGTTTTCACTTGCAAATTGTGCAACATTTTGTGTTTTAGGCACCAACATTATTTATATCATTAGAAAGCTCAAACTCTATACTTTCTTACAATGTCACTCTTGATATGTGGCATCTTTTAGATGGGTCAGCAGCCAGTTATTTCCATCAAGATGCAAGACGAGATTTCTGAAATTTCTGAGTAACATAAAATCCAGAGTTCTGATTGGCTGAATACTGTTTTCAAAACAAACAGGCGCGGGTAATTTGAAGAGATTACCACATGGTGAGTGTGACCTTGCAGAGGCCCAGTGTGGGGAACATTGGAATTTGCGTGAGTGTGTGGTCTATGACCAATCAGAGCGCAGTATTCTTGTTTTTGAGCTGCAAAATGTACTTGGCCTATGAAAAGCTGGCTGCTGACCCATCTAAAATACATCTTCTTATAAAAATTATATCATATTAAAGCTTAGATCTTCAGCTTTATCATGATTTAAAAATCATTTGTGCCTAAACAGAAATTAAGTGTGAAAACAACAACTTTTATTGCATGAAAAAAATATTTTGTTTCATGTTTTAGATCAAAAGTTTTTCCTATATTTCAACATTCCTTTAAAAATCCAAACACATGACCTAAAAGAATGATTCTTCTTCTTTACAAAGATACCAAAAACATGAAATTTGGTCTATATTTAGAGCAGCAATGGCCGAATAAAAAGAGGTGTTTTGGTTCGCACCAAGCTCATTAACTATGCAAAAACCTTCTTGTCATGAATATCACTTGGATAAAAGAAGCTACTTTTTCAGGGCTTGCGGACTGACTGTTTTTGCTAATCCACAATGCGATGGTAGAAAAAAAATATATAATGGGGCAAAAAATGTGTCTAACCCAGTTAAAACTTAATGACTCAAAATATTTCTGATCTATACCACCGAAAGGCTTAATTGACAATTCACTTCACACCTGTACCTGCACCTGCCGAGCGAGCTTTGCCTTATAATTACAGCTCACCCGGCATGATAATCGCAGCACTCGGTCGTTTCAGATTGGACCCTCCCCTTGCTGCTGCTCCGCGAGCAAGGCCAAGCCAGGGGACGTCCTCCAACCAATTTCATTCATTCATCATTCGCGATCATACCGCAAGAAAAATCTCTGAAACACCAACAAGAATGAATTCCACATGTTCTCATTCACTTTAAAAAAAAAGGCAAATAAGAAAACATGGCAAAATGATGTTTCTAATCATCAAATGTATATAAACGATGATTTACTTACTCTTTCTGATATATTTGACCTCCGGTGGGCGTAATCTCGGGACCAGAACGTGCTACCATCGACATGTATGTCCTCCAAGTCAAAGATCAAACAGGCATATCGCATACACATACATAAACATTAACTGAAAGAAGTCGAGAGATGGCACTCGACCACTCTATCCAGCTCTTCAATTCTGGAGCTTTACATTAACCCCTCAAAAAAAGTTTGGAAATCTGTGTTTGGCCATTAATTTCTCCCAACTCCCAATTTTACACAATACATATTTTACATCATTCAAAAGATCCTTTATTCTCTTTAAAATGATACATGCTTGTTATGATCGTGCCATCATGAAAAGAGCAGGATTCAAAAGTGTTGGATGAGGTCTGAATTGAAAAGCTGCAAAATGGGCAAAAAAAGTTTGGAAATCTGAGTTTTGCCATTAATTTCTCCCAATTCTACACAGTGCATATTTGATATCATTCAAAAGATCATATCTTTTTATTTCAGTTTCGAATTAACTGAAAGAATAGTCATAATAGTTTAAATGATTGCAAGCCTTTATTTCAGAGTAAAGGCCAAATTAGTTTCAAATCATAGCCAATCGTACTATGACGTCGATCATTACGACTAGATATAAAATTCGCCTTTATTCTGACCAGTGGCGTAGCTAGGATTTTTTCCCGGGAGGGCACTGGGGGGTCCTTGCTTTTTCAGGGGGGGGGGGGAACCAATTTTTCCGGTGTGTGTAGGTGTCACAAGGGCGGATCCGACTTTCGCCAATAGGGGACGGGGCCCGAAATTATCGTCACCTATATCAGTCACTTCTTAGTTTTATTCTTATAAAACAACATAAACATGAAAATAATAATCTTGTAAGCCTTATAAAAAGTGCGATCGCGAAGCGCGAGCGAATTTTTTTCTTTCGTGTATTTTGTCCTTAAAATTCAATATGCTGGGCAATGTTATGTGAGATCCTGAACAAGACTCGCATGTAACTAGATGGTTACTGCGAACGCGAAGCGCGAGCAGATATTTTTATTAACCGTTCTAGCATCATCGAAAACGGACCTGTTAAGGACTGCTTGCAGTTACCCACGAAGACGTTATATATTTCAATAATGCGAGCGCGAAGCGCGAGCAAATGTTTTGGCATTCCGACCTAAAAAATTGTAATTCTAAGCATTTTTGTATTAATAAATGGGATAGGTATGTAACTAAACAATTGATGCGAGCGCGAAGCGCGAGAGGAAGAAAATGAGATTTTAGACCTAAAAGCGGGACACTCTATTCATATTTTGCAAATCATAAGTAGGATATAGTTAATCGGGTATCATTAATAATGCGATCGTGAAGCGTGAACAGACATGGAACTGGATAATTTAAGGACATTTTAAATAAAGAACATGCAGGCTATCGGGCATGTTATAGATTTAGACCTAGAATCTGGGCATTCTGAATACATTTGTTTAATGGAACATTAAAGAATACACGTAGACAATAGGAACTTGGCAAATAAAACAATGTGACCAGGCAGCGTGAGCTTAAAAATGCTGATAATATATAAACCATAAAACGGACATTTTACAGCTAGAGGCCTAGAGCACTTAAATTTGTAAATGGAAAAAAATAATGAAAGCTCGATGTCCGAGCTAAAATGTGTTTTGTATATTGACTTCAAAACTTGCTTTACATGTATATCAGCCTATTGAGCAAGATATGAATCTCATCGAACAGGCAATTCTGGTGCGAAGCGCAAGCAAAAATTTTATATAGTAACATGAAAGATTTGTGATTTTTTTTGCAAGGCTTCCCTTCACATTATTTCATTCACTCGTCTTCCTCCTCTTATTTTCCTCTTCTTTTTTTTTCTTATGTCTTTCTTCTTTTCCTTTTTTTCTTTTCTTCTTTCTTCCTTTTTTTTTGCACCGGGGGGGGGGGGGGGGCACACCAAATCTCAGGGGGGGGGGGCACGTGCCCCCCAGGCCCCCCCCCCCCCCGTAGCTACGCCACTGATTCTGACAAGGATGATCATGGCCGTAAATATAGATTTAAAATTGAAAGTGAGGGTGCGAAACAATTGAGCTTGTCATTTGGACGCTTTTGCATTATGTAAAGTGAAATTAAATAATTTTGATCATGAATTTCGTGAAACATTTTCAGTAAAACATGTCAGTTTTCAAAATTTCGGGGGGGGGGGCAACTGCCCCCAGCGGCAGTGGGGATGATAGCATAGTCATATATTTGAATATAGGTATTCGTACTTCAGAACACATTAAGATATCCATGTCTCAATAATAGCAGTCATATATACGACATTTTATTCCAACAAATGTGGTCGCAGACCATGTACGGTGGCCACCCCGGTCTAACATAATAATAACAATAATTCAATATAACGCCGATTAAAATTTCTCTAAGCGCTTTACGCTACAAAACCTATACCTAACTTAATAAACTCATTTACTTATCCAACTTAACTACCTTAAATAACTTAACATGAAATGTAACTACCTTGAATAACTCCGGAATAACTGAACTATACTGTAAAAGTCATATTATTTACAAGCGCGTTTCCAGGATTTTGTACCCCGGGGGACTCAACCTAATGTTGGCGCACCTGTGAACTTTTTTTTCGGAAAAAGGCTCCCCTCCCCCGGCCTGGCAATGATATAGGCGCCTTAAATGCATGTTGAAATATCTTATTTCATAATCTCGTGAAAAAGGCAGTCGGAGGCCACTTTTTTTTTTTAATGTGCTCATGAAAAAAAAATGATACCACTTTTTTAAAAGAATAAATGAAACCAGAAATCATGGAATTTTAAGCACTTTGGGGTTTCAACTTTTCATCAGAGTGGTAGGCCCTGTTACAACCGATAATGTCGCACCAACGACAATGCCAAGAGCGTCCCAGATAGCAAAGTATCTGGGGCCCATATGGGAATCATGTGGGCCTACTGGGGCCCATATGTACCATGTAAAACCCATATGTGGCCCAAATGGGTTTTCCCACCTAGAACCCAAATAATAAAACCATATGGGCCCCATGTGGTATCAATATGGGCGAAGTGGCATAATTATGGATCGACTGAGCCCAGATAGAAACATATAAAACCCATATGGGGCCAAAATGGGTTTTCCCACCTAGAACCCACATAATAAAACCATATGGGCCCCATGTGGTATCTATATGGGCGAAGTGGCAGAATTATGGATCGGCTGAGCCCAGATAGAAACATATAAAACCCATATGGGGCCTATATGGGTTTTCCCACCTAGAACCCACATAATAAAACCATATGGGCCCCATGTGGTATCTATATGGGCGAAGTGGCATATTAAGGATCGCCTGAGCCCATATAGGAACATATAAACCCATATGGGGCCCATATGGGTTTTCCCACCTAGAACCCACATAATACAACCATATGGGCCCCATGTGGTATCTATATGGGCGAAGTGGCATAATTATGGATCGACTGAGCCCAGATAGAAACAAATAAAACCCATATGGGCCCCATGTGGCATCTATATGGGCGAAGTGGCATAATTATGGATCGACTGAGCCCAGATAGAAACATATAAAACCAATATGGGGCCCATATGGGTTTTCCCACCTAGAACCCACATAATAAAACCATATGGGCCCCATGTGGTATCTATATGGGCGAAGTGGCATAATTATGGATCGACTGAGCCCAGATAGAAACATAATAAAACCATATGGGCCCCATGTGGTATCTATATGGGCGAAGTGGCATAATATAGTTAACTATGGAGAGCGTACTAAATGCTAGTTATTATTATTATTATTATTATTAATTATGGATCGCCTGAGCCCATATAGGAACATATAAAACCCATATGGGGCCCATATGGGTTTTCCCACCTATAACCCACATAATAAAACCATATGGGCCCCATGTGGTATCTATATGGGCGAAGTGGCATAATTATGGATCGACTGAGCCCAGATAGAAACATATAAAACCCATAAGGGGCCCATATGGGTTTTCCCACCTAGAACCCACATAATAAAACCATATGGGCCCCATGTGGTATCTATATGGGCGAAGTGGCATATTTCTGGGTCGACTGAGCCCAGATAGAAAAAATAAAAAACCATATGGGCCCCATGTTGTTTCCATATGGGCGGTGTGGCTTATCGCCTGATCCCAGATAGAGACATATCTAACCCATATGGGGCCTATTTATTTATTTATCTATTTCTGATATTTTGACAGGGTAGCCCATTCACCAATAAGTAGTGGTCTTCCATGGGGCCCTGAATAACAATAAACATATTTACAAA
The DNA here is from genome assembly GCF_037042905.1 of Lytechinus pictus. Lineage (NCBI taxonomy): Eukaryota > Metazoa > Echinodermata > Echinoidea > Temnopleuroida > Toxopneustidae > Lytechinus > Lytechinus pictus. The sequence goes on along the minus strand of NC_087255.1, from coordinate 2,830,162 downwards.
ATGCATAACGCATGTACAGAATGTTACGGCATTAAGATTCACATTAGGATTTGAATGTAAAACGAAACATTAACAAACTTAGCAGCAAACAAAACGCAGACGGGCACTCGTTTGACGTATAATCAAATATCAATATATCAAATTAACTAAGAACGACATCTTGAAAATACTGATAATCATGATAATATACACCAAATCATCAAGGTCATGCTAACACAAAATACGCACAACAGTGGATGTTCCGCAAGTTATTTATAAAATACAAGTTCTTCTAAACATTCTCTTAAATGAAATGAAGAGAAGGAGCTGTTCTAATTGAATTATCAAGCTTATTCCATTCAAATATTGAAGAAACAATTGGACTACACTTATAACAATCAGTGCGAAACTTGGGCACACGTAAATATCCACTGTCTCTCTGTCTGGTCTGATGTTCATGTACATCATTTGGATTGGTTAAGTTTACCTGAAGGTAAGAAGGTGCTAAATTATGAACACATTTATATATCATCAAAACGCGACTGAGCTCAAATCGTTTGTCTAGTGTCATCCATTTTAGACTTGCGAACAAATCAGCCGACGATGTGTCGTATGTCTTGTTCAATATTATTCTTGCAGCCCTCTTCTGAATTTTTTGCAGCTTAATTGTATGGGATTGAAATCTATTCGACCATACAGCAGAACAGTAATCAAATCTTGGCAACACTAAACTGTTATAAAGCAACTTTAAGGACTGCACAGGCAAAGAACTTTTCGCTCTCTTTATTATGCCAATACAATTTGTTTTGACCATTTCAGTTCTTCATCTATCAAAACTCCTAAGCATTTGGTGAATTGAACTCTATTTATCAAATTACCGTTTAACGAAATCGTGAAAGAATCTATTTTCCTGAGATTAGCACGAGAACCTATTATCATGACACAAGTTTTTTTCAGTGTTGAGGACGAGCTGATTATCTTTAATCCATGCCATGACCTTGTTTAATGCTACAGTTAATTTTTCTTCCAAAACTGTCGCATCATTCGCACTGACGGTAAGTGTCGTGTCGTCAGCGTACATATCTATGATACCTTCATGAATACATTCAGGTAAACTATTAACATATATTGAAAATATATGGGTCTTCCCACCTAGAACCTACGAAGTAAAACCATATGGGCCCCACTTTGTATGTATATGGGATCGCTTGAGCCCAGAAAGAAACGTATCAAACCCATATGGGCCCTTTATATTGGTTCTACCTGAAACCAAAAAATAAGTAAACCATATGGGCCCCATGCGCCATCTATAGGGGCGATGTGGTTTATCGCCTGAGCCCAGATAGAGACATATCAAACCATATCGCGCTCAGTTGTCAGGTATACTGACCTAATAGAGACATTTTAAGGAAGCACTTGTAGTCATTGTAATCATGAATAACATACACATCTCAGTAATAATGCGAGCGCGAAGCGCAAGCTGAAAATTTTTTATATTCAGATCAGAAAAAGGGACATTATGAGGACTGATTTTAGGAATTCATGGAGAGCAGACATATCTCACCAATCCACTGATGCGAACGTAATCATGGACAGGAAATGTTTTATATTAAGACCTTGACATGGGGCAATCACTTTAAGTAGTTCTTGTCATGAAAAGAAGCATATGTCACTACATAATACAATAATATATTTGGTGTATATTGACTTGACAACGGGAGGTTTTTGTACAACAGATTTATATATCTCGTTAAACAGACAATGCGAGCACCAGGAACAATGAAGACATAGGTCCTGAGCAAATTATGTTTCATTAAGTTAAAAAAACCCAGCCTCAAGTGATGACGCAGTTTCCTTCGAAATAAAGTTCAAGAAGCTTCGATCTCCTAAAAATATTATTAGGGAATTCTTACGGTACGATAAAACTGTTGAAGACGATGTTTAACATTACAATAATCTAATTACTTACGCCCCTTGGGAATTGTTTTTCGACAAAACCGATATAGATAAGGCATGGGAAGGGTTTCATGATTTGTTTGATGCTATATCACGTGATTGCATTCCAAGGAAAGTGGCTCATGCCAAACAACGTAGCCCATGGATCACGGATGAAGTTCGGAAGTTGGCCTTTGAAAAAAGTAAAGCTTTCAAAAAAGCAAAGAAATCACGCTTAGACACTCATTGGGAACTGTATAGACGATTACGGAATCACATTAAAATTATTACCAGTAGATTATACCATTCCTATATAAATCGCTTATTTTCTGATGAATCTGATAACAGGAAGAGAATTTTCTCATTCGTCAGGGCCCAGAAAAAGAGTCAAGATCCTCTAACAATCAATGATAATAACATAATATTGTATGAGTCTGATAAGATCGCGGAGTTGTTTGGTCGATATTTCAATTCTGTTTTCACGCCCTATTCTTATGCACCGATAGAAACCCCCCAATTAGAGGAAAAATCCACTTGCTACATACTTACGTACTATTGAAATCAAAGAAATAGATGTGCTTAATGTGGTAAAGGGTTTGAAGAAGGAAAAATCTCCAGGTCAGACAAAATCACTCCAATGATGTTGAAATTGGGTTCTAGATATTTCGCCTCTCACTCTCTCGTGGTAGATTGCCTATGTCTTGGAAACGTGCCAATATATCCCCTGTGTTCAAATCCGGGGATAAGGCTCTGGTACAAAACTACAGACCTATTGCCCTAACTTCGGTTGTATGCAAAGTATTGGAACGTTAAGCAAGGTTTCCACTTTGGCGAGTTGGAATTGCGAGTCATACGCGAGCTGCGCGAGCTCTAACTCGCCTTAGCTCGCACAAGCTCGCGTGAAATTTACATTTTTTCCTGGAATTTGCTTCAGTGACAAAAGACTCAACATCGAGTTCACTACGCTCGCTGTACGAGTGAACCGAGCGCGAAACGAGTCAGGTCGAGCTTAGTATGAGTTGCGGTGACCTTTATACGACTTAAAGCGAGCTATGAACGAGTTATAAAGATTTTGTTACGAGTGATAAGAGTTTCATACGACCAAGGGGCGGGATATGCACATTTTTGGCACTCAAAGATGGATGCCGGCGGCGGCGGCGTCAACACCAAATCTTAACCGAAGGTTAAGTTTTTGAAATGGCATCATAACTTAGAAAGTATATGGACCTAGTTCATGAAACTGGACCATAAGGTTTATCAAGCATTATTAAACATCCTTCTCGAGTTTCAGGTCACAAGATCAAGGTCAGAGGTCATTTATGGTCAATGAACTTAGACCATGTTTAGGGAATCAACATCAAAATCTTAACCTACGGTTAAGTTTTTGAAATGTCATCATAACTTAGAAAATATATGAACCTAGTTCATGAAACGTGGACATAAGGTTATTACAGTATATAAACATCCTGCTTGAGTTTCAAGTCACATGACTAAGGTCAAAGGTCAATTAGGGTCAATGGACTTTGGCCAATTGGGGTATTTGTTAAATTAACATTATAACTTTGAAAGTTTATGAATCTGATTCATGAAACTTGGATATAAGAGTAATCGAGTATTACTGAACATCCTGTGCGAGTTTCAGGTCACATGACGAAGGTCAAAGGTCATTTAAGGTCAATGAACTTTGGTCATGTTGGGGGTATTTGTTGAATTACCATCATAACTTTGAAAGCTTATGGATATGATTCATCAACTTGGATATTAGAGTAGTCAAGTATCACCGAAAATATCATGCCAGTTTCAGGTCACATGACCAAAGTCAAAGGTCATTTAAGGTTATTGAACTTTGGCCATTTTGGAGATTAATACTATATTGCTGTCATAACTTTCAAAGTTTAGATACAGTTTATAAAATGTGGATATATATAGGGGTAATCAAGTATCACTGACAAGTCTTAGGTCACATGATCAAGGTCAAATGTCATTTATTGTCAATGAACGTAGTATTGTATCATTGTATGAATGGTGTTTTTGTGAATAATTATTTTATAGTAGTTTTCAAAGTCAGCACTGCTACTATATTGGATAGCGTATTGCAGGTGAGACTGCCAGAGGCGCTCCACTTGGACCTTGTCTAGTTTGATGTCTTGTTCTTTTACCTTGGCTCTGCTCGTCATTGACCTCCTCTTCCGTTTCAATTGTCTCCTCCTGCACTTCTTCTACCCTTGTTTGAATGTCATCTTCTTTCGCTGTTTCCCTATCTGAATGGCCACAACTCTTGGATCTCTTGGATCGAGGCATATTTCTCTCCTTATTTGTTGAAAGTTGTAATAATGCAGTGGCAGCAGCCTTTTTAAAAGTACGTGTACATTGCGTGGGTCAGTTAAAATGTGCTCTCACTTTTAAATAAACTCCTCAAAAAAGTTTGGAAATCCGACTTTAATCAAAACTCCCTCCTCGGTTTAAGTAAATATCAATTGTTATTAATATCAATGAATAGATCATTCGATTTTCTTTAAAATGATACCCTACATGATATGATTATGGTTCACATGGAGGTGCAGTGCCTTGAAATGTGGGGCAAGGTCAAAATTCAAAATTAAGTTGCAAAGTGACACAATATTGAAAGTCACTGTTCCTTTTTCCGTGGTGATGAGTGAGTTTTTTAAGCGGTTTCTTTTTAGTTTGATCGGTAATCCCGCCTCGGTTTTAGTAATTATCAATGTTAAATTAATATCAATTCAATTCAATTCAATTCAATTCAATTCAATTCAATTCAATTCAATTCAATTCAATTCAATTCATTTATTCTTTTCCATTAAAAAAACAACAAAATATGTACATTTGAGAAACACATGTATATACAAAAAATAGATCAAATACATAAGCATAGTAAATTAATATTGTAAGTGATAGAAATAAATGGAAAATGGAACACCTGTAGAAAGCTTTTTTAAAAAAGCTTGTAAATGGCAGGAGTCCAAAAGTTAACAAAATACAAATATAATAATGATAACAATATTAGATGGCGCATGTATTTGAATTCAACGTCTTTCCCCCTATCCCCACCTGCCCCCTGTCCCCATCCCCCCCTGCCCCCTGTCCCACCCCCCTACCCCCATCTCTCTCTCAGGTAGAATTCAAAATTAATATAGGTTAAAATCTAAATTGAAATAAAATTAATATGACAACAAATAAACTTTAAGATTTTTTTTGAAAGTATTCAAAAAGACATTCTCCGTAATCGAAGTTGGTAATGAGTTCCATACTGTGGGCCCTGTATATCTAACTGTTTTTTGCATATACTGCTTATCAATATTCCAGATATGTAATTTTTTACTATTTCGAGTGTTATATTTGTGAATCATAGAATTAGTTTCAAACATATTGGCAAGAGGAGGCAAAACGGTTCCTTTGATACACTTGAATACAAAAATGGCAATTTGATAAGTGTTCAATTTATAAATATCTAATGTGTTTAACTGTTTGAATAGAGGTTTATAATGAGCTAAATAATGCGAGTTTGTACAAATACGCAAGCAACGCTTTTGCAGTATCAATGAATAGATCAATGAATAGATCATTTAATTTTCTTTAAAATGATACTTTCCATGATATGATTTTGGGTCACATGGAGGTGCAGTGCCTTGAAATGTGGGGCAAGGTCAAAATTCAAAATTTGCAAAATGACACAATATTGAATGTCACTGTTCTTTTCTTCCATGATGATGAGGGAGATTCTCAGCAATTGTTTTCATGCACCTTAGCATCAACATTCAAATGGAATCAAACACACCTCTGCACAAGCAAACACACAACAAACAAACATAAACCACAACAAAACATTATGAAATGAAAAAGCAGGGGTTTGATTTCAATTGATTTTCATCTTTATTGACACAGACAAAAGAATCATGTTCTGTATTGACCCTTCATGATTATTTCTGCTCGTTTTGCAGCTTTTTACTTCAGACCTCATCCAACACTTTTCAATTTTGCTCTTTTTTTGATGGCATGATCATAACAAACATGGAATCATTTTAAAGAGAATCAAATGATCTTTTGAAAGATAACAAATATGCATTGTGTAAATTTCGTAGTTGGGAGAAATTAATGGCCAAACTCAGATTTCCAAACTTTTTTTGAGGGGTTTATATGTGGGGAAAATATAGATCACTGGACATTTATCATTCAGCTGGCATGCCTCTGAGCACTTGCAACGCACTCGGAATAAACTCATACGAAACTCGCTGTAACTCGGGGTGCTCGATCTAAAGTCGCGCTAATCTCGTGGGCACCTCCAGTTGACTCGTAAAACGATCGCAATGCTCGTATCTCGCTCTTGAAAACTCGGAACGCACTCGCGTATACTCAGATGTGGCGAGTTATTCCGAGTTATTGTGAGTTTATCTCGAGCTTCTTACGAGTTATTGCGAGTACTGCGAGTATATAACGAGTTTAGGTGAGTTCAGCACGAGTTACAGCGAGTTAGCAAAAATTTTGAACATGTTCAAAAATTTTGAAACTGCTCACGATTTCAAGGAGAGTTGTCCCGAGCTTGAACGAGCTCCACCGAGCCATGCCGAGTTGTCGCGAATTATCCCGAGTTTCATGGTGAGCTTTATGCGAGTTATTGCGAGTGCCTCATTTTGGCAACTCGCTATAACTCGCCATAACTCGCGATGTTAACTCGCCAAAGTGGAAACCTTGCTTAATCGTATTCAAACACATATCAGTGACCATTGTCTACTTAACCCTAACCAACATGGTTTTGTGAAAGGCCGCTCTTGTGTGACTCAGTTAATGAATATTACAAACAAATGGTTGAATTTTCTTGATACCTCTCCCACACCAAAACGTTATCTTTTTCGACTTCGCAAAAGCTTTCGATATAATGCCACATGACATGTTGATGAAAAAGCTCTCTTCACAATTCTTCATTACTGGAAGTGTCTGGAATTTGACTTTTTCCTTCCTTTATGGTAGGGAACAAAGAGTAATTTACAGGGGTTCCACCTCTTGCTGGTTGCCCATAACTTCTGGTGTACCGCAAGGCAGTGTTTTAGGGCCGTGTCTCTTTAATTTGTTTATAAATGACCTTCTCTCCCAAACCATATCACCATGTGCACTTTTTGCTGACGATACGTTATTATACAGACCAATATTTAAACCCTCTGATAGTTGTCTGTTGCAAAACGATATTGATAATATTCATTCATGGTGTACGAACAATAGAATGCGTATTAATTCATCCAAATCTAAACCCTGGAGTACCTTACTATACTAACGACAATATTGTTCTAGAATCAGTTCAGCAATACAAGTATCTAGGAATAATGCTTAATAATAAGTTACAATGGAATACCCACGTTGAACACATTGTTAAGAAAGCAAATCGTATGCTCGGTTTTGTATTGTCAGTCTCTAAGTCCTTGACCGCATCTTCCATATTCTCCTTGTTAAAAACAATTGTTCTTCCGATTCTTGAGTACGGTCAACCAGCTTGGCACTTGCATACGAAATATCTATCCCAAAAAGTCGAAAATGTTCAGAGACGAGCCACCCGCATAATACTCAAACAACAAAGACAAGAAATGTCCTATCATGACAGATTACTAAAACTCAACTGGCGAACATTGGAATCAAGAAGGAAATTTTCACTACTAATTTATGTTGTCAATGCTTTGTATGGGATTGTACGTTGTGATGCAGTTAGATGTTCCGTTATGATTAACAGTCGGCATTTGGAGGTCGTGAAGTTCAACCACCTCCGAGCGCGAACAAATCGACTTCACCTATCAGCTATAATTCTTTTCCCCGTTACTGGGATGAATTGCCGGTAAGTTTGCTCTGGGGTGGTTGTTAACTCACTTATTTCATGGATGAATGAACTAAGGGACAATTTTATGCTTAACTAGTAATGAACAGGCGCGTAGCCAGGGGGGGGGGCGGTGGGGGCGGTCGCCCCCCCCCAAAAAAAACGTCCCCTAAAAGAAAAAAAAAAGAAGGGAAAAAAGAGAGGAGAAAAGGAAAAGGGAAGGGAGGAAAGGGAAGAAAGGTAGCTTTGTGGGTTTTTTTTCTTTTTATTCTTTTTTTTTCTCAAAAGAGAAACTCCTTCACTAGCTCTTGCTCTAGATTTATATATGAATTTTGCTTCCGCGCTGCGCGCGGTTAAATGACAATATTGAAGATCTCCATTGTTCCCCCCACCCTTTCTCTAACCCTGTTTTTCCACCTCAGCTATATGTGTTTCTTGCCAGTTAATGTTCAAATGTATACATTAGGGCATGGAATTAGAGTAAGGTTAGGCCGAAGTATATGAAGTTATCTTTTTTTTTAATTGATCGCGCAACTTCTGGTCGGGTCGGCTCCGGGCGGGTGAAATCTTTATATAAATTTCTGCCGTCACCTCCATAAAGTCAACTTCTCCCGCTTTTCAGCTCATTACTAAACAGCCATATTTTTTTTGGGCAAACAGGTTCCTAATTTAAAAAGAGAAAGGTATAAAATTCGTATCGTATTAAATAAAAAAGTACAATATTTTTTATCAAATTCTATTAAACTTCATGTCATTTCCCTGCACATTCATCTCCTGTCCTGTTTTGCGCCCTCAGTTTGAAATTTTGAATGACACTAAACTTTCTTTATAATTCAAAATGAAGCGCTTCAGGATAAGTCAAAGGAATTAGGTATCCTTTTTATATAATTTCAATAAATCACAGAAGTTTCAACTTTTTGCGCACTATTTTCCTTGTAATGAAGATCAATAATCTTAGAAAATTAATTGAATTAGAGCCGATGGGGTATTGGAGATATCTGCATTTGATGAAACGTCCGCCCTTTGAAATTTCAGAGTTTCGTTGTTCTGCGCGGGGAGAAATATCTTCCTCCCGGCATATACACTTCTTTTCCTTTGTTTTGCGAGTTAAAGATATGCACTGTCGCTAAATTGTTTGTAATCAAATCTGATCTTTCCAAGGGAAGTATTCAATATGTGTTTGAGAATACCCTTTTCTCGGGACCCTTTTCATGGCAAAAAATTGATAAAACGCTTTAGTTTCCGCGCTTCGCGCGGGGTTATCATTTTAATTTCCTCCATTGTATTCCTTTTTTTTGTGCGTTCACAATCTTTTTTGAAAACAAGGTTCAAAATCACAATATAGTCAACTGAATTGGAGCTGATATATAGGTACAAGAGACAAGAGAGACGGCTCCTTTTCATTTTAATTTATGAAACACCAAAAGCTTCGCGCTTCGCGCGGGAGGGAGAAACTCCCCCACCCTGCACCCACCCCCTAGGGAGCGCGCTTCGCGCGCTCTGTAAGTGTTGGCACGCTTCGCGTGCATTTACCGCCCCCTCCAAAATGAAATCCTGGCTACGCGGTTGGTAATGAATGACCATATTCATCTTTGCAGGAGTTTATTATTTATTTAAACAGCTGATTTTGTAATAGTTGTAATAATTGCAAATAAGTAATGACCATTTTATTATAGTCTTAGATCCTTTTTACGTTGAAGTTCACAGTTCATATATTCGTTGTTTTGTGATATATCTATAATTCGTGGACCCTGCCGCGGAGGATACTGTTTGTTGCTGTGCCGAGTTTGTAAGTCGATGTGCTGAATATTATTGGCAAAATACCCCCGTGGTAGTGGATGGTTCTCCCTGGTCATGTTATTGTGATTATGGGATAATTTAGGTATACTTATAATTAACTTACAGGATTCTGTCATCGTGGCTGTTATCCTTGTTATTTTTACATTTTCGTAACGATTATTTTATCTATAAATTTAAATTCATTAATATTGATATTCTAAGTTAAGATGAAGTGATATCAAGTAGACCTATATATGTTATTCTATTATAATTGATCTTAAACCTTTTTGTTCATACTCACTCTTTTATCCGCTTCTGTTTTATGTAAGCACCCACTGGATAGGGTCAAATGGTATTTATTGACTACAGTAATTCAGTTAACTTTATTTGACCCTGACAGTCCAGTGGGTGCTCAACCTATACTCTGTTATGTTTATAATGTGTTGTACTACACCGTACCAATTTCCTATACTTTTCATTGCCGAAATAAATAATAATAAATAAGAAAATAATGTTTCTTATATGTAATATAACATAACATAATTATGATATCATATACCATTATAATGCATAATAATTTCTTCTCTCCCACTGTGTTTCTCTTCCTTTTCCCTCTTTTCTCCTTTTCCTCTTTTTTATTTTTTATTTTTTTATTTTTATTTTTTTGGGGGGGGTCAGCCGATTGGGGGGGGGGGGGGCACGTGCCCCCTTGCCCCCCCTCCCCGCAGTTACGCCACTGGGTCAGAAGGCAATAAAATGTTGCGGGACTACATACCACTGATCCTGTCAATAGTGTGACCAGAAGAAGCAGTAGCAATTGTGGTAATAGAAATCATCCAGAGTAATAGATTGGCCATCTTGAATGTCCTGGATTCCGATGTCACAGCTATGGATTTGATGATCATGTTGGAGTAAAGGGAATTTGTTTACATATCACATTAATTAAAGATACATAAATATCATTGGAGGAGTACTCAACTAGAGATGGTTGAGACATGCACGATGAAGATATACCCCATTCTCTGTACCAATATACACACTCTTCTTGTTTTTTTTTCACTACTTGAAAATCATAGCAGAAATGTTGAATTTGAAAAAAGCTTAGATTATCTCTGCGCATCTTTTGCTGAAACATTAATGCAATTAGCCAAAAGAAATAGATGTGATGAAGAAAGGATAAGACTTGGAGAAATGTAATTTCCTTACCTAAAAATTTATTTCTTCTTTTCTTTGCGATGCAATTCTTCTCTTGCCCTTTTTTCTGAAATTAGAGTTACTGTCTGATTTGTTAAGAGACAGTCATTAGGTGGGCTGATGATGTCACATCTCCACTTTCCGTTTTCTTATGTTATTACCTAAAATCATGTTTTTTTTCATTATTTCATACTTGTGTGAATAATATGTCTCCCTTATAATGAAATAAGTTGCAGCAATACATATCTAATGCACTAAATCAGTTGTCAATCTAATTTTTCTATTTCTTGGAGGAAAAAATTTGAATAAACCTCATTTCATATAATAAAATACAAAAGAAGAAGTGGAGATGTGACATCATCAGCCCACCTAATGAATATTCATGACGACAAAATATTGCTTAACTTTAAAATTTAATAACTTTGTTATTTGTTATCCGATTTTGATGAAATTTTCGGCATTTTGCTCAGTGAATTCTACTTTATTTATTAAGCTATAATACTTTCAGCCCGGACCATCCCTTTAATGCAGAACATGATTCTTTTGTCTGTGTCAATAGAGATGAACATCCATTCAAATCTGCTTCTGTCGTGATGGTACTGTGAGATAACATGGTTTGAGTCGTGGTTTGAAATACCCATATATGTTTGTTTGTTATGTTTTTGCTTGTGCAGAGGTGTGTTTGATTCCATGTTAATGTTGATGTTAAGGTGCATGAAAACAATTAAAAGAAATCACTGAGAAACTCACTCATCACCACGGAAAAGAGTAGTGACTTTCAATATTGTGTCATTTTGAAACTTTTGAATTTTGACCTTGCCCCACATTTCAAGGCACTGCACCTCCATGTGAACCATAATCTTATCATGTAGGGTATCATTTAAAAAAGAATTAAATGCTTTATTTATTGTTATTAATTACCCATTGATATTTACTAAAGCCGAGGAGGGATTATCGGTCAAAGTCAGATTTCTAAACCTTTTTTGAGGAGTTTATATAGATAAAAAGATAGATAGATAGAGTAATAAACGATATCACCGACATGTGTCGGTGATGTTTGGAGATAAGGCTATATATACTTACTTGCAAAAAGAAAAAGCGAACACGTTCTACGATTTCAAACAATTCACTTTCGTCATACTTTGACCCGGATATGAAGATTGTTTTTCTCTCTATATTGACCCAATATATACATTGGAACCCATATTGGAACTCAATGCCCTATTGGTATATTAAATGCACCTTTAGTATCAATGCAGAGTAAGCAAAACACTTATATGAAGGTCATCAACATCAATTTACTGTAATACAAGCTGCATTATAGTCGTCATAACTTTAATAAAAAAAATTGATATTAATGCTCCTACCAACCTGGTCGTTGCGAAGGTAAGATTTTCCTGTGAACTTTTAGGGTGTTAGAACTGACATCATGCAGTTGTGTCCCCCCAAAATAATGATCGCACCATGAAGTCCCGCATGAAGTGTTAACAGTAAGGGAAGGCGGAGTAAGTTGAGCCACCCTCTACAAAAGTTGCTTCAGTGGTGCATATTACAGTGAAAATAAATGGCCATTTATCAATAACGAAACGAGACTTCAGAAGGAAATGGAAAATGAATATAAAGATCAGATAGAAGGATGGCATATCTAAATGAACAAACGGGGATTTAACAGTCGAGATTTGTCCAATGAAAAAATCATTTATTCACCGGATGAGAATTGAAAATAATTGGATCATGATTGTCGGGAATAAGGACAGGGGTGGAAATAACCTTTTTCAAAGGAGGGGGTTTGGCCGAGAAATTTGACAAACAAAAGTTAACCCCATACCCCCTCCCCGTAAACCTGCCACTAAAGGGTGCACTATAGCTACGAAATAAATCACAGAACGCAATACATGCATAATACTTTTGTGTACAAAGCACGGAGATGCAAATGATTCAAAATTATGAACAAAATTTAATTCTTTGTTGAAATATCTGTTAGATTGTTGTGTTAGTTTATAATGGATCAGATTGTAGAGGTAGGGTGAATATTGTCTTAAGTGTTTATAAACGGTATTAATTTCGGTTACACTTCGTAATTCCCGCATACATTCGTAATGATTACCGAGGCTTCGTTATTCCGAAGATTCGGATATTCAGAAGGTTCGTATTTCCGAAGGTTCGTATTTCCGAAGTTTCGTAATTCCGCAGGTTCGTTTGTCCGAAAACGTAATGATTAACGAACGTTATTTCGTTTTCGGACTAACGACCCTTTGGAACAACGAACCTTATTTTGTTTTCAGATTAACGAACCTTCGGAACAACGAACCTTATTTCGTTTTCGGACTAACGAACCTTCGGAACATCGAACCTTATTTCCTTTTCGGATTATCGAACCTTAACGAACATCGAGGTATAGGCAATTTACGTAATTCGGAATTACGAACCTTCGGAATAAAGAACCTTCGGAATATCCGAAGCTTCGTTATTCCGAAGGTTCGGAATTACGAATGAATGCGATTAATTTCATCGATTGCATCAGTAGCTACACCACTTAAACTTATAATGGCAGAGGTAATATGGCAAGGCTAAAACAATGCATGTCTTATACCCAGCACAATCAAAATATCACAGTAACCCCCCCCCTACTTATTATGTGCCCCATCCTTCCTGCTTCATGTATTTTCTCTATATCTACTTCCACTTCATCGCTAGGGTGCTCATTATCATGGCAACACGGTTTTCAATTCTTTCTTTTTAGGGGGTGGTGGGTGAGTAACATTTTCGGAAGTTCAGTTCACAAGAAAAAAAATCCCATGGTAGACGAAGGTAGAGTGGATCGAAATCTGCCTCTTTGAATATTAAACAATTAAGCGAATAAAAATTCCAAAAACGTCATTAGGAAGGTTTAATTAAATTTTCCAAATTCTCCTTTCATGACACGCTCCCCTGGTCCCTGTGCTCGGAAGGGACTTTATAACGATCCAATGCATGATTGCTTGCTTATATACAAATGCTTTCTTAGCAATCAGGTAAGAAAAAAACCCACCGCCTCTACTGTCTCCCTCTTCCTCCCCTTCTCTTCCTTCTCCCGGCCCTCATCCTTCTGCTCCTCCTCATCCTCCGGTCTGTTCCTCGTCTTCATCCACCAACACATTCTCTCCTTCTCACTCATCTCCTCATCGTCACCTAATTTTACAACTAAATCAAATTTGGAATAGTTATGAACTTTCCCCATTTAAATTATTGGCAACATCAATAACAATCATCACGTGACAGCTCCATAATAGTTAACGCAACATAATTTACCGAACAAACGCAAGACACAACCTTTGAACAGAAATTTTTGTAATTTGTAAACTTTGAACAGGCTGAATAAAATGGAAATAACAGTATACACCTTTTTTCTGGCGTTGTCTTTTTCAATAGACCACTATGACATATATAAAGAACATAAAACGTGCTTTCAATCGTTCTGAAGAATTTTCTACCAGAAAAATATTCAAAGAAAAGTGTTTATATTGCTGGGTTTACATCATGAAGACATTGAAGACCTGGGGGCGTTCATCAATATCTGTCGTCTCATAACGAAACTTTGCATGTTTTTTATTGGCTGAGAAGCACAGGTGTCTGACGGTTACCATCGATTATTACTATAGTAAATGTTCTACATGGAAGGGATAGCAATATTCGAATTGATAGACATTTATTTTTGTTTTGAACAATGGCGCAATAAATAAATATGTTGGTATGTCTAAACCTCACTCTCCCTATAAATAACGTAGGGAGAGTGAGGCAAACGTATATATACAACGAGAGACAAAACCACACAAAAGTACACAGAAAAAAAAATCAATACGGAGAATTGTAGTCCCTTCCATGTAGAGTATAGACATAAAAAGGGGAGGGTGCTCCTAACCTGGGGACGGGGTGGTTGGGAGGTAGAACAACACTTTTTATCTTTTTTCTCTCTTATCACTTCATACATCTTGATAATATTTCATTTTGTAATTGCTGAAATGCATTAGTATTAATTTCTAGTATATTTGAAGTTTGGTGTATAATTTGTATAATTATAATTGTTATGGATTTATTGTATAATTTATAATCATGTTTGAAATAGTTTGTACAACTTGCTTATTGAATGTGAATGTTTATTTTTATTTGAGAGAATATAATAAAACATCCTTAAAAAAGTAAATTGTTTCATTATCGATAACCTGTCGGTGCTGGCAACTTTGATGAAATAACCCCAGATCATCATAATTATATCTACTACTAGTATACCGTCACTACTCAAGGAGTTGTAGATGGATAAAATTCAACCAATATTATTACGTAACTATAATGTTGACCGGACATTGTCTGATCCTCGAGTAAGTTCTATACTGTCAACTTTCAATTCTTCAGATGGAAAATCTGCACGTTATGCCAAACATAAAACCTACACCCTAAGCCTTATACCTCGGTCACATTTACTCTACGGCGGCCATACGGCGAGTCAAAAACAGCCGTTTTATTCATTTTTATTCAAACCCATAATATGGAGCTGGTACAAAAATGTTACGGCTGTTTTCGACTTGCCGTACGGCCGCCAGTAGAGCAAATGTCACAGAGGTATTATCTTTACATTATTCTGAACCAAATACTCTATTACAATCCTAACTCCCTCTGAGATATTAAGACAGGAGACACTGAATAATGGTTCCTATAGCTCAATCTGCAATCATCTTTGTTAATGAAAGTTACATAACTGTATGCAATAATTTTTTTTGAGGCAAGCATTATGGGAGCTAATGATAATTATGAAATTAGAAAACATTGTATGCGACAAAATTGTGGGAGGCAACAAAAAGGTCAAGCCTGAGGATGTTTTTCTTTATGTGTAGCTAAAACATAGAATTTGCCATTGAAAACACTAAAAAAGTAGGGGGTCGGGGTGGGCAATATTCTCCCTCGCTGTATACAGGTTAACAACCTAAAAACCCAAAAGAATCAAGGTTTCTTAAAATTATCTGTCAATGGCACGCTGGACAAAGAAACAGTGGGTGCAACTAAGTCCTAGCTACTTCAAATTTAACATGTATTCCTTCGGGAATTCCTTTTGTCCACTACATGTTTCAATAGATGAACTACACTACACAGATATAATTCAAAGTACGCACTATAATTATCATCACTCGATCTTAACAATTTCTAAATCGTACACAAAGCGCAAGTGAGTTCCTGACCGTCAATATAGGGTCCACAAGGAAGCCCACTTCCGGCCACACATGTACCTGTTACCATGTAGAAGAGAGCCCCATCTTCGTTTCCAGCTGTACCAGGCTCTGCTTCCATGTCATGATCGAAACAAACGAACTCAGTACGTTTGTGGCCATGATAGGCTGACATGAGGTAACCACTATACTCCAGGCGCCACTCGTCAGAAGGGCACTCGTTCCGCGCAGGGATCATCAATTTGGTAGATCGTCCTGAGGGCGCCCTACAGACTGCACATTTTGGTGTGTGGTCGTGGATACCATGGAGACGACTGATGGCTGTGATGGTATCATATTCGGCAGAGTAAAGCAGACCACGATTTCCACCAGACTTATGTTCATCATAAATAGGGTCAGGTGGCATACATAGATAGTTAGAACCACTTCCTGTATGTGAGTAGTGTGCTCCTGCTGCAGTACCTGCAAATTGCGCACACAACAATCCCTATAAGTAAAGTTCAGCAGAAAATTATAACATGTTATACAACTCCCAGGAATGTTCTGTAATCTGATTGGTCCAAATCGGATCACATGGTATTCAGCGAATTGCACTATTGCATCCAAAATGCACTATCCTGCACTCTGACATCACACCAAAAGTACCATCCTGCACTCTGATGTCAGGGTGCAGGATTGTACGAGGTCTGGAATGATCTAGAATTATCTAGAATTTAGATCAACAATAGCATTCGGGGCAACTCAGTAACATGGGAGACGAGAGGTTGTATAAAACAATGCACGCATTCTTGTGCATAGAGGACCTAAATAATGAACTCTGTGTTCGACTCACCAAAGGGATAGACCGCACTCGGTCCTGCGGACCTCGGTGCGGTATATCCATTGGCTCTTCTCGCACATCGTTCATTATTTTGCCCTGCATGCACGCGCTTACGTGCATTTGGATTTGATTTGATTTATTTTATTTAAACTCGGTAAAAAGCCCTCGATCAGCCAATGGCTGGTTTTCAGAGAGGCCGTGCAATATACAAACAATATAAAGAATAACAGATAATAACAAAGTAAAATAAGTAAAGCAAAAATCTATATACAAAACCAAAGAGGGTGGATGAAACAAAACAAAAACAAAATCAAAACAGAAAAACAAAAGAACGCAAACACAATTGTAAGAAAAATAGATAGAAAGTTTGAAAAAAAAAGGATAAATCAAGATTTCAGGACATTTTCAATTTCAGATTCAAATGAATTTAGATTTGGTAAAGTGCGAATACGTTCTACCAATGAATTAAAATCAAGTATGGCAAGATATAGGCTGCTATTTCGTGCAAAGTCTGTTTTGGGTGTTTTTAGGTTCATTATATTGTTTGAGTTACGGAGTGTGTGGGTAGAATGTTGCTTAAGACTAATCATCTTACATATAAAATGCGGCAAAAGCTTATTGAGTCGCACAAATATTAATACAAGTGCTTGTTTTTTCATCTAAGCACGATTGGTTCAGCATTCAATTTGGTGTATAATGCTGATGTGCTGAACAGGGAATCTACTTTGAGCACAATTCGAAGAGCCCTATTCTGCATTACAATGAGACGATTAATTTGGGTTTTCCCTGCATTTCTCCAAATATATGAACAATAGTCAAAGTGGGGTAGAATAAGACATTTATACAATGACATAGCATTATCTTGAGGATATATATGGTCTCATGCGTTTTAAACAGTATAGACTTGAATTAATTTTGCTTTTTATCTTATCAATTTGGCCATTCCACGTCATATATTCATCTAGTACAACACCGAGATATTTACATTTGTGCATACGATTTATAGGAAAATTATTTATCTTGATCTGAACATTGGCCAACTGACGTTGTTTGCGTTTTGACGAAATGATCATTATATTCACACTTGCTTTTATTCAATAATAACTCATTGCAACGTAACCAATTGGCAATATTATTCAAATCTTCATTGATTTTACGCTCAAGTTCGACTGCGTCATGTGCCGAACAACTTTGGTTATATTGTAGTGACCAAACTAATTTCTTATTTTTTTCTGTTTGATTTATCTATTTTTTACCACCCTACGACCAATTCGGGTGTGGTAAAATTTTATCACAGACCGCGAAACCTAATCACTTTTGGGTCACGTAGGTCTAGTGTCATCCCACCGAGGAAAAATAGTCCTCCCCTTTATTATTTTTAAAAACATGTATTATGATACAATTGTTGGACGTAGATGCATGAATATAAATATACATATATATATTACACATTAATGTCGATTTAAATTTATATTCACTAGCATATCATATTTTGATGCATTAGAGTGTGACGTCATTAATATCTAAATGCGGAGATATATTAGGCAAGGCCCGGTAGCTTGGCAGTGACATTATCCCGCGCACAACACAAAACGAAGTCGTCGCGGCTTGTTGACCCTTTTAGAAGCTGCACATTAGCTTTTGACTGTAGGTTTGCAGTTGTTATTTACCAGGTATGTTAATTGAATTTTATCTGATGTATGTTTTACTTTGCTGGAATTTATAGGATCTCGTTACTCGAAAAATATTCTTATTTCTATGGAATTGTTCATTACTATCCGGACAAAGCAGTGTTAGAAAACACACTGTTTTACATTTTGAATTGTGTCGTTATGTATATCCAGCTTATAACTTTTAAATCTTTGAACACACCTTAATATTTATCTACCACGAAATAAACTGCTCAATATTTCATGCAGCTTATTTGATTGACAGTGATGATATTTAATCACTTTGCATTTTTTATATGACATGTTTAAATTCATTCACCAAACGATGGAATGTATAATTATGTACGTAAGCGTACTCTTTGCGATCTTTGCTTACAATATTTAAATTGATGCTTAGTCTTAGATATCAGACCCGCTTTGGTTTTGCGAAATTACTTGTTTCATTTTGAATTAACGGTTTATATGATGAAATACATAGTAGATAATGGATCTATTCTTCTTTTTTTTTTTTTATAGCCGCTGATATAGAGGCTGATGATTATACATGGCTGCTGACCATGGGCGCAGCTGACCAGGAGACATACATGTATAATCCTGGTACCTTATTATATACTAGGGCGAGTAATTTAATCTAGACGGTGATTTACGCCAAATTCTAACATGACCATCCGAGTCAGAAATACTTTGATGTAATAATTTCAGGTGTTTTTCCTTTCCGGAAAATGAAGCTGACACGTGTGATATATGATAACGCCTACAGTATTACAATTTATAATGTTATAATATGATAATAATTATGTTTGGTTAAATAACTACAATTTTGATATTCCATATCAACTTACTTTAATTGAAATGCTTATTTGTAAAGAAGTCTAATAACTGATGATACAACTTGTAACAATTTATGTTATTTTATACTCATGATGTTTTCTTTTGTCTTCTGTACAATGCAGGGTTTTTTCCGTTTTTCTTCAGTTTATGATTAAACACTACACACCACATTATCTGCCTGTCCCTTTGCTCTCATTTGTTCTTGTCACCCTTGATGAGTGAATGGTTGCGGCCGACATCGGCCCCAACAATATCATTCAAATACATTATAAAAAACATCGGACCAAGGATACTTCCTTGGGGTACTCCGCAAATTACCGAACGGGGCTCAGAATAATTCACATTGATAACAGTTACCTGCTTACGCATATGAAGATAGTCTTTTAGCCAGGCCAAACTTTGATCATCAAATCCATGCATTTTTTCGATGATGACGTCTTGGGGAACCATATCAAACGCTTTCTTCAAATCTAAGGTAACCTTTCCGACCACAAGGCCTCTGTCTAAACTAGCTCGAATATTTTCGGAAAACCGAAAACCAAATTGCATATTTGTAAATAGGTTATTTTCTTGAAAATATTTATAAATTTGTTTGAATATTAGTTTTTCAAGAATTTTTGATAAACGGAGAATAGAGATCGGTCTATATAGTTCAGCGGATCCTTAACACTACCACCTTTAATGATAGGAGTCACATGGGCTGATTTCCAGTCGTCTGGAATCTTACCCTCAGCAAGAGATAAGTTCATGATGTGACACAGCGGCTTAACAATGTAAGGTAAGCAGTCTTTTAAGATACAAGTCGGGAGTTCGTCTAATCCTGTTGCTTTGTGTTTAGGAATGGTGTCAAAAGACTTAATGATGTCACGCTCAGTGATTTGTAAGAAAGAAAAGGCAGTCTCCGTTTTATCGAGATACTGAATGGCATTGCCTTTTGTGAGCGAATTAGCAAGTTTTAGGTTTTTAGATACGTCCACAAATGAATCATTTATAACATTTGCAATATCTTTATGATTAACAAATTCAGTGTTTCCGCATTGAATGCAATTTATTACATTTGACTGATTCGACTTTGCCTTCAGAGTTCGTAAGAGTTTCCAAATTTCTGAGGGTTTACCTTTATTTTTCAAAATAGTTTCAGTCACATAGTCTCTCTTATATTTGCGAATAACAGTTGTTACATGGTTTCGAGATGCTGTATACGTATTCCAATCACTCTGTAGTTTAGTTACTCGAGCTTTTGCTTTATGTTTATCCCTTTCTCTCATGAGCATTTCAATTTCATCATTCTTCCTAGGAGCACCTTTCTTCCTAATGCGCCTGCGTTTTAGGGGAGCATGTTTATCAAGAATGTTCCTAAAAGCAGTGTACCATTTACTGTAATTTGTAACATCATTTACACTTAGTGTCTCGCACCAAGATTCAGTATATGTCATTAAATAAACTATTGAGATTCAAAGCTTTTCAGGTTTCGAGATTCTATAGTACCTATGGTTTGAGTTTGATGCTTTACATTTACCAAATGCAGCTACAACCATGGAGTGGTCGCTAAGACTGATTGGTACTACATCGCAAAATTGAAAAAAGTCATCAATTGATGACATAAACAAATCAATAATAGTATAGTTTCAGTTGTTATTCTCGTTGGCTTAGAGACGAATTGTCGTAATCCATACTCGTTTGAAAGATTAAATAGTTTCTTTGTGACTGGATGGATAACTTTTCATAACATCACAGTTTAGGTCACCAATAATTATATAATCGTTTGGATTCGAATCTAGATACTCTTAGATTTTTTCAAATTCTACAAAGCAACTTACTTGTTAAAGAATCGGGTGGTCGGTACCAAACCACAATATAAAACGGTTTTTGTTTAAATGATTCAATTCTATAATACAGAGTAATTCAAGGTTACATTTAGCTCATAGATAACAGAATATCTAATTGAATTCCGCATATACAATATAATTCCTCTTCCTTGTCTATTTCTATCTAAACGAATTGTATTAAAACCATCTACATCGAGCGTGCAATCAGTTTCGAATGAAACGCCTGATATATTTGTTTTATATCCTACTTTTAATAATTCCTACTTTTAATAATTCATAACCAAAATCTATGCGCTGAGCTTGCAAAGTCCGGTTACTTACTGGTTAATTACCTACTTTTCTCCGAGCTACCGCGCTCAGCGGAACGCAGACTAGTGCCTGCGCCGACACATCGCGGGACTTGCCCGGTAGAGAGAGAGCTCGCTGGCTGGTGCGGCCAAGAGTATAGCTAAATATCCAGTTTTCTGAAATAATGACGTCAGAATATTGGTGTAGCAAAAAATATATCCAGGTCTGACGTCACGCAACATCATAGTTGAAATATATTCGGTCACATGATGCTATTTGAACCAATCACAATCTATACAGGATTCAATCTATGTAGGATATAAAACGCATTATATCCATAGAGATACATGTATATACATAATAATAATAATAATAATAATAATTAACATTTATATAGCGCTTAATACAACAGTTTCTAAGTGCATTGGAAAGAGAAAAAAGAAGTAGCAAAATACAGTGAAAGAGAACAGGATATACATCTCTATGATTATAATCATATGTAATTAACCAGTAAGTAACCGGACTTTGCAAGCTCAGCGCATAGATTTTGGTTATGAATTATTAAAAGTAGGATATAAATCAAATATATCAGGCGTTTCATTCGAAAACATAGTGGGAATTATCAATCCTCGGTCGGACTGGCAAAACAACTATATTTCCCTCGGGGCTTCGCCCCTCGGGAAAAATAGTAATTGCCAGACCAACCTCGGATAATAATTCCACTATACTTTCTCAAAGCCTGGTACATTTGTTTATTGGATGCAATAGTGCAATTCGCTTAATATCATGTGATTCGATTTGGACCAATCAGATTACAGAACATTCTTGGGAGTTGTATAATACCACTTATATAACACTCTTAGTATTCTCTTCACTTACATGTAAAACAAACAAGTTTGTTGCTCATTAATCTATACTGATCATTCTTGTATCAATGATCATTGTTATTGTCCGTTGCTATTGTACACTCTAATTTCTATTATTTTTACAAAATATTACTATATTTGTTGCCATATTGATTTTAACTCTGTCGCAAAATAAAGTTAGTCTTACCCTACCCCCCCTCCCATCGCACGGCTTTAAGTCCACTGAACATGCGTGAATCAATGACAATGAATAAAGGGTAATAAATACAACGTATTTAAAAAAATGTTTTCTTACCAGCATAAACCAGTTCTGATCCATCAACACAAACATCTCTACCCCATCTTATATACACAGCTCCACTACTATTGATTACTGTATGACCACCACTCGGCATTCCTGAAGAGGGCGGAACAACGTTTTGAATATAAATATGTGTATATATAATTATAAACATATTGTGAAAGAAATTAATGAAGAGAACAATAGTAGGCGTAGCTGAAATCAAAGTTCCACAGAGCTATCTACCCTTGGAAACATTTGTGAGGCCGAAAATGTCTCTGCCGGGTATCGAACCTGGGACCCGGCCATAGAACGCGGTGCCTTAACCACTAGACCACATAGGCGGGTTATAGTGGCTAGGGCGCCCCCGATCCGATTGATCCTAACGCTGACCCTTAAATTTCCTTTGTCGGGTGTATATAGATAAGTTTTAAATGATGACAAGCCGCCATGCCTCAGCTGAATCAAAGCAAGTTATGGCCAATGCTCGATAGTTCGGTGAAAAGCTAACCTAGATAGCATATTCCAGTATTCGTTATACAAAATGAATTATTACAAGATACAGCTGCAACGTGACGCGATTTCAGAAAGCAACCAGTACAGTTTGGTTAATCAAAATAAGTTTTGTTATCATAGCTCATTTTACATGCTTAGAAAATGGTTGCTGATTAGAATCTTTCTTTGTCCCGTATTTGAAACCTTAACATTATCTTCAAATAACAGAATCAAAGCAAAGAAGAAGGATCTATACAGTGTTTTAAAACCTTTTTTTTTGGGGGGGGGGGGTCTAAAAGGAAACCTATAAAATCTATGGGGTTCTTGGTGGTGAAAACATTCTTACATGGGTTGTATAAAGAACCCTATTAAAAATAGGGTTATCCACAACATTAAGAACTCCATATAGTTTGTATATGCTATATAGAGGTCCTTGTACAAGCAAGAACCGGATCTAAAGAACTGTTAAGGACACTTTCTGCTCCTTTAAAGAACATACAAGATTCCAATTACGGGACAACGAAAGATTTTACAATTAAGATGATGATATATAAGACATATTTCAAGAAGCAGAGTGACTTTCCTCGCTCTCTCGATTATGACAGTAACCATGGGCAACAGTTTGGGGACAGGGGCACCCTTTCCCACATAAGGAACGTTTAAGTCTTTGATGAAAAAGTTCAGAAAATTAAGAAAGTATAAAGGCCCGTGTCGTGTAATTCGAAATTACCCTTCATCAACTTATATCGTCCCCTCCCTCCCCCGTGAATGACGCCATCCCTGACTGTTTGGATTATGGTAAATAAAAGTTAATTTCAATACTAAGCAAATATGGAGTTAGGATATTGCACACAACGATTGTATTTCGAGTGTATCAAGTTTGTCATCAGGTAACATTATTATCAATTATCGTTATTATAATCAATTATTATTATTATTTTTATTATCATCATTCCTATCATCATCATCGTCGTCATCATCATCACAGTCACATTTGCTATACGGCGGCCGTGCGGCGAGTCGATTTTTTTATTCAAACCATCTATAACTAAAAATGCTCGGCGGGTCGCGCGGCCGAGCACATGTACGCCCCGAACCTACGGCGAATCCACCACATAATCCATCATTGCGATAGACATCACACAGAAATTTGACATAGGGCCTATAAATACAATTATCATGGCAATAATGACCCTGCCCATATTTTGCCTCTGGGTACCAAATTTGATGACAATAATATGACGCAGCAGCGTGAATCTGTAGAACCTAAATAATCTCCTGTAGCATCTGTTAGAGAAATAAAGTAATCTCGATATATTTCGTAAACCTAACCCTAAGACCCCCCCCCCCCCACCAAAAATGATAGGCATCTTCGCTTTACCTTCTGATATTGCTTCTGTGTGCTAACTGCTATGACAAACTTTCTATATATATGGGAACAGCATGGTATTGTGATACATGTACCTTGGGATGAAGTAGGCATGATACATTGGATTGTCATAGTTATTGGTAACACTCACTTGGATTGTTACCATGGCAATAAAGACCCCCCCACCCAACAAAAATGATAGGCATCTTCGCTTTACCTTCTGATATTGCTTCTGTGTGCCAACTGTTATGACAAACTTGAAAAAAAAGTTACAGCTAGGTTTTACCAAATTTTCCACAAAAATATGGTTACCATGGCAACCATGTCTCCACCCACACCAAAATCATTAGGCGGCTTTGCTTTACCATAATGGACCTTCATGCCACATTTGAAGATGATCGGAGAAGAAATGCAGCTGGTAGATCGCTCACAAGGAAATCTCTGCGGCGCGCCGCGGCGGCGCGACGAGGCCAAATCCATAGTATCCCCCGAACTCTGCATGTTCGGGAGATACAATTATGTAGCTGGTAAAAAAAAATGTTAAAACGGTTTCGACTCGCCGTAGATCAAATGTGACGTAGGTATTAACAAAAGTCTGACTAACGTCATCATTATTCTACCTGATTGTTGGCCATTACACGGAGCGTCCCTCCCATCACGACCGTCTCTTCCCGGCAGGCCAATGTCTCCATGTGGTCCACGGGGACCGGGAGCTCCTTCTGGACATAGAGAACACGGACCTGACATGAAATAAATAATTATTCAGTTATGCAGATCAAATTTACATGTAAATGTATATCAATTTTCTTGTTTAAAGGGGAATCCAGCCTTGGTCATAAATGTTGTGTTGGAAAGGAGAAAAATAAATAAAACAGAATGGTGAACGTTTGAAAGAAATCGGACAAGCGATAAGAAAGTTAGGGAGATTTTAATATAGACTTATAGAACCATGAACTCAACAATGTTTCTCAAGAATTTCTTGAGTTTATTTTATCGGCCTCTTGTCTGCCACTAGTTTCCAAACCAACGCGCGTTTCAAATACATCTGCTACTTTAATTGATAAATTTTCAAATGTAATTCCACATCCTGATTCTTATATAATAATTTCGGACATTACTGATCACAATACCCTATTGCAATGCACTATCCACTGGGACAACCTATACCAATAGTTCCTCACTATTCAGACGTAAAGTTAACGCCGAAAGATTGGCACGTGTTGGAATTAATTTGGAAAATTATGATTGGTCGAGTGTTTATATGAATGAAAACATAAATAATTCATATGAAGAATTTTCCCAAATATTAAGCAATCAGCTGGACATTGTTATGCCGAAACAAAAAAAATCAAAACAAATTATGAAAAAATACCCAAACTTCTTTGGATTTCAAAATCTATTCTGCGCTCAATTAATCGGAAAAATTAACTTTTTTTATAAATACAAATTCAAAGGTACTAAAAAAACAATATTAAAGTATACGTCCTATAAAAACACATTAATTAATATCATTCGTTTAGAAAAAAGAAAATATTTTGTAAATCGTTTGGAAATGTTCAAACACGATACCCAAAACACATGGAAAATCATCAAACGGGCGATGAACCTAACGAAAGGAGTTTCTAAAATAAATAGAATCAGGAATAATAATGAAATTCTTGAAGATCCAAAATATATAGCGAATATTTCCCCTTCTGACAGGTGTTTTACTGACTTTTTAGGTCCTGCTAATCCAAGTTCTATTTTTTTCACGACTAGACAAGAAGTCACAAACATTGTTTCCAACTTACAAAATAAAAAAAAATCCGGCTTTGACGGAATCAGTAACGTTATTTTAAAGGCCATTATTCCTTACATTGTAGATCCATTTGTCCATATCTTTAATTTATCACTGCTTCTTCTCACATAGTTGGTATATTCCTGGACTTCTCCAAGGCCTTCGATACGATAAATCATGATATTTTACTTTATAAACTCAATCATATCGGTGTCCGTGGAAAGGCCTTGGAGTGGTTCAGGAGTTACCTCTCTAACAGAAAAAAATTTGTTAATATTTAAATGAGCAAGAATCTGATTTTAGAAATATTACTTGTGGTGTTCCGCAAGGGAGTCTTTTAGGCCCTTTGTTGTTTATTCTTTATATAAATGATTTTCATAAATCGTCCAATTCACTGTCATCAATTTTATTTGCAGATGACACAAAATGTTCTTGTTGATGTCGTCAATGCAGAGTTGCGAAATGTTTTAGAATGGATAAGAACCAATAAACTGTCATTAAATCCTTTGAAGACGAATTACATATTATTTAGTAACTCCTTAGCTTCATTACCGACTCAAATTATGTTTGACAATACCCCACTTAAGCAGTATTCTCATACAAAATTATTATGTGTTTTGGTTGATAGCAAGCTCTCCTGGAAATTACATATCGAAAATATTTGCAAAACAATCTCTCGAAATATTGGTATCATTAACAGACTAAAATTACATCTTCCACAACCATCTTTGCTTATTCTATATTATTCTCTTGTTTTACCCTACCTAAATTACGGACTTTTGCTTTGGGAAAACACTCATCAAACTATGTTATGAAAAATTATATTGTTACAAAAAAGTAATTCGTATAATCTGCAATGCTCCGTTTCGTGCCCATACCGCCACTTGGATCCACTTTTCCATCAACATAATATTCTCAAAGTAAACGATCTCTACTTGTTTCATCCTGGAGAATTTATGTATAGATTTAATTCTGGTGCCCTTCCCTTAGTTTTTCATGATGTTATCATGATTATTTTTGTTATTAGTATCATGATTACTATTATCATTGTGATTATCAATATCATTAACATTATACTATTATCTCTATTATTACCGTCATTTTTATCATTGTTGGTATCCGAAGAACTCGTCACCACTTCTCAACCAGGCATACACTTTGATCCGTTTCCTTTGCGCGTTTACTTCATACTCGTTATACATCACCTGTGAAACATTATTTTATTTTAGTCCACATGCAGATATGTTCGTCTCATCGTCTCTCCTTGTTATTCTTTGTAAATTACTTATTTCATGCACTATGTTATTGTTTATTTCACACTTTTCTTCCCCTCTTTTGTCCACTATCATTATTTTAATTATGTAATTTAATATTAATGAATAATTTGATTTGAGGAGTCCACGATTTACAAGCACAGCTTCACAGTGGACCTCTCCATTTCCAGCATGTTATTTTCAGCCACAAATATTTCATGATCCATATTGAGGTTTCAAATGTATAATTTAGATGAATATATATATATATATATATTGTCTTACATGTTTCTTTATTACATTTCAATTGTTATGTATTTATGATCGATTTTGTCAACTGTTTTGTTGGAAATGAGAAAAAAAATAAAACTGAAACTGAAAGTTATGGCTTCTTTAAAATTGAGATCCCTAAGACTATGTAGATTTCAAATTGGCAACTAGATTAGTAAATTATGACAAGGGGCAAGGACAATTTTCCCTTGGCCATGTACTTAATTATCAGGGGTTTGCGGTTTTCTCTGAAGTACCTACCCCCCGTGGGCAGAGATCTAAATATAGCCAGGGTAGTATATTGTTTTATGTCCTCGTGAAAGAAAATAAAATTTGAAGTAAAACTTTTGAAAAAAAAAATACATTTATCCATTTTATGAATTGGTGTACATGGAGTCCTTGCCTTACATCACTATGACAATACTTATGCGGCCAATATGAAGTCCCCATGGGTATAGTGATTTTTCAAATTCATAACTTTCTTATTCTTTGTCTGATATTGTTCAGACTTTCACCTATCAACTTGTCTGATTTTTCTTTTTTCCTTTGATAACAAGTTTTTGTTTTGGTTTGATTCCCCTTCAAATACCGGAAATTTCACCTGTTTAACGGTGAGTAAAAAGATTTGCAATATTATTGCAGGAAGTTTTTTTTTAAAGATTCCTTGTATAACGAAAATATGTTTTATGGCAGCAATAATGTTCCCATTTCGTAGTATGTTGTGCGATCATTTAACACAGGTAGTTCCGAAAAAATACATTAAAGGGGAATTTCATCCTGACGAAAATTCTGTTGTAAAAAATAGCAGAAAAACAGTAATAAAAAAAACATGGATGAGGGTTTGAGGAAAATCCGTGAAAAAATGCATAAATTGCAATTTCTTTAATAATTCATGATGACTAAACAGGGGAAGCTCTTTCACTGTTTTGTTCCAGATCCTGTTTGATGTTGCCTGCCTCATTATCTTAATCCCTCTTGGCTTGAGGTCTTTCATTGGCCTTACTTACACTAACTTCCCTTTGTCATGTTTGTGTCTGCCTACTCCTTTTCTTTCATCCCCTTCACTAACCTGATTGGTCATCTCTAAACTCACTAATGCCCCTTTTGTCTCCTTGTTTCTAGTGTTGCTGCATGTCTGTGGTCTATATTATGGTTGTTCCACTTTATATGTTTGTCATTTTGCCTCCGACGAAGATTCTGCTAGGATCGAAAGCTTAGGCCCCTTTTGACTCTCTAAGAAATAAATGTTCAAGTTTGCTCATGAATCATTGGTAGCACCTTTGGGGTGTAATCTTTCACGCTAAGTGGGAAAAGGTGCAAAAATTCACCCTATTACTATTATTTGTACCAATAAATGCTCGATTGCATCCTGAGAAGAGCAACATTTTCACCTTTTAAGGCGAGGTTACGAAAGGTTCAAATTTTCATCTTTATTGCATGGTTCATCTCTGTACCATATTAGGGCGCCGAAAAAAGGCATCATCTGAGTAAATATAAATGAAAACTAATAAATTTTTCTCCGTATTCATTACCTTAATAATTATGTTTTATGAATTGTTTTTAGCTACGTCAAATTAAGTTAAAGTTTAAGTTAGATTTTAAACATACTCGTTATGTCATTATTGTTTTAGGTTCATTTCTTTTTTTTTAAAAGCATCAAGTATTTAGTTTATTATTGCTTACAGTTATTCAGTTAACCTTTCTTTACCACTGATCACTAGCGTACCTAAGGGGGGCAAGGGGCAGACTGCCCCCCCCCCGACGAGTCACAAGCAGAAAAGGAAGCGAAAAAAGGGAAAGAAAAAAGAAAAGAGGAAAAGGAATGAAAAAAGGGGAGGGGAAAAAGAAGAAAGAGTTTAAGAGAAAGGGGAAAAATTTGACTGCAGACTGTCGGAAAAATGATAAACTGTCGGGTACACGTGGCTGTTCCAACTGATTCGATTTTTTAGTTCCACCGTCTTTGTCGGTAAATGTCACTTAAATTTTTATCGGTAAATTGTGATTTTTACGCAATGCGACTTCTAGAGCTCTCTGTACTGATAGTGAGGACGGATTGGGCTGACCAGGGACAGGAAAAAGGTAGAGAACAACTTTTAGGTAATACAATTATAAAAATAAAAATTTCGCTCGCGCTACGCATCAATTTTTTAGTTGATACCTTTGGTTGAAATATCAAAAAATTTCAGCTCGCACTTCGTGCTCACATATAACTGTTTAGGTATATCCATCCTGTTAATAGTTAAATGAAGCGCTTAGAATGTCCGGTTTTCATATCGGAACATAACAAATAAAAAACTATATCGTTAGAAACCAATTTGTTCACGGTTACAAAAAATTGCTTAGCCTTAGCATATAAAGTTTTTAGGCCGGAATATCAAAAATTTCAGCTCGAGCTTCGCACTCGCATAAAATTCCATACTGTTCATAATTAAATTAAGTGCTTAGAATGTAAAGTTTTCGGGTCGAAGTATAAAAAAAATTAGCTCGCGCTTTGCGCTCACACCAATTAATTGTTTTTAACTACCATCTTGTTCATAGTTTTAAAAAAGTGCTTAGAATGTCTACTTTTTAGAGGGGAATATCTCAAATTTTCAGCTCGCTCTTCGCGCTCGCATCATTTAATTATTCAGTTAGAAACCAATTTGTTCATGGTTACTAAAAGTGCTTACAATATCCAGTTCTTAAGTCGGAATATGAAAAGTTTTAGCTCGCGCTTCGCACCCACATGACTGTTTAAATACCCATCCTGTAAAACTGCTTAGAATGTCCAGTTGGGAATATAAAAAAAAATCAGCTCACACTTCGCGTTTGTGTCAATTGATTAGTTAGAAACAAATTTGTTCACGGTTATAAAAGGTGCTTATATATTCAGTTCTTGGGCCGGAATATCAAAAATTTCAGCTCGCGCTTCGTGCTCACATATAACTGTTTATGTATATATCTATCCTGTTAATAGTTAAATGAAGTGCTTAGAATGTCCGGTTTTCAGATCGGAACATAAAAAATAAAAAATATATATCGTTAGAAACCAATTTGTTTACGGTTACAAAAAAATGCTTAGCCTTAGCATATAAAGTTCTTAGGCCGGAATATCAAAAATTTCAGTTCGAGCTTCGCACTCGCATAAACTCCATCCTGTTCATAATTAAATTAAGTGCTTAGAATGTAAAGTTTTCAGATCGAAGTATCAAAAATTTTCAGCTCGCACTTCGCGCTCACACCAATTAATTGTTTTTAAATACCATCTTGTTCATAGTTTTATAAAAAAGTGCTTAGAATGTCAATTTTTTAAAGGGGAAAATCTCAAATTTTCAGCTCGCTCTTCGCGCTCGCATCATCTAATTATTCAGTTAGAAACTAATTTGTTCATGGTTACTAAAAGTGCTTACAATATCCAGTTCTTAAGTCGGAATATGAAAAGTTTTAGCTCGCGCTTCGCACCCACATGACTGTTTAAATACCCATCCTGTAAAACTGCTTAGAATGTCCAGTTGGGAATATAAAAAAAATCAGCTCACACTTCGCATTTGTGTCAATTGATTAGTTAGAAACAAATTTGTTCACGGTTATAAAAGGTGCTTATATATTCAGTTCTTGGGCCGGAATATCAAAAATTTCAGCTCGCGCTTCGTTCTCACATATAACTGTTTATGTATATATCCATCCTGTTCATAGTTAAATGAAGTGCTTAGAATGTCCGGTTTTCAGATCGGAACATAAAAAATAAAAAATATATATCGTTAGAAACCAATTTGTTTACGGTTACAAAAAATTGCTTAGCCTTAGCATATAAAGTTCTTAGGCCGGAATATCAAAAATTTCAGTTCGAGCTTCGCACTCGCATAAAATTCCATCCTGTTCATAATTTAATTAAGTGCTTAGAATGTAAAGTTTTCAGACCGAAGTATCAAAAATTTTCAGCTCGCACTTCGCGCTCACACCAATTAATTGTTTTTAACTACCATCTTGTTCATAGTTTTTAAAAAAGTGCTTAGAATGTCCTTTTTTTTTGGGGGGGGGGGGAAATCTCAAATTTTCAGCTCGCTCTTCGCACTCGCATCATTTAATTATTCAGTTAAAAACCAATTTGTTCATGGTTACTAAAAGTGCTTACAATATCCAAATTTTACGTCGGAATATGAAAAGTTTTAGCTCGCGCTTCGCACCCACGCGACTGTTTAGATACCCATCCTGTAAAACTGCTTAAAATGTCT
This sequence comes from Lytechinus pictus, assembly GCF_037042905.1. Classification (NCBI taxonomy): domain Eukaryota; kingdom Metazoa; phylum Echinodermata; class Echinoidea; order Temnopleuroida; family Toxopneustidae; genus Lytechinus; species Lytechinus pictus. The sequence goes on along the minus strand of NC_087255.1, from coordinate 2,798,294 downwards.
AGTGTCCAGTTGGGAATATCAAAAATTCAGCTTGCGCTTCCCGCTCGCAATTATTATTTTTTTAAATACTATTTTAGTGTAAATTGACTTAAAATTGTGAAGTTGATATTTGGGCAATGATTATAAGCCCCCCTTGAAAAAAATTGTGCCTATACGTCCATGCCTACTGCCCCAACCCACCTTGCTCATCCTTGTCGCTTGCACCCCCCCCCCCCCTGACAAAATATGCCAGGTACGCCACTGCCACTGAAGTCCACCAGTGGAGATGGTAGGTGCAGATTCAATATCCTGTTATACAATATTGAGTTTATTACGTGTTATCGTAATACTTATATCAATTTATTGTTATTTGCCGAAGTGAATAATTAAGATATAGACAGAAATATTAAAAAATAGACCCCGAAGTATAGAAAGATTTGTTCCTCTTTCTCTCCCCATATCTCCCCCCCTCTCTCTCTCCCTCACTCCCTCTCTCTCTCTCTGCCTTACCACTTTCTTTATGATTTTTTCTGGTATTTGGTTTTAAAAATCTGTTTTCTTGAAATAAAGTTTGTATTGGCGCAAGCGTGAAGTTTAATAGGTTTTATACATTGAGCAGGCATTTTTTTCATTTCTATCTAACTTGGAATTCGTTATGTATTTGATGTTGTTGTCTTATATGCATTTTTTAATCCGTAAAAGACTTGAATGAAATACAAAAGAAATAGTAAATATTGTGATATCAGCGGCTATCCAATTGGCATGATTGGAATAGCACCAGTAACGTGCATACTTCAGTTTATGTAACCTTGTTATTTTAAGTAAATCTTTTAAAAGACAATATAAATTTCATATTAATCATCCAATTTTGAATAAACTCAATTATACACATAAAAAAGCACGTTGTTTAAGCCTAACAAAAAAGTTGTTTAAACTTGTTTGTAATTGTTTAAACTTTTAAACAACTTGTTTAAAAAAGTTTAAACAGTAGTTGTTAGAGTGACAGGTTTAAACAACATGCTCAAAATTTTAAACAACGTTTTTACAGTGTATAATTATATGCGCCTATATTGAAACTTGGAAAGTTGGAATCAATGGCGGATTCAGGTAAGGGCACATCCGACCCGTGCCCCCCCCCCCCCCCCTGAGAGTAATAGCAAATATTTGTAAGGGGAATATGTCGTTCATACTCGAGTGATGACCTTTTTTTTTTTTTTTTTTCAGTTGTCTTCTTTTTCCTGGAACGAAATGACTTCAATTTTGTAGTGAATACCATTTTTTTTGCATGTCAATTTTTTCATTGAACAAAATGACCTCAATATTGGAGTGAATACTTTATTCATTTATTATTATCATATAATAATAGTAATAATAAGCAATTTCTCATATAGCGCTTAATACAAATGTTTCTAAGCGCTGCATACTAGGAAGAACAGAGTCATTATATCAATGGCTCTGAATATATAGAGTGGTCCATCCGTATATTTTTATGTGCATGTTTATATATTTATATTTAATATCATATCTTGTGCAATGTATTTTATTGTGATTTTTATACGGTAAATAAAACCAAACCAAACTATTACCCCGGCTTTAGCACGGCTACCCTGATCGGGCGCATCAAGCATTCAAGGAATTCCTCCTATATATATATATATATATATTTTTTTTTTTTTTTTTTTTGCTTGTCAAATTGTTCCTGGAACTAAATGACCTCTATTTCGCAGTGAATATCATTTTTTTTTTTTTTTATGGGTTTGCTTGTCAAATTGTTCCTGGAACACAATGATTTCCATTTAGTAGTGAATATCTCTTTTTTTTCTTTTCATATTATTCCTGTGATAAATCACCCTTTTATGGGGTCTTAATTCTTTCCTGTACAAAAATGCCACCCCCGGAAAAACTTGGATCCACTCCTGGCTGGAATCATGCATTATTCAGAGTCTTTGAAGCCCAAATTAATTAATATACAAATAAGAATATCATTAAATATTATCAAGCCGTTTTATAAAGACGGTCAGAAGGCAATAAAATGTTGCGGGACTACATACCACTGATCCTGTCAATAGTGTGACCAGAAGAAGTAGCAATTGTGGTAACAGAAATCATCCAGAGTAATAGATTGGCCATCTTGAATGTCCTGGATTCCGATGTCACAGCTATGTATTTGATGCTCATGTTGGAGTAAAGGGAATTTGTTTACATATCACATTAATTAAAGATACATAAAGATCATTGGAGGAGTACTCAACTAGAGATGGTTGAGACATGCACGACTCGCATAAATGTTCGTGTCAATGATAATGGTGGGTCTATATTTCGAAAGATAAGAGGGGGAATAAACGAGAAATGGGTGTATTTCTTGAATTTGTTTACTAGTGTTTTGGGTATACTTTCCCTTTTTTCGCGCGATCTTATCTTCTATGACTTGTATGGCACCACCAGCCTTAGTGGAGGGATGAAGATATACCCCATTCTCTGTACCAATATACAGACTCTTCTTGTTTGTTTGTTTTTTCACTACTTGAAAATCATAGCAGAAATTTTGAATTTGAAACAAAAGTGGAAACCATGCTTAACTCGCCTTAACTCGCACAAGCTCGCGTGAAATTTACATTTTTTTTTTGAATTCGCTTGAGTGACAAAAGACTCAACATCGAGTTCACTACGCTCGCTGTACGAGTGAACCGAGCGCGAAACGAGTCAGACCGAGCTTAGTATGAGTTGCAGTGACATGTACACGACTTAAAGCAAACTACATGTATGAACGAGTTTTGTTACGAGTGATAAGAGTTTCATACGACCAAGGGTCGGGAAATGCACATTTTTGGCACTCAAAGATGGATGCCGGCGGCGTCAACACCAATTCTTAACCGAAGGTTAAGTTTTTGAAATGACATCATAACTTAGAAAGTATATAGACCTAGTTCATGAAACTTGGCCATAAGGTTAATGAAGCATTATTGAACATCCTGCCTGAGTTTCATGTCACATGATCAAGGTCAAAGGTCATTTAGGGTCAATGAACTTAGACCATGTTGAGGGAATCAACATCAAAATCTTAACCTACGGTTAAGTTTTTGAAATGTTATCATAACTTAGAAAATATATGAACCTAGTTCATGAAACTTGGACATAAGGTTATTAAAGTATTACCATAGACCTACTACACATAGGTCCATGGTATTACTAAACATCCTGCTTGAGTTTCAAGTCACATGACTAAGCTCAAAGGTCATTTAGGGTCAATGGACTTTGGCCAATTGGGGATATTTGATGTAGGTGAGACTGCCAGAGGCGCTCCACCTGGTCTAGTTTGGTGTCTTGTTCTTTTACCTGGCTCTGCTCGTCATTGACCTCCTCTTCCGTTTCAGTTGTCTCTTCCTGCACTTCTTCTACTTCTACCCTTGTTTAAATGACATCTTCTTTCGGTGTTTTCCTACCTGAATGGCCACAACTCTTGGATAACTTGGGTCCAGGCATATTTCTCTCCTTATTTGTTGGTAGTTGTAATAATGCAGTGACAACAGCCTTTTTAAAAGTACGTGTACATGCGTGGGTCAGTTAAAATGTGATCTCACTTTAAAATAAACTCCTCAAAAAAGGTTTGGAAATCTGAATCTGATCGATAATCCCTCAGTTTTAGTAAATATCAATGTGTAATTAATATCAATGAATCAATTCTCTTTAAAATGATACCCTACATGATATGATTATGGTTCACATGGAGGTGCAGTGTCTTGAAATGTGGGGCAAGGTCAAAATTAAAAAGCGGCAAAATGACACAATATTGAAAGTCACTGTTCTTTTTTCCGTGGTGATGAGTGAGTTTCTCAGCGGTTTCTTTTGACTTTGATTGATAATCCCGCCTTGGTTTTAGTAAATATCAATGTGTAACTAATATTAATGAATAGATCATTTAGTTCTCTTTAAAATTATACTGTACATGATATAATTATGGCTCACGTGGAGGTGCAGTGCCTTGAAATGTGGGGCAAGGTCAAAATTCAAAAGTTGCAAAAAATGACACAATATTGAAAGTCACTGTTCTTTTCTTCCATGGTGATGAGTGAGTTTCTCAGCGATTTCTTTCAGTTGTTTTCATGCACCTTAACATCAACATTAAAATGGAATCAAACACACCTCTGCACAAGCAAACACATAACAAACAAACCATCACTACATAAACCACAACAGAACATAAAATATGAAGAAGCAGAATGGATTTTCATCTCTATTAACACAGACAAAAAAAATCATGTTCTGTATTGACCCTTCATGACTATTTCTGCTCGTTTTGCAGCTTTTCAATTCAGACCTCATCTAGCACTTTTGAATTTGGCTCTTTTTTAGGGCATGATCATAACAAGCATGGTATCATTCTAAAGAGAATCAAATGATCTTTTGAAAGATATCAAATATTCATTGTTTAAAATTTGGAGTTGGGAGAAATTAATGGCCAAACTCAGATTTCCAAACTTTTTTTGCTCGTTTTGCAGCTTTTCAGTTCAGACCTCATCCAACACTTTTGAATCCTGCTCTTTTCGTCATGGCATGATCATAACAAGCATGGTATCATTGTAAAGAAAATTAAATGATCTTTTAAATGATGTCAAATATATATTGTGTGAAATTGGGAGTTGGGAGAAATTAATGGCCAAACTCAGATTTCCAAACTTTTTTGAGGGGTTTATATGTGGGAAGATATAGATCACTGGACATTTATCATTCAGCTGGCATGTCAATGAGCACTTGCAACGCACTCGGAATGAACTCATACGAAACTCGCTGTAACTCGGGGTGCTCGATCTAAAGTCGCGCTAATCTCGTGGGCATCGGCAGATCTCTTTCAAGCTCGGGACAACTCTCCTTGAAGTCGTGAGCAGTTTCAAAATTTTTAAACATGTTCAAAAATTTTGCTAACTCGCTGTAACTCGTGTTGAACTCACCTAAACTCGTCATATACTCGCAGTACTCGCAATAACTCGTAAGAAGCTCGATATAAACTCGTCATAACTCGTAATAACTCGCCACATCTGAAAAAAAAAAAGGTCTTCGATCACAAATGAAGGATTTCGTACCAGAAAAAAATTGACAATAAAAAAAAAAAAAGGTCTTCGATCACATATAAAGGATTTCGTACCAGAAAAAAATTGACAAGCAAAAAAAAAAAAAAAAAAAAAGGTCTTCAAGCTCGTCAGGGGGGCATTGAAGGTCTTAAAGCTCGTCAGGGGGGGGGGGCAAAAAAGGTTTTTCAAGCCCGTCAGGGGGAGCAAAGATACGTTTTTGCATGGGTTGTGGCTCGTCAGGGGGGGCAGAGTGCCCCCCCTGCCCCCCCCCGTAGGTACGCTAGTGTGCAGAGGTGTGTTTGATTCCATGTTAATGTTGATGTTAAGGTGCATGAAAACAATTAAAAGGAACCGCTGAGACACTCACTCATCCAGTGGCGTAACAGGCGGGGGGGGGGGCAGGGAGGGCAAGCTGCCCCCCCTGGCGGAGCTCACCGGGAAAATAAAAAAAAAACGGGCAAAAGAAAAAAAAGGGAGGAAGAAAGGAAGAAAGGAAAAGGAAAGAAAAGAAAAAAGGGGAAAGGGGAAGGGGAAAGGGAAAGGAAAAGGGAAAAGAAAACTAAGAAAAAACATGAAAAAGGGAAAACGGAAAGATAACGGGGAAAGGAAGGAAAAAAGAACAAGTGAGAAAAAACAATTCGCCTTGATATAATACATTAGCATGATTAGTAAGACAGGGAAATAAATTAAAGATGACAAAAAGGCAAACAAAATCGGGAAATAAAGGCAGAATGGAATTAGCCAAAATCTAAATTGGAAAATAAAGAATAGAGACAAGATAACGTACACTACCGGGCTGCCGAGGATTGAGATAACGAGCGGGAAGAAAAATGGATGGTATACAGCATAATGTCGTATGAAAGTCTATCATAAACTTGCTAAATCTCCAAAGGCTCTGTCCAAGAGTCAAGACCCCGTGTAGTGGGGGCTCTTCATCTGTAACCTTTAATGGGTTCTATAACGGGCCCCTATATGGACCCTTCCTGCATTAAGCTTTACGTTGAAGCACTGGCGTACCGGGGGTGGTTCCACAGCCAAGGGGAAATAAAAGAAAATAAAGGAGGCAGCGAAATGAGATGAATGAAAAAAAATATATGACATGATATTTGCTATAATGATGTAAAAATCTATCACATAATTAGAATTTCATTTTAACAGGCCTTTTGTTTGTCTGGCTCGCTTCGCTCGCTGGCGACTTTTTACAAATTTTCCCACATTTGCTATGGTGTGCCCCTCACAATATGTGGATGATTACGATACACAACTGCATTGAATTTATGTGTTGTGTTAAAGCTATATAAATATACACGCAATTTGATTAAAATAAGTGGCCATCTGCAAGGTTTAAAATGGCTTTGATATCAAGAGGTTCCGGGGCTCTACCCTGGACCCCACCAGAAAGCACTGTTATATGGATGAGTTGGACCATGGCCCCCAAAAGTTCTACAACCAAACAATAAAAATGAGGAAAGAAAGGAAAGTGTATTATATTTTTCTGAATATCACGTTAAAATCTATCTTCATGTTAGATTCTCATGAAAAGGTGATTTTTTTTTATCTCGCTCGGGACCTATATTAAGCTTCTTCTTGCCAGAAGCGCCATACTCGGCCCCCTCGAGCATATAGAGCTTCGCCCTGATGCTCACAATCATAACAAAAATCCTGTTCACCGTGGCGTACAAAAAAGAGAGAAAAAAGGAAAGAGAGGAGGGTGTAATATGATATCATCTTTTTAATATTATGTCAAAATCTATCACAAAATGGGATTTTTGCAATAAAAATGTCAAAAAATTTTGCTCGCTCGCTTCGCTCGCTCGCTTATATATATATATATATTGGCCCGATATGCCATATCGCCCCCTCAAAATTTTTGCCTTATGACGCCATTGCCTGTTCCATGATATGACCGGGAAATTTTTGGCTCTTGCCCCCCCTGGCCACCAACCCCTGTTACGCCGCTGCACTCATCACCACGGAAAAAAGACCAGTGACTTTCAATATTGTGTCATTTTGCAACTTTTGAATTTGACCTTGATCATGTGACCCATAAGACTTGACAGTTATACTTGATAACCCCTATATGCAAATTTTTTAAACTGTATCAAAATTTTGAGAGTTATCACAGCAATCTAATAATAATCTCCAAAATGGCCAAAGTTCAATTACCTTAAATGACCCTTGATTTTGGTCACGTGACCTGAAACTCGCATGAGATGTTCAGTGATACTTGATTACTCTTATGTCCAAGTTTTATTAATCAGATTCATAAACTTTCAAAGTTATAATGGCATTCAACAAATACCCCCAATTGGCCAAAGTCCATTGACCTTAAATGACCTTTGACCTTGGTCATGTGACTTGAAACTCAAGCAGGATGTTCAGTAATACTTTTATAACCTTATGTTCAAGTTTCATGAACTGAGTTCATATATTTTCTAAGTTATGATGACATTTCAAAAACCCAACCTTGGGTTAAGATTTTGATGTTGATTCCCCCAACATGGTCTAAGTTCATTGACCCTAAATGACCTTTGACCTTGGTCTTGTGACCTGAAACTCAGGCAGGATGTTTAATAATAATTGATTAACCTTATGGTCAAGTTTCATGAACTAGGTCAATATACTTTTTAGGTTATGATGTCATTTCAAAAACTTAACCTTCGGTTAAGATTTGGTGTTGACGCCGCCGCACAGTGGGCCGGGGCGAAACGAAAGTGCGCCAAAAGTCATTTTGGGCAATTTCAGATTTTTAATTTTTGTCATGCCCAGCTGAAAGACAACACTTTGAAGAATACTTCAGCAAAATATTTCTTTCCGGAATTTGCATAAAGGTTGTTCATTTCCTACCTCAAATCGTAAAATGTGACATTTTGCGAAATGCCGCGTAAATGACAACCTAGTTGAAAAACAGGCCATTTCACAGGTAATTTTTCATAAACGAATCTGAAATGGCTCCCACATAATCCTGATATATTCTTTTTTTCGTGTGAAATGGTTCAAAGTAGATAAAAGACACCTTTCAGGAGGTTTATAGGATAATTATTCCTCGAAATAGGCTGATAATCCATGTTTTTTGCATTTACATGAGAAACGTTTGTATTTCCGTGGATTTCCGTCTAAATTCTATCAGCATCATTTTTCCCGACGTCTAAGCTTTTAGTCGATACCAAATTTAGCTGCCCGTTTTTGCCCGTTTTTATGTTAGAGCCAATTTTACTTGACAAATCACCCCCAAAACGGTCATTTTTATACCGCGCAGTCATCGCAGCGCACCGTACGGGGTGAACATTGCCGTTCATTTTTGCAAGGCGAGCCGGGACGGCGAGGACGATTCCCCTTCCATTCCATGAAAATGACATGAATTCCGGGTATAATGTAAACAAAATGAAGGTTGATAACGCATATAAAGGCTACCCACCCCTCTTCCAGAGATAAAAGTTACTCGTAGAATAATTTCAGCCAAAAACCCTCCTCATAGTGATACATTCGTGGTGTTATACTTTGCGTTTTACCCAAGTCTACACAGTTTTATAAAGCACGGTTAATATTTTTCAGATTTTAAAGTATTTTTTGCAAATCTAATGATCATTTTGATGCCATAAAATTATTTTCAGGATCTCATACACACTTTTTAGGCATGTGAGAAGCATAAGCCAACATTCACTCTGGTTAATCTTAAAGTAACACATAACACAAAGTTTATATACTACACATTGTTTAGCGTAATTTGTCTTTTCACAGATAGGTTTTTAGTAGCCAATCAAAATTTGGTATCAAGGTGATGTCATATCGGCTTTAAATTATGTTCAGTCGATTCTACGCCCAAAATTACCCTTAATCAACATGTTAAAGTAAAAATTTAACACGGAATATAATTTTGGCGCACTTTCAACTCATTCTGGCCCACTGTGCGCCGCCGGCATCCATCTTTGAGTGCCCAAAATGTGCATTTCCTTCACCTTGGTCGTATGAAACTCTTATCACTCGTAACAAAATCTTGATAACTCGTTCATAGCTTGCTTAAAGTCGTATAAAGGTCACTGCAGCTCATACTCAGCTCGGTCTGACTCGTTTCGTGCTCGGTTCACTCGTACAGCAAGCGTAGTGAACTCGATGTTGAGTCTTTTGTCACTCAAGCAAATTCCAGAAAAAAATGTAAATTTCACGTGAGCTTGTGCGAGTTAAGGCGAGTTAGAGCTCGCGCAGCTCGCGTATGACTCGCAACTCCAACTCGCCAAAGTGGAAACCTTGCTTAGTAATAGATGTGATGAAGAATTGATAAGACTTGGAGAAATGTAATTTCCTTACCTCTTCTTTTCTTTGCGATGCGGTACTTCTCTTGCCCCTTTTTCTGAAATTAGATTTGCTGTCTGATTTGTTAAGAGACAGTGATTGCATTTTATGATTATAAAGAAGAAACGTGGAATAGTATTGCGTCATGTTTATTAATTCTAATTGGTTGAGAGGAGGACTAAGTCCCGCCCATCACTAAAGGGTAACAGCCAATCAATGCGACTGTTTCGTTGAGAACGATCCGTCATTACTGTCAACAACATAGGATTGTATAAAAAAAAAGGGGGGTATACTTTTTGTAAGACGACGTCCGACCTGATAATTATATAAAAAGGGGGGTCTGTTTAACTTTTTATTTAGCTATTTTTCGAAGAAGCAGGTGCCCCCACTCTCCATCTCTCTCCCTGTCTCCCCGCCCCCCTCTCCCCTCTCTCTCTCATAAAGTTGCCTCTTGAGAAGTGAAAAAGAAAGTGTGGCCAAAAATCAAGTTGGTGAATAGAGTCAAATCATTAAAATAAACAATTTCATTGAAATAGGATGAAAAATTTGAAAGTTCGTACATTATAATTTTGAAAGTGTAGCATTATTTTATATATTTTCCGTATTTATGGTCGGGATGAGCGAGACGATGACGCAATCCCTCATGTGTTCTAGTTAAATATGACTAAAATAGTAAAAAAGAATAGAAAAGCAGTTGCGCTCAGACGGCTCAGCTAGCTGACATTTTCAGTCATCATCTTTGTTCTAAAGAGTGTGAAAGAATCTTTATTCAAGCAGAATGTTCACTGTGCTTGGTTCTTATAATCTTGGACAAAATGTCCCCAAATTTGAATAGAAATACCAGGCCAATTTCCATTTGAGATCCTAATACTGTTAATACGATAAATATTCCCAATCACAAATAAAATAAAGGCCCTTTCTGTGTCATTTCGGATCTTATTCCGGGTATTCGTCGAGCCGGACAGGGTGCACAGTGGCTTTCGGATCAATCTGATCCGGGATTTTGACGAGTCGTATATAGTTCTAGTAATAAGCGATATCACCATAGGCGGCGAAAGAGGGGGGACGTGACCCCCCTAAATTTGAGGTGGGGGACGGTCCCCCTCATTTTTTTGTTGATCACTTTTTTTTTTTTTTTTTTTTTTTTTTTTGCTTGTCAATTTTGTTTCCTGCGTCCCCCCTAAATTCACGTGGACCCCCCTGAAATGTTTGTGGTCCCCCCCCTTTTTTTTTTTTGGGGGGGGGGGGCTTGTCAAATTTTTACCTGTGTCCATCCCAAAATTTCAGGTGGACCTCCCCTAAATTTTTTTGCTTCCGCCGCCAATGGATATCACCGACGTGTGTCGGTGATGTTTTGAGATGAGGCTATACTTTATACTTGCAAAAAGAAAAAGCGAACACGTTCTATGATTTCAAACAATTCACTATTTGTCATACTTTGACCCGGATATGAAGATTGTTTTTCTCTATATAGACTTAATAGGAACCCAATATGCAATTGGTATATTAAATGCGCCTCCTTGAATTACTCTAACATACTCATCGATGCAGTTCTAGAGTAAGCAGAACACTTCAATCAATTTCATCAACTTCAATTTACTGGTATACAAGCTGCATGGTATAAAGTCGTAAGTATGCAAGAGAATAAACGGCTGCTGCGAGCGAGTGTGGTGAGCGACTCTTTACAAAAGTTACTTCAGCCGTGCACACTACAGTGAAAAAAGTCATTTATCAATAACGAAATGAAAATTCAGAAGAAAAAAGGAAAATAAATGTAAAGATACAAAGACGGTATATCTAAATGAACAAACGTGGATTCAACAGTCGGGATTTTAGTGTTCAATGAAAGTTCATTTATTCACCGGTAAGAGGAAGATGAGAATTGAAAATGATTGGATCTTGATTGTCGGGAATAAGGACAGGGGCGGATATAGATTTTTTTCCAAGGAGGGGGTTTGGCCGAGAAATTTGACAAACAAAAGTTAACCCCCTATCCCCCCGTAAACCTGCCACTAACATGACTAAATAAAAGGGTGCACTATAGCTACGAAATAAATCACAGAACGCAATACATGCATAATACTTTTAAAAAAAAACGTGTACAAAGCACGGAGATGCAAATGAAAAGAAAAGGCAAAATTGTAATCATAGATGATGCAACTTTCAACTTAATTCTTTGTTGTGTTAGTTTATAATGGATAAAATTGTAGAAGTAGGGTGAATATTGTCTTAAGTGTTTATGAACGGTATTAATTTCGGTTACACTTCGTAATTCCGAAGGTTCTTTATTCCGAAGGTTCGTAACTCCGAAACACGTAAATTGCCTATACCTCGATGTTCGTTAAGGTTCGATAATCCGAAATGGAAATAAGGTTCGATGTTCCGAAGGTTCGTTAATCCGAAAACAAAATAAGGTTCGTTGTTTCGAAGGTTCGTTAGTCCGAAAACGAAATAACGTTTGTTAATCATCACGTTTTCGGACTAACGAACCTTCGGAATTACGAACCTTCAGAAAAACGAACCTTCAGAATATCCGAACCTTCGGAATTACGAATGTATGCGATTAATTTCATCGATGGCATCAGTAGTGGTTGAGGTAAAATGGCAAGGCAAAAAAAAAACAATGCATGTCTTATACCCAGCACAATCAAAATATCACAGTACCCCCCCCCTGCTTATTATGTGCCCCATCCTTCCTGCTTCATGTATTTTCTCTATATCTACTTCCACTTCATCGCTAGGGCGCTCATTATTATGGCAACACGGTTTTCAATTCTTTCTTTTTAGGGGGTGGTGGGTGAGTAACATTTTTGGAAGTTCAGTTCACAAGAAAAAAAATCCCATGGTAGACGAAGGTAGAGTGGATCGAAATCTGCCTCTTTGAAAATTAAACAATTTTTATTAAGCGAATAAAAATTCCAAAAACGTCATTAGGAAGGTTTAATTAAATTTTCAAAATTCTCCTTTCATGACGCGCTCCCCTGGTCCCTGTGCTCGGAAGGGACCTTATATAACGATCCAATGCATGATTGCTTGCTTATATACAAATGCTTTCTTAGCAATTAGGTAAGAAAAAGACCCACCGCCGCCACTGTCTCCCTCTTCCTCCCCTTCTCTTCCTTCTCCCGGCCCTCCTCCTTCTGCTCCTCCTCATCCTCCGGTCTGTTCCTTGTCTTCATCCACCACCACATTCTCTCCTTCTCACTCATCTCCTCATCGTCACCTAATTTTACAACTAGATCAAATTTGGAATAGTTATGAACTTTCCCCATTTAAATTATTGGCAACATCAATAACAATCATCACGTGACAGCTCCATAATAGTTCACGCAACATAATTTACCGAACAAACGCAAGACACAACCTTTGAACATAATTTTTTTGTAATTTGTAAACTTTGAACAGGCTGAATAAAATGGAAATAACAGTATACACCTTTTTTCTGGCGTTGTCTTTTTCAATAGACGACTATGACATATATAAAGAACATAAAACGTGCTTTCAATCGTTTTGAAGAATTTTCTACCAGAAAAATAATTCAAAGAAAAGTGTTTATATTGCTGATTTTACATCATGAAGACATTGAAGACCTGGGTTGTTTCATCAATATCTGTCGTCTCATAACTAAACTTTGCATTTTTTTTATTGGCTGAGAAGCACAGATGTCTGTCGGTTACCATCGATTATTACTATAGTAAACATTTCAATGCAGGATGAAAAACATATGAGAAAATTGAGAAGTATGTTTGCATTGTTATAGCTATTATGATTCCTTACTTTATTAATGTTATTATAAAATGGTTTGTTATATAAAATGTCTGATAAATCAATATTCAGTCGCCCATTATATAGATTTGTTTATTTTCACGGGATATCTTCTAAAGTTCTTTATCAAAATTATCGATAAAATTGCCGATGTTGTTATTAGGCGGTCTGTGTAATGTTCCTACCAATATATTTTTACCAAATTTGTTTTCTACTTCAATAAAGAGAGTTTCTATGTCGTTAATGTAAATGTCTGATCTTACTTTGTGTTGTAGTTTTGAGTTGATATACATTGCCACACCTCCTCCTCTGCCTCTTCTTCTATCAACATGTACCATGCGATAATTAGGTATATTGTATATGTCCGGGGAATGTAAACTCAGCCAAGTTTCAGAAACACCAATAATTGAAAAAGAAAAAGTGTTTAGGGAATTTAAAAAAGTTTCTACGGAATCAAAATTTCTGTTAAAACTTCTTGAATTAAAATGTACAAGACTGAGATTATTGACGTTGTTATCATTTGATTCAAAAGCTGATATAAATTCTTGGGAGGTATCATAAGCGCAATTTCGAATTTCATTCTTGTTATTTGTTTGGTCTATTTCATCTAAATTAGAGTTCCTTTAAAAAGGGAGATGACACATGTAAGGACCAAGCGTGAGGGAAGGTGTCGGGGGGGGGGACGGGGGGGGGGGGGGGGGTGGTGTAGAGTGCATGCAGTCATGTATGAACAATTCTAACATTGTAGGGAACATAACAGTTACAATGTGGTCTCAAAAATGTTTTGTTTTGTGTGTGTGGGACTTCGGGTGTCTAAATCGTATCTACACAAAAATATATATGAAAGTAGTACATCAATAATGTCGTTTTCATGCATAAACATTCAACAGAATAAATTGAGCATGATACAAAATAATAATGGATGAATTAAATATATCAAGTACACCTAAATTATCAAGGATCAAAACAAATCCAGCACTGAGGGGCCGCAAACGGCGACCAACCAAACAATGGATCTGTATCCAATCCAAAACTCAATAAGATCTAATCTTTTAATTTTTGAATTTTTAATTATCTGATATCATGTTCAACTTGTTCAAAGCTTTCATGATAGATCCATGTGAAAAAAGGTAAATGGATTTGCTTGAGAAGTCGCAAGTAATATTAGTCCATTTGGCAGATGACTTAAATGATTAAAGACAAAAAAAAATAGAAAAATGTAAAGGAGCTTAGGAAGATCATCTGAATTACCTAACCTTCTAAGGCAATTATAGAACGAAACGTCATGCTGCCAAACATAAAACAATATAAAATAAAGAAGACACTCTAGTAAACTTTAGGTGCAGTTTATAATTTGAAGGTGGTAAAGACTTTCCACTATTAAAATGAGACTAAATAGATAAGAATTTGCTTTGAGCTTGCGAACACAAGGCTTTGTCCTCGGCCCGCAGTTGTTCAGCATGTACACTTCGCCCATATCTCACATCATCAAGAGGCACGGACTCCAGTATCACCGATATGCAGATGATACACAGATTTACTGTACCGTCAACTCATCTCAAACTGAGGTCAATTTAGGACTTCAGCGCATTGAATCCTGTGTAGCTGACCTCCAGGAATGGCTGTCTAATAACTATCTTAAGATGAATAAGGACAAGACGGAATTCCTTGTTGTGGGATCTCGTCAACAACGAGCCAAAGTTACAATAAACCATCTAAGAATTGGCAACTCTTTAATCAAGCCTTCTGATCAAGTGAGAAACCTTGGAATAGTGTTTGATTCCTCACTTACAATGGAGCAGCATGTCACAGGCACTTCCAAGGCTGCCTGTATCTCTATCCGTAATCTTGGAAGGATCCGCAAGCATGTAACTAAGAAAGTTGCTGAACTCCTTGTTCATGCCTTTGTAACAACCCGACTGGACATTTGCAACTCAATTTTGACTGGTTTGACTCAACATCAACTGCACAGACTTCAGCGTCTGCAGAACATGGCCGCACGTCTTGTGTCCCTTCAAAGAAAGAGAGTCCACATTACTCCAATTCTGCGTGACCTACATTGGCTGCCTGTACTGTCAACCAGAGAATAGCCTATAAACTTGGGGTCCTCGTATTTAAAGCGCTTAACGATAAATCTCCACCCTACATATCAAAGCTCTTATCTCAGCATAGACCAACACGCAGTCTCAGATCAGCAGATCAAGCATTGCTGACATAATCTCTCAGCCACACAACTTGGGGTGACAGAGCCTTCTACATCTCTGGACCAAAGCTGTGGAATAGCCTTCCCCAATTTATCAGGAGAGCAGAGACCCAATCAACTTTTGAGTCTTACCTGAAGACTTTTCTGTTCACCACTCCAACATTATTGCAAGAATAACTCAATTGTAGCATTACTAGGACAGTACTTGAACTGAATGATGATCCTAAGCACTGTTTGAAGACATTGCAATTTGTGAGATATTTCCTTTTTATGAGTCAACCGATAAATACGCAATCTTTACATGATTAAAAAGCTCAAACGAAACTATAAAGCTCAATATTAACTTCATGTATCATCGAAATGTGAGACAATGTAGTTATTTGGCAGCTGCTCTACAATGTACTCTGCAAGTTCCATACACCTGAATTCAGTTGATACGTAATTTAATTGATTTGTGGATTGCATTATAGACTAACGCATTAGCATTAGTAAAAATCAATATTCTATAAGAAAAAGAATCAGGTACGAGATCCGGTACGAAATAGTACATTTCAGAGAAAATCACTTGTCCGTGTTAACATCATCTCTATAGTGACAGTCACCATCGATACACAGAACATGCATTTCGGTCAATGATTAGATTGAACTTACACAACATCCAAGCATGAACAATTATGCTTGAGCGTTATATCAAAATCTATTGAATAAAATGCCATAAAATTATGTTTACATAAAAGGATGTGTTATTCTCTTCGGAAAACGATTTATCAAAATAGTGTTTATCTGGTTTTATACATGCTTTTGTGGAGAATAATTTACAAAGTGCATTGTTTCACATTACCTTTGAAAATCTAGCTCCGTAGCATTTCCATAAAGAAAGAGCGACAGTTGAATTATGTTCTTATCCATGATTTAATTTTCAAGTGATATCTATCCTCTTCTGTAAAAGAGTCGTATTAATAATAGAGATATCGACTCAGTAGTACTCAGTTGTGGCATTTATCTAGATTGTGTAATATTCTGTGATTTCTACCACGACTTCTTTGAGAAAATGGTACAATCTTTTAATCCTAATGGTAAGTTTAGTGATTTGTCAGTAGTTATTACATTTTACAATCACTGGCTTACATTATATGGCAATTTCAAAAAATGGTAATACACACATTGTTCATGATAGTACTTTATGTTTTTATAACAGACGCTTCAGTTTGCATTTACTCAAACCAGAGGATATGGATAATGAACTTCTCACTCTTTTATCCAATTTTATACTTTAGTTGAGGGGAAGAGGCGGAGTTTCATAAACCTTTTTGCAATAATATAGATTTCAGTTCATTAGTCCTTCATGGATTGATTAGGAAATTGATAAAGAAAACTGAAACCAAGGCTTTAGGCTGATTACAATATGTGTATTATCACAAACATCTATTGTTTGTCAGTACGTAATAATGGTTATAATAATTGTTTCATGAATGAACAATATCGACATGATATCTTCATGACTGCCACAGACCTATAAACAGTACAATTCATTTCGAAGATAATATCAAACAAAGAGATTAAAAAATATATGTACCACTACATGATGTAGATTACAATCTACAGAGTATACAGCGCATACGATAAGCGTTGCTATATCAGCTTAAAATTGCTAAAAAGATTGTGGACTGATCACAAGAGTATTATCACTCCGATCATGAAAAGGTACGAATCTTAAAGCCCCCTCACACCTGAACGAATGTAGGCGGACGAAGGGTGACGAATGAGAAAAAGAACGAAATGCACGCGAATTCAACGAATTCAAATAAAAATTTCGTCAAATCATGCGATCAGTAACTATTGTCAAATGTTATGAACGAACGGTAAGCGAAGGATAAATATGACACGCGAACGATATCGATTTTTCGGTTCACCTTCTTGAGAAAATTGCGGCCGAAGGCGAGCGAAGGGTTGATATAACTAAATAAGACGAACGAACAGTGAGCAATGGTTTGATATGGCGTGCGATTAGAAGCGAAGACGAGGGATTAGATCGGGCAACCTTGTTCGTTTTGTCATCGTGTTGCTTCGTTACGGGTTCTTTCGAGATCGGTCCACTTTGGCAAAAGCGCGAAGAGGGACTATGCGCGACAAAAACACACGAACGATAAACAAACGATTACCGCAGACTAAATAAGAGATGCGAATTCAAACAGATGACCAACGATTTTCCAATTCGTCGGGAAATTTTAAGCATGTTCAAAATTACTGCGCGACTTTGAATAATCGCAGCGTAAGTTCAGAAGATGTACGAACCCAAACACGAAGGGTAAATATGATTTACTATTAGTTACCATTGAAAACGATTTGTTTAAAAATGCCTTTCGCCAGCCATCGTAAGGCATATTTGCGGCAATTCGGTTAGGTGTGAGGGGGCCTTTAGACGTAACTGTATATAGGTATGTTATTTTCTGTATTCTTTTAATATCTTGATATTTCATATCATTTACGCTGATCTCTGTTTATGTACAGAATTCTAGGTCGAGTATAATGCACACATTAATCATGTTGATCCAACGGACAAGGTCCTATATAAGATTTTCATGTTGGAAAGACATTTTTTTTCTATAAATGTGTCTTTTGCTTTGATGTACATTAAAGTGTTATGAAGTTATAGCAAGTTTCATTATCGATAACCTGCCGGTGCTGGCAAATTTGATTTAAATAACCCCAGCTCATCATAATCATATCTACTACTAGTATACCGTCACTACTCAAGGAGTTGTAGATGGATAAAATTCAACCAATATTATTACGTAACTATAATGTTGACCGGACATTGTCTGATCCTCGAGTAAGTTCTATACTGTCAACTTTCAGTTCACCATTGAATATAGGGTTCCATCACAATTCTCCCGATGTAAAATCTGCACGTTATGCCAAACATAAAACCTTCTAAATAAACCCTAAGCCATATCCTTACATTATTCTGAACCAAAAACTCTATTACAATCCTAACTTCTTCTGAGATATTAAAGGGGCTTTCACACCGAAGGTTGCGTAGAGTTGCGTAGAGACTACGCAACACTACGCCGCCATTTGTTTTGCATATGCTAGTCTACGCAAGTCTACGCAAGACTACGAAAGTGGGTACGCGGGAGGAACGCAGAAAATTAAACATGTTTAATTTTTGGCGTACTGTTGGCGTAGGGCCAGAGAACGCAGGCCATACGCAAGCCTACGCAACACTACGCAACTATACGCCACTCCGACGCAAAACTACGCCAAAATGCCCCGGTTTCTCAAAACGCCTTTTTTGGAATGGCGTAGTGTTGCATATAGACCGACGTACACTTGCGTAGACTTGCGTAGACCTGGCGTACAGTTGCGTATAGTTGTTATTATTGGCGTACTCATGATGGATCCTACTGTTTCTCATCAGGTTTTTGCTGATTGTGCAGTCAGTCACGATAAAAGCTCTACCATAACCAAATCAGCACTGCACTAAATTTGAATGCTTGATTGTTCTGTCCATATTGATGCAAGATGCCAAAAAATAAGACCAAGAGGGGCAAGAAATCTCCTGTTCTTTCTGTTTCAAGTGACCAAGGTGGAGATTCACCTGCATCACAATCTGAAATTCTGAACATAGTGAGGCAGCTATTATACGAAACTCCAAAACAACACAAGAAAAAGAGACAGGCAAGACAATCAAGGTACTTTGTAGATCAAAAATGGAAAATTGAAATAAAAAATGCTTAGTGGGGTTATTCTGATTTCTCATTCTCAATTTGTGTTTTTATATATCAAATACAAAGTCAGAAAACGGTTTCAGCTCTGTGGTTCTGTTTGCAAAAACGCAAAAAGCAATTTGCAACACTCTTTCCGCTCCTTAATTCTGTTTTCGGACAACTTCACCGCAAACATCAAAATTGACGTCGGCTCTCTGATTTCTGATTTACTTTTCGTTCATCAATATTAAAGAACACCATCTATACGTCAACAAAATGTTTAAAGCGTCAAATTTCATAATTATCTGGATAGAATTCAAAGTAAACCACCGTTCTAGCATATATACTGGCAAGCATATGGGTGTCGATCTGTATTCATGGTTGGGGGCTGCTTTGTTCTCTTGTGAGGGATATTTTTTAATAGCTTCTATTTTATTATTTTTTTAGTTTGGGCGGAGGTCAGTGGCGTAATGAGACTAAAGTTTTCGGGGCAAGACACGACAAAAGGGCAAAATAATTTCAAATTAAGTGAGTGATCGAGGGAAGCGAGCGAGCCAAAAATAGCTTTTTAATACATAAATCAATTTGTTATGACGGATTTTGTCATGATGCTTAAAACATATCATGATCAGTAGCAAAAATTTGATTTATCTATTCAAAAGGCTATTTTGGCTCGGTCGCTTCCCTCGTTCACAGCATTTTGAAATTATTCCTTTATGTCATGTCTTGCCCCGAAAAATTTAGAATGGACTTAATAGACAGCTCATTATATTTTTATCCTACTTCACAGCAGCACAGTGTTCCGGACAGCAGCAAAGAGGTTTTCTTTATTTATGTATTTATAAAAAGTCAATGCATAACATATAATACATAATATATAAATAAATCTCCAATGTTTAGAAATAAAACAGATCAAAGAAAATTAAAATATAAACACGCGTTTTGAAATTATTTGAAAAAAGGGGGGAAAATGATTATAACAATAATAAAAAGGCAGAGTAAAAGACATAAAATAGACAACAGTATATTTAAAATGAATAAACCTATGAACCAAGAACCTCGAGAATGAATTACTTCAAAATCTTAAAAGCTTGTTGGGCTCCTGGGGACAGGAGAAGAAGCAAAGAGCAACAAAGTGTTGCTTGAGAATTTAATAAAGCAGGGAATGATATAGGCCTACTGCATTTTGTTTCCGCAAAGATGCCATACGCAACCGTAAGCAGACAAGTTACGCAACCCTACGCAGCTCTACGCGACACTATGCTTCCCTACACAGAGACTACGCCGATGAGTACGCAGCAAATTTCGCGTACTCCATATGCAACTCTACGTAACTCTACGCAACTCTACGCAACCTCGGTGTGAAAGTCCCTTAAATGTCTTAAATTCTTCAGAATATATTCCGCTACAATCTAGAGAGCATGCTGAAAATGAAATGGATTTTGAGTGTTTGGGAGCAGGACTAAGGAACCTCTTGTATTTTAGACATTTCGGAAGGTACTTGCTTGTTTTCGGCGCATTTTGGGCTGTTTCAAGCCAACTCGCAACACCTTATAGACACTGATAGTTTAAAAACGAGCACATGGACCCCTTATATTTAATATTCTAATGTCTTCAGAATATATTACTCTACACATCTAGAGAGTGCGATGAAAATGACATGGATTTTGAATGTTTTGGAGCAAAATATGAAACTATTTGTATTTTAATCGGGATTAGACTTTTGCTCGTTTTCGGCGCATTTTGGGCTGTTTCAAGCCAACTTGCAACGGTTTAGACACTAGTTTAAAAACGAACACATGGACCCTATGTTTTTAATAGTTTAGCTTCTTTAGAATATATTCCTCTGCAAATCTAGAGAGTATGATGAAAATGACATGGATATTGAGTGTTTGGGAAAAAAACTACGGAACCATTTGCATTTTAGACGGTATAATTAGACTTTTGCACGTTTTCGGCGCATTTTAGGTGGGTTTCAATATTTTCAAGCCGACTCGCAACAATTTGGACACTGATGATTTGAAAACGAGCACATGGATCCCATGTTTTAATAGTTAAATGCCTTCAAAATATATTCCTCTACAAAAATAGAGAGTATGATGAAAATGACATAGATTTTGAATGTTTTGGCGCGAAATGTGGAACCATTTGCATTTTAGAGTGTATCAAGAGACTTTTGCATGTTTTCGGCGTATTTTAGGCGATTTTCAAGCCAACTTGCAACACTTTGGACACTGATAGTTTAAGAACGAGCACATGGACCCCTTTTTAAAAATATTTTAACGAATTGGGATTATATTCCTCTACAAATATGGATATTATGATCAAAATTTGCATTTTGGACGGTATTATGAGACTTTGCACGTTTTCTGCACATTTTAGGCGATTTTCATTCCAACTCGCATCACTTTGGACACTAAAAAAAACAAGCACATGGACCCCATATTTCTAACTTTCCTACACCTTCGATATGCATTCCTTTACAGTTTTGCCGAATGTGGTGAAAATGACATGGATTTTGAAAAAAGTGCAGCTTACAAAATACTTTTTTAATTTTTGAGTAGATTCACGTCTTTGAAGACGAGGGCGTTGTTGACTACAAATAGATATAGTTTTACCAATTAAAAGACTTTCTCTTATTTTAGTATACACTTTGTTATACTAGTATATCATAAAAATTTGATGAATTTTGATGCGGTATCCACTGAGTAAAGATAATTTAAACCAGGGTTGGCACGTTTTAAACGGTGTGTTTTAAAACGCGTTTTAAAACATCCGTTTTTTTATACAAAAAAGTGTTTTAAAACACCGCATAGACTTGTGTGTTATAAATTTGCATGGATGTGATTTTAGATGAATGTTTTTTTTTTTTACATTGTTATTTCTGAAGTGGTATATTATTTTCTTCTAACTAACTAAAACTCTTTTTCAACACCACTCCTTTTCTTCTCTTTCTATTTCCCCCTTTATTCCTTCTTTCTCCATTGCTTTGTCACGTTCCTCTTCTCCCTGTTCAATTGTGCACATCAATCCATATAAAGAATATTCTCATTTTAACAAACATATCTCAGTGTTGTGCTCATTTTTTGGACAGGTATAGAAACACTATTTAAAATGAGCTCAAATACATGTACATGTAATAGAAGTACTTGAATGAAATGGAAGTGTTGCACAAGCACAATGATATTTTACAAATAGATTGTAAACCTGACATCATACTCTTGAGGTACACACAAAAGCAGGTAAAACTTTGTGCTTCGTAAAGATAAAGAAAAGTACTTTAAACAGTATAAGATAATCAGCTAGCAAACCTTAACCCTAACGATTCCAGGGGACCTTAATGGCCCCCTAACAATTTCTATGATAAATTCATAAACACGACAGGGCCACGCTATATCGTTCAAGCCTATTTTGGGGGATGCATGCATGGGTATGCAGTTATACACCACAAGTGCATATTATCAGATATCGAATTGTTCAAAACCCAATGTGAGTTCTTGCCAAAATTTGTATGTGTATCATTATTTTTGCTTATTGTTAATCACTGGAAAATTATTGCCAAAAATTTCTATTTGTAATAAAAAAGTTTAAAAATCTGTACAACAAGTTAACAAAAGAATTCCTGAATAAAAAAAAAAAAGTAGTTCAAGGCTTTATTAACAGATTTGAATTGAATTTGTATTTCATGCACTAAAATTGGTATAATTGATTCCAATGAAATAAAACATATTGATTTACCGGTAATGAAATTAAGCTTTGAAACCCCATGTACGTCAATTTTTTTCCATTGTGCAAATTCTCCTCACCCCCCCCCCCCAGATTGACAAGACTCAATGTACCTCGGGACTACATGTATATGTTCATGTATTAAGAATAAAATGTCAAATTACTTATAAAGCGTTCTTTTTTTGTAGGCATTCAATTTCCATGAGTTAGTAATTTTGGGGGAAATATGAACTTTTCTGTTGGAAATTCATTAACAAAATTGTGGTCATCTCTTATTTAAAACATCAAAAGCCTAAATCATACAGTATTTAGTGTATAGTTTAATTGATTTAGAGAAAAGTTTTTTTTTTTTTTTTTTTTTTTTATAGAAAAACTTTTTTTTTTTTATTACAACCCTTATTTAAACCCATTTGGTGAATTCGTGAGGTATAAGAGAGGCGTAATTCTCTTGATTGCGCACGATTGCATATCATTCATATACGGCTACTTTGAAGACCCGTAGAAAAAATAAGCACATGAACCTATAATATTTTTTGCATTGATAATGAGATGGACTTCATTTTAACTGCAGAACGTCCTTAAACGATACAGAAGATCCAAGTATACCGGTGATATCCGGAAATAAGGCCATATTGACTTCTCTAATGGTTCTCTGATTTCAAAGCCATTTGAATCCATCATGTTTTCTCTTTTGTCATATAAACAAGGACTTTTTGTCATACCGGATAACATCATTATTTTTTCTCTTTATACACTTGGAACCCAATGCCATTTGGTATATCAAATGCGCCTCCTTGGATTACTATAACGGAATAACATACTCATCGATTCTGATCATATATCCCAAAAGTAGAGTAAACAAAAAACTTGTATTGTATCAAAATCAACTTACTGTTTTACAAGCTGATAAGTCATCACAACTTCGATGAAACAAAGCGATGTTATTACTCTCATACAAGCTTGTACGTTGCGAAGGCAAGCTTTCGTCCATTCCTGTGAACTTTTGTAACTGTCAAAATTCGGATGTTAAAATTGCCACCATGGTGTCCCAAAAATGATAACCGCACCCTGAGGTGTTAAAACTACACCCTATAAGAAGTTGGAGCACGGAATGGTGTCCAAAACGTTTTTCAAAGGGATGTATAAGTATATGGGAGAGACTGAAGTCTTGTTGCGAGCGAGCGTAGTGAGCGACCCTTACAAAAGTTGCTTTAGTCTTGCATTATATTAAAGTGAAAAAAAAATGGTCAATTATCAATAACGAAATGAAACTTCAGAAGAAGAGGGAAATCAAATAGAGATGGGAATCAAAATTAACAAACAGGGATTAAACAATGAAGAATTGTTCAATGAAAAATCATTTATTCACTGGTAAGAGGAAAATTGAAGATTGGGTCATGATTGTCAGGAATAAGTGCAGGGGCGGACATGGCCCTGGGAAGCATGGACAAAAACGTCCTTTCAATTTGGAAGGGGGAACCTTTTCTTTTCAAATTTACTTCAGCACCTCCACTCAAGAAATCGTTCCCAGGACTCTGCATGGGGCAAATCTTCCAAGGAGAGCGTTTTGGCCGAGAAATTTGACAAGCCAAAATAAAATTCATTATAAAATAAGGTAATTTGGGTCACGAAAAAAATGAAAAGCACAAAAAAGGGTTGATTCCAAAACGTAGGTCATTACTTTTTTTGTACCAAAGCTGTGGAATAGCCTTCCCCAATTTATCAGAGACCCAATCAACTTTTGAGTCTTACCTAAAGACCTTTCTGTTTCCCACTCCAACATTATTGCAAGATTAACTCAATTGTAGCATTACTAGGACAGTACTTGAATTGAATGATGATCCACAGCACTGTTTGAAGACATTGAAATTTGTGAGATATTTCCTATTTTTGAGCAAGCGCCATGAGCGCCCAGCTGAGGCGGATACCGGCGCTATACAAGAACCCATCATCATCATCATCATCATCGAATGGGGGGGGGGGGGGTTAAACCCTTTGCACCCACCTGTAGATCCGCCAATGAAGGGTGCACTAGCTACGAAATAAATCACAAGACACAATTAACCCCTACATTCAAACATACTTTAAAAAAAAACGTGTACAAAGCACGGAAATACAAATGAAAAGGAAAGGCAAAAGTGTTTACATGCAGATGATGCAACATTCAAAATTCTGAACAAAATTAAATCCTTGGTTGAAATCTATTATATTAATTTTCCGATTTAATGGATAAAATTGTAGAGATAGGGTGAATATTGTCTTAAGTGTTCTATTAACGGTATTGATTTTATCAATGGCATCAGTATTTAACTGTGCAGTTAAAGGAAACCAAAACCCAAAAGAGAAGCAATCTTAATGGAAAGAGTAAAATGAGAGGAACAATTAAAAAAAAGTTTCATCAAAATCGGTTATGAAATAAGCATGTTATGGACGATTAAAAAGTCTTGTTGTACTTATATACTATGTGGATCCTCAAATTGGCAAACGTGCTTCAAAATGGCTGATTTTGTGGACAACTCTCCATTTGTTTTGTACACATATTTTCAGATTTTCCCCTTTATTTTACATATTTCACGTTATCTCCTCCTGACCTTGACATATATGGTGTGGATTATTATTTTCTCATGACATATGTTGTGCTCAGTAGGGGGTAAGATGCAATTTGAAAGATACAGCAAGAGTTTTCAAACTCCCATAACTTGCTTATTTCATAACCGATTTTGATTAAACTTTTTCCTCTCATTTCACTCTTTCCAATAAAATTACTTTTCTTACAATACAATACAATACAATATAAGTATTTATATAGCGCTCTTCACAATGGTTGTATCACAGCGCTTTACAAAATGAGCAAAATCAAAATTGTGAAAGAAGAAGAAAAAAAAATACATACATACATAAATAACAAATAAATTAACTATTAAAAAGAAATGTCTTTAATGACCGCTGAAATGCTCCCAGAGATGACGATTCACGGATGCAGTGGGGTAGCTGGTTCCAGAGGCGTGGCGCGGCAGCAGCGAACGATCGGTCCCCTGAGGAGGTAGCAGTTCTTGGTCTTGCCAACAAAGTGGTATCATTACCCGATCGTAGTCCACGCCTTTCACTCTGGTACAGAGAAATAGGTCATTAAGATAGGATGGAGCACAATTATGGAGGCATTTGTAAATGGTGAGGATTTTGTATGTGACACGCTTATGGACAGGGAGTCAGTGTAATTGATTTAGAAGGGGAGAGGCATGATCTCGCTTCTTGGCAAGGAATACCAATTTGGCTGCACGATTCTGAGCTCGTTGAAGTCGCTGGATGTTAGCCGAAGATGTACCACATAGCAGGGAATTTGCATTTTTCTTCTTGGGTTTTGGTTTCCTTTAACTTGAAGTGAAGGGTAACTAGGCCACTTCAACTTATATACAATGGCAGGGGTAAAAATGGCAAGGGTAAAAAAAAATGCATGTCTAAGACCCAGCACAATCAAAATATCACAGTATCCCCGTTACGGCATAATTTAATAGATTACCAAATGTGCCGTAACACGGCTCATTTTGGTAACGGCATATTTTCATGCGCGTGTTCTGGGGGAGGGGGGGGGGGGGGCTTTGGGGGCCCGGGCCCCCGTGTAGGGGAAAAGGGGGAGCCAAAAAGAGGAAGACTAAAGAGAGGGAAAAGGGAGGGAAATAAGAAAAAGGTCGAAAGAAAGAGCGAAGGAAAATAAAGGAAGAGCGAAGGGGGCGCCGAATTGATGTCCGACCTAGGGGCGCCGTATTGATGTTCGACTTAGGGGCGCCGTATTGATGTTCAACGTAAGGGACGGGGTGCCGTATTGATGTTCGGCACAGGGGCGCCGATTGAAATTCGACATAAGGGCACCGAACTGATCTTCAACCTAGGGGGCGCCAAATTGATATTATACCTAGGGGCGCCGAATCGATGTTGAACCTAGAGGGGCGCCAAACTCATGTTTGCTCGCAAAGTTAGATGTCCATCTTGTTCATGATTATCAAAAGGACAAACTATAGGGCAGAATATCAAAACTTTTCATCTCGCTCTTCTCGCTCACATCAATTGTTTAGTAAGGTGACAATCCAGTTTATGGTTAGATAAACGGCTAGAATGTCCAACTTTTGGTAAAAAATCGACATATTTTCAGCTCGCGCCTCTCATTCGCATAAAAT
This sequence comes from Lytechinus pictus, assembly GCF_037042905.1. Lineage (NCBI taxonomy): Eukaryota > Metazoa > Echinodermata > Echinoidea > Temnopleuroida > Toxopneustidae > Lytechinus > Lytechinus pictus. The sequence continues at coordinate 2,771,374 of NC_087255.1, read as the reverse complement.
GTTTGTTCCTGTTCATAATAAAAAAAAATGCTCACTCGAATGTCCAAATCTTAAATCAGAATATAAAAAAGAATCAGCTCGCGCTTCGCACTTGCATTTTTTTTAAAATAGATACTCATCCTGTTCATGGTTACAAAATGTGATTACAATGACAAGTTTTCGGTAGGAATATCAACAATTTTCAGTTCGCACTTCGTGCTCACATCGATTAATTAGATGCCCATCCTCTTTATGATTACAGAAAGTGCTTAGGATGTCAAAATTTTACGGCAGAATCTCAAAAATTTTCAGCTCGCGCTTCTCGCCCGCATCAATTGCTAAGTTAGATGACCATCCTGTTCATGATTACCAAAATGTGCTTAGAATGTCCAAATTTTAGGCCAGAATATCATTTGTTCAGCTCGTGCTTCGTGCTAGCACAATATTGTTTAAGTAGATACTCGTCCTCTTCATGATTACATAAAAATGCTTAGAATTCCAGTTTTGGGTCGGAAATTAAAAAATTGTCAGCTAACGCTTCGTGCTCGCATAAAATGTTGAGATAGATAAGGTGACGATCCTGTTCATGATTATATAGATAAAGTGCTTAGAATGTCTAAATTTTGGTCGGAATATCAAAAATTTTAAGCTTGCGCTTCGCGCTCGCATAAAACGATTTGTTAGATACCCATTTTGTTCATGATTGCCAATAATGCTTAGAATGTCTAAATTTAAGGTCAGAATATCAAAAATTTCAGCTCGCGTTTCGCGCTTGCATCAATATTAGATATACGTATACCCATGATGTTCACGGTTGGAAAATGTTCTGGAAACACAAGTGTTTGAAAATATTCCCCCCCCCTCCTCCTATTTTGAAAGCTGGATCAGCCCCTGGTAAAGAAATTACAGCTCCCGCACACATAATGTTAGTAGGGACTACCACTCTGATGAGAAGTTTAACTAAATTGAAACCCCAAGGTGCTTAAAATCGATGCTTTCTGGTCGCATTTATTCTTTTCAAAAAGTGGTATATTACAGCATATTCATGGATATTCTTTCATGAACACAACGTATTCTTCGATTACCTTGTTTCACGTGATTATAAAATGAGATCATTCAACATGCATTTAAGGCACTTATGATTGCCTGGCGGGGATGGGGGTGCACCATTTTCCGAAAAGTGCACAGGGGCCAGTGGCGTAGCTAGGATTTGTTTCCTGGGGGGCACTGGGGGTCCTTGCTTTTTCAGGGGGGCACCATTTTTTTCCGGTGTGTGTGTATGTGTCACAAGGGCGGATCCGACTTTCGCCAATAGGGGACGGGGCCCGAAATTATCTTCACCTATATTTTCCCCGATCAGTCACTTAGTTTTATTATTACAAAACAACATAAGCATGAAATAATCTCATAAGCCTTATAAAAAGTGCGAGCGTGAAGCGCGAGCGATTTTTTTTTTTACTTCCATGTATTTTGTCCTGAAAATTTAATATTCTGGACAATGTTATGTGAGATCCTGAACAAGATTCGTATGTAAAAAATGTAACTAGATGGTTGCTGCGAACGCCAAGCGCGAGCAGAAATTTTTATTAACTGTTCTAGCATTATCGAAAAGGAACCTGTTAAGGATTGCTTACAGTTACCCACGAAGACGGTATATATTTCAATAATGTGAGCGCGAAGCGCGAGCAAATTTTTTTGACATTTCGACCTAAAAATTGTCATTCTAAGCACTTTTTGTATTAATAAATGTGATAGGTATGTAATAAAAAATTGATGCGAGCGCGAAGCGCGAGAGGAAGAAAATTGAGATTTTAGACCTTAAAGCGGGACACTCTTTTCATATTTTGTAAATCATAAATAGGATATAGTTATTGATATTCTGATGTGAAATTGGATAATTTAAGTACATTTTAAATAGAGAACATGCAGACTATCGCGCATGTTTTAGATTTAGACCTAGAATTTGGGCATTCTGAATACATTTGTTTAATGGAACGTAGACAATATGAACTTGGCAAATCAAACAATGTGACCACGCAGCGTGAGCTTAAAATGCTGATATGTAGACCATAAAACGGACTATTTACAGAGCACTTGAATTTGTAAATGAAAAAAATAATGAAAGCTCGATGTCCGAGCTAAAATATGTTTTGTATATTGACTTCAAAACTTGCTCCATATTAGCCTATTGAGCAAGATATGAATATCATCGAACAGGCAATTCTGGCGCGAAGCGCAAGCAAAAACTTTATATGGTAATAACATGAACGATTTTTTGCAAGTCTTCACCTCACATTATTTCATTCACTCGTCTTTCTCCTCTTTTTTCTTCTGCCTTTCTTCCTCTTTTCCTTTTTCTTTTCTTCTTTCTCTATTTTTTTTCCTTTTTTGCTCTGCCAATATTTTCAGGGGGCACCTGGGGGGGGGGGGGGGGGCACGTGCCCTCCCCCTGGCCCCCCGTAGCTACGCCACTGACAGAAGCGCCAAAATTAGGTTAGGCCCCCGGGGTGCAAAATCCTGGATACGCGCCTGATTTTGGTATTAGAAATATGTTACCAAAATGTGCAGTAAAAGCGTGATGTGCATGTACATGTAACAACTTAAAAACTAGGTTTGACGATTAACTGATGGTATTGAGTGTAATAGAGACAAAGTCAGTGGTAGTATTTTTCTCTGTGTGTGTGTGTGTGTGTGTGGGGGGGGGGGGGGTGGGTGATGTGCCTCTATACGTCCAATACCATTACGTTCAATGATTACATAGGGGCAATTCTCAATGTGTCTTTGCACATAAAGCCCATCTGAACCGTAACGTGGGTAACCACTTTATCGGCATCCCTAGTAAAAACCATGTGTTCTTTATTTTTTGAATTATATACAAATTTGTCTCCCTAATATGCTTCTTTGAAATGGATATAATCAACTTTCATAAAAGCCTTGTATGAGGACACTTTTCACTTATGTCCACTTTTCATTTTATGCATGTCCAAATCATGTAACATGAGTAACCGACACATTTCAAAGATTTGCCAGGAGCATAATGAAATTTCCCAAGTTTTGTTTTTATTCAAAGGATAGTCAGACTGCGTACTATGTTGTGATAAAGAGATGTTTAGTTCCTATCAATAATAATGGAGTTACAGCTCCAAGTATGAGTCAAGGTGTCTCCAAATGTAACGTGGGTAACCGTGGAATAGCCCATAGGCGGATCCAGCTTTTGGCGAAAGGGGGGGGGGCGCACTACCGAGCGGCGCACATATTTTTGCACTTCAGCGGCGCCACAAAAGAAAATGTTAAAAAAGGGGTAAAGTCTGACCCTGTCAAATGCTATTTTCAAAATGTAGGATTTCCAGTCATGCCATTTTGCATGACCACACGCAGATAATATTTCCGGGGGGGGCGGGCAAGACTCGAAAATTTGGTGCACATCTCACATTTGCAAATTTTTCATAGTTTTCATGAAATGTTAAGGAAAAAAAATGTTTTTCACAACGGCAGATCGCGAATGTGCCCCCCCCCCCTTCCCCCTTGCTGCGTACGACCATTCCCTGAAGTCCACTTCATATCTCATTATAACAGAAAATATACATCAATTTAAACATATAATCTTTCTAAAACATATATAGAGAGAGATTGAAAAACTTATTAAAGAAAGAAACAAGCAAAAAGTAATACAAAATTATGCATGTTATGTGCGATTTCAAAATCTCGTGTATTAACCCATTTATTGCGATGAGGCCAATACTTTTGTATGTTAATAGAGATACAAGTTTTTTACTATATGTATATATATATATACACAGGGGCGTCGATCCTTTTTTTTAAGATTAGGGGGGCAAAATCATGAATCAACTTTCCAAAGGCGCTCGATATCACACAAAACAAACGAACTCACACAAACACACACACATATATGCATATATATATTTATATGACTCATGAGATAGAAACACATATCTCACCAACAAATTAATGCGAGCGCGAAGCGCGAGCTGAAATTTTTTAGTATACTGACCTGAAAACAGGAAAAAGGTGCCTGTTTAAGACTGTTTGTAGTAACTCATGAGGAGGATACATATCTCACTACACATGCAGATAATGCGAGTGCCGAGGGCGAGCTGAAATTTCTTTATATTCTGACCAGAAAGCTTGATATTCTATGCATTTTTGGTACCAATGATTAAGATGGGTATCTAAAAAAAACAATAGATGCGAGCCCGAAGCGCGAGCTTAAAATTTTGATATTTCGATCTGAAAAAAATGACAGTTTAATGGACATTTGTAATAAAGAGCAAGATTATATCCAGCAAAAGATTATTGCAAATCGAAGCGGGAGTTCTTTTGACGTTTAGTCCTGAAAAAGGGACATTCTATTCACCTATTTAATCATGAAAAGTATGGGGTTTTGCTACAGAAATGATGCGAACGCGAAGCGCGAGCTGAAAATTTTTATATTCCAATCTGAGAAGTGGATAATTTAAGCACGATTTTAAATAAAGAACGAGTTGTGTAGCTCAATATCAATTTACGACTGGTTGCGTAAGTATACACTCTCGGTACTAGCAACGGGTTTTAGCAAAGTTTTGGGCTAAAATATCGAATCATCTTCATAAAACACTATATAGAAGCTGTCTTAAACTAAAGGCCATAGAGGTGGCGCAATGTGGAATGTGTAAAGAAGAAAAGTGACTGACCTTCTTTTTATTAAAGCATTGGAAAATAAGATCAAAATTAAAAGATTTGCACTACGCTTTTGTATGATTCTGTGATTTTTTAAAATAAATTAAAGATTTCATGACATCTGTCATTCTGTGGGCAACTGCCCCGCCCCAGTCCACTCTGTAAGGGCATGCGATAAGCTTTGTTATGACCATTCAACAATAAAATGTATAACCAGCTAGGTGCCGCTGATCATTCTTGACCGGCGCCGATTTAGAACAAGTAGTGATGATTATTTTTACCGACGTCACGTAATATTCAGGCAGCGGCAATTCATAATTGACTGGCGCCGATTTAGAACCAGGAGGCGCCGATTATTCTTGACTGGCGCCGATTTAGATTTAGGTGGAGCTGATTATTCTTGATCGGCGCCGGTTAAGACTCAGGCAGCGCCGATTTATAACCAGATGGCGCTGATTATTCTTGACCAGCCCCGATTTAGATATAGGTGGCGCTGATTATCCTTGATCGGCGCCGGTTAAGAACTCAGGCAGTGCCGATTTTTCTCGACTGGCGCCGATTTATAACCAAATGGCGCTGATTATTCTTGTCCGGCGCCGATTTAGATTAAGGTGGCGCTGATTATTCTTGACCAGCCCCGATTTAGATATAGGTGGCGCTGATTATCCTTGATCGGCGCCGGTTAAGAACTCAGGCAGTGCCGATTTTTCTCGACTGGCGCCGATTTATAACCAAATGGCGCTGATTTTTCTGTACCGGCGCCGATTATTTTTATCTGGTGCCGATTTAGATTTAGGTGGCGCAGCCTTTATCCTTGATCGGCGCCGGTTAAGACTCTGGCAGTGCCGATTTTTCTCGACTGGCTCCGATTTATAACCAAATGGCGCTGATTATTCTTGTCCGGCGCCGATTTAGATTAAGGTGGCGCTGATTATTCTTGATTGGCGCCAGTTATATGCAGGCAGCGCACTGCTGATTATTTTTAACCGGCGAAGTTGTTGGGAAAAGGGTAGTTAAAAGAAAAGATAAGGAAGATATGATTGTGCTTTGCTGGGGGATAGTCTTTCCTTACTGTTGCTAATATTATATCAGTTTATAATTTTTTTAAGCGGCGCCTTTTCTTTTCTTTTCTTTTCTTTCCTTTATTTTTATTTTTTCAAGCAGCGCGTTTTCTTTCTTTTACTTTTCTTTTTTTTGAGCGGCGCCGAACGCCGCTCAAATATTAGGGGGGGGGCGCGCCCCCTGCGCTACCCCCTGGATCCGCCACTGGGTTATGTTGTTTAATGCCGTTTGGTCCAATATCATTTCGTTCAATAGTCATTTCGTCCGATGGCCAGTTATTCTAAGAGCCACTTCGTCCAAAATCCACCTTGTCTAAAAGCCATTTTGTCCAATAGCCACTTCGTCTAGTAGCAGTTTCGTCTAATTGCAGTTTCGTTAAATGAATACTTCTTCCAATATAGCCATTTCGTCTAATATCCAGTTCGTTTAAATCTATTGCCAGTTGGTCCAATTGCCATTTTGGTTCAATACCCACTTGCTCCTAATTGACAGTTAGTCCATTCCCAGATCAGGGGCTGAATAGGTCCCCTCCTCGTAAAAAAGGGTTAAAAACACAATAGGATGAACGACAATTATTTAGACACAAAGAGCGATTTATTAGGCTGATTTTGATAACCGTCTCTGCTATGCATTCATCTTATGTCAAGTTTTCTCAAATTTAATCACTTTTGGTTTTGCAATTTATTCTTCTCATGAACATCAAATCATGTAAAATTTGATATGACTTAAATTTGAGTCATATATGCGTACATTTTTAAGAAAAACAACAAAACAAAATACTTTGATTTTCCCCCTCCTTTAATGTTTTATCTTGATTTTTTTCAGAATTATCCAATTAATGTAATATTGGAAATTCCTTTCTTTGTTTTGCCTCATTTGAGTTATTTTATGACTCTGATATTAAAATAAAAACCATGATAACTGGGCAGAGTAATTAATGTTCATTAAATATTTAATATTTTTGAGGAACTGTTGTTTCTGGTCTCGTTGTTTTTTTTAATGTTGAGGTTTTTATTCTTATTCTTTAAATATTGTATATTTCTCTCCCGGACGCTTCATTCTCTCTCTTTCTTTCGCAAGGCGTCAGTTAATTTGGACAAGGAATCGTTAGTATTAATGTGTTTTTTATCCATGGAATTGTAACCTCTTCTGTTCTTGATTTTTTTTTTATTTAGTGTTTTTTGTTTTTGCATTTGAAACAAGTGGCAAGCGAGAAATAGTTCCACGAAAACAATTAGATTTTAAATTTTAAGATCTGAAGAGAAAATTAATGCACATTGTATATCTAGCATTGGAAACGTCAATAGTTGTATATGTTTGGTGGCGTGAAGAGCCAGGACGTTCACACCTGTTTATTACCACGCGATTGCGTGGACTTATACACATTAGACCGAGTGGACAATAGGCTAAGTGGGCATTGGACCAAATGGGTATTGGACCAACTGTCAATTGGACCAAGTGGGTGCTGGACCAAATTGGACCAAATGCATCATTGGACGAAGTGGCTTTTGGCTCAACTGGCTATTGGATGAAATGACTATGATTGAACAAAATATTTATTGAACGAAGTGGCATTTAGGTGAAGTAGCTCCATAGACGAAGTGGCTTTTCGACGAAGTGACTCTTAGAAAAAAAGGAAACCGGGATTCCCACATATTTTCCTAAAAGGCAAATTAATTATGATATTTCATTTACATCATACAATTGAATTATTCATCTACATTGGGATACATAATGTGACGAACACTTCACGCTTTAATGAGCAAGACGAGTTTGAAATTTGACGATTGACTCATTAGCATTTCTTTTGTAAATTCAATTCAATTCAATTCAATTCATTTTACTGTCATGTTTAAAAACACAAAAAATTGTCCTCGGACACTTCTGAACAGTGGAACATTAAAACAAGAAATAATAACAATTCACAAACTATAAATACATCAGAATAACACATACATGTAGTATAAATATATAAATAAAGTAAATGTACATAAATATATACCCTGTCTGCATGCTTGAGCACCCACAACACAACACCAACCACTGACCCACTGTGTGAGACAAAGTGTCACCACAGTGGAACAATGCAATATAGGGTGGGTACTCAAGCATGCAGACAGGTACCAGGGGCTATTAAGTGGATACACGAATACATAAAGTGAGTAAAGCAGTCGTTAATGAGACAATTGATGTCCACTGTATGCACTATATGCACTATATACAATAGAACATTGAAAATTACAGTTATGTATCAAATAAAACCTCCATTAACAAAGACAACAAAACCCACTAACAAAATATATCCATTTTCGATCATTGCTTTCCAGAGATGAATTTATTAAATAAGATATCAATACCATGTACATATATATTTACATAATATGTACATTATGTTGTCAATTGGCAAAGTAATCTAGTACAGAACAGACAGGGTTGGGTCTATTTAGCATAAAAATTACTACTATCGTAACTTTTCTATCTTATTTTATATTTAATGCAATCCTTGAATCTGATCCACTGCAGAGCAGTGTTACCATGGACATGGTAAAGTTATCTTAATAGTAACTTTTATATAACAGACCCAAGATACAGTATTAAAATACATTTATCATATTGGGCAATTGCTTTTTTCTGAGAAATATTGTACCCAATAATTTTTCTGATCATCTACAAAGTATAATTATGATAAAAATTCAACAATGAGTATAAGAACTACTGTGAAGCCTCATAGCATCAAAATATGGAGGATATAATGTGAAAAGAAAGATATGACTATACCTCAACTGATGTGAAATTTATTTCAAATTAAATCATAACAGAATTCTGGAAAATAATGGCCCAATTCCAAAGGGTAATGTGCATTCAGTGGGTGATTTTAAGTTTGATGTTGGAAGTACAATTCTCGATGCCATCCCTGGCTAGAACATCTAATGTGATCTAAAAAAATCACATTAAACTCATCACTATAGCTCAACAACTGGTAAGATACGTCCCAGGACCTTCTTCTGTTCAGGTTTAAACGCATTACTATAGCTCAACACCTTGTGAGATAAATCCCAGGACCTTCTTCAGTTTAGGTTTAAACGCATTACTATAGCTCAACACCTTGTGAGATAAATCCCAGGACCTTCTTCAGTTTAGGTTTAAACTCATTACTATAGCTCAACACCTTGTGAGATAAATCCCAGGACCTTCTTCAGTTTAGGTTTAAACGCATTACTATAGCTCAACACCTTGTGAGATAAATCCCAGGACCTTCTTCAGTTTAGGTTTAAACGCATTACTATAGCTCAACACCTTGTGAGATAAATCCCAGGACCTTCTTCAGTTTAGGTTTAAACGCATTACTATAGCTCAACACCTTGTGAGATAAATCCCAGGACCTTCTTCAGTTTAGGTTTAAACGCATCAATATAGCTCAACACCTTGTGAGATAAATCCCAGGACCTTCTTCAGTTTAGGTTTAAACTCATTACTATAGCTCAACACCTTGTGAGATAAATCCCAGGACCTTCTTCAGTTTAGGTTTAAACGCATTACTATAGCTCAACACCTTGTGAGATAAATCCCAGGACCTTCTTCAGTTTAGGTTTAAACTCAATACTATAGCTCAACACCTTGTGAGATAAATCACAGGACCTTCTTCAGTTTAGGTTTAAACTCACTGATTACTATAGCTAAACACCTTGTGAGATAAATCCCAGGTCCTTCTTCAGTTTAGGTTTAAACTCATTAATATAGCTCAACACCTTGTGAGATAAATCTCAGGACCTTCTTCACTTTAGGTTTAAACTCACTGATTACTATAGCTCAACACCTTGTGAGATAAATCCCAGGACCTTCTTCAGTTTAGGTTTAAACTCATTACTATAGCTCAACACCTTGTGAGATAAATCCCAGGACCTTCTTCAGTTTAGGTTTAAACTCATTACTATAGCTCAACACCTTGTTAGATAAACCCCAAGACCGGCTCCAGTTTAGGTTTGGTGCAATGCTGATATCAATATCGAAACAACACCTAAATGTCAACACCAAACTTTATATACCCCACTTTTAATAATCTGTAAATCACTGCTTTGTCTCTTAAAAGCAATCAATATCAAAAATGTTTTTACAATTCAAGAAGATAAAAAGCTTTAGAATTACTAAAACATAATTTAGTTCCTATTCATTCATGTTTATGGACATATAAAATACTGTATATTTGCAATAAAGTTCAAGACAACTTTACTAAATAGTATAGATATCATAATATCAAATAAATATACCTCGCTTTACTTATTATTTCAGCTGTACATTTTGTTCTTGATTTTTAATATTATGTGTAGTCAGTACTGGAATAGGAAACCAAATATACAATAAAAATTGCCCTTATCGTAATCATTACCATTATCATAATCATCATCATCATCATCATCATCATAAAAAAAAACAAGAACATAGCCTGATCAGAGCAAAATTACACAAAAATTGTTTAAACGTTAAAGATAACACTCAAGTACTGTAGAGGACTAATGTAAGGGGAAAATATCATACTACTACTCAATGAACCATGTAGTGGTTTCATTAATTTTGAACAATGAACATACCAATTGGTTTTATGGTGGAGCGCTGTGGCCCAGTGGATTAGTCTTCGGACTTTGAAACAGAGGGTCGTGGGTTCGAATCCCAGCCAGGGCGTAATTTCCTTCAGCAAGAAACTGATCCACAATGTGCTGCACTCAACCCAGGTGAGGTAAATGGGTACCGGTAGGAAGTAATTCCTTAAAAAGCTGTGTGCGCTATGAACGCCTAGCTTAGCCGGGTAATATAGGAGCGCCTTGAGCACCTAACAAGGTGGATATGTGCGCAATATAAATACCCTATATTATTTTATCAAGAGAGTAAATTCACCAATTGCATGCAAAGTATATAACAAAGCCTGCTTAATTTCTGTGCATAGCTTGTGCAAAGCCTGTGTGTAAAATCTGTGCAAAGCCTGCACTAATAAAAACTCGTATACTCGTAAATTTAGCGGGCGCGAGCAAGCTAGCTATCATGATCCCTCCTGTGTTTTGATTCATTGAATATTTATTGGTAATTATATACTAAGTACCATCCGAAGGCGTACACCCCCAAAAATATCACGACCAAGAACAAAAGAGAAAAGGAAAGAGAGAAGCTAGGGCCCGGAGCTAGGGTGAATTATGATCTTTTCATTAATATCATGTCAAAAATCTATCACAAAGTTGGATTTCAAAAGTAAAAGTGTTAATTTTTTTGCTTGCTCGCAACTTGTTATTAATTTTATGCGATACGCCATATAGAGCCCCCTCAAATTTTTGGCTCATAACACCACTGGTCTGCCATCATATATTGAAAAATTAGCCTGAGATAGCAAGAGAGAGCAGAACCCTCGAGCTTCCTTGGCCCTTTAGTAACGAGACCTCGCTGGACCCCGGCCGAAAAGGACTTCGCGTTCGCGATGTGCGCTTCGCGCTCATCAAGTTGGAGTCTCCAGTTTGCTAGGGGATCCAGCTAGGAAAATTTACAGATCATGCAGAACAGTCGCTGAAATAGTATACATAAGAAATATACAATTTAAACAGATTTTTTTAATTTTTGGCTCCCCATAATTCTAGTACAGTAGACCGTGGTCTTATATATAGTTAAACCCATACGATATTGTGATATATATATATCTCTATGGTTAATGGGATGGTCCAGGCTGGAAATATTTATATCTCAATAAATAGAGTAAAGTTCACAGCAAAATGCTGAAAATTTGATCAAAATCGGATAATAACGAAGTTATTGAATTTCAAAGATTTGCATTATTCCGGTGAAACTGTTCTAGGCATGTCTTTATGAATATTCTTTAGGTGGGCTGATGATGTCAAATCCCCAAGGGGGTTCACATTATACAAGCTATGCTTTTGAGTGAATTTCCCATTTCCACATATACCTTTCTTCTATCTAAACTATTTATTATAATTTTACTACAAAATGTTTTGTATTACTTCAGATGTTAATTATCATTAATGTTTTGTAAATATTTGTTATAATGTATGAAAAATGATTTGTATCAATATTTATGTCATTTCTGTTGGAAATAAATCTGAATCTGAATTGTTCTTTTGTATTCTATTATATAAAATTATGTTTATTCAAAAATGTTCTACCATGCAAGAATTAAAACAATTGGATTGACAACTGAGTAAGTGCATTTATTGCCACATATCCTATTTCATCCCCGATTTCATCATAATGGAGACACATCATTTACACATAATAAATGAAACATTTATGATTTCATGTCCGGGTTTCATGTAAGAACATCAGAAAATGGAAAGTGGGGATGTGGCATCATCAGCCCACCTATTGAATATTCATGACGATGTGCACATAATTGCTTTCACAAAATATTGATAAAATTAAAAATTTAATAACTTCGTTATTTGTTATCCAATTTTCATGAAATTTCAGCATTTTGCTCTATGAATTTTACTCTATTTATTTACATACAAATATTTTCAGCCCGGACCATCTCTTTAAAGGTCAAGTCTACCTCAGAAAAAATGTTGATTTGAATCAATAGAGAAAAATCAGACAAGCACAATGCTGAAAATTTCATGAAAATCGGATGTAAAATAAGAAAGTTATAAAAGCTTCGCTTATTTTTAACAAAATAGTTATATGAACGAGCCAGTTACATCCAAAGAGAGAGTCGATGATGTCACTCACTATTTCTTTCGTTTTTTATTGTTTGAATTATAGGCCTACAATATTTCAATTTTTACGAATTTGACAATTAGGACCCCCTTGCTTGAACCACAAAATGTTAAAATAATGGAATTCCACGTGTTCAGGGAGGAATTAAACTTCATTTCACATGACAATGACGAGAAAATGATAATATTTCATATTTCATATCATAAAAAATACAAAAGAAATAGTGAGTAAGTGTTGTCATCAGTTCCTCATTTGCATACTGAACGAGATGTGCATAAGTTATAACTGTTTTGTGAAATGAAGCGAAACTTTAAAATGCCATAACTTTCTTATTTTACTTACGATTTTGATGAAATTTTCAGTGTTTTGCTTGTTGAATTTTCTCTTTTTAGTCAAATCAAGCTTTTGTTGGGGTGGACTTTTCCTTTAAACCCATCCGACTTCAGAATACGGGCCTACAGGGGCACTGGCCCCACTGGCACATAGAGATATATACTAATAACGCATGACCTCAGGTGACTGCTCACATGACTTTCTTTTGATCACATGATGCTGTGAGCTACTAACTGTGCATGCGACACAAAAAGCTGTAACGTTGTTAATGTTGTGACTTGTCGCTTGTGTCCGGTAAGCGTTGTTGTTATTCGATTGAGCCAGGACTGTCTATATAAATATTACTATTATTAGGCCTACAATACATGTAGGACAACTCGAATTTGCTAATTTCTGCCAGTAAGACAGTAGCCTGCTTTGGATTTAACTTACATCAAACTTCACTTCAGTTCAAAGACAAGAAATAGCAGAAGCCAGCCAGAAATGGATGCTCCCGGTGGTGGATGCTGAGACTGAGAGTGAGAGTGAGATTGAGAAATCGACCCACATTAGCCGTGCCCGTGGGCGTGGCTGTGACATATTTTTTTTTGACACATCTGAATTGAATCCAACTTCTTTGAATTTGTCGTGACAAAAGTCAGAGTGAGACAGAAAAAATGGTGCTTCTACACGCATCAAAATGTAAGTTAAATTGTCTTTGACTAAAGTTAGGCATACTAACCCAGGAGCTCACCGTGTATTACCTCGAGCGAAGTTCATGCAGGCTCCACTCCACTTCACTACCGCTACACTACGCTTCACCTACCCGAACTTCGAGACCATGAACTCGATCGGATATTCCGAGTGACAAAAGGTGGGATTTTATGGGAAGAAAATACAAAATTCATGCAACATCACGATCTTTAAAAACAAGTGCAACTAATATTCTTACTTTACACAAAGTTTCACTTCTTTTCCATGCTTCTATCAGTCTCAAAATTGATGATTTAGAGCCAACATGAAGTTCCTCACACGTATAAATATTAATGTGCTGCCGACTTCAAAACATCGCATGCGGGAGGTACCGGGTCTGGTCCGAGCTCGGACCCTCGCGCGCATGCGATGTTCTGAAATCGGCAGCGAATTATTACGTGTGAGGAACTTCATGTTGGCTCTAAATCATCAATTTTGAGACTGATAGAAGCATGGAAAAGAAGTGAAACTTTGTGTAAAGTAAAAATATTAGTTGTACTTGTTTGTATAGATCGTGATGTTGCATGAATTTTGTATTTTCTCCCCATAAAATCCCACCTTTTGTCACTCGGAATATCCGATCGAGTTCATGGTCTCGAAGTTCGGGTAGGTGAAGCGTAGTGTAGCGGTAGTGAAGTGGAGTGGAGCCTGCACAAACTTCGCTCGAGGTAACCGTGTATTTACCCATACTCACGGGACAAGGGTAGATTATGGTCAAAATATCTAGCAAGATAAATTGTGAAAACAGAAATTATGCACTTACCACGATTATATATATGGATGAAGGTCTATCGAGTGGTAGAATCCTGACATCGAGGCACAGACTGGAACCTCAAAAAACCGAAAAGTTCTCTACTACCCCAGTCTCGTTCGTCCATTTTGTTATGATTCATCCATATAATTGTGGTAGGCCTAAGTGCATAATTTCTGTTTTCACAATTTATCTTGCTAGATATTTTGACCATAATCTACCCTTGTCCCTGAGTTAGGCATACTACTAGTGACTAACTCGATGTTGAGCTTCAGTCAGACTCAGTTTATGATTTTATGAATACTTCTGATCATGCATTGGCAGTTGTCCATGACCATCCATGGACCATGCTCGTGCTGCTAGACAGCTCAAATCTGTAAGTGTAAAACATTTTTACTTTTATTACTGAGGCCTACAACATACCGTAGTCCAGTTGCAGTGGAACAACCAAATTGAACCATCAAAAACTTCTTTGCTGTGATAGTGAAGCTTTCGGTCTAAATACACAGTATACAGTATCTACTTGTACTCCATAGTGATATATTCTAGACAAAAAAAATAGTCTATTTTCATTCTCTGTCTTTCATTTTTGTCTTCCCAGCATTGCGCAGAAAGCTCGGAGACTATAAAGTTGCCAGTTTTCTTACAGAACAGAGGCAGTGCAGTGGCGACAATAAAAAAATGATCACCAACGTCAACACAACACATGCTTTATGTTGCTCAGATTGGCCTACATAATTTTTTCCAGAGACCAGAATCCTTTTGGCGCACATTTTTTATTTATACTACTAACTAGAAACGATTATTTTTCTAAAATTTGATTCTTTATGTGTGCATTTGAAATTATTACCAGAACTGGCATTTACACTATTTTCATGTCAAATCTGAATAGACCATTATTTGATCTGATTATTATTTCTTCAGATCCAATATTTGATAAGCCCAGGTTTTTTAATTTGATTATTGATTTTCCCCCTTCAATCAATAATCAATACAATATTGTTTCTTTTTTTTTGTCTTTCCTCCGGCCTCCAGCTTATTACAGGTTTGTGGTTCTGTTCTTCAACTGCATGTTGACATTTGGAACATACTTCTGTTTTGACATGCCTAGTGTGTTACAGGGTGTCTTTCAAGGGGTAAGCATGAAGAGAGGCTCCGAGAGGGTCAAAACTAATCTTAAATCTTACTATTACAGGGTGCTACATAAGCACTTGCCCGATTGCCCGGGGCAAGTAAAAGTTAGAGTCGGGCAAGTGTTTTGAAGTAAAGACCAAAACTACTTGCCCGAATTGGGCAAGCAAAATTCTCACAGTAGAATGACCAAAATTAGGGTCGATATGATATGATATTGTCCCTAATTTTGGTCATGGCAGGCAAGATAAAATCACTCTGGAAGAGAAATGCAATAACAAGGTAGATCAGTTCATGTCAAAAGAGAGAAAAGGGTCAATGGTTTATAAAACCGCCAACCTTTCTTTTGAAGAGTTAAAACTTTTTTTCAAGGATTTTTTCGGGCAAGTGAAAAAAGATTTTTGGGCAAGTATATTCCAACTATTTAAAAATTTACTTGCCCGACTGGGCAAGTGCTTCTAAAAAGTTATGTAGCACCCTGCTATTAATTTGGTTAATATTGCTTTCCATAATGACTTTGAATGGCATACCTATATATTGGCACCCTGGCTCTCTCTCTCTTGCGTTTTTTCTCTGCTAAGATCGGAAATCAGCGCGATGTTTAAAGAATTGAAAAAAAGATATAGAGAAGACAAATGAGATGGGGGAGAGCCCCCCCCCCCCCTCCCCAAAAGATACAAAATGATACAGTAACATCTTGAATGACAGGATGAATTTCAGTACAAACAATGCAAGGTAATTGTTTCTATCAATACACTCGAATCTGAATCTGAAGTTTGTATAGTTAGGCCTTCATGTACATGTATAAATATACATATTTATTCTTGAACTTGACCTTATAACATCTGCTGAACATTGTCTTAAAGGGGATGATTACCCTGAAGAAAAGTTTGTTGTAACAAATAGCAGAAAAAAGTAATTAAAAAAATTGCTGAAGGTTTGAGGAAAATCTGTTATAGATTAGAAAGTTATTAGAATTATAAGATTTGTGATGTCATTATAAACCATCAGCTGTGTATGTTATGTAAAATAAAATGCATGAATTTAATTTTTTTTCTAAATGGACCCTGATGACTTATTTTTGTTTTCTTTTCATGATTGGATGTGAAGTGTTTTGTCTAGTGATGTACAAAAGGTACAGTGAAAACCTTTTTCATTTTCAATTTTCTGAGAAAATGACATTTCTTTGATTTCTTTACCAATCACTATCTAGGAATGCTGCTCGCATATGATGTCACAAATCAAATAATTATAATTAACTTTTTCATTCTTTGATGGATTTTTCTCAAACCTTCAGCAATATTTGTTAGTATTTTTCTGCTATTTTTGCAATAAACTTTTTGTCAGGGTGGACTTTCACTTCTCCTTTAATTCTGATAAGGTAATATTCATATTTTGAATTGAGGTTGTGTTCCATTTTTTCATCTTTCTTAATTACCCTTGTCTACCAGTGGGACCTACATTACATAAAAAGAGTAGGCCTATTTGTTTGATGGTGGTTGTGAGATTGTCTCATGCCTTTTTAATGTATGTTGTTTTTATTTCACAGAACCTTACATGCGATAATGCATCTGTACACTGGAATGCATCAGACTGTGAAGAAGGATTAGGAATGTCCTATGTACAATATAACCTTCTGTATGCAATTTACGCTTGGACGTAAGTTCCATTAAAGAAATAATTCCCCTTTATCAGAAGGGATCATCCTTTTTCAAGGACAAGTCCACCCCAACAAAAAGTTGATTAAGATAAAAAGAGAAAAATCCAACAAGTATAGCAGTGAAAATTTCATTGAAATCGGATGTAAAATAAGATAGTTATGACATTTTAAAGTTTCACTTAATTTCACAAAATAGTTATATACATATCCTGGTCAGTATACACATGAGGGAATTGATGACATCACTCACTCACTATTTCTTTTGTATTTTATTATATGAAATATGGAATATTCTAATTTCTCCTTTATTGCCCTGAACATGTGGAATTACCATTGTTTAATATTTTATAGTTCAGTCAAGTTGATCCTTTTTGTCAAATCTGTAAAAATTTAAATATTGTATAATTCAAACAATAAAAAACAGAGAAATAGTGAGTGAAGGACATCAGCGATTCTCTCATTTGCATGTGACTAAATTGTGCATTTAACTATTTTGTGAAAAATAACAAGCGAAAATTTAAAATGTCACTATACGTATCCGATATTGATGAAACTTTTATGCTTGTCTAACTTTTCTCTATTGATTCAAATCAACATTTTTCTGAGGTGAACTTGACCTTTGATAACATAGCAACTTTTAACCTGGCAGCAGTTTTCCTACATCAATTTGTGAATTGTTTGGTGAAAATGAGATAATGTACTCTTTCGTTATTTTGAGTGTGAAGGACACCATCTATGTCATAATGTACATCTTTTATAATATAAATAAATGATAATACACTGTATATAGCAGAAAATCTACCTATGTGCTGTAAGAGACCCTGAAATGCTTGGGAAATCAAATAAAAAAGAAAAGGAAAAAAACTTTTTAGATATATATGTTTTAGTCTGATTTTAAATGTTTCTACTGATGAGGAAATCCTCATTTGATATAGCCAATTATTCCACAATTTTAGGGCTGCACCTGAAAATGCTTGGTCTCCAACATGTAGTGCAGTCTTTGTTTTACAGACAGGGATTTGAAGAAGCAAAGTATCTGTGGACTTTGCATTGTAAAAGTTCAGGGGCATTATTCTGGGGTGATTTTTTCTTTAAAATATTTTATTGTTTTAAAATGAAATTGGTATTTTATCAGAGATATAATATGAATTTCTATCTGTAATAAATTTTATCTTGCATCTAAAGATGATAAGCAACAGAGCAGTGCCTGCGTAGACATATATCCATTGCATATCTCACAATTGCAATACGGATGATCTGCTTGCACCCATGTTACTTTGAATGAAATATATAATAACCATAAAATAGTTTGGGGGCTATTTTGTCTCTGTTCATTTTAGCGATACATGTTTCTAGGTGAATTAGCTCCAGATTTTGAAATATTGAGAAAGAAAACTGGTGTAATCATTGTAAGCAATACCTTGACATTGGTCTTGTAGAATAAAGAATTATTTCATAAGACTTTTCTTGACTAATATTGTCTTTGAAATGATGCTTGTAATTATTTTAATATTGACATTAATTAATAAAAATGATGAGAGGATTGTAATTTGGAAAAAAAAAATTTCTGTAAAGTCACGCTAGTGTATAGTGTAAGTGCATCTGAATTCAATAAATTGATGCAATCACGCTCCTTTGCCACACCTGGCGGAATGGATTTTCATTGGTTGAATGAGATGAGAGTGCTATAAAACATTTCTCATCGGATAATTGCTTCAAAAATATGTGTGTCTTACAGAGGTATTAGAGTACCAATTCGGAGAGATTTTAAAGGTATTTTATCTTACTGGTTTTTAAGATATTTTATCTCAGATAAAATTGATCTCAGAATACCATCCCTGAAATATAACAAGGGCTTAGCCAATTAGTGCCTTGTATACAATGAAAAAAATCTTGGAAACTACAGTGTATTGCAGATCACTTAAGATAGGGGTAATTCCTAGGAAATGTAGGTTGACTAGTTACAAATCAGCCATGCACATATCTTTTGTAATTGCTGAAGACTGTCAATTCGAGACAAATTAAAAGGACCAAAATTTGCACAGGGAGCACTTGTCCTTATGTAACCTCATTCATATTTAACTGAGAATCATCAGTGCAATATCGCACATTTACTTTTCAGGACTGAGTAAAGTACAAAAATACTCTACACAGACAGAGGGCTGTACTATATTTTGAAAATGAAGATATAAAGAGAATGTAATTAAATTATTGAGGGCATTAAATCTTATGTCAAAATGCTAAAAAAAAACTTTCTATTCCTTCTTGCTCTCTCTTTCTCTTTCTTTCTTTCTTTACTCCTTCCATTTTATTATCACCAAGTTATATTCAATGATACCTTCTATGTTATCTTTTCATATCTTTTGTTATTGCAGTAATGCCGTGGTTGTTATTGGTGCTGGATTCCTCATTGATAAAGTTGGAAATCCTGGTGAGACATTTCTTTTCAAAAGAGATCTTACATGTATACATTACAGATTCATGTATTTTTCATTCCTGATCCTTTTTTTTTGGAGGGGGGGGGGGGGGTTAGAAAGATGATGTTTTGTATAACATATCTCAACTATGCTTTGTCAATTTATGATTACTTGACCTTAGTTCTACTCCAGTTTTCAGGGACTGCTTGTAAAGTATATTTGTATAGTTTCTATAGAATTTAGATTTATCTATCTTTTAAACAGTATAGGTACCTTGTCAAAATCTGTGCCAAGACTTAGTAAGAACCCTGCCCAAAAGGCACTGTTCATAGCAACTTTCCTGCTTTCTGCATTGCTTGGTTCATGGTGAAATGTAAACATTGGTAATGAAAGGCTGCTTGTGAGATTCCCAAGTGAATGATGCCGCTGTGACTTTTGACAAGATACCTTATTCAAGCTAAGGGCTAGTATCAGCCCAAAACTGCCCAAGGCCATCTAATGCCCTCCAATGCCTATCAAATATTTGTAGACTTGATGCCAAACTGAAGTGTTCTATTGGGCTAAGGCCTTGGTGTAGTGTGTTAATTCAGTTCATGTATCCCATAGAAAACACCATTTTACTATTGATGCCCATTT
Organism: Lytechinus pictus; assembly: GCF_037042905.1. NCBI lineage: Eukaryota > Metazoa > Echinodermata > Echinoidea > Temnopleuroida > Toxopneustidae > Lytechinus > Lytechinus pictus. Next base: position 2,751,285 of record NC_087255.1, on the reverse strand, counting down.
TCAATAACCCTGGATGCCCCTTACACCATCTTCTCTTTCCTTTATGTGCCTTATTAAAAAAGGGCCTTGCCCCCTTTGAATTCTTAATTCGATCCCTGCAATCTCTAGTAGTGGCTTGAGTATAGGAAATGATTTGAAGCAACCCTTAAGTGTTTATAATACTCCAGAATGCTTAATTAGAACAAGAAAATTTCATTAAAAAATCCAAGCCTGCTTGAAATTCTATTCATTTCATTCCCACATGCTTTACCTGGTAAAGCTAACGTGTACAGAAAACAACATGTGGGATCAAACTATAAACGGTTAAGTATTTATCAATAATTATTTCTGATCTTCATTTGCTAATTACTCTGTGATTTTAATTTTACCTGAAAAATTGTTCGACAGATATCATTCATCTGTAGTTTTTATAATTCTATGTAAGTTTTGTTCCATTCTGCAAATATTTTATTTTATTTCATGTTGTTACCAGTATGAGAGTTTATTTTTAACAATTTGTCATATATATATTTACTTTCTCTTTCTTTCTCACCCTCCTACCCTCTCTTCATCCTATCTCTACATTATTTCTTCTTGCTTCCCTCATCTATCCTTTTTTACAACATGCTTCATCTTCTCTCCTTCATGTCCTGCTATCCTCACTACCCTCTTCTCATTCTTTCTAACCACACTCTCTCACTTTATGATCACTCACTTTTTAATTCTTTTCCCCCCTCTTTTTCTCACTTTCATGATGTTATTATTTTTCCCCATTTACATTTTTTCATCCTTCTTCCTCACACTTTTCTCATGTTATCACTCTGTTATCTCTTTATTTCCTTTCTTCCATCCTCCCCTCCCTATCCTCTCTCCTTCCCTCCCAATTTTATCATTTATTAAAGTCTTCCTTACCTCCCACTTTTCCCCTCCCTCTCTTTTTTTTCTGCTTCTTCCTCACTTTCTATTGTCTGTCCTTTCTTCCTACCCCTCTCCCCCATTTCCCATCACTTTTAATTCTTTCTTGCTTTCCTCCTTCCCTCTCTATCATTATCATCAGTTGGTCTATTTCTATTCTCTGGTCTATGTTTGACTGGGTCTTGTATCTTTGCCCTGGGTGCTAGCTTCAAAGGATCATCAGCCATGTTTCCTGTGATGCTCTTTGGTCGTCTCCTATTCGGTTCAGGCAATGGATCCCTTACAAGTGAGTGTCCTGGCAATCTATTTGTTAGTAGCTACTGAAATATTTGTGTATGACTGACAGCTGGTAGGTGTTTCATAAAGCTGTTCGTAAGTTAAGAGCGACTAAAGTTAAGAACGACTGGTGATCCTTTCTTGTGGTAAATGGTATATTCCTTGGTGATGGTTAAGTGCGTAAGAAAGGTTCACCAGTCGTTCTTAAAGTCGCTATTATCTTACAAACAGTTTTATGAAATGGCCCCCAGGTTTGTCAGTGGGATGCTTTGTGAATTAACCTCTGTTTACTTTTCAAAATTTTTAGCCAACAGTCTTGATTTACTGTATTGAAAGTGAATCCCCTAACCAGCGATGATGTGCTATTAGCTTATGGATTGATGAAAACGTTATGTTTATAAGGCTTAATTTCCTCAGTATATTGCAAAATTCAAATTGAAGCAATCCCTCGTGTACTGCATTAATTAGTTGCACTGGGACTTCTCTCAAACATCCACAGTCCCCTGTTCAAATACTATTAGACATTTGATATCAGTAAATAATATCTTATTATCTTCTCCACAGTTGTTCAGAATAGAATTACTGCTTTCTGGTTCAAGAACAAGGAGTTGGCTTTTGCATTTGGAATAACACTGACATTCTCAAGACTGGTGAGACAATATTTATTTTCTGTTGCTTTATATGGCTTTATTTTGCTTTCTTTGGCTACTGTGATTAGACATATGTAACTATAGATGCAGTTTTTATGTTGAAAAAAATGTATATTTATGGGGGGATGGATCATGAAGCAGCTTGTTCATTGATGAACAACTTTATGACAAATTAAAAATTTGACAAGCCAAATGTGTGCTCTTAAATGTGTGGTCTTTGATATAATCATATTAGGAATAAGAGTTGGTAATCCTGTATCTCAAAAATAAATATGTTAACAAAAGATTTAATGAAATGAAGTTTTGTTTTGAAATACTTCCATCTAGGGAAGTGTGCTGAATTTCTTCTTCACCAAGGAGTTTGAAGATACCATGGGATTGATGTGGACCCTTTGGGGTGGGGCTGTACTTTGCTTGACTGGCTTCATCGCTGCCATAGTAACAAGCATCATGGATACCTCAGGAGTCAAACAACTTGGACTGGTAATTAGACCATGTTGATTTACCTGAATAATAATGATAATAAAAATGGTAATATCAGTTTAGGTTAACCACTATCAGCTGGTCGTGTAGTGAGCCCTGCAGAATATAACATGTGACCTGACCTTCCCAAACCAACATTTAAGTGAATTAAGTGATTTTTGAGCTTGAAAAACTACATCTTAAACTTTAAAATGATATGTATAACTTGTCAAAATTGGTCAACAGTAACCCAAACAAGTACTTGATTGAATGGAGAAGAAATTCAGTGAGAGATTCAAAGAAGAAGAAAACAAAGTTTAGGGTTCACCCAAGCATTGTGTGAACTGTGCAATCATTGTGAAACGTCCAAGCAGACCAAAAAGAATACTAATAATAAAGGATTTGTATAGCGCACATATCCATCTTGCTAGGTGCTCAAGGCGCTCCTATATTACCCCAGCTAAGCTGGTCTACCGATTCCGGTGTGCACAGCTTTTTTCAGGAATTAATTCCCGCTGGTACCAATTTACCTCACCTGGGTTGAGTGCAGCACAATGTTGGTAAATTTCTTGCTGAAGGAAAACACGCCATGGCTTGGAATTGAACCCACGTTTTTCAGATTGAAAGTTGAGAGTCTTAACCAAGAGACCACGATCCCCCATACTGACAAAGAAACTCTTGTACCTCATCTTTTATTTAATTTCAAAACTTCAAATTTTGACAGTTCATGGTAGAAGAATTACTCTTTCAGATAAGATAATTTTTCAAATTTTTGCTTTTTTGAAGACCAAATTATTGTTTTTGCCACTTACAGAAAACCTTTCCTGGCAACTTATTGTTGGTTGTTGTGTGGCTGGTCACATAATGTTCTTACCCTTTATCCATTCTAATATGTCAAACACCTGGCTAGAAGAATAAGGGTCCCATTTTAAAATCCTTGTTATGACTCAGCCGGGATCAGTCATATACCCTTCTGCTCATAAGGCAGGCACTCAACTACTGAGCCAGCATGCAGACATCGTGCATGCAGCACCTATTTTTTTCTTCATGTGTTTACCCTCTGAAATTCCTCTATAAGACATCAGCTTACAGATTCCATTAATTTCAAGAGTTCAAGTTCTTTAGATGAGCAGCATTATCAGATATATCTTGTTTCTGTAAATTTTTCTTGCTCAGAAAACATGACACAAAGGTAGGAATTAGGAAAGCTGATTGACCCCCCCCCCCTCCCTCCCCAGCAAGCCAGAAAAAGTGATTTTGCCAATTGATAAATAGATATCACACCTAATCGTCTCATTTTAAATCCTGGGGGAAAAATGTATGGGATATCAGTGATAGGAAAGTGGCTACAATATGTGTAAGATGTTTTCTGATTGCTAAATATAATGTATTTTGACAAAGCATTTAAAGTAGAATGATTGCTGTGATAAAAGCTCTGTACCTGACAGGGGACAGAGTGCTCCACCAGACACTTTCACTTTCAGCAAAGTGCTTCCTGAAATGGTGGTGACCTTTGACCTTTCATTTTGTTTTCACATTATTTTTGAAGGGATAGTGGCTTTCAAAAATGTTAATGACCCTTCTAATTTTCTTTTTTCCTTCAAAGCTTTGCCCCCCCCCCCCGATCACATTTTCTAGGTTTGCCACTGGATAAAAGTAAACAATGATGACAAAATTAATAAGTGTGTTTCAAATTCATCTAAAGGCATTTGTTTTTTATTTTTATTATGACAGGAAGATGAAGTGAAAGAGAACTCAAAGAAAGTGAGACTAAGGGATATTTTAGAATTCACTTTACCATACTGGCTCTTGGCTCTTTCTATCATGTTCTTCTACAATGGTGTTTTCCCTTTTGTAGCTGATGCAAGGTAATTCTTATTTTATTGTTTACTTGTTTACATGTAACTCTATATTAACTGGGCTCTTTCAGACCAATATATACTGGGGGGGGGGGGTCAATTTGACCCCCTCATATCTTGGCCGCTGATCGCCTAAATAGTGAAGTAGCATACAATAAATCCATTTAAACTAACAAAAGTAAAAATAATCATACATTTAAGATTTTTGGTTGAAAAACACAATTTGCATTGACTTTGTACACGGAATCAAGTTTTTGAGCAATTTTGGGTCTGACATGCGCTAACAAAATGTTGTGTAAATTTGGAACCGTGTCGTGGGTCGCAAATTTTGTTTTAAAAATGTGCAAGACTTGAAAGTAAAAAGTCAGCTAGCAGCGTGGTAAAAAAAAATGCAAACACAATTTCCATTGACTTTGTACACGGAATCACGTTTTTGAGCAATTTTGGGTCTGACATGCGCTAACAAAACGTTGCGTAATTTTGAAACCGTGTCAGGGGCCGCAAATTTGGTCTCGAAAAATGTGCAAACTTGAAAGTAAAAAATTTATCGAGGGGGGGGGGGGCCAAATTGATCCCCCAGTTAGATAAGGGTTAAAGGGACTCTGTCTTGAACTTTCATGTGGAGTAGCCAGACTCTGTGAAAAGCACAGAAATAAATGTAACAGAGAGCTCTGTATCTTTCATTTTAGGGGTTATGTCCCATCAGGTTCATTCTTTAGACTGCATCTCATACCGTTAGGCCTGGGAAAGTAAAGTTTAAAGTCTCTTTTAAATTTTGGTAAACCTCCAAAAAGTGACTGTCACTATTCCAGTTCATTGTATGAATGCCTCACTGGCGGATCCTGAATCTGTTATGATGTGGATGCTATGAATAAATAATTATTGGATATGATTTTAAAAGAAAGATTTATTGTGATCAGATGCCCGAAACCCTGTTGGTTTTAACTTGCACTTGATAGCCTATTTTATGAAAAATGGCAGAGGGTCTTGTTTCATAAAGATCTTTTGTAACAAACTAGCATGGGATTGCCTGATTTCAAATATCTCTTTTGCATTTATTATTGATTCTAGGCTTTATTAACAGGCCCAAAATATGATTCAGACCTGCCAACCATTACACTTTTATAATTATAACTGTTCTTGCAACCATATTATGGCATGTTTTCATTGATTTTAAAATACTATATTTTTTGTGTTTTTTTAAAAAAGAAAATCATATCCTATTGAGAGAAATGTGTCTCTATTTCATAAAAGTTTCACCAGTTTAGGTAAGTGGATGAATTTGATTTCAGGTAACTAGACCAAAGGTCAAAGGTCATTTGTGGGTCAGTAATTCAAAATACAGTTTTGAGGATCACTGAATACAGTCTCTCATTCATCCAAGAGGTAGGCAGATCTGGTTTTAAGGATACTTTTGAGAAATTCTTTATTTTTGTTTGAGCTTCCTTTATTTTTCCAATATGATTCCTTTTTGGGGGGTTGCAGAAGGGTGAGCAGCTCTGATAATCCTTTCTTTATCTTCTTTGTAGTGATTTTATCCAGCAGAAATATGGTTACTCTTCTGATTCTACTGTACCTGCCTATCTTGCTGGTGCTGTCTATGATGCATCCCTTCTTCTCTCACCATTTCTTGGTGTACTTATAGTAAGTGATCCTGAACTATCAGATGACCCGGGTTTGACTTATGTAAGGCTGACTCGGTACACTGTACAGTAAACCATTCTGGAAATCTTGTAATTCAAGATATTGTAAATTATCTTTATTAGAGCCGTAGAACAGTTTTTAAAGTGGGTGGGCTGACCATGCAAAGCAACACAATTACATGGTCATTTTTGTCTCACTTGCATATAAGAGCGAGACTATAGGTGCCCCTTTTCCGACGGTGGTGGCGTCAACATTGAAATCTTAAAGTGATTGGCTAACATTGATTTGACTTTTAAAAATCTGAGCTAGAAGGTCACACTTGTCACCTGTGTCTGTGATATGTTACAAAAATGAAGCCCAGAAAAAATTGCGTTCGAAAATAATTATTTAGTGCTTCAAAAATTGAAATATAAAGTGACCGAAAACACCATCTTATTTTCATCCCATACACTTATGTGTACTATTTAGGCGTCTATTAGACACCTATTTACAAAATCGGGGTTTGCCTTGTAGTTTTAGCTTTTCATTCTCAATAATGGTTGTTTTCAGGGTTTATTAGTTCTAATACATTCACTTGTACACATGTTTCATCTTGGTTTGAGAATTTTTTTAATTGGCTGCTCACAAAGTTAAACAATACCTTTAACCAAAGATTAAGTTTTTGAAATGACATCATAACTTAGAAAGTGTACAAACCTAGTTCATGAATCCTGGAAATATGGTTAATCAAGTATTACTGAAGATTCTGCCCGAGTTACAGGTCACATGACCCAGATCAAAGGTCATTTGGGGTCAATGAACTTAGACCATGTTGGGGGAATTAATAACTCCCATCTTTTAACGTCCTTTGGTCTGACCCGGCCGGGGTTTGAACCCCCGACCTCCTGGTTGTGAGATGGACGCTCTACCAACTGAGCCAACACACCGGTTTTTGTTGATACTTTGCAATTGCATTAGGGTGGAAGTTGGACCAAAGTTAGAAATAAAGGAGTTATAATTATTCATAGTATTGCCATGCTGAGCCATGTAATAGTGGATACATTGCCTTCAATGTTAACCAGTTTTAATCCCCTCCCCTTGGCATATATGATTGAAGACTAGAATTCTACTTGTCTCTTGTAAAGTGGTGTGCTAGTGCCCTTTGGTACTTTGGTAAGGCATGAATCCTCATTACCAAGTCCCTTGGAGAGGACCTTAAGACGTCTGTCCTCTGGTTGCTTGCTGTCAAGCATTCATGCTTTTTTAGATCACTTAATACCAATCAGGTAAAAAACAACACCTTTTGCCAAAAAAAAATAATCATATTTTGTTTTATCTATAGGATAAATTTGGTATGCGAGGTATCTTAGCTCTCACCTGTGCTATAGGAACCCTACCTGTCTTTGGTCTCCTAGCCTTTACTACAGTCTTTCCTCTTGTTTCTACATTATGGTTAGGGATCACATACTCATTTGCTGCGGTAAGAATCATTCCATTTCATTTTCAATTTTCCATGAAATGACTCCATATCTTCAAAACACTTTTAAAACATTTTTTAAATGTCTAGACTAAATTAGAAATATTTAATGTCAGGTTTTAAATTTGTAGATGTTCATGTACTTTTTGCTGCTGTGTTTTTTGTTCTGTTTGCATAAATGAATGGTTATGTTTATAAGTTTGACACCTGCCAATTATATATTCTTTTTTTTATAGACAATATTTTAAATTTTGAATATTTTGCAGAGAGAGAGAGAGAGAGAGAGAGATGAGAGTGACATGATGATGTCTAATATTTGACACTGCCGTACTATGCTAGTGAGATAATTTGGAGATGTGAATCATCACAATTGATTTATAATATTTATTTCAAAAAGGCACAAAATCTACTATTTATAATGAAATTATTGTTATATCAAGCCTTTTTCATATTTTTACTTTTGCACAAAGAAAGTTTTAATCTAAATTTGAGAGTAAGTGTGATAGGAAATGCACAGATACCAATATCTCTTACCCAAAGATTACCTGTACAAAGTCTTCCAAAAGAATGAGTTTGTCTTTTAGTCACATAGTTGAATTAGTGTCTTTTATAAATCAACATTTCGATTATGATTATGTTACTTCTGATCTTTATTTCAGGCTAGTCTTTGGCCTTCCATACCGTTGGTGGTTTCTCAGTCAACGGTTGGCACGGCGATGGGTATCGCAACCTCAATCCAAATGATTGGTATCGGTATATCTAACGTTGTTATTGGTGCAATCCTTGGTGATACAAATTCGTAAGTTTTAAAAAAAATCTTGAAAAGATTTACTTTTAGTAAAAAAAAGAAGATGTCATTGATGTTATTCAAGACAGTTAAAAAAAATCTGATTTCCTTGATACATGTATATACATTAGCTTGAAATATTAAAATTATTTAAGATTATAAATGTTTTTCTTTTAAAAAGCTGCAATTTTGTAAACTTTGCTCTTGTAGCATTCAATAATTCACAGTACTATTGTGTTGTCATAAAAGGATTTCTTGTTTTTGTGTGTATAAACAAAGAGTTGAAAGGGTTTTGGGAATCTGTCTTCCAGGAGAGTGTTTTAACATTGTTTTGTCATCTTACAACTTTCCTTCATTTTGTTTGACTGAGAAACTCAGTGACTGTTGGATAAGACATCTGAAAAGTCCTTTCATGAAATGATTCCTTGTTAGGGGATTCCATACCTGTGATTGAATTTAATGCTCCAGAACAAAGATTAAATCAATTTGCTAAGATGCTTATGTTTGAAATAAAAGATGTGTGTGTGTGTGGGCTAAGAGGTTACTTATGATAAGGTCAAAAGTCATTTGAGATCAATTAACTTTGGCCATATTGGGGGTATTTGTTGAATTCCCATCATTGGATAGTTCATGAAATGTGGACATAAGGGCAATCAAGTATCACTGATCATCTTGTACAAAATAGGTACTATGATCAAGGTGAAATGTCATTTAGGGTCATTGAACATAGTATTTATCATTATATGAATGGTGTTTTTGTGAACAATTAATCTTGGTTTAATACTGTACCTACATAACATCCTTTCGCCTAACACCCGTTTTCTATATATATATATTCATTATTTTTTCTTTGTCAAATGAACAATTTGTTAAAAACAGCTCATCTAACCAAATAGACTAATTGGTGTCAGACCAAATGTTTATTAGATGAAATAGGTATATCCTGATTACTAGTACACAAACTGGTAAATAGGCCAAATGGCAATTAAAAATGTTTATTGGATGAAATGAGACTACAGTGTAGGTAGGATTAGACCATGTGGGATGAGACTAAATGGAAAGTAGATGAAGTGGATGCAGACTAAGCGACTATATTTTGTTTTATAATTTTGTTTATTTATTGCAGACAAACGACTCAAGAGACCTTACATAAATGGACCCTAACAATGATCTACCTTTTTGCTAATATTGGTGCCTGTGTGGTCTCTACTGTATTTCTAAATATAGTAGACTCAAGAAGGGTAAGTTTGTGCCTTTAAATATAGTAGACTCAAGAAGGGTAAGTTTGTGCCTTTAAATATAGTAGACTCAAGAAGGGTAAGTTTGTGCCTTTAAATATAGTAGACTCAAGAAGGGTAAGTTTGTGCCTTTAAATATAGTAGACTCAAGAAGGGTAAGTTTGTGCCTTTAAAAGGGAAGTTCACCCTGATGATATAGATAGTTTGATAAAAGTAGAAAAATAATCCATCTAACAATTTACAGAGAGTGAGGAATTTCAAAGATTTGAATTTCCAATGCCACATGCCAGCAGCTGACCCATATGTCAAGTAATACCTGTATGATTCCATTAATTTTCAATTTGTAATGGTTCGTGATGACTGAAAATGTTTTTCTTGTAGAAACGGGTACGAAATGATGTGTTTAATGACTACATGAATGCACATATACATTCATTATCAATTTTGTTGGAAAATTGCACTTTTTTCTCACCTGCATAGCAGAGTGAGACTATAGGCGCCGCTTTTTCGACGACGGCGGCGTCAACATCAAATCTTAACCAAAGGTTAAGTTTTTGAAGTGACAGCATAACTTAGAAAGTATATGGACCTAGTTCATGAAACTTGTTATGAAATTTATGTCACATGCCTGATCGGTTAACTCTTTTTGATCTTTAGTGGGATTTTGTAAAATTTTCACCTCTTTTATTTTTCTTTTCTTTTATTGAAACCAACTTCATGCCAGATTTAACTTCCCCTTAACTCATTGAGTGCTTCGTGCACGCTACGTATCCTACTATAACATGCCACACTCGTGCTAGCACGCCTACTATTGATTGCTTTGTGCTTGCATTGTTTCCTACCCTCGCCTGCTTCGTGCATGACTGCGCACATTCGGAATTACAATCATTGTTACGCCGTTTTGCATTGTATTGCGCATCGCATGCACGCCGTAATTAGCACTATTGTGTGCAGTGCGAACTCTGCTTTCTGACAGATCAACTTACTCACGCGGTTTACATTCGACTTTTTCGAGTATTTCTACATTTTTTACAAGATATGGCTCCGCCTCCGAGAGGGAAGAGACCTAGGTTTTTTGATCCATACAAAACACTCCACAAAATAGAACTACTTGATACAACTCATATTTTAGCAGTAAAGATAATAACCAATCCATATAATGAGGACACCATTATAAGGGGTATGAAATTTTCTACAACTTTACTACACAATATTTTGTGGATAAACTAATCGTTAGAGAGTTACAAGCAATTGTAATCATGACTATTGAAAGGAGTGAATACGACTCGTGATCCCCAAATCAATGTGGCACAGGGGGGTTTTGTGGCTGGCACAGGGGATTAGCATCGGATTAGCACTGTGGCGTTGGGTTAGTAGTGTGTATGGCATGTTAAGAGTTAAAGAAAGATTAATATGTGAAATTCATGACTTTGTCTACATGGTTCAATAGATTATGGTATGTATGCTGAATGAAACCTCAATTAGTTTTTTTACCAATTAGTTTTGTGAGATATGTTTGTACTTATTTATTTGAGGAAGGAAATAGAGAGTAGTTTATGGAATGCTGAATAATAATGAAATTTTATGTTGTAAATGCTGTGAAATACATATGCATAGTGATTTTCCCGAATGAAAGAATAGTTGGTAAGGTTATACGGTGATAATTTGCAGTAATTATACTTTGTGTAGTATAATATATGTACAGTAAGAGCGAGGAATATTTCTTACAGAACTTCAGTTAAGAGAGAATTGCTTTATTCTTTTCATTCCCTTTATAATTGTTATGGGAGTTGTGTACTTGTAATATTCAGTTGGAAAGTGTGTATAGAATAGTTGCAATTAAGATCTTGGGCCCGTCTTACAAAGAGTTGCGATTAATCCAATCAAACGCAGCTATGGAAAGCCAGCAATGTCAAAATCTAAAATCCATGTTTGTTCCGAAATATTTTCTAGATATGGCGTAAATTCATACATTCAGTGATTTCTAGAAAATTCAGAGTGCTTCTCTTTGCATACAAAGGACACTGCAAATTTTTCTGAGGAAAAATGATGACATCAATGGAATTCCATACAGTTGAGGTTGATCGGATGGATTGTAACTCTTTGTGTCAAGATGCTATGAGAGGACCCCTCTGGAGAATGTCATTGCACTGCAGAGCAATGAACGTGATCCATCCAATATTATGTAACATTATGCTATTCAGGTATTCTTATATAAATTGATGGATCAAATCAATTTTTTTGAGCACATAAGTGTACTGAATCCTGACTTCATACTTGACCAAAGACTCTAACTGTACGACGGCCAGGCTTTTCTTCTTGTTGACAAGTTAATCCACAGGACATTCTATTCACCTTGTGTAATCAGGAAAAGAATGGGTATCTTTCAAAATAAATTATGAGAGCTTGAAGCATGAGCGTTTTTTTTTTTATATTCTCATCCGAAAACTGGACATTTCAGGCATGTTTTCAAATGCAGAACAAGCTGTGTAACTCAATAAATGCAAAAGTGAAACACAAAGTGAATTTAAAAAAAATTTATACTGACCCAAAAGTTCAAAATGAAGAGGATATGGATATCACTACACATGATGCGACCACGAAGTTTGAGCTGAATTTTTTGTTTGCGAATTAAACCCCAAAACAGTACATTCAAAGCGCTTTTTGTAATCATGTTGTAATCATGAACACAATAAGTATCTAACTTAAACAAGTATTGCGAATACAAACCGATGAAATATTTGATATAGTCCTACCGACCTGAAAAGGTGAAATTTCAAGAAGTGCTTGTGGGAATTCATGAAGAGGATACATATCTCACTAATGCAAGCACGTAGCATAGCTGAATTGTAAGTACTTTATTGTAATCATAAACAGGATGCATATCTTGCTGAAACAAAATAATGAAATTTTGATAAGTTGATAAATCTATAGTGCCTATTCCACAAGATGAAAAGTGTTTATAATGCAATCCCTGAATAACGTACAAATTACCAGGCAGTGAGAAGTTCCGCATGAAGTTTTATATCATTTGTCTTTATCTTTTTTATCTTTATCCTCTAGGGGCGTGTTCTGAATCAAAGCAAGAAACAGCGTCTTGCCATCGCCTGCCAAAGACTTCAAGAGGAAATTGATGATAGGAGCTCACAAATCACAGACTACGAAGATTCTTATGAGCCTGATCCTCTCCTGCGTCCATGTCGAGGAACCATTAACAGGAAGATATGAAGCTGTGCAGGGGTCTCCTTGGGAGCTTATCATGAAATGGATGCTTTATTCCATATTTACCACAGTAATCTCAGTAATCAATATCAAGGAAATGTTATCGGAACTTGAAATGTTGATCAAACTCTCACTGCTTTGATCAAGGCTGTTGAGCCCATTGTTCTCTTTGCAAAATTGATGCATCAATGAAAAATAATTTGTTGATTGTGTCTGCCTATTTTGACTTCAGTAATTGCAATTTGTTTATCTCTTTACTGAACTGATTTTAATCTAGATCTGTGCATTAGGCCTACCCTGTATTTTCCAGTATATTATTCAATCACTTAAATATGATGATAATAATGATGATAATATAATAATAATAATAATGATAATGATAATGATAATAATAATAATAATAATATAAAAATAATGATAATAATAATAATGATAATGATAATGATAATGATGATAATGATAATAATAATAATAATATGATAATAATAATAATGATAATAATAATGATAATGGTGATAATAATAATGATATAATAATAATTATAAAATTTGTAAGGCGCTTAATGCAGATGTTTCTAATCTCTCAAATTTCTGACTATTTACTGGATTGTAAAAACAAAATTGTAATATTAATAAATAAATAAATTACCAAAACTTAAATTTAAAGCAAAACAAGGAATTGAAGCAAATATGTGCATCACCATATAGACTAATCAACAACTAATACCCAGAGTAGAATATCTAGACTTTAAAGTGGGTCTTTAACAAGGTCTTAAATTGATAGAGGGATGTAAATAACATTGAATTTTGAAACGCGAAATAAATCAATAATAGCATACCTGTCAACTATCCCTGGTCTTGATATTGATTGATTGATTGATTGATCCACAGCATTTATATTGCGCCATTTATCTGTTAAAAACATTCAAAGGCGCAGGCTCATCCAATAGGTTAATCACTACACATCTGCCGAAATAAGTGAGTTTTGAGAGACTGTTTAAAGAGTTCTATGCTATCACTTTCACGAAGTGAAGAAGGGAGGGAGTTCCAAAGGCGTGGAGCAATAGAAGAAAAGGCACGGTCTCCAAATCCCCTTAGGTGTGTGATGGGTACATGAAGAGTGATGCCAGTACCAGATGAGCGCAAGCCAGGACGTACACGGCGCTGTTCTATAAGGGAAGTCACATATCCTGGAGCTACACCATGCACAGCCTTGAAAGTAAGAAGGAGGATTTTGAATTCGATCCTGTACTTAATTGGTAGCCAATGCAACTCTGTGAGAATAGGGGTGATGTGGTCATATTTCTTTGTACCAGTTAGCAGGCGAGCAGCAGCATTCTGTACGCCTGATGAAAGAGAGAGCCACTGTCAATCACTGTTTTGATATTTATGTATCTATACTAATATATAGGAAACTCTACATTGTCCCAAATTTCAGCTTCTGTCTTCCCACTTGTTCCAATATCTTGAGTTTTAGGGTTGGCAGGTATGTAATTATAATCACAGTGTTAACTAATAGTTTTTTATTTATTTAATGATATCAAATATTTCATTATAGTCATTTGCAATGATTCACACACTTTGTACAATTATATTTGTGTTGGTGAAGAAGGCAGACAGTTATCTCTGTGTTGTCATATCATAAATTAGGCTACAATTAAAAAAAAAAATCAGAGGATTATGATTTGATAATTATTTATTAAAGCTTATTACATTTACATAGAACAAGTTGTAATACACTTAATGAATTTGATATTGAAAGTATCATATTTAGTTTAGACATGGAATGCAGAGAAGCAATACCAGTATTAAATGTCATGTTCTTTTCATTATTAATTATTCTGAAATAATATATATTTCCTATTTCATAGAGTTAGTATTATTAGTTTTAAAATCTTGCCTTATTGTTCTGTGGGAGTGGGGATGGTCAAAAGGAATTCTTTATGTTAGATGGGAAGACATTTTTGGCCATTTGACAGTATGCCTACACATGTGGTATATATCGTACATTCCACTCTTGAAGTAGTGGGTATTATGCTACACGAATTGCTACATAGGAATGTATGATATGTTTATTTTTTATACAGTATATTATATTCTTAGTGTGTAAACACCAGGGTAAATTCACTAACAACTAAAATCAATTTCAAGTGAGATGAAATCGATTTCAAGACAATTGGATTGGCAATTCACTAAATTGTAATTGCTAACAGAAAGTTGATTGTAAAGATTGATCGTAATAGACCAGTTTGGAGATAACTCAGGGTAGGTTTTCTCAAATAGGATAGGCAAATTTGAAAGCAAGATTTTATGTAAGCATGCCTGACATAGCAGGATGCTGAAATTGCTCATACCAGGTGACTAAAATGGCGTGTCAATGAACTCTTTATGAAAGTATTTATTACATTTCTACTTTGAATGCATCATGATGTTACTATTAAAATGTACTTGGTCAACTATTAAATACCAGTTGCTAATGGATTCATTGTTGCTTTCCAGTGGATCAGAAGGCTGAACCACAATTCAAGATATCAAAGTTGGTGTTTATCTCATTGAATATTAAAGTACCACCATGCTATTTGAGTTCAAACGACCTTCTGTTCATACAGGACCCAGTATTAGCCTGCACAATTATCAATGTAGTATCAGAATTTATATTTTTATATGATTTCAGTTCACTAATTACTCAGATTCTCATGATTTTCTGCTTTACTGTTTTACCCATAAGACCATTAGCAACCACCCAACCCCAAAACCAACAATAAGTCACCAGGAAAGATTCTATGTAAATGGCCAAAATAGGAATTTGGTCTTCAAAAAGCAAAAATTTAAAAATTAGGTTATCTGAAAGGGTAAATTCTTCTTATTCATGCTGTGAAATATTCAGGTTGTAAAGTTGAATAGAAAGCACGATACAAGAGTTTCTTTGAAACAAGTTATTTTTTTCTCATACTGCTGGGAAGTTTCATTGAGATTGCACAGTATCCACATCTCATGCTTGAGTGAACTTCAAACACTGTTTTTTCCTTATTCTGTGAAGCTTCAGCTTAATAATAATAATATGATAAATTTGTGTAGCTCAACCACTATATTATACTCTACTGAGCTGTGGTTACTCTTATTGCTTATACTACTTACTAAAACAAAAACAAAAACGATGGTCTACTTAAACGCTTCCCTACATAGATGTGTCTTCAATAATATTTTGAAAGCAGGTACAGATTGGGACATTCTAATTCTAAGGGGGAGTTGGTTCCACTGTATACAATCAAGTAATTGTTAGGTTATTGTTTATCAATTTTGAAAAGTTATATATCATTTAAAGCTCAGGATGTGCCCTTTCAAACTCAATAAAGTTCTAAAATTCATTTTAGGTGACTTACTGTTGGTTTTGGGATGAGTGGTCACATTTAGCCATGAGAGTAGTCTGCATATCAATTGAAATATAACTTATATTTACATTATTTATGTTTATTTGTAATATGTATATAATCAATGCTAATTAGGTATATATTACAGAATCTATTGCTCATCTTTTGTAAAAACAATGATGTATCTGGACTGTTTGAACCAAAAAAAAAAAAAATATGATCTGAATAGTGGCATAGAATTGAGTGATTTTGGATAAGTCAAACCAACTCAAATCTGTATCGTAAGTTGATGTCTCTAGGTTAAATAATTGTCTAAGTTGAATCAAATTAATTATGACGTCACTCGGCTGTTAAAACTGTGTATCTCAAAATTTAAAAGTTTTGAAGGCAGCTAAAGTCTATATATTTGAGAAATTTAGCAATGGTGGTAATTCATGTCTAAAAACATTCCAACTCCTGTAGAAAACCTTTTCTAAGCAAAGGAGGTTTGCATCTTATGCCATAAGTCCCAAAACAAGCTTTTTCTGAGCTGTCCTTCAAATTTTTAGAGAATATTTTAAAGTTATGAGGTATAAGTTGGTCTTAATTAATACAGAAAAAATAAAATATTGGTGAAGGTTTGATGAAACCCATCAAATAATAAGAGAGATATGCATTTTTATACTTTTTAATTCATGATGTCATATGTGAGCAGCTTCCCCATATATCATGTAATATAATTTTCATTTCAGTTTTTTATAATGGATTATGAAAAATGAAAATAGTTTTCTTATAAAAGGGGCTAGGGAATGTGTGATACATCACCTCACAGATGAAATCACTTCAATTCTTGTTTTTATATATATATTAAATTTGCAATTTAGGGAATTTAAATCCTACAATAAACAGAGGAGCTGCTTGTTTGTGACATCACAAAAAAAAAGACATTAAAACTTCATAACTCTTTTATTTGCCAGATATTCATCAAAGTTTCACCATTATTTCTTCGTTATTTTTGCTGCTTTTATCATTTCTAACTTATCATCAAGATGTGCTTTAGGTCAAATGTCACCCAAGTCAAACAGATTTTAATGGTTCCAAGTGATTTGACTTAGACAGATTTATATTTTACTGTTTGTTTATGCAATTGTCTTGTTACTATTTTATTGATGTTTTTCATGTTTATTCAATTGTATTTCTTTATGTATGTAGGCCATCCAAAGGAAAGATAAAAAAGTGGTCACTGGAGACAGGTGGTCCATTTAGAAAGGTTCTATAACACAGTCATATATTCCTTTCAAATGGGAAAATATTTGGCCATGCATATAAAGACAGTTTTCACTATATTCATTTTTATTGATCTGAATAAGTATAATGAATATGATTGTATGTTAAATTTCTTTATAATTCCTCATGTTCACTGGCGTACAGATGAGAGGCTTGGGGCCCGCCATTGCCCCCCAAACGTTTCACGACCAAGAAAAAAAAATAGAAAGGGAAAAAGTGATATATATTTTCCCGATGTTATGTCAAACTCTATGAAAAAAACTAGATGTTTGTATGAAGAGGGTCAACATTTTTGTTTGCTTTGCTCGCTTGCATAAAGAACTCTGGCTCCATCTGGCCTCCTCAATTTATTTTTGGCTCATTATGCCACTGCTCATGAATGATGTTAATCAGTTTCAAATTAGTTTGTGGCTGAAATACAGTGATCTAAGCTAATCAGAGAGTATCCAAAGCTACTGCCTTTTTAAAAACTTTCATTAAATAAAGATTTGTATAAGAAACAATACTCCTCTAATGTCCCATTTTTTAAAGCAATTATATTTTAAGCATACCTCGATTAGTCAACACCATCATTATTTACAATGTATCATTATCTTGCATCCACCAACATATTAGTCCTAAACATTGAAATTACAGTAACAATTATATGGGCCTAAACATAATCAAAATCAAAATTACTTATCCTCGATATCTGTCATCACTATTATTATCATCATCATCGTCGTCGTCGTCATCTTACCAATTATTATTATTCTTGTTGCTGTTATTATTATTATTGTTATTATTCACAATGTTATGACTAAATTTGATATCATTATTTTTGTCTCACCTGCATAGCAGAGTGAGACTATAGGCGCCGCTTTTCCGACGGCGGCGGCGGCGGCGGCGGCGACGGCGGCGTCAACACCAAATCTTAACCTGAGGTTAAGTTTTTGAAATGACAGCATAACTTAGAAAGTATATGGACCTAGTTCATGAAACTTGGCCATAAGGTTAATCAAGTATTACTGAACATCCTGCCTGAGTTTCATGTCACATGACCAAGGTCAAAGGTCATTTAGGGTCAATGAACTTAGACCATGTTGGGGGAATCAACATCAAAATCTTAACCTAAGGTTAAGTTTTTGAAATGTCATCATAACTTAGAAAATATATGGACCTAGTTCATGAAACTTATACATAAGGTTAATCAAGTATCACTGAACATCCTGCATGAGTTTCACATCACATGACCAAGGTCAAAGGTCATTTAGGGTCAATGAACTTTGGCCGAATTGGGGGTATCTGTTGAATTACCATCATAACTTTGAAAGTTTATGGATCTGATTCATGAAACTTGGACATAATAGTAATCAAGTATTACTGAACATCCTGTGCAAGTTTCAGGTCACATGATCAAGGTCAAAGGTCATTTAGGGTCAATGAACTTTGGCCAAATTGGGGTATTTGTTGAATTACAGCCATAAATTTGAAAGTGTGTTGGTCTAGTTCATAAAACTTGGACATAATAGTAATCAAGTATCACTGAACATCCTGTGCGAGTTTCAGGTCACATGATCAAGGTCAAAGGTCATGTAAGGTCAAAGAACTTTGGCCACGTTGGGGGTATTTGTTGAATTGCCATCATATCTCTATAAGTGTATTGGTCTAGTTCATAAAACGTGGAAATAAGAGTAACCAAGTATCACTGAACATCTTGTGCGAGTTATAGTAGTTTTCAAAATCAGCACTGCTGCTATATTGAATCGCGTGATGCAGGTGAGACGGCCAGAGGCATTCCACTTGTTACTATATTTACTACTTGTATTATTATTATCTTTAAAATCATCACTAGTAGTAGCATATATATGTGATATTCTAATTTTTCGAGCGGTCGTCAAAATCGAGAATTAGGCCCATCAGATAGTGTACAGATCGATTTAGGAATTTAAAGATGGATGACAGAAAACGGAAGAACAGGAGGTTGAGATAAGAATAAAGTGACATAAAAGGGACGCAATTCTATTTATTTATTTTATTTATTCGGCACTTCAAACATATTTAAGATTTACAAAGCAATATCAAACATTACATAAAATGACATAAAAATTATACAGGTACGTGCAATATTTGATAGCAGTTTGCCCAGTGCATCAGTTGGTGGCCAGGGAAGAGGAGAGCAAACTTAATCACTGTGACCTAATGGTCCCTCCGCCCAACCAACCGATGCACTGGAAATACTGGTAAAATTTGCATGAAAATAATCGAATCAGAAAATGAATAGGGATTATCAAATTGAAAATAATTGCACTAAATGTAAATGTAGATGTCCGATTTCAACTAAATGTTATATTCAAAGGGGTCTAAGGATAAGGTAATCAGTGTATAGGTGAATAAATGTAGAACTGAAATTTAGGAATATATCATAATCATATCATATTCTGTACTTAGTTTTCGGAGCTGAACTATGTCGACTGTCAATTCAAAAGAAAACAAATCAAATGATGTTTTCCTTGCGAAAACTAAAAGCTTTCATATCGACAAAACTATCTTGAAACTGTTTGATCAGTCGATCATCAAAAGTGTAGCAATATTCAACATGATATATATTTTTGGCAATTTGTCAAATGATCAAGAACGCAGAATAGATCGTACTCAAGTCGCACAAAGTGTGGTCCCCAGGGGTCCCCAGTCCATGTACTTTATAAAGAATGCCTATCTACCAAAGTCCACGGACAGGGCCCTGGGAACAGAGTTTCAGAGGGGGTGCTGACATGGGCTATATATATATATATATATATATATATACACTCGCTGTTAGAAAAAACAGAAGATTTTACAGAAGAAAAATAAAAACAGAAAGAAATAACCAAATCATTCTGTAAATTGTTATAACAGGAAAGATTTTCTACAATTTTACAGAACATGTCTGTTTTTAAAAAGGGGAAAACAGTCTTATTACAATAAATTTTTAAAGTTACATACACTAAATACCAGTTTTCTTCTTCTTCTTCTCCTCCTCCTCCTCCTCGTTCTCATTCTCCTCCTTCTCATTCTCCTTCTTCCTCCCTTTACATCTTATTTCTCTTCCACTGTTTTCCTCTCCTGTTATTATTATACTTTCACCATTGCCTTGTACAAGTGCGTGAGTCTAAAATTAAATGATGAATATATATATATCCACATAAACTAGGATGGGGGTGTTATAGCAGCATCAGTGGCGTAGCTAGGATTTTTTTCCTGGGGGGCACTGGGGGGTCCTTGCTTTTTCAGGGGGGCACCATTTTTTCTGTTGTGTGTGTATGTGTCACAAGGGCGGATCCGACTTCCGCCAATAGGGGACGGGGCCCGAAATTATCTTCACCTATATTTCCCCCGATCAGCAACATAAACATGAAATAATCTCATAAGCCTTATAAAAAGCGCGAAGCGCGAGCGATTATTTGTTGTTACTTTCATGTATTTTGTCTGAAAATTTAATATTCTGGGCAATGTTATGTGTGATCCTGAACAAGATTCGTAAGTAACTAGATGGTTACTGCGAACGCCAAGCGCGAGCAGAAATTTTTATTAACTGTTCTAGCATTATCGAAAAGGGACCTGTTAAGGACTGCTTACAGTTACCCACGATGACGGTATATATTTCAATAATGCGAGCGCGAAGCGCGAGCAAATTTTTTTGACATTCCGACCTAAAAAATTGTCATTCTAAGCACTTTTTGTATTAATAAATGGGATAGGTAAGTAACTAAACAATTGATGCGAAGCGCGAGATGCAGTGAGAGTAGACCTAAAAGCGGGACACTCTATTCATACTTTGTAAATCATAAATAGGATAAAGTTAATTGGGTATCATTAATAATGTGATCGTGAAGCGTGAGCAGACAATTATTGATATTCTGATGTGAAACTGGATAATTTAAGTACATTTAATATAAAGAACATGCAGGCTAACGCGCATGTTTTAGATTTAGACCTAGAATCTGGGCAGTCTGAATACATTTGTTTCATGGAACATTATGGAATACACGTAGACAATAGGAACATGTAGACTATAAAAGGGACATTTTACAGCTAGAGCACTTAAATTTGTTAATGAAAAAAAATTGATGAAAGCTCGATGTCCGAGCTAAAATATATTTTGTATATTGACTTCAAAACTTGCTCCATATCAGCCTATTGAGCAAGATATGAATCTCATCGAACAGGCAATTCTTGCGCAAAGCGCAAGCAAAAGTTTCATATAGCAACATGAACGATTTTTTTTTTGCAAGTCTTCCCTTCACATTATTTCGTTCACTCGTCTTCCTCTTATTTTCCTCTTCTTTTTTTCTTCTCTCTTTCTTCTTCTTTTCCTCTTTCTCCCTTTTTTCTTTTTTTTTGCTCTGCCAATTTTTTTCAGGGGGGGGGGGGGGGGCACACCAAATCTCAGGGGGGGGGGGGCACGTGCCCCCCAGGCCCCCCCCCCATAGCTACGCCACTGAGCAGCATACAGACCTTTAATCATCATCCATCGATTTTTTAGGGGTATCATCATCATCCGTAAAAGTACAGTCCACCAGGTTGGTATTAGGTAAAAAACCTCGATATAACATATAACATAACATAATTGCAGAGAGTTTCTAATAATTTATTTTGCTTGTGTATGTACAATTTTCAGTATACTTTTCATCTTTGTGTATACGTATTGTTTTAGCCATTGGAAACCAAATATCTTTGCATGCGTACATTGAACAACAATTGAAGAATCAAGTTGAATCTGTGATTAAAAAAAAAGGTTTTGGCAAGGGGCGTGGCATCTAGGGTCCAGAAAATGATGACGGGGACATCTCGGCTGATCGATCAGACCCAACAGATTATTACTTCGAAGAGAGAAGAGAGAAAGTGAAAGAGCTAGAGAGAAAAGTATGGGTATTGAGGATGACCAAAGAAATATATATTTTCACATGTTTGGTTCGATGTGATTTTAAATGACCTTGGTAAATGAAAGCACCGGCTTTGATGTGATTCAGATGATACGGTGGCATGCATGCGGCATGTATGGTGCGATCGTTCACACGGATTACTCGCACGATCCGATAACCCTTCCTATTGGTTGGATTATAAATTAATATTCATAAGGAACTGTTGCCAAGCTAAGTTATTAAATAAATGAATTTCAATTTTGATTCAGATTATTGCATACTTTCGACAAATGGTCAGTAAATATTTTTTTTACTAAACAAAATTATTTATATTCCATTAAAAAATAGCAAACTCTGTTTGTTATAAAACTAACATGAAATTTCTTAGCATATACCGGTTACACTTATTATGAATATTCATTACGGTAAATACAATTCATGCATTCATCATAATTGGTAATTCCATCCAAGAAGACTCAGCCTGTTTGAGAAAATTTCGCATTTCATCACATTAGTTTGTAAGTGAAATTATCATTAACTTTGCATATTTGTGTATGAAATTCATGTGTATTTGAGCTCCTTAATCACTTGATGTACGTCAGTTTGAGCCCAGCTTTTTTTGGTTTGTCAAACACATCGAAGACTCGAAAGAGAGAACCCCTGAACCCGACCTGTGATTCGGCCGAAGCTAACGGACCCGTGTTGGATCAGAGCCTCGTAGTCGTACTCCGTAGGCTCAGCTCCGGCGCGGCGCACAGTGGGCCGGGGCGCAAAACCAAAGCAAAGTGCGCCAGGCATAGGCCTAAGTTATTTTGTGCAATTTCAGATTTTTAATTTTTGTCATGCTCAGTTGTACTTGAAAGACAACACTTTGAAGAATACTTTTGTAAGAATAGATATTTCATTCTGGAATGTACAAATAAGGTTGTTAATTTATGATGGGGTGTCCAACTCCAAACTTCGCAGACTTTTCAAAAATATTATTCTAGATCAGGCTTAAATTTGTTCACAAAGTATTCACAATTTATGCAAAAATCAATTCAAGAAAAAGTTACCTCATCGATGGCAAGATCGTAAACTAAAATCATTGACAAAAATGTGAAGTACATGTAGGTCAAGGGGTTTCGCCAGTATCGCGATCTCAAAATTCTATTCCAATCGACGAATGCGCGCTGTGCTGGAGGAGATTTAAACAAAAACTCAAGCTCAAAAGGTGAGATATTTATATTAGATTGATGACAAAATGCTATAGAATTAGTCAGTAGGCAGGCCTTAAATTTCGTAATTTTTAGGGCAAGGCCAGTTTGGCCTTGAAATACCTCATATTTTTTAGGGCGCCAAGGCCACTACAAAGGGCACCAAGGCCCAAAAATATTTCCAAGAAGGGCATCAAAGGCCATTTTTTTTCAGTATCCTTTTTTTTTTAGATGTCAAATGTACTTAATGATCTTTTACAGGGTGCTACATAACTTTTTTTATTTCTAAATAGTTGGAAAATACTTGCCCGAATATATATTTCACTTGCCCCCCCCCAAAAAAAAAAAAAAAATCAAAACAAGATTTTACCGTTTAAAGGAAAGAAGTGCTGTTCTATGGACATGAATTGAATTGAATTGAATTGAATTTATTAGAACTTCACTGGCAATTGCCAGTATTTTGTTCATAACAAGAAGTACAAAATGATACAAGACAAATATACAATGCAAGGAATATAAGCAAATAAACAAAAACAAAAGACATTTGTTGAGCATTCTATTTTATACAGTAATTCATGCCCGCCTCCCGCTCACGTCTCCCTCTCTCATTCCCTTTCCTTCTCTTCTTTTCTCTGCCCTTTCTTTTGTATTGTATTTTGTATTGTATTTCTGTCTATAGGCGTATCCCGTCACAAGCCTCGGCTTTTAGGGTATACGCCTTCTTCTTTATACCAATCATGTACATATTTATATTCCTCATAACAATTTGATTTTTGTATGAACTAATGTTTATGAAAAATGTTTTGAAATGGAAGAAAATAAATGTTTATTTGAATTGAATTGAATGTACCATTGCCGCTTTCCTCTCTTAAACATGAACTGATGTACATGTACCTTGTATCAATTTTGTAAAATTGTATTTTTTTTCAAAGTGATTTTATCTTGCCGGCCATGACCGAAATTAGTGTGTTGATATGCCATTTGTATGATTTCCTCTTCCATATATTTTCATGTACTTTTGTGACCGTGGCACAAAATAAAAAAGGGAATAACTGAAAATAATTATAAAAGAAGAAAGAAAGAAATAAAGATAGAAAGAAAAATATAAAGAAAGGAAAAAAAAAGAAATAAAAGGAAAGGAAGGGAGGGTGAACAAATGGGTGAAATAAAGAATGAAAGAGAGAAAGAAAAGAGATGAATAGAGAAGAAAGAAAGAAAAAATGAAGGGGAAAAATGAAGTAAAGAAAATGAAGGAAAAAAAGAAAAACAGTGAACAGGAAGAAAGTTAGAATAAAAGGATGAAAGAAATAATAAAGGAAAGAAAAAAGGTTTCCTTCATTCTTTGAAATAAATAAAGAAAAAGGAAAGAAAAAGAAAGGAAGGGATGATGGATGAATGTTTGAAAGAAAAAAACAGAGTAAGAATAAAACGGAGGATAAATGAAGGAAAGAAAAATGTTTCCTTCATTCTTGAGAAAAAGAAAGAAGAAAAACAGGAAGGAAGGGAATAGCAAAAAGGGAAAAAAGAAAATAAAGAATAAAATAAAGGATGAAAGAAAGGTAGGAGAGAATGAAAAAAGAAAGAAAATAATGGAAGGAGAGAAAGAACAAAAAGAAAAGGGACAGGAAGGGAAAAGGGAGCAAAGATAAATTAAAGGAAAGAAAGAATGAAAAAAGAAAAGAAGGAAAGTATTAAGAGAAAGAAAGAAAAGAAGGAAAGTAAGAGAAAGAAAGGAAAAAAAAAACCAATGAGGGACATGTAAAGAAGGAAAGAATGAAGAAAATAAATGAACACAGAAAGGAAGAAAGGAAAGCTAGGAAATAATAAGAAATAAAGATAGATGGAATGGAAAAGGGAATTCAGAAAAGATAGGATGAAGAAAGAAGGAATTGAAAAAAAGAGGAAAAAAAAATCAGGGAGGAAGGTAAGAAAGAATAAGGGAAAGGAAAGGAAAAGGAAAGAAGGGAAGGAAAGAATGAAGCGAAAGGAGAGTGAAAGCAAGAAAAGAATGAAAGTAGGAAAGAAGAAAGAGGGAATGACAAAGAATGAAAAGAAAAAAGGAGAGGAAGGGAGCAAAAAAAAAAAGAAAAGAAAGAAGAGAGGAAAGAAAAGAAAAGTAAGAAGGGAAGGAAGGAAAGAACACAAAATGAACAGAGAGAAAGGATCAGGAAAGAAAGCTAAGAAAGATTTGAAATAAGATAGAACAAAAACACAGGCAAGCAGGAAGGATAGATGAAAGGATGAAGAAAAAAATGATAGAAAAGAAAGACAAATGAAAGAAAGAAATAAAGAAAGAAATGAAGAAGGAATTAAAGAGGAAAAAAAGTTCAAACTTCAAGCAAAAAAAAACAAATGTAATCATCTAAAAAATTGTTAAAAATCTAAAATGTTTTAGAAACGAATAAAATTTCAAAGTGAAACATTGTCAAACTTAAAAATTAGGTGAACATCGCGGCATCACACATACACAGGCGCAGCATCTCTCTTCCCATTGTCCGCACCGATAACACGAAGACTCAAAACAAATAGCTGAAACAACTAAGTAAGACTGATCTAGTAATGAAAACTCAATAACTTGCTCCTCTGATTACATTACCAAATCATCAATCTGAGAATCCATATACATGTAAAATTCCTGCCGATTTTGTGATTATTTTGTTGGAAAAACTGTTAATCATGTGAGATTGTTCATTTTGATTCAGAGTTTCCATATATCTCTTCCGATCATGCAAGCCTGCCACACACCACACAGGCAGGCAGGCAGGGCCACGTGCAGCAGCTAGTACATGTACATGTACGCTGACTTTGCATGTGTCTGTGTGTAGATCAAAGAAATTCACGGAAAATGGCTTGCAGTTTGAATTGAGGGAAGTTGTAAACTTTGTTTTTTCTCTCTCTCTTCTGTATTTTTGCTTGTGAAATATGGGAGAACTTTGTAACAACTTTAATCTTACACTGAAAAAGGGCATGACCAGTTTTGAAAAAGTGCACGTTGGCCAGTTAGAAAAAAGGGTACAGTCTTTTTGGCCGTGAATTGATCTTTTTTTGTAAGGGCATAACGGCCAGTTACATGGGCATCGACGGCCTGGCCGTCGATTAATTTATGCCCTGAGTAGGCCTACCACATTGAACTCACATTTTTGATGATATCGCGATGCTTGTTGAGAATATCAGATTTCTTCGGAACGGGCGCTAACGGTGACAAATTTGCCGATCTTTCGTCAATATTTTCATGAATATTGAACTCATCCTAAAAAAACTTCCACCAATGGGTAATTTTAGGTCGCTTTTCAAATTGATGATGTCAGATTTTAAGGATATTGGCTAGTTTTTTAGATAATGACCGTCCGCGAAGTATGGACACATGCGAAGTTTGGACTCACTGCCATATAAAGAAATCAAGCATTTAGCCTAGGCCCCCGGCAACGCCACGGCATGCCACGTTTAGTTAGGGCAAGGCCTAACGTAGTCTATCTACCTCAGTGATGTTCGTGTAGACTTCACTCCACTTCACTACCGCTACACTATGCTCCACCTACCCGAACATCAAGGTCCAAAACTCGCTCTGATACTCCGAGTGGCAAAGATGGGACAAACTGCATATTTATTATATCGCTCTAATGATGTGAGTACATTTGATATTCAGCACTTTTTGTGATCATAATCAGGATGTGTATCTTGCTGAAACAAAATAATGAAAACTTGAATTGCGAGCAGAATGTGTGCATATTGGCTTTAAAATGTGATATTTTAAGCCCTTGCATTCCTCTTGATCAGACTATTATCTTACTCAACAGGCAATGCGAGCGTTAAGCACGAGCAAAGGTTTAGTTTTACATGTATAATGACCTGAAAGTTTTCTTTTTGTCCACAGCATTAAACCTTGATCATCATGCCTGGATTCCAGAGAATGACTAGCCCTGCTGGCCAATGGCCTGAAAACGTTGGCATTGTTGCCTTAGAAATCTACTTCCCCTCCCAGTATGTAGACCAGACAGAACTGGAGAAGTTTGATGGGGCCTCGGCCGGCAAGTACACCATAGGCTTGGGCCAGGGTAAGATGGGATTCTGCTCTGATCGGGAAGATATCAACTCCCTCTGTTTGACAGTTGTCCAGAACTTGATGGAAAATAATCAGCTTCCCTTTGATGCCATTGGTAGACTGGAGGTGGGTATTTTTCTTTCATAGAAGTAATGCTGTTTGCATACATTTGGGATTTATTCTGATAATTTGAGAATGGATATTTTGAAACCATAGGTTCCATAGATATATATAGAATTAGAAGTAAACTTAAAAAAAACACATGTAAATGCTATTAAACCAATTCTGATATCTTCAAAGGTATATATGTATACGTGTATGTAAAAACTCTTTTGCATAAAAAGAATAGAATAATAAATCCTATTTTATCCATGTAAGTATTTAATCATCATTTATTCCACACATCAATTACATACTGGCAGGTTGGCACTGAGACGATTATTGACAAGTCAAAGAGCGTGAAGACAGTACTGATGCAGTTATTTGAAGATTCTGGTAATACTGACATTGAAGGAATTGATACAACCAATGCTTGCTACGGAGGCACTGCTGCTCTCTTTAATGCTCTTTCATGGGTAGAATCTAGTGCTTGGGATGGTAAGTATAGTGGTTATGTCTCTACATTGTCAACCATAAGGTACAAGGTTCAATTCTTCCTGTTTCCTTTATGAATATTTTCCATCTATTTATTTCTATAATACAATATATAAAGACTTTGGTGCAGGGGCAAGTCAACTGGTTTGAGGGCATGGGAGGAGGGGGTGGTGGGGGGGGGGGGGGGTGCAAAGTTCACTAAATGTTATCTTGAATAGGGACCTGCCAACTGAGGAAAATCAAGTGTTTAGTTGTCTTAAATATGAACATTAGGAAATAGTATATCATCAAAGTATGGGCCTAGAAAATTTGAATCATTCACTATGCTCATTTCATTGGAATCTTTGTTCAGAATCAATTTGAATATCATGAAATTGCTGAACGAAACAATGATGGTAATGAAAATTCTTAATTAATAAAAATATCCCAACAATCATATTTGCTCAAGTAATCAGCAAATACAGATTTATCTGATACATGTAGCTGTCAGTTGATTATGATAAAAATGATTTTAAAAGTTATTTTTAGAAAGAATTAGTATCTTTAGATTTTCTTATCGTGCTGTAGATAACTTGAATAAATGCATTGTTCCTGAAATAGAACTTGTACAGTTATATACAATGTAGGGTCACTTCCTTTTAAGGGGAAGTTCAACCTGACAAAAACTTTATTGTGAAAATAATTGAAAATATTTGTGGAGGTTTGAGGGAAATCCATCAAAGATTAAAAAAGTTATTAGAATTGTAATCTTTGTCTTTTAATACATGCATAGCAGAGCAAGACTATAGGCACTGCTTTTGCAACCATTGCGGCAACGTCATCAACATCTAAATATTAACCAAGGTTAAGTGCTAGAAAGTTTAATACATCTACATGTACATGTATTTCCAAGAGTAAACAAGTATCACTGAACATCCTTTTGAGTTTCAGGTCAAATGATCAGGGTCAAAGGTCATTTATGGTCAATGAACTTAGACCATGATAGGGGAATAGACATTGAAATCTGAAACGTAATGAAAATTGTTGATTGGTAAAAATATCCCAACAATCATATTTGCTCAAGTAATCAGCAAATACAAATTTATCTGATAGCTGTCAGTTCATTATGATAAACATGATTTTAAAAGTTAATTTTAGAAAGCATTTATATTTGCATGGCTCTATTCAATCTTGATATTTTCTTATCGTGCTGTAGATAACTTGAATAAATGCACTGTTCCTGAAATAGAACTTGTACAATTATATACATGTACAATGTAGGGCCACTTCTTTTTAAGGGGAAGTTCAACGTGGCGAAAACTTTATTGTAAAAAAAGCAGAAAAAATAATTATATTATATTGGATGGCTCAGAATGGAATACCAGAAATATTCCAAGAGTTCGGGAAAATATTCCACGAATCGCAGATGAGTGTAATATTCTGGTATTTCATGAAATAAAGCCATCCAATATAATTATCATCCATCCCACCCCCCCAAAAAAAAAGAGGGAGCAGTTTGATTGAACAAGTCATAGATCAATGCCATCATCACTTCATAGGATCAATTTTGGTCGTCGACATGCGACTTGCATGCAGCACATTATGACGTTATCAAACGTAATTGTACTCTATGCTGCGCATCGCATTGCTTTCATTGTTGTACGCGTTGCATATTTCACACATTGGTGCATGCGCATTAAACTGTTGAATATGCTCTCATATTCAATAGCAAATTTTGTAAAGGAGTCTATGGGATATTCGTCGGATTTCGGACCTTTTTAGGGATACGCTCTGATACTGCACGGGCTATTGATGCAGACCAAATTGCGTGTTTTTAATGCATCGCTAGAACACTATATAGATGATAATTTAAAATATTTGTGTAGGTTTGAGGGAAATCCATCAAAGATTTAAAAAGTTATTAGAATTTTAATATTTTTCTTGCATTCATACTTTTTCTTGCATGCATAGCAGAGCAAGACTATAGGCGCTGCTTTTGCAACCGCAGCGGCAACATCAACATCTAAATATTAACCAAGGTTAAGTGTTATAAATGTTAATTTAATGTAGAAAGTTTATAGGCTTCTTTCCAAGAGTTAGCAAGTATCACTGAACATCCTTTTGAGTTTCAGGTCACATGACCAGGGTTAAAGGTCATTTAGGGTCAATTAATTAAGACCATGTTAGGGGAATAGAGATCGAAATCTTAACCACTGTTAAGTTTTTGATATATGTCATCACGAGTCATTATAACTCAGAAAGTATATGGATCTAGTTCATGAACCTTGGACATATGAGTAATCAAGTATCACTTATCATCTTGCAGGAGTTTTAGGTCACATGATTAAGGTCAATGGTCATTTAGGGTCAATGAACTTTGACCATGTTGGGGTATTTGTTGAGATGCCATCATAACAAAGGTTTATGGCTCTAGTTCTTGAAACATGGACGTAACAGTAATAATTTATCACTTATTGTCTTACGCCAGTCATAGGTCACATGAGGTAAAAGGTCATTTAGGGTCAATGAACCTAGTATTTTACTTTCATATGAATGGACTTCTTTGTGAATTCATCTAAGTTTCAAAGTCAGCAATTCTGCTATATTAAATCGCGTAATGGACTGCCAGAGGTGTTCCACTTGTTACTACTAAAAGCTTTATATAGAGTAAACAGGTAGGTGTAGGTCACATGGGTCCTGTAACACAAAGGTAAGCAGTTAATCACTAATGTGAAAGAACAAGTCAGATTGGTTATTAGTCAGTCTACTGAGCAAAATGCGAATGCAACGATGATCATGATAAGGCCAAAATAGTGATTAATCGCTAAACTTTGTGTTACAGGTCCCTGGTTCCTGGAACATAAATCATAAATATCAATCACAAATGTGGGGGTAAAAAAAAATATGCCACAATGATATTGATTGGTTATTGGCATCTTATGAAAATTATTAGTTGTTCATAATTGATGCACCTCCTTTTCCTTGTCTGATTTTATTGTATAGGACGGTATGCCCTTGTGGTGGCAGGTGATATTGCTGTTTATGCTACTGGCAATGCTAGACCTACAGGGGGTGCTGGAGCTGTAGCCATGCTTGTTGGTCCTCATGCTCCGCTTGTCATTGAAAGAGGTTAGTTTAGCAAGTTGAGCATTGATTGTCTTGTATATTTCATCATTGTTACAATCTTGATCAGCATAATATGGAATAGACCACTCTTATTGAAGCAGGAAATTTCTATAAGGTAAAGAACATTAACTATATCCTCGTGTTTAGGGCTGGGACTAAAACCCGGGTACCCGGGTCCCACCCGGAAGCCTCGGGTACCCGGGTAGAAAAATCAATACCCGATACCCGAAAATTGCTTACCAGTATACGGGCGCCATATGAACGTATATGTATTTGATTTGTATTGCGTAGTGTAAGACATGATTGTAACTCATCACAAAAGTACACAAGTCTCATTTTGAATCTCACCAATTACCCTCGAAATATCCATAAATATACGAGTTTTTCAAGTGATGATGTGACTGAGATCGTTCGATCGTCGCCATGTTTCTTTTGCAGTTTGAGCATACGAAGCGCCAGCCAACCACGTTCGTGTTACCATTTTCAGTTCATCATAAACTGAAAATAAGGTTTATCGCTAATCAGAATCGCGCAATGCATCATGGGATCGAAAAGGGGGCCGTTAGCTAGCTCTGCACATGCGCAGAGCTAGCTAACAGCCCCACTTTTCGATCCCATAATGCATTGCGGTTCTGATTAGCGATATACCTTATGGTAACACGATCGTGATTGGCTGGCGCATTCGGCGCTCCGAAACTACCCGGAAATCAATTGACTTTGTGCATGTAGCGATAGATTCTACAAACTCACGAACACGATGTAATATCAACGATACTTCGTAAGATTTTGATGGAAAGCAAGAAGTAATCAAAATTTGCTTTTAATACCTGTGTGGTATCGGTGAGAAAACAGATCCTCTGAGAATACCTTTCATAATTAATATGAAATATAGGAAAGTGGAATTCTAGGTTGATTTTGGTACGAGGTGACAGAGTATTGCAGACTTGTTTTGATGGAATACTGCATGGGGCACGGGAGGCTTGCACTGCGCATGCTTACTATATTTTCATTCATAAGTTTGCTTGCGGTGCAGTGGCTGGATGACGTCACCTATGGGTTTTTCCACCAGTCATATTTTATGCGACATGATTTTTGGGTACCCGCCCGAAAATCGTTTTCTTGTTTTCTCTGAATGACATGTCATGAAATGACCAATTCATGGCCATATTTATAGATAAAGAGGCAAAGTGGGAAAACAAACAAATTCTAAAAAACAATGGATGAAAGAACATGGAGCCATTTATTTCATTTTTATTAAATAGAGAATAAACAAATTAAAAGATAATAATATTATTTCAACACTTAAGAAGTTTTTAAAATTTTGTACGTGGAAATGATATTTTGTACGTGGAAATAATCAGAAGTTTGCTTTTGAACCCTCTAAAAAATATATTTCTTGCCCCGAAAAGTTGATGCTTGGAATTTTTTAATGCTATTCCTTTAATATCCTTTATATGAAAATATAGTAAACATCAACCTATAGCTAGATTCAAAATTTATCAATAAAAATGCACATATGACAATGACATGTTTTTCACTGATTAATTGTATGCAGGTCTTCGAAGCACACACATGCAGCATGTATATGATTTCTACAAACCTGACATGTCTTCTGAATACCCTCGTGTGGACGGCAAGCTGTCTATCCAGTGCTATCTCGGTGCTCTAGACAAGTGCTATCACCGTTATATTGCAAAGGCAGAGGCTGCCCTCCAGAAGGGTAAGTTTTGCAGGATCCCTTTAATAATTGATTCCTCCCAAAGGAGTGGAGAATGTACATACAATGTGCTATTTTGGTGCTCTAGACTTAATGCTATCATTGTTACATGGCAAATACTGCCCTGCAGAATGGAAAGTTTTGCAGGATGGCATGAATGCTCCCAGGAAGAGGAGAAATACATACATGTATATTGTGGGTGTCTTGGTGCTCTAGACAAATGCTATCATTTTTACATTACAAATGCTGCCCTACTGAATGGTAAGTTTTGCAGGATAGCATGAATGCTCCCCAGGAAGTGGGGAAAGTACATACATCGTGCTATCTTGGTGCTCTAGACTTAATGCTATCATTGTTACATTACAAATGCTGCCCTACAGAATGGAAAGTTTTGCAGGATAGCATGAATGCTCCCCAGGGAGTGGAGAAATACATAAATTGTGGGTGTCTTGGTGCTCTAGACAAATGCTATCATTTTTACATTACAAATGCTGCCCTACTGAATGGCAAGTTTATCTTGGTGCTCTAGACTTAACGTTATCACTGTTATATGGCAAATGCTGCCCTACAGTATGGTAAGTTAATTGCAATGATTTGACTCTTGGACCAATATCACCTTTCTAGAATATTGTTGCTAATAATTCTCACTTATCAATAATAACTAAAAGTTCCGGGATGTAGTTTAGTGTTTACTTGTGTGACTCTGTAATTTCCAGTGGCTTGACGGAAAGAACAGTAAGAAAGATAACATAAGTACCATTTTTTTTTAAATCCCTCTGTGCATAAAAATATTGTTGATGTATGTGATTTAAGCATATTATATTTGACCCTCTCATCACCAATGCATGTTTTTTTTCTCAATATTTCATGTAGTCATGTACCATAATTGTTTTTTTTTAACAACAGTTGGTGAAGCAGGAAGGATAACGATAGATTCCTTTGATGGAATTTGCTTCCATTCACCATTCTGCAAACTAGTCCAGAAGTCTCTAGCCAGGCTTGTACTCAATGACTTCCTTAGGGATCCTTCACCTGATACCACAGAGGGCAGCAGATATGCAAATGTAGAAGAGTTTAGGTAATGACTGGAAGGATTGTTTCTTTGAATCCATGTGTATGCTTCATTGCTTGGAGATACGACGAGGCAACCAAGAAGCACTTAGTAGTCAAATATAATTAGGGTTGTTGGATGTTTTGACCACTTTGTGATAAACCTAAATGATTATTTATTTATATGTTTATTTATTCATTATTTTTATTTATTACTATTGTTATTATTATTATTATTATATATATATATATTTTTTTTTTTGGGGGGGGGGGGCTCAGCATAAAAACGTGCTGCTATTGACACACTGCAGTCAAGATAACTTGTAAACAACTTTATGAAATCCATAGTTGTGAAAACTCAATCTACACATTATTCTGGCATTATTTTTCTTGACCATTTTTCATTTGCAGTAATGGTGAAGAAAGCTCATGAACTGATCATTCCTAGAAAGATATTTAATAGTTTTGAGCTTTTAGAATGCTGATAATTCAATCATCCACAGCTTAATATTTTTGCCACTCTTGGCTATATATGGTACATGTAATGTCAAACCATACTTGAGCCTGGTAAATATTTTGAGTGGGGGACAGTGTCTCATGATAATGACCATAGACACAATGTTAGATTGATTCGCAATCTTGGCTTTACTTCCTCACCTATCGGTTTCTTTTACTTCTAGGAATGTGAAATTAGAAGACACCTTCTTTGACAAGAATGTTGAGAAGGCATTCATGACAGCAAGCAAGGAGGTGTTTCATCAAAATACCCAACCATCCCTTCGTCTAGCTAATCAAGTAGGTAACATGTACACCCCGTCACTCTATGGTGGTCTCGTCTCCTACTTGGCAAGGTAAGTAGTACTTCTCACACGTATAAATATTTTTTTTGTCACAGTCCTATTTTGTAAGGCAATCTTGTGAAATTGTGTACATGTCACAATACGGAGTGGAAACCCCCATATGTATGATGATGAATGGTTATATTGCAGTATGGAGACATCACGTTCATGACTACTCCCCAAGTTTCCGCACCCCATGTATAAGCAGATTTACCAACAAGTTGTATGAGACAAAACAAGCATGTTACATTTGATTGAACATAGCAGTTTTCTTCCTGTGTGATTACAGAGATCAATCTTGCATTCCATGAGTCATACAGTAGTTGAGACTATGTGTATTTTTATCTTGGCCAAGAGTCACTTGATGTACACGATGATAATGTGAGGTTTCCTTTATTCTTTCAGCGTACCTCTTGACCAACTTCCAAACAAGCGTATTGCCTTGTTCTCCTACGGTTCCGGCATGGCCTCATCGCTCTACTCCATACGTGTAGGCAACGATGCAAGCCCTGGCTCTGCCCTAGCCAAGATGAGGAACAGTCTGAACACCCTTGAGACTAGGTTAGAGAGTAGACGATGCGTGGAACCAGGAGTCTTTGCAGACACCATGAAGCTCAGGGAAGATACACATCATTTAGGTAGGGAGATGTGAAAGTCAATTTAATGGTGTTGTGGCTCCGCAGTACTCTCATCCTTTGCCATATCTACGTTTGCCACTCTCCATCCTGGTGAAGTAAATGGGTACCCAGTAGGAAGAAATTCCTTGAATGTGCTAAAGGGAGGTTGAGAGTATGCAGCACTTAGTAAACGTAACGTTGTATTAAGCGCTAATGTTGCATGTACTATTATTACTGCTTTTATCATTACCCCCACGACTAAGTTATGATTGTCGGAGCTTTCAGCTCTTAGGTCAACATCAATGCATCATGGCAATACAGCAGCCATTGATCAGAGCAATATCAATGGAAAGTGTCTAAGGGACCAATAGACAGTTCTTCTCTAATTGCCTTCAATAGCAATAGAATACATGCACCTCCACAAAGTTGATTTTCATTATAACAATCAGTGTCTTCATTCTTACTTAAGATATCTCAAATTTTACCCAATGTGGAATGCACTCAGAGTATCTTTACCCTGAGTTTATATTCTCCACCAAACCAAACAGACACTATTCCAGTTGTTCTTTTGTGTGGGCTCGTTTTGAAGTCCAATTGATTTTGTTTTCAATTCTGTTCATTTTCAGCTAAATACAATCCCCAGGGCAGTATAGAGGATTTATTCCCAGGCACATGGTACCTGACATATGTAGATGAGATGCACAGGAGACAGTATAACCGTAGCCCAATCTCACAGCAAGCTGTAGATAATCAACAGATCATCCAGGTAATACCATAGGCACAAGCAAGGATAAGATGATATCAAACCATGGTACTTGAGCTTAGAAATTTATCTTGGACTTCTCTTTGAAGAAAGTCAAAGACTATGTCAAAGACTCTCTGAAATGGATTGACCCAACTCGAGAATAGTAGAGATACCAGCTAAAATGCAATAATGTTCAGGAGAGGTTCTTTTTTACAGACATACAAGATAACATAGGCCAAGGGTAAGAATTGAAAGGAATATTAAACAGAACAATGAATCCCAAGCACAAGGTTGAAGGGTTGATACAAAGGCTTCAGAATTAGCCATGCAGGTATGCCAGATAAGCAATTACTAGTGCTATGATCATCTAATAAATTTCAGTCATGTAATATGTTGTACAGAACTTTCATGTATGCTCAGATTTTCATGATTTTGTATCTTGAATACTTTGGTCCAAGAACACTACTTTAAGAAATGCACATGTATGATGCTCACAAGTTTTACTATAGAATTATTTAATGAACGTATTGTGCATTTGATTCAGAAATATTGAACTCAAAATCTGAGAGGTATTTTTGCATGCACTACCAATGAAAGTATATTTCCTGGTGAATTTAAGCACTTTGTGCCTCAGAAACACAATTCTTTCCCTTTTATACAGCAAATTCCTGGTACTTCATGGTGTTGAGGAGATGCCTTCTAGATCCTCTGAAAACCCCCAAATCCATGAGCTTTGGGGGGCTTCGCCCCCTAGACCCCCTCCGGGGCGTTGCCCCTGGACCCTCGGCCGTTAGGTGCGAAACACTGGTCACTTCGCTGCCTACGTTCACAAAAAACAGATATTTTTGAAAAGGGCCACTCTCACGCCTGATTACAATTAAAGAAAAAAGGTTTTCCTAAATTTTTAAGAATTCTGCTCAAAACATTATTTTTATTTTTTTCAATTATTATATTATTTTTATGATAGCAACACAAATTTTCAAATCTGAGTGAAGAGCTTTTTGCATGGCTTTTTGATGTGTCTGGTTATAGTTACTCTATTTTGTATGTTGATCTTTCCCTGTGTGCGAGGCACGCAGAAACCGTCATGCATCCTGCCTGGACTTCCTTTCAAGCTCTTTAAAAATGCTTCTAGTCCTACCTTGCTTTGTTAACAGTGTTTAATCTGCAATCTTTTCTTCCACCTCCTTTTTTTGCTTGTTTCCTATTTGTTTAGTAGAATCTTTAATAAGCACTTTCACGAGAAGAGCTTAAAAAAGAGAATGAGGGATATGTACACCTCCCCGGATGATTTTCTTTCTAATCAATATTCAAAATTACTTTCTTCCATAAAACAAGAGTCAAGTTCAATACTTAAACTCTCATGTTTCTTAAAGACATACTAAAGAAGCATTATGAAAGTCACCCCTCATATATTCTCTCTTTCTCTACTTGGTGTGATTGACCATAATGCCTATAATAAAATGGTGACAAACACATTTGAATGATATATCATCTGACATGAAGAAGAGATTGGCTTTCTTCACCATATCCTTTTCATTTTCAATGAAATTAATCCTCACAAACCAAGCTTTGAATACTTTATGTCCATGGCTTTCAGTTGGCGATTGTATCCCAATATTCTTGATCATGTATCCATTGATCGCCAATGCCTGGTACCAATATCACCAACCTTACCCTTTAAAATGCCCTCATATAGCACGTGTCTTGGCCAAATGCATCCTTCTTTGCTCATATGATTCATTACTTGTACAGTAGAACACAAACTGCCATGAAATATTATAATCATGAATGTGTTTATTAATATACCAGTGCATTTAAGATCAAACAATAGATTAAAGTTTATCTGATAATGTTATCAAGTGGATAAGTTTACAAGAACCAATGCTTTCAAAACTAACATAGCACTTGTATTTGTCTGTGTATTATTGAAATTTTTTTATTTGCACAAGGTTGATAAATGGAAAATACATTGTTGGGACTTGCTTGTTTAATCTTCGATGTTAATATGGAACACTTAATGTTTGAGATGATAATAAGCATTTTTAGCAGCATTTATGATTTCTACTTGAATGCGATTCATACTTTGACCATGATATCACACTATTTGATTGATACACACTTTAGTATTATCATAGGTAAACTAGATTATCAGCACTGGTAATTTAGTTGATAGCATCCAGTTGACATCTAGATTAACCACTGTAGTTATCATGTTTAACATGTTAATGAATAATTGTACTGCTGGGTAAAGGTGGAGTCAAAGACCTTTTGTTTTGAAGAAATTAAGAGGTAATATATGAAGTAGTTTAGCCTTTAGACTGCTGAATTGAGGAGATGCAATAGCTTAGTTGGTTTTAGCGGTGGTCTTGGGTTTGAAACCCTGTCATTCTCTAGGGATTTTATCACATCCCTGTGAAAGGATCATTTACATTTATCAGGGGTGTGAGAGTTCAGATTTTTATCTGATTTCAGATTTTTTTCGTTTTTATTTTCTGCTTAATTTCAGCTTATTTTTGGCTTTCCTCTGTACAAAAAATATGGAAGCTCTTTCTATTTCAGACTTTCTACAAATATCAGCTTTTTTCAGATCTTTTTATTTGTGACCACTCACACCCCTGATTTATGATGGCAAAAATAGTTAAATTTACTGGTTGCCAAATAACAAGAATAATCCCCCACCACAAGCAACTGAAAGGAAAATTGAAAATTTATAAAAAAATATTGATAAGGGTTAAGAAGAAGAAGCACTCCCATTATATTGCCCCTAACCCTTCAGCATTGTGAAAGGTTCATGCCTTGTCATTTTATGTTTTTTTTTTCTTTTGAGTCTACTTTTGAGAACAAATTTGCGATGTTCAAGTACGAGTTTCGGAAATTACACAACATTATGTGAGATGCATGTTGGACCAAAATTTGCTCAAAAACGTGATTTCATGATGAACAAATTCTTTCCAAATTCATAACTATTTTTATTGTTTTTAGTTTAATGATTAAAATCAATTAATTTCATGTTTATAATTGAAATATACCGAGTGAGTCAAAAAAACTTGACACCTCACAAATCCCCACTTTAAAGAAAAATATGTCATGAACGCATAATCGCTATATACATGTATGTCTGGAAAGAGTATCTTCTCCCAAATAATTTGATACCATACATGTATTTATGTTGTAAGTCTTCACGTTTGGATAATCAGTAGGTATTTATTGCAGTGTCGTGATGTCAATTTGGACTTGCACCAAAGTAAGGCAATACTGCAATGAATGAATCCAGATGCCAATGATGTCAAAATCCTACATGAGTTAGCAAACATATTTGCTAATCCATTTTCAATGAAACCTACTTGAGAATTGATACTAATATGTGCATATTAACATGTAAATTATTGAAAAGGTGTGTTGAAATAAATTTTGATGCAGCCCTTATAGGATTATGACATCATTGACATTCATTGCAGTCATGCCGGAATTTGGTGCAAATCAAAATTTATGTCGCTGCAAAGAATACCTCCTGGTCATCAATCATCATAATGTACTACATACATATGGTATATTATTTGACAGAGCATAATCTTTCAGGCCATATATAATAATTATGTGTGTTCATGGCAATTTGGCATATCTTTTCCTTAAGTTAGGGATTTGTGAGGTGTCAAATATTTTTTACTCACACAGTATAAATCAATGAAAAACAAAAAGTTGAAATACAAAGAAATACATCAGAAATTTTGAAAACAATAAATACAAAAGAATATCTTTTGATACTGTGATTTTGAATGCATATTCAATAAGGATCCTTAAGAGAGTGTCTATCTAAAAATCAGCAGTTTAGGAGCTTTATATTAAGATTTCTAGCTGAATTCTAATTTCATGTGTGTATTAGCATAATAAAAAAATAAATTTGACTAATTTTGAAACAATCACTTTACATGTACACAATTTTGTAGATAACATAATGGGTGACATGCATGTTACTTTTTGTCACAATTGCACAATCTACAATCGAGAGGGCTCTTTAGACTTCTCTCTGGTCTTTCCAGCCTCCAAAATATCCTTGCAGTAACATGGGGTATCTCATTTAGCAAACTTGTGTGTAAAGTCTTACATTAATTACAAAGAACTTTATGGAACAATTTTCTTGAAATACCAGGAGCTCAAACTCAGTTATTTCCCCTTTAATAGTTTTTTTTTTACAAAATCCAAACATTTTTCCCCATTCTTTTTGTGTACATGTTGCAGGAGACACTAAAGGAATCAAAATCAGTGGAGGATATGGAGACTGCTGACCAGGTCACAGTAAGCTAGGTCAAAACTCCTGGGAAACGAGCAAAACCTGTTGCAAGGAGACACATGACGGTATTCAAGTACAATATCTGATCAGCTCCTCCAACCAAAGCTCAATATAAATTTGTCTCAAGTAAAAATGTTTTGTGCACCCTTGTCGCAATGTATCAATGGCGATGGAATGTATAATCATCACCTTTATTTATAGTTGTTCCTTCTGGTTCCAGGCTCTTCAATTATGCAATACTGATTCTCAAGGCACAAAAAAATCCCTTGATTTTGACAGGGACATGTCAATCACTTCTGTATAAATGTTTTGTGGACTGCCATTTTATTTGTTTGGCAAAATTATTTTAGATTGTTCCACTTCAGTATTATGTAAGGCCACATTACATGGAAGATCTTTCTATCCTTATTTAGGCTTGTAATGACATTAGTGCCAATAGAGATGTAAATAATAATGTTCTTCTTCGCAGGTTGTGATTAATGTACACATATAAAGGCTTTTTATTGTAATCAGTGTCATGTAATTAAAGTACTTGTCAGTACATAATTAGTGTACACATTCTGCTCCCTTGGTTGGAAGTTTGAATTGGAGTTATCATCACTGAGAAATTCTGCATAAGATGAGGGTCAAGAACATAAGATACAGGACTGAAGAAAAGATCTTCCATCAATTTAAAATTCTTTTGAGATGAGGCTGTAATTATGTCTTCTTTGATGATAAATATCAAATCTGTTTTTAGAATGGTAAAATTTGTAAATGTGAATTGTTGCAGAGTAAACTAGTAGATGAATTGATCTTGTATTAGAAGCTGTATCACATGTTAAAAAAGAGGAAAATAAATCATGAGAAGAATTATTGTCGTTTGTTAACCAACATTACAGGGTCGCATTAACTTTGAAGATCCAGATTTATGTTTTTCCAACAATATTAAAAATATATATGTATTCCTATTGCCACCACTAATGTTACTCCATTAGAGGTTGCAAAAGTATAGAATATTTTTGTGGATTTGGTTATAAAACCTTTAAACTGATATTTGTGAAAATTTTGTTTCATAATGTTTTACTTATAGTTGTAACTGCCGACACATTAATTATGGCAGCTATATTATAGCAATGCATTTTGTTTATCTTAGGTAGCCACAGATTTGATCATCATATGGTTTGTGCAGACCAAAAAAAAGAGATATCAAATGTGTTGATATATCAAGATATATGATATGAACATATCCGATGTGTTATAACAGTGTAGTCCACCAAGTGAAACTACAATATGATAATTGTAGTGAGAATAATGATGTATATGATCATATATGGATTTTCTATCAGATGAATTCGAATGAGGATATACCCCTTTTTATTCATTGATTTGCTGAATGGTAGGTAGCTGAAAGACATTCCCATTTATTGATGGACAAACTTGTATGTTCTTTGTTTGATTCCAGTAATGACTATACATGTACATGTTCTAGGTGCTTGTTGTTTAGACATGTTCACTGTTTGCATGATATTTAGGGGCAGAACCTTATAAGATAAAAAATCCATAATTTATTGTTCGAAATAGACATGAAATGAAATACTCCGAAAAATTGCTTTGCCCAATTGATCGTGGGTCCCGCAGCCACTGCAGCACCAGATCGATGAGGCTCTATCCCTTTTATTGTTGAATGCCAAACAGGGTAGCAGCAACTCCCATCTTTTAACGTCTTTTGGTCTGATGCGGCCGGGGTTTGAACCCCCGACCTCCCGGTTGTGACGCTCTAGCAAACACACCTGTGTTAAAAGGTCTGAATAATTAGTGGACCAACATAAACTATCTGTTTCAAGTTGATATGTAAGAATATGTGAAAAACTTGTCCAGTTGTCGTTTTACTTCATCCCCCCCCCCCCACAAAAAAAAAAAGATTTTTTTTTTCTCACTAAGTCTACCTCAAATTCTGATGTATCAGAGTATAACTCTAGTTCCAAATACTTAAAAAAAAAAAAAAGTTGTCTTGCCTTCATAGCAGAGCAAGAAATGCCATCATAACTTAGAAAATATATGGACTTAGATCATGAAACTTGGACATATTAAAGGGTAATCAAGTATTACTGAACTTCCTACCTGAGTTTCAGGTCACATGACCAAGGTCAAAGGTCACTTAGGGTCAATGAGCGTAGACCATATTGGGGGAATCAACATCAAAATCATAGCCAAGGTTAATTATTGAAATATCGTCATGACTAAGAATGTATATGGACCTAGTTCATGAAACTTAGACATAAGGGTGATGGTGTATCACTTAAGATCCTTCCTGAGTTTCAGGTCACATGACCAAGGTCAAAGGTCACTTAGGGTCAAGAAACTTTGGCCATGTTGGGGGTATTTGTGGAATTGTTATAACTTAATTTTTTTTGGATCTAGTTGATGAAACTTCGACATAAGACCAATCAAG
Organism: Lytechinus pictus; assembly: GCF_037042905.1. Lineage (NCBI taxonomy): Eukaryota > Metazoa > Echinodermata > Echinoidea > Temnopleuroida > Toxopneustidae > Lytechinus > Lytechinus pictus. Next base: position 2,708,645 of record NC_087255.1, on the reverse strand, counting down.
TATCCCTAAACATCCTGTGCAAGTTCTAGTTCACATGACCAAGGTTAAAGATCATTTAGAGTCAACGAACTTTGGTAATGTTGGGGATATTTGTGGAATCTTCATCATAACTTTGAAAGTTTATAGATCTAATTCATGAAGCTTAGACATAAGGGCAACCATGTATCCCTGAATATCCTGTGCGCATTTCAGGTCACATGACCAAGATCAAAGGTCATTTAGGGTCAACAAACTTGGGTAATTTTTAGGGTATTTGTTGAATTGGCATCATAACTTTGGAAGTTTATGGATCTAGACCACGAAACAGAGACTTACGGGTAATCAATTATGAATAATGAATGTTTTGCACATGTCTTAGATAACATGATCATGGTCGAAGGTCATTTTGGGTCAATTGACATAGCATTTTATTATCATATGAATGTTTTCTTATGTGAATAATTATTCAATAGCTGTTTTCAAAATCAGCACTCCTGCTATATTGAATCGCGTAATGCAGGCGAGACTGCCAGAGGCGCTCTACTTGGTGATTTTTTTAGGATTTAAACCGAATTTCTGTATTGGCAGTGTACTGCATGTTTTTTCACTCACCTTCATGTATGTAGTACATGTAAACTTGCTTCAATGACTGCCAGTGTAGAAGGATATAAACCTGTCTATAAAGACAACAATGTCTGTGAATATAATTCCCATTGTAACATGTATTAAAGGAATCTATTTCCTGTGAATATGATAAGCCAGTTTCTAGTTCCACTTTGTGCATGATCAGAGGAAAGTCATTGGTACGAAAGTGACATGGTGGTTAAAATTTAATGAGATAAGCACTAACTTTGACGTCTTGATTATTCAAATATTCTTTTGAATTGTGTTTTTCATTTACATCCACAAAAAACAACGATGCGCTCACGAACGAATGGTATTTCTCAGTTTGCCAAGTACATTGTACAACATGCTATAATATGCATTCAAAGTAGAAAATCTAGAAATGCAACAAATACCTTCACAGAGTGTTCATTGATATGCTATTCTAGTCACCTGGTCTATTCAATTTCTTCATCCTGCTATGTAAGGCATGCTTATGTAACATCTTGCTTTAAAATCTGCCTTTCATAATGAAAGAAATGAAAGGTCATTTGACCAAAATTGTCCATGAAGTAACCATGAACTGGTCTATTCCCATTGTGATATGTATTTAAAGGAACCTGTTCAATTTAGGGTTTCCTGTGAATATATTTCCCATTGTAACATGTATTAAAGGAACCTGTTCAATTAGGGTTTCCTGTGAATATATTTCCCATTGTAGCATGTATTAAAGGAACCTGTTCAATTAGGGTTTCCTGTGAATATATTTCCCGTTGTAACATGTATTTAAAGGAACCTGTTCAATTAGGGTTTCCTGTGAATATATTTCCTGTTGTAACATGTATTTAAAGGAACCTGTTCAATTAGGGTTTCCTGTGAATATATTTCCCGTTGTAACATGTATTTAAAGGAACCTGTTCTATTAGGGTTTCCTGTGAATATATTTTCCGTTGTAACATGTATTAAAGGAACCTGTTCAATTAGGGTTTCCTGTGAATATATTTCCCGTTGTAACAAGGAACCTGTACTTAACAGCCACCTGCTAATATCTTGTTTCTCACAAAGTAGTCTTTATATACAGGTTTCACATACATGTACATGTTAATGTTTTGCTCAATATTCAGGGCCTATATCATAGTGTCTTTTAGTTCAAATAATTTGCCTTTTTTAATTCACCCCCTACATTAGATTTATAAATGAATTCTCCTTATATTCTGTAATCTGTAATCTTTATACTGAATTTGCTTGATCTTCGCGTGCATTGAGAAGGAGATATATTGAAATAAAAAATTTGTTTGTATGCAATGTTATGCAATATATTTAATATAGGATGAATCAAAGATATAAACAAACATGAATATACAGGGCCTGTTGGAAGAGCATTTTTTTATCTGAAGTGGCTACCCTGGGTAAAAAAAACCATTAGTAATATGAAAAATACAAAACAAAGATTTTTTTGGTTGACATCGTGGTCACAAAAGGCGATACACCTTGGCATAATTTTACAATGAAAATGTTTTACATTATTTCTTCACCTTAGACATGTAATTTGAATGGTTATAAAAAGATCTAAATTATTTGGATTTCATAAATCTCTAAAGTATGTTAAAATGTTTGATACATGAACAAAGATAAAGTAGAATGCTCTGCCTTGCATGCGGAGTAATTTTATATTATTCATGCATAATATGCATATTCATGTAAGCACTAAATATATTTTCTTTTGTGAATGAAATGCTGCAAGATATGTTTTGTCTTGGATAAAATTTGTATTGTTTATATACTGCATCTGAATGTATATGAGCTTCATCGATATGTCGTAATATATGTGCACCATTGCCATGCCAATATATCTGTCAGCTATCTCATGTAGAGTGTGCTGCTAAACTGCAAACACAACTGAAAATATATTCAAGATGTATTCTTGTGCAAATTGCAGCTTTGGGCTCATCTATACAGAAACGCCACAAATTACTGATTTTTTTTTAACTGCAAGTTTGGTGTATGTTTGCATTTTCTATGTCAAAAATAAAAAAGTATACAAGTAACTGTTTTCAAGGGGGAGCATGTCTCTCCCCCTTAATAATTATGAATTTCATTGTAATACTGATTATATTGTGTATATCTTCCCAAATAAAAAGGAGTATGATAATGAGTAGAATTGTGAATGCTTATGACTTGTCTTTCATAAATTTTGTCTTTTTCTTGTAAGAGCTAGAAGCGTTAACATGATACAGTGACAAAAGTGGATATTGGATAAGAAATTGTAGAAAAATGTTGATAATCTTTGCTGATGCTTGGTTGCGTTAAGAGGCACTTTACAGATTCTTAGTATTAAAACATTAATGGTAGGTATAACCATGGATATTTACTTTAAAATACACGTTTATTTCCTTGACTTTTGAAGGTCATAAACATTGATCCAATTTTCTTTCAATTGTCTAACGACCCACCCCGCCCGTGCAGTACAAATGGAACGGGACAAAAGTAATTATCCTGGGGTGAAGGGTTTATGTGATAAGACATGTGTAATGAAAGGGCTCCCTCTGTACGTAGATGTTCAGATTACATTCGTCTGGTTTCGCCCATATAGAAAGGACAAAATTGTTTATCTTCACTAGTTCATTTCAATTAGACAACTTTACTTTCTTTACTGAAACGTGAGATCCCAACGGAGCATTCTCTTTTAATTAGCTCCTTTCCCTGGTTATAATAATAGGGTTTGATATAATAGCTTCTGATACGAATGATTAGTTATAGAGTGATCGAGGAAGAGGAAGGAATGTTCAGTGTAAGGGACATATCGAGAAGGGGATATAGGCTTTGTTATCTTTGAGATATAATCATCATTGATTGCAGTAGCAATCATTGGGATAGATGAAGTTCAATGAGCTGGCTTGATCCTAGCTGGTAGAACGTTAACAATATAAGGCAATATTCGTATGGATTGTGTAAGATCAGTGATATGACTCATAATGGAATGTGAAGGCAGCTAGTAGAAGAAGGTATCTTGAGGAGAACAGAGAGTCATGACACGAAAAATGAGGCGTTAAAATATCTTATATAAATGGCACAAGTGAACTCGTGGAAAGGTTGAAAACTGTTGTGGAAGTGGTTTGAGATGGATAGGACATGTGTTAAGGGGGAGGGGAGGGGATGATGAACCTAGAAAAGGAGCATGGGATCTGGAAATGAATGACATGATCGAGAGGAAAGGGAAGACCTGTAACATGGGAAGAAGTAAATCAGTAAGGTTGGTCTAAATTAGTAGGATGCTCTAGACCAGCGCTTCTCAATCGGTGGGCCGCGAGAAGCTCTAGCGGGAGAATAAAAAATGTGGGAAAAACTGTATTATATTTCACAAACCTGTCCGAACATGTTATGTTAATAATATCCAAGTCCTTTGGAAGCGCATAGAGACATTATTCATAATGTTATATGCGCTATCATTATGTCCGATTGGTCTATGTGTACGTGGGTCAAACAGAACTAAAGCACACTTAGGTATCATGCATGTTGCAAAGCATGCACATGTTCACTATGATGGTTTCGATCTAACTTTGATGTGAACCTCATGTGTATATGTATAGTATGTAGTTAATTCTTGCCCATTTATTAGACATTTGCGAATGCAGATTAGTTCCCAAACTGTTTGTTTCCAATGTGCTTCAGAGCTTTATGTTCAAATTTCTCGAAACATTTGCTCATAAAATTTGACGTTTTCTTAAAATTTTGGTTTGTGGCCCTCGAATAAAATCTGAGAGTCAAAGTGGTCCTCGAGTAAAAAAAGTTAAGAAGCGCTGCTCTAGACAGAAAGAAATTGAAGGAGGATTCGAAGTTTCAGTCATAAGTAGCGTAAGGTTGACTTTGTTTGCTGCTTTACGTAATAACGATGACACACTACTGACATAAGCATAACTGCGTACTGATAAAATCAAATCAACAAATCAGTGTGACACACAAAAAAGGGACCCCGACGATAGTGAACAGCGCCATCATCAAACGACTATCAATGAACATGAAATGAGATGGAGAGGTGTGTTAAAAGAAAATAAAAACACTCCGTGTTTTATCATGACAATGATAACATCCCAAACCAGATCAACATGTTGAACTGAGAGTTTGCATCTGGTGAGTGTGTTGGTATCACGTGACATTGTTGCTAGGGGGGGGGGGCAGCCTGATGTGTGCTTCCGACGGTGCATGGGCTGTATGTCGATAATCACCTGTAATAAATAGTCGGTACATGACCCGCTAACTGGTAATCTGTCAACCTAGATTTGGGAACGGATCCTTACCTCCGTGACGATTGGGAGAGAGAGAGAGGAAGAGAGAGAGGGGGAGGAAGAGAGAGAGAAAGAGAGGGGGAGATAGGGGAGAGAGAGAAGGGGGGGGGGGTTTCTTGTATTCTGATATATGATAACAAATTGTTGATCTGAAGACTTAAAGAAGGCTCATCTTTCAATATTTATCAATAAAATAATCATTGTTATTTCAGCTGAAATTACAAAGAGAGAAAATTTCACGCTAAATACAGAAATTTGGATAGGCCTGTGAGTAATGGTTTAGAGGGGGAGATGAAGAGAGAGAGGAGGGGGGGGGGGTGCACAAAAGGTTTGCATCCATTAACCGAATTTGAATGGCAACAAAATTGAAAGTTGATCTTATAAATGCTGCATCTTTTTCTTCATGCCCTATTTTAAGGACGAGATTGTAAATGATCTATGAGTTGTAAAATAGGCATGAACAACCGATGAAAAGAGTGTTTCTCGTCCGACGCGAGGTACGCTTAAACTTGCTGTCATTTTTATGACAGAGAGGAGAGAAGATGAACCAATAAGGGTAAACGATCACATTGTTTTTAATCTTAAATTATTTTACTTCATCTTAAAGCAGGCCAAATTAGATTTCAAAACAGGACGAAATGAATTAATGTATTTAATGCGCTCCCGAAATGTAAACCGTTAGCAAATTATATTGGATTCTTTGATTCGTATTTCAATAAATAAAACATAGATTATGTTCCATGTACCGTCACGATGTAGCATAATCGCTGTGTTAAGTCAGGTATGACGATGACATCAAAGTGATGATAATAGTAAAAAAAAAAAACCTTGCCCGTTAACTTGAATTAAGAGGTTAATATCATAATACTCTAAAACATACATTTTCAATTTTATATTATAAATGTCATTGTCTTAATTTAGATATAATTTTCATAGATTATCAATAATCATAGTAAATGAATGGCAAAACTATGAAAATGTTATTGATGAAAATATTCTTATTATCTATTAATATCATCATCATCGTTATCATCGTCGTCGTCATCATCACCATCATCATTATCATCATCATCATCAACATAATCATCCTTATCATCACCATCATCATCTTCATATTCATCATCATCATCATCATCATCATCTATCTCAATGAATTTCATCAACTTCATTCTTGAGCCTCACCTGTATGGTTACAACCAGCATGACAAAGGAACATAATCACCTCTCTGGCACAACACAGCTATAATTATCTTTAATACCATTTTCATGATTTAACCGATTATTCATCGTTTTCTATTCATTTACATTATAATGTTAATGATTATTGTAATTTTTTTTCTTCATTTATTGATTTCTGCAGCTTTTTCATAAACAATGTAACAAAGAAAAGTCAAACAAATTATGTAACAAAATATTTGACAAGCAAAACAATGAACATATTAATTGTATTTTCTATGACATGTTGATTAAACAAGATTGTATGGGGTTAACCCATTATCATCACCACCAACATCACAACTTCCATCACCATAGAACCTTCATCCTTTATTATCTTCAAATAAGATACACCGCTAATATCCAATGTTATCATCATTACCCCAATTACCCCCTATGTTCCCCATTCATCACCTCAACACCAACCAGATTACTTCTCCTCCGCTCTCCCAATTCCACCCTCATAGCATAATACCGTTGTTTAATCCAGATTAATCTATATCTCCCAGCGAGGATCGCATCATTTTCTCTCCTCCACCATCCATTTCTTCGATTCTTTTCTCAAGATAGCATCCCTCAGTGTCACGCTTTCCCTCTCTCTTTCTTTTGTCACTCACTATTCGTATATCCTGCAAAGTGACAATCGACCATTAATACTTCGCATCTCTTTCATGCTATTTGGTTTATAAAAGGAAACAGTGTGCTTTGTGGCAAGTCTTAATACACGAGATTAAACACTCCATCATGCTAAAGAAACCTGTCCGTACGAAGCAACTTTTCCACTCCGCGATCGCTTTGTGACAAGAGCTAAAAGGAAGTGCCATGAGCGTTAATTGGTTTAATTGCGTTATTGTTTCACCTAACATTACCTAGATTGATGTAAACATGGTAAATGGAATCTTTGTTATAACGGTCCCATTTTGTTTTGCTTTTCATATTTGTATCGTTAATGCACCATGTCAATGAACCCAAGGACACGGTTAAACACAGTAATAGCGCATTATGTTTTCTATAATGGGCTTTTATCATTATCCAATTCCAGTAGTATGCTTTTCTTTTTTTTATTTTGTAACTTGTACTCTTCTATTTGATGACAATAAAATTGTTATTTTATATTCTAACTTGTTGATTAAAAAAAAATATATTTCCGATACAAAAGTTTCATTTTTTGTATTGATTTTGACAAAACATCTAAAAAATAATTTCCTATTTCATCTTTCTCTCTTTCATTTTCGATTTTTTTTTCTTGGTCGTGATTTTTTTCGGGGGGGGGGGGGGGGGGGGATAGCGGCAATCGCCCCCTAAGCCCCCCATCCGTACGCTACTGGAATAAATATTGAGTGGAATTGAATATCAACTGATCAGGCATTGTTGACATATTAATTAAACTGTTAAAGATTTTAGTAGCATGTTCAATTTCTTAGTAGTTAATGCTTGAAAGTTAACATTTGTTGACTGATTTTTTTGAAAATCTATAAACTTAAAGAATAACCCAATTTTTTTATTAATACAGGTTATAAAAAAAATTATTTCATTTTCTACTGTGCAAAGCAGATGCTCTCGCATTTGATGTTCCAAATGAATATCTTGAAAAAAAAATCCAATATTAGAATGAATAGGCCTATACAGGAAAAATCAAACAATATCTTTGCTATATAAAAAACATAACATCAACAAAACGAGTACATAAAATTAAGTTCAGATGATAAAGAAGAATTTCCTTCGGAAACAAATCAAAGTTATTGCTGTCGTTAAATCAATGTGCATGATTTCAAATGATATAATTTATATCTTGTCATCTTTCAGAATGTGTTGATAGTGATTTTCAACTAGGTTCCTAATCTGAAAAAATCTGTTATTTTGACATTTCAAATTTCATTTCATGAATTTATGAAGTTTCGTGTAATATGAATATATTGATATAATCAAATATTGAAATCTCCTCGAAGATGGAAGATGTCAATCATTCGTACCTTGCACACTTCTACCGTTGCAGGGGTCAGGAAAAGGTGACGTCACTATAAAAATTAAGATTCAACGCATTGTACGTGTTTAGTAAATGCTGACGCGCATGGCTTACTGGCTAAATGCGCATTTTGCTGCCATTGTTCTCCCCATTCATTTAACACGGGTTTTACGCTCCAAAAATCGAAAGTGATATTGTACATAATTATGTACAATATAACTTTTTGAAGGGAGGTCACGTGGCACCAATTTAGCCAATCACAGCTCGTATTTTACTACCACTATTTACTATAAATAGTTAGAGCGGAATAGAGACAAAGAGAGCCATCTAGAAAGAGAGAGGGAGGGGGGGGGGGGGTGGAGGAGGAATATATAAATAAAATGAGAAATAAAGAGAAGATAAAAACAGAGCACTTACTATAGATAAAGTATATATATACATGCTTATAGAAACAGGTCATACGATTATTGCTTGACCCCATTTGATTTCAATAATTTGTTAAGATATGCACCGCAACGTAAACTACTTCACCCTACCTTTGTCTGACGATAACTCTCATTATCTTTCTTCCTTGAAAAAAAATGTTTATCACCATCCATAATGGTCGCCCTAGGCCTGATCATCAACTTTAATTTTTGACCATTCATTCTAAATTTGGAATACATTGACCTAAAATATTCCTATTCAAGAGCCGTGGTCGTCATCTTAATGCGCTTAGACTCCGTGTGGCAGATTTTGCAAATTCGTAGGCCTACTAAAGGCGATGTGAGTATTCGGGAGATGATTTGATCAAAAGTGAAATTCTTTGTATTTTTTTTATAGTGAATCATCGGAAAGGGGGTGAAACCTTGCTCTCATGAATCAATTCTTTGACGATATGAATGATATTAATCGAAACTTGGTGAGATTTAAATTGAAAAGCACAGTATCTTCAATCCCTACGTGGATTGAATTATCAAATAATTTTGAATGAATATTTTTTCTTTCTAAAATAACAAAAAAGGGAGGCGTAATGTGCCCCCCTAAATTGAAGGATCGCAATTATGGCGCGGGTGATTGCGATTAATTTATAATAAACAACAACGAACAAACAAACAAATATGCGAGCGACTCGAGCGAACGAAAGTCTCGAACTTTTTGAACTGGAAATCAACTTTTGTGATAGATTTTCATATAGTATTTGAAAATGATATCATAAATTGTCCTTCACTTTTCCCTTTCTTTTAAATTCCTTATTGGCATGATTGATAAGCATTGTCTGTAGAATATAGAATCAACCCATGCAAAGTTAATTATGTAACACACTCATATATATCTGTGGATTGATATGAGTGAAAGAAACACACGTAGCTCTCCATTCTTGACTTCATTGAACTGGATATCTATTTTACCCAGTATAAGCACGATAATATATCATTAACCAACATGGATAGATTATCAAGTTACATATTTTAATGCAGAATTGGAATAAATTATTGTCTTGGTCCATTGTATACTGTGATAGAAATGAAAGATCACCGGCTATCGTACGTATGTCAATCATGTCATCATCATCATCCGTTAAAGTACAGTCCACCAGGTTGGTGTATCATCGTACTTGTAGAATTATGCAGGAGTCGACAATAAATGTAAACATACGCACGATCCTCTTACTCCAACTACACTCAGAATGCATCCAAATTAAATGTGTTGGATGTTACACATTTTGATTCGTTCATGTAAACTTCCCAAAATTCTTTTTAAAATTTACCCTAAAGGATCAATTACAAATATGAAATAAAAATTATTGAATCATTATGCTTTACATTTAAGCAGACAAACTTTGGTTGCGTGATATGATGTAAAATTCCTATGAATCTACATTAATGAGCTACGGCAAACTAGGATTGAAGAGAAATTTATTGTCTAAAAACCATAATCTGATTATGGTTTACCTGTATACTTGTAACAGTTTTTCCCCTTACATTGCAGTTTGAGGGTTTGCAGTATAAGCGTTCTCGAATCATTGAAATTACAAGTTGTCAAGTTGACATTTTACCGATAAAATCTAAGAACCTTACCTGAGGAATAAAAACAAATTTTAAAGGAAGTTTTAGAAAACGATACAAAGTTGAAAAGAAAGAAAGGATTTTAATGGCGCATTTTAAGCGCCAATATCACTGCTAAGCGCGGGCAATGCATATGATACGTCATGAAAAACGCTAAATTAGATTAAAAAAATACTTGGCGAGGAATATTAGTCAACATACATGACATGTTAGTGCTCTCAGCAACAATTTTTGTCCGAGAATGAAAAACAAGAATGCTTTTCTTCCTGAGAATGTTCAATTTGTGTTTTATCTCGCGGGCAGACACCCGTGCTGAAGGGAAAGGTTGAAATGAGAAAGAGAGAGAGAGAGGGGGGGGGGGGGGAGGGGAGGGACAGAGAGAAACCTATCCTTCATCTTATCAGACAAAATAAAACATTTAACATCTTCGTAATGGCAATCTAAACTTATTGACCGGTGACATTTACAACTGAAATATCTAAATGAAAAAAAAATGGTTCCCGGATAAATTGATTTTGTTTAGTTAGTTTACATCTTATTTGTGTCGAGAAATATACAGATGAAAATATATTAATACCAAGAGATGATGCTAAATAATTGAAATTCTATTTTTTATTTTCACAACTCAATCATAGAAAATGAATGATACAAACGGTCAACTCATGTAGAATTTGAATGTTGAAAAACGGTCAACTCATGTAGAATTTGAATGTTGAAATAGAATATGAATCTTTGAAAAAAATACTTACGATAAGTAGTATAGAGAAAATAAAGTCTTGAATATCAATTATGAGAAAAGGAAACCTAGCAATAACAGAAAGAAGGTTTGATTCATATTCCCTAGCACTGATGACACAAACAGTGATAAAACTATACCAAGCAGGATTTCTAAACAATATTTTGTAAACTTGTTATAGCCTAGATGGGTATTTTGTTTTTTTTACATTGTAAAATTGATTTAAATAAAAACATAAGTTACTTAAAATTCATACGGTAAAATCCTTAGATTTATTGCAATCTTGCGTACATTTATTGTATGGTTAAAAATTTATAGGCCTTCAAAAAACTGATCGATAATAACAATTATTGGAAAAATGACAAAAGATGTATTTTTAAAGTTTATTATGATATGCAAAGGAAGGACATAACATTTTTTTTTTATACTCATGAATAATAGCATTCCAATATCTCATATGGAGAGTGGTTTGATTCCTGTAGGATTACAGATATGTTGGAATCGAAATTATTAATCAAATCGCCAGAACAGTTTGCTAAACTTCCTGTTGATTTAACTGTCAATGTATTTCTTTAAATTTTGTTAATGAGCCATTCCCTCTCCCCCGCTACCATTTCTCCTTCATGTATCTATCTCTACTCTCATCTCAACAGCTTTCTAATGCACTACTTCCAATTTTTATCCCTGTTCTCTCAATATATTATTCCTCGTCGAGTCCCCTTCCATAGTTTGAGAGAAAATATCGGCTTAAAAAAAGACTCATTTACCGTCTTCTCCCACTTTTTTGAGCTGAAAGAGTGTCACCATTCATGGAAGATCAGTTATGGCCGCTAGCCAATGCTAAAGATATACAACGGCACATTGCAATCAATCAACGGTTTGCTGGTGATGAGGGTGACTCGCTTCGAGCACCAGAGCAGTTTTCCAACAAAACGCCGATTTGTTACTTGGTGCAAGAAAAATGTCAAAATTAGACAATTGAAAGCTGTATCTTCATTAGATATGAAGTGATTGCCACGCTCTAAATAATTTTCGTTTTAAGAATACAAACACCTTGTTCAAAACGAAATTAAAGTAATTTCAAGAAGTTACGTGTGTAAAAGGCTTCCCTGTTTGATAACTCTAATCTATAAACACTTTTGATACAAATAGGCATGTTTAACAGGAAATCATTAACAATTCGACACATTTCGTAAACATTTAAAGAAGATATTTAGCATGGAAATAAACATATTATTATCAGGAAGGATAAGCAGCGCATCATTCCTAGCGCTTGGAGTTATTTCTGTGAAAATCTATTATGAAAGAGTTAGGATTATTTAAAATTTTCATAAATAAAAGCAAGGATTTCACACCGTGCGTTTTTTTGTCCCATGATTATTTAAAGTATTATCTGGATTACACTCTTACCATGTTAATTTCATTTGACACTAATTTCTGAAAAGAAGTATCACTTCAAGTTGTAAACATCATGTAGCCTTGCAATCAATACATAATTTTAGAAAAATAACCTAGCTGATTAGCACTAATAAACATCATTTTGACAAAGACACATTTTGTATATAGTTACATTTCAGCATTTCTATGGGCATTTCTTCCCCGCGTTTAATTCTAGCCGTGGTACAAATATTAATTCAACATTACCGTCAACTTCCTCCCCTCTTTCTCATTGCCATGCTTTGCTCGTTTGATTGTAACCAAAGCGAAACTTGTACCTGTCCCGAGGTGAAAAATGTTTGATCAACGGGGTTTCAGTAAATACTTACCGGTTCTCTAACGCCTTGTGTTATTACATGCTTTTAGCTGTATACTTGGTTACATTGTACACCGAACCCGAAAGGGGTTTTCATGTCACAGAGCGCGGCCGGCCGCTGGCCTTTTTCATCTTGGAGAATGTTGTTTTCTTGTTTTAGGGGTTGCGATGGTATACATGAGAAGGGCAAAAGCCTTGTTGATTTTGCCATGTTTTCTGGTGTAAGCTTGGATGTACGAGAGAGCTTGACATCTTAGGAAAATGTCGGCTATATTTCAAATGTCTTTATGCCGCTTAGAATGTCGAAATGCTCAACTAAAAAAAGTGGTTAACAGGCGCCCAAATTTTCAATGGTAATTGGATGAAAATGCAATCTTTAATGCTTGGCGATGCGATGGGTAGTCCTATTCATATTTCTAGATGATAAAGATCTTATATTCATTTCATACATAATTATTAAGAGCAGCAGCATGTACAATGAGGCAAGTTATAGAAAGATAGAAACAAAACGGGTAAGGAGAGAAAGAAAGAGAGATGAAGAGAGAGAGAGATGAATGGAAGTAGAGTGTGTGAGAGAAGAAAGATAACAAGATGGAAAAGAGAAAATGTATCAGAGTAGGGAGAAGACATTTGACCATCTGAAGCATCATTATAGAAACAAAAAGAGAATACCTTCCCTGTGGAATGAAGGAACTGGCATTAGTTTCCCGGACTAAGGTGTAACTCAGTCGTCCATCTCACATCCCGGTTGAATCGACCTAGAAGGGGTGTAAACAAACCGGCCTTCTTCACGCCCGCTTCAAGTTATCTCTCTTTCGCGCCCCTCTTCCTTCTCTTCTTGAAAGCTCTTGTTACAATGAAGAGGCGTAAACATTTGCCTCCCGCGCGTACACAGCACGGTCATGGCTCGATGGATCCCCCGGCCCAATCTTTATGACAAGAGTTTCGCATTTTGTACTAGAGTGGGTATTAGGTACGTGTGGTGTGAGGGTGTGTGTGTGTGAGTGGGTGCGCGCGTGTGTGTGTGTGTGAAGGTGACTTGGCCGAATGATCTAAGGCTCCTTTCTAGACACAAGAAAATATGGGGTTCGATCAACAATGTTTTTTCATCCGACATTGAAATAATAGTAGTAATAAAAATTGCTATTCGCATTCTTAGTAACTATGTGTGCACATTTTTTGAAGTGTGTGGGAATGCGTGGGAGAAGGCGGATGGGTGTGTGTGCACGCGTGATGTGGATGAGAAATGTTTCCCGTTTTTTAATCGAGTCAGGATGTGCGGGTGTGTGTGTGTGTGTGTGAAAAATATGCATGAATAAACATGTGCACAAGGGTGTGTGTGTGTCTTCCTGTTTCCGTATCCTCCTTGTGTGATGTATGAAGATTAATTATGTCGATGGGTATTAAAGTGTGTGGGTAAATGTGTATGTGGTGATGTTGTTTAGTCTTGATTATTAGAATCATACAGGCTATCCCACTCCTGCCACCTCAATTGACGTCATGGGTGACAACATTTCTTCTTTCTGTTCTTTAGGCGTCAATTCATCCATCAATATTTTGATCTATCTTTGATAGATACTGACACAACAAGTAAAAATACTTCATCTATCTTCCCTTTTTGGCTCTCGTTTTGTATCTGTCTATCTCTCTGTATTGACGTCTCCCTATCTCCTTCTCTCTTTACTCTGAGTAAAACACATTCTTATATTTTCCATAATAAAGGTCACAATCTATTTATTAAAGCCATCGCGTAAATAAGTAATAACTCCGTCTTATATATCATTTTCAAAATAAATTTTCATGACTCAACTATCCTATAATAATTCATCTTCTTGTATCATCTTTCTTAAAATAATACAAACTTGTGCACCGGATGCTGTCAATAATCAAAGATGCTCATTTGCAAGTGAGAACTCCTCTTTCTTTCCCAGAAACAGTCTACGACACTTGGGTGTTATGGCACCCACGGGATACTCAAAACGGTGTGAAGCTAGGTGTATACGTAGTCATTTACCGACTGTCAGAAGAATTAGACAAACTGTTACATTTTCAAATAACCCAACAAAAAACCGACTCGTGTGTCGCTCTTCGACGTGTGAGTGGGAATCAAACACTGCTACGAGTTTGTTTTCCCCTCGCTCGCCTGTCACAACCCCATCATCATCACGGCCGTCATGTTACACCTTGTATCGGTTAATTCAAGCAGAGTGTAACCGATCGCCGTGATCAGATGGTGCGTTGCCGCCTTTTTGGATTACGGTGAATGAAAGGACGAAAGGAAGTGAAAGATAAAGATGGAGAGGGTTAGCAAGGGAGAAAATGGAATGGAGGCGAATGAGAAATGATAAAAATACAAAGAAAGTAAGAAAGGTAGAAACACACACACATACACACACCCTCCCTCATATATAATATATATATACACACACACAACAAAAAAGTAAGTACCCCCTTAAATGTATCAACAATTTCCAAACCACTGCGAGTTTTTTAAATACATTTTACATGAGCGTGTGGGTATTTTTATAAGCTATCCTCTGAGTGAATGTTACAGACGTGTTTTAAGTCATGCTGCAGTGAGCACCGACAGAAGGCAAAACTGTCTTTTTTTTTCAAAAGTCACCAGCCAAATATCATGACTATGATTCAATTTTATTGGAACTAATTCCCCATTCTCATCATAAAAAAATCGTCAGAAGGCTTGTAAAATGTTCTTCTAAAAGACAATACAACCTTTTTACGAGATTTCACGGTTGAATAAACACAAGTCAAAATTTGCTATTATTGGATTTGTACACATTTCTATCGATAAAACTGATGTGATGACGGTTATTTTTAGGAAGAGTATCTTCAACAATCTTCATCATTTCACGGTTCAATGAACATTAAATGAAAACAACAAAATACGATTTTCAAATATCATAGGCAAGTATTGTTTCATTTTGGGAACTGAAATTTTCCTATAAACTTTTTTTCATTATGTTCATGACCACTTAACATGCTTCAATGATTCAACGGCGTTAATTAAACATTCACGCTTGAATGAACATGTGGAATGTGAATAGCTCTTTTTTACGTTATTTGAAAAAATGTAATTTCTAACTGTAGTTATCTGTCACAAACCTTCTTGCATAGTTTATTTGATTTTATTTTTATGAAAATCCTGATGTCTAATGGTTCAGTGAGCACATAATATTAGAAAATTATGCAAATGAGAAGAAAGTTCGAGGCCTTGGCCCCACTCTATGCTGTATCGAATGATTATTTAAGTATGCACGCCTTCTGCATAGTGTCACTCTGAAGCCATGTTGGAAGTTTCATGAAAAAACTGTCGGCAGAAGCAACAAAAACGGTCCACGAAACAAACCCTCATTTCACTTTTGTTAAAATTTTGATTTCCTCTCTCATTGTGTACACAATGGGTGCATGTGTCTAAGAATAAGTAACCCCTTATTTAATATGGTGGAACTTATTTTCAAAAGTGTTTTTAGCAATGTCATTTGGCAGTAATGTTCATCATCCTATGGGCAAAATTCTGTGCAAAAATGAAATCGATTTGTTTATTTATGGATGAGTGAGCACGCATCGAAGGGAGAAAAAAGGAATTTTTAATGTCACGGGCTCATTTTTGAGGGGCTGTAATGTGAATAATGGGGGCAAATCAGTTTCAAATGTGACTCAATTGCTGTTGTTTTTATCATCATCATTTTTACCACCACACACTTCCGAACTTTGTACACGGCTCATGGTTGAGCAAGCACACTTGAAATCCTAGGAATGAATACCGATTTATTTTTGCGCCATGAGCAACTTTTTATGATGGATACCGGCGCATTACAAATGTTCATATTATTATTATATTGCATAAATGCATTCTTTTCCTGAAAATTTCTCAGGATCAATTGAGTTCATGGACAAATTAGTGGTGGATCTAGAATATGAAAATGGGGAGGGGCGAGAATTTGGATGAGGGGAGCCACTAACGCTTTCCAATTTTAAAAAGTTATTTGTAAACTATAGTGGATAATACCATAAACCCCTGTGATGATACGCCACAAAAAATTGTGCTCACTCAACCATGAACATACGTTATCAAAATTATGTGTGGAGTTGCTTAATGATGGACATTAAAACAGCATTAGCACCATAAAATTCACCAAAAAACAACCTTCGTCCAACTTTGTATTTACACAATCTGAAAAACGACTCTTGTGACTTTCTAAAATGGTCATTTTTAATTCAATCTTTGATTTCTCCTGCATGAGTCAACCGATCACTCTCATTTTTCCCCAGAAGTTTTGTAATGAGTGCAAAAAACCACCTACGAAATATTATATCTCACAACTATTCCGTTCAAAAGTTACAGCAAATTGATTTAGGGGGGACTCACTTTTTTTGCTGTATATATATATATGATAAAGAAAAACGGTAAAATCAATTGTGTCGTCCCACATTTGAGGAGAGATTTCCGCCCATACATGTATGTGTGTGTGTGTAAGTGTGTGTGTGGGGGGGGGGGGGGTGAATGTGCAATAACTTGCGTGACAGTTGCGCTTACCGAGATGTTGGGGGAGCATATATACAGTATATATATATATTTGTCCTAATAATCAAATTAATCTACATTCCAGTTACAGCCATTTTAGTTTTGTACCCTTCGCCTTCGATGGACTATAACTCTGTACCCCGTGACAATTGTGATGCAAGAAAGGTGTCAAATTAAAGTTAATGAGTTAAATATAAAATAACAATCACAAGAATTAATTTTGTATTTTGGATACAGCTGACCTTTGAACGTCGGATACCTTTTTTTAGAAACACCTTGTATATAGTATATACAGTACAAACGACAAATTTAGATGATTTTAATTTTACCTGAATGCTTGTAAACTAGCAACTAGAGGACCGACGGTTTAGAGTCCCTTCTGAGTTCTGGGGTACCTGGTAATGATGAATAATGCCTTATCAATACGAAACTTTTAAGAATGATTTATATTCTTTCGTAATTTCTATAAGTACTTGTCAAAGACTAAAAATATTCACTATTTGAACACCGATACACGAATTACATAATGTGAATGTTATATTAAACTTTTCACCAAATGTGCTGACAGTACTTGAAATTTCTTTATCCCAAATCTATATCTATCTAAAACGGGAAAACGCAAAATTGCACAAAATATACAACAAACTGTATAGGTTTATTTAATGTGTGTAGATCTACTGAAGGCTTATGAACATGATGAAATAAAAGATCAGACAATATTCATAACCATTTTTACATATGAAATGTAGTTACAATTAATCTTCCAATTTAATAGGGGGCTGTAAGTTTTATATTTAATACATTGATTAATAATCGCATTCAGGGAACAGCTATTTACATGCTTACTTTGTATCTGCTATATTTTTGTCTTCGCACCACCCAACCTCATGGCCTGAACATCCAAGAGGGGAACGACTGATTATTCTTTCCTATCCACTTTCAATTTATATATACATATAATTTTTCCCCTCAGCTCTTTTGAATAGTTACATTATAGTTTCTTCCTCTACTTTCCTCCCATATCTCATACAAGCTCAGCTCCAATTTTTCCTTCCTTATTCAGGCGATATAATAATTATTATATATATATATATATTTGTTTTTTCTCCACTCACCTCTTTTAGATTTACCACATTTGCTTATTTACATGTATACTATGGTTTCTTCATAATACACCCCTCTCTTCTATATTTGCTTTTACCTTTTTAGGCAATTTGCTTCCTATTTTTCACATATACAGGTTTATTTATTTATTTATTTTTATTTTTTTTCCTACTATATAGTCTTATGTTTTTTTCCCGTCACACCTAGCGGATTACAATATCAGTGACACCTTATGTGTATTTATATTTGTTCATATACATTTCTTTTTGGATATATTTATATACATATCACTTATAGATACATATTTACACTTACCTTCTTCTCTTAGTTTGTTTAATGCTTTATCATATATACTTATATGTCTTTTGCACCTTATCAGTTGTCCCCCATTCTTTTCCCTTTTCCCCCACTCTTACGCACCAGTTTATTATGCCGACCCACCTCTCACTAATTCTCTTGTTATTCATCCCATTATCACTGTTTTGTTCCAGATCCTGTTTGATGTTGCCTGCCTCATTATCTTAATCCCTCTTGGCTTGAGGTCTTTTACTGGCCTTACTTACACTAACTTCCCTTTGTGTCTGCCTACTCATTTTCTTTCATCCCCTGCACTAACCTGATTGGTCTTCTCTACTCACTAATGCCCCTTTTGTCTCCTTGTTTCTAGTGTTGCTGTAGCTTGTTTGTGGTCTATATTATGGTTGTTCCACTTTATATGTTTGTCATTTTGCCTCCGACGAAGATTCTGCTAGGATCGAAAGCTTAGGCCCCTTTTTGACTTTCATATTTTTGTCTTATCATATGAACATATATGGGCGGCTATGCACGTTGATTCGGCTTGTTGCCTCGCCTGCATAACAGATGAGCGAGATTATTTATACATGTTATAGGCGCCCCTTTTTTGACAGGGGCGGAGAAGGCAGCGGCGTCGTCAACATTGAAATCTTAACCAAGGTTACATTTTTTTGAAATGTAATCATAACTTTTGATTATTATAGTTTTTTAAATTTTTGAAATGTCATTATAACTTTCGATTCCCTTAGTGTTGATTATTAGTATTAGTTGCATTTACTGTGTCATTTTCCCTTTACACATTTTTTTTTTACGCAGTGCGCTTAGAAACACTCGTAGTAAGCGCATTATAAATGTAATGTATCATTACTATTCTTATACTATTATTATTATTATTGTAACTTAGGGTCAATGAAACTATAGTAGCTTATTTTCATATGAATGGTGTTTTTGTGAAGTAATATTCATCTTAAGTTGTTTTCAAAGTCATCACTGCTGCTATTTGAATCGCGAAATGCAGGCGATACTGCCAGATGCATTCCATTTGTTGTTGTAAATGTAAAAATGAATACTCTTAACTTTGATGAAGGTGTGTTTATCGGCATCTATACCGAGTAGTTGGTCATGGAATCATTACTGTTGGAGCCATGATTTTCCAGGGGGAGGTGGGTGGTAACATGTTAGCGATCCCTGATGGACTAATTATCCATTTGTCTCTGTGTAGGTTTTGATTAAGAACGAGGTATTGATCTCAATTAACAATTAATGCGAGCGCGAAGCGCGAGCTGAAACTTTTTGTGATTTGGACCTAAAAATGCGACATTCTAAGCACATTGTGTAATCATGAACAGGATGCCTATCTAACTAAACGATTAATGTGAATTAAGGCACTGAAATGATTTGATATATTACAAGCCTATAGCGACCTGAAAAAGGACAATCAAGGCATTGTTTGTGGGAATTCATGAAGAGTAATAGCATGAGCTGAAAGTTTTTGATATACAGCACGTAATATAGAATCGCTTGCAGAATATAGGCAAATTGACTTGAAACCAGAATATTCTAAACATCATGTTATCTTCTTAAGTATATTTTCTCACTCAAACCAATGTTTCATTTTATATAATCACCTGACAGTTTCTTTTACTCTCCAATTATTCAACTCCACTCATTTTATTCAAGTTACTCCTTATAACATTTTCTTCCTTTTCCATTCCTTCCACTTTTCTTCATTTTATAAGGGGATGATTTTCATTACAGATCGAGCATACCGATCTTAAACAAATAGGAGTAATGCCGAAAATTTGTAAACAAATTATAATTTCCTTCTATTAAAGCCTCTTCATTTATTATCTATTGTCCACGGCGGACGGCATTCGGATACTAATGAGTCAGAAAGAAGAGGATCGAGGGTATTTGAATTCCAGTTCATCGTGGCTTAGCCGTGAACCAGAATAGCCTGGTGGTTAAGTCGCTGACCGGAAAGCAGTAGATGGCAGGATCGAATCCCACTGGTTCCAGCTTTTCTGACTCATGATTTTCATTACAGATCGAGCATACCGATCTTAAACAAATAGGAGTAATTTGTAAACAAAGTCATTAACAAAAATTTTAATGACAATAACATAACATACACTCTTAAAAATGTTGGGCAACATACGGTCCACACAACAATTGGTTAAAACTTTATCCAATTCTGGGTAGTTTTGTAGTTTTACACCAATAATGTGTGCTTTGGGTGAAAACTACACAGTATTGGTGTAAAACTACCCAGAATTGGATAAAGTTTTAACCAATTGTTGTGTGGACCGTATGTTGCCCAACATTTTTAAGAGTGTATATAGCACTTATATCAATAATAATAATGATATTGATGATGATAAAAATTATCACTTTATTGACGAAGATTAAAGATTTTTGACCAATATATTCGAAATGAGAATAACAATAATGACAATGATTATAATATCAATAGATTATAACATTGATCACAATGATAATTTAGTTATTGCAGGGGACTCAAATAAACAAGCGTTGCTTTTCAGTGAGTTCCCTTTTTCATTTTTGTTATTCATATTTTGCTTTGTAGGCCTACTTTCTTTGTCAATCTGTTTGAAATGAAGAAGAATAAATTCAATAAATTAATCAATCAATCAAATAATAATAATACCAACATACTCATGTAGCGCATATCACTGCCAAATGGGTCCCTATGCGTTCTATGATAACAAAAGCAAAGATATTTAACCCCCCACACGCCACAAGCGCACACACGCTCTAACGCACAGTAAATTATAACATTGATCTATTGATATATATATAAGCCAACACTACTATACGCGTGACAACCGGTAACATAATTACCTTTATGGATATCTAAAGTTCAAATTCATAGCTTCAACATATATATATTTTTTTTCAAAACAAGATGATAGGACAGTAAAATGACACATCCCATACGACATTGACGGTTAAGGTGAGAACTATTCATTTTCAGACAAATCAAATCTTATAAGCTCAAACCTATTCTCCTTCCTTACCTTACTCCCATCCCATTCAACAAATCATACTTCTTGAAATCAAAACATTAGTATATAACCTACCTCTGGAAAGACTTTTGACCGATTTTGAATTTGTTGGTATTTTCATTTAGAACTAATAGGTTCCAAGTCACTTTTTTTAAATTCAGAATTGCCGATATAATTGTGACATAAGAAGGATTTAAAGGTATCTATCAGGGCCTTTTCACACGTGAATCTTGAATCATCATTGTATTGATGATTGCAATTTGTCTTTAGAATCATCGGACCTTTCACATGCTTACTCGAAAACTGTGATTTGAATTCGAATTCCAGAGCGAAGGCGGTATGTGTCCTTGGTGACTTGTCAATTAAAGCACTGCATTGATACGACGAGTGCATGACAATTGCATTATATATGGAAGTGCTTGGAAAGGACACGTAAGCTCCGCCCCCCCCCCACAAAAAAAGACGTTTTGGAGGTCAAGCCTTTCACACGTAAAATTCGTACCGTAATTTGAATGAAACTGAACGGGAATTCACCTCCGTAGTAGAATATGAATTCGTGATTGTGACTATCGTTCGTGATTCTAGTTTTGATTTCACACGTGCTAAAAATTGTCATTAGCCTTATTTTGCACTGGAATCATCATTCAAATTACGATTTTTTTACCGTGTGAAAGGGCGGTCAGTGTCTTCAGAATAGATTTATGTTTTTGTTTTCTTCAGTGCATGTGCATTAAAATGACAATCTACAATTTTTATATTATTTCATTTACCTTTTTGAATTAGGGTTATACAAAATTAAATTATCAAAATAAGTGATAATTGAAATGTTTGATGAAACGCTGAAAATTTAACAATTGATTGTGATTTCGTTGCCTTCAGTGAATGATCACCTTCAGTTTGATGTATTTTATTTATGTATATTACAACATACCCTTGTTCTGCACTGGAATTTGAAAGTGAACCATTTTGTGCGGTATATTATTCTCGTTATATTCAAATCTTTAAGAAAAAAAGGTTTATTTTGCATCCTTCAAATGCAACACTGAGATACCCTTTTTTTAGATGTTACTTGTGTCTTGAGAATTCTCTTTTCACCCTTAACATGTTTTAGGGTGCAGTTAGTTAAAATATATTGATAGGTTTTAGATGCATAATGTACCCTTTACTGTAGGTCAGCTTAATTCAATCTGGAAGAGAACAAACGGGTATGTTTAGGTGCAAACATGATTAAAAGAGGGAATTTTGGTATTCTATTCCTTAAATACATGTTATAGGATTTGAGAATCCACCCAATATAGGTGCTGCCAGTGTTGCCTTTTGGTTAGAACTTGAATGATTTTAGTGTGCATAAATACCTGCTAGTATATTTAGTACTGAATCATTGAATCATCACAAAAATATTTCTGAATCAATTGTACCAATATGCAAAATTGCAAATTACAAAATTACAAAATTGCAACATCAGCTTGCAAAGAATTAGGGAAATAGATGTATAGTCGAAATTAAATAGTTGTACGACGGTATACGTTCCCGTTCCGTCCATCGTGAATACGATCATGCCAAAGCCCGCATTCTCCTTAATGTGAAGCACTTTTTATCAAAAGATTAAACGAAAATATGGTTTAAAATTGTTTAAAATAGAACTAAAGTGATGATATCAAGAAAGAGCATGGGATATTTTTTTGGTGAACATTGATACCCTACTAAATATTTATCCTAGGATTTCAGTTTTTTAGTGGTATCCCAGTTCACCCTCTCTCTCCTTTAATCTGTTAATGGTTAACCTATATATACCTTTTATACTCTTGTTTTTCAATTCTAAGTAGATAAATAACATTATCATGTTAATATCAAATACCTCAAATAGAAGAAACGATAACTTAAGTGGAATCGATATCAAAGCATTGTTATTGAAATATGCCACATTTTCACTAGGTTTTTGTGGTAAATTATAAGCATTATTGCTATTTTTCAGTGATGATAAAGAATTAAAATAAACGACATCAACTAATTTTTTTAAGCTCACCTTCAATTCTTGAGATTGTAATGTTTTTTTTTTCAAAGAAAATGTTGCTGCATATATTAAGTTTTATAAATATAATTTTGAAATCGACCCATTTACAAGGTTTTAAAGAAGTTCTATACTTACAAAAAAAAGAATTGAAAATTCATTCGATCATAATGACTATAAACTTATAATTCCTTTCATTTTTGGCTATCACAGATACAAAGATTTATCTTATTTTTTAATACAAGATATACACTTTGTCACATGACAAAATGTCATAGTGCTTAACCTCTTTAAAAGCAACGCTTGTATTTTGCAAATAGAAATGTAAATTCATTATTATCAAGGTCAGTTTGAAAAGTGACAACAAGAATCTCACATGAAAAGGATCTTATAGTAGTAACATTCGTGCGAAATGATAATCGACTTTCTACAGTATTTCTTCATGTTTTTTTATTTGGGCTTTTTGGCAAACCAAAGCCGTAAACAGGCAAGGTCCTTGTATGAAACGAAAATGACTGCAGAGGATATTTCCCCGTCATCACTTCTTCTTTCTTGACAAGATTGTTTAAAGGGTTGACATAGAAGCGATGTAAAATTGTCTCATCCATCTTCCCCTGATCGCAGTTTGTTGGATCGTGGTGTGTCTGATCGGAATGTACATCTATAACGTATGGGGAAAGTGACGCGCTTTTTGATCGTCTGATTATCCCAATCCCACTATTCATCGTGGAAGTTCGCCTATGCAAACCTGCCAAAGCATGTCCACGGGGAAGGGGTTGCTCATAAACTTCACTATACGCAGCTTTCCAAATCTTATCTTCCATGTCGGTTGAAGGAATTCTTCCAAGAACTCTGTTTGGATTTCTGTCTAATGAAGCGGTAGTTTTAGTTTGGTTTTGCAAATTTTTATCATGATTCAGTGATTTGTTATCGTTTTCTTTGTCCCCTGTTTCGCATGTTTCATCAGATGACTGATTACGTAATGGATCTACTCTCCCCTTGGAATGGTTAGTAGTGATATGATTTGACCTATCTTTGCGACGTTTGTCCATCCACGCCAACTCATCTTGCAGTTCTTTGATACGGTTATCGATATCGATCCGGCGATTCGGTCCTTCATAACACCTCCCAAATATCATCTTAGCTTGTGACTTCTTTGCGACCGACATTGCTCGCCCAGTCGACATCATCGTCATCGCCGATCTCGTACTACCAGCACTTGTAAGGATATCGTTCCGTCCAGGATTCAAAAAGCGAGAATTAAACCCGTTCAGAGTACTCCTCGAATTAGTTCTCTGAACTTTAGAACTCTTGCCAAACTTTTCATAGGATTTGTTAACTCGTGTATATCCATTTACGACTGATCCGGATCTGCTTTCGATTTCGGGTATTGTCTCAATATAACCTCCATACTTCCTCTCACTGTATTTCGGCTTTCGGCTAGGAACTCTAACAGAAATCTCGTTGAATTCAAGTTCGGATTCTCTATCGCTTTCGACAAAATAATTTGCAGTGAGTTTACTGTCGTCCAGACCAATGCTCACATCAAGAGACGTTCGATATGGAGTTCCATAACCGTCTAATCCTCCCATAGTTGAAGTTGGTGACGTTAAACCCCGACTTTCGATTCCATCATCCATACCATTCTTGGAAACACGAACGACTGAGACGTCGCTTGATCGTCTGGATGATGGTGATCGACGACCAAACTTTTTAAACAAATTATTAGCACTATCTGATTGATTATTCCCCACTGTGGATCGACGTCTAGGGCTGTTCTGCGACGATATCTTCCTGCTTCTTGATTTCCTTCCTTGGAGCTTGGATCCAGACGGTTGGCTCTGGTCTGAAGCTGCGACATCAACCATGGGTTGTCGATATGAATTGGTGCTCTGAGCCGACTTCGCCTTAAATATGTTGTCGAGTCGGTGATGATAACCCCACGACCCCGTGACTCGATTAGGCGACGGTGGCGAGGTGAAACGTAAACTCGACAGAGATTGATTACTCTTCAAGTGTTTGTTTGCTTTTCTAAAACAACTCTGATCGATCTCTGCGCATACCCTCGCATCAGGTGACTCACTCCCCGACAGAACTAGCTTATCCCTTAGCTCATCACTGATTATCTTAGACGTCAGAGCATCTAATTTTTTAAAGCTTTCAAAGTTCTTCCCGCAACTAGCGCCGCAATCAAGCAAAAGTGTTGCAGCGTTTAAAAACTTCTCTTCCAAACATAAATCTAACGCTGTTTTTCCTTTTTTATTTTCTGTGTTTAATGTTGAAGCATGAATCATGCAATAGTTTACGATGATCTGGACGACCTCAGTACATCCAGATTGAGCTGCATGATGCAAGGCGGTATTTCCGTCATCGTCACCGTGGTTGATGTCGAATCGATGACCAGCGGGAACCTTTTCTATTAGAACTTTGGTCAATGAAGTCTTTTTCCCCGTACATGCATGCATCAGCGCGGTTCTTCCCTGGTCATCGCCGATATCAACTCTAGCCCGATGTCGGAGAAGCATTTCGGCCGCCTTTGAGGCAAAAACGTCATCGTCTATGAAAGTGCATACCATGAGGGGTGTGAATCCAGACGGGTCTTTTCCATTGATTGAAATTCGGTCAGTTGTTTTGAGAAGATATTTGAAATGATTGGCATGTTTCTGTATGATTGCCTTGTGAAGTGACATCTTGGCACTGAAACGAAAAAAAAAAATCAAAGATCACAATCAATATAATAGATATATTTTCCGCGGGGTAAATATTTCTTCACTGCACAGTACCAAACAGTAGTATTGGCAAATTCTACCCGAATCATGATTATTAAAAA
The DNA here is from genome assembly GCF_037042905.1 of Lytechinus pictus. Lineage (NCBI taxonomy): Eukaryota > Metazoa > Echinodermata > Echinoidea > Temnopleuroida > Toxopneustidae > Lytechinus > Lytechinus pictus. The sequence goes on along the minus strand of NC_087255.1, from coordinate 2,682,248 downwards.
TCATATTCCTTGTTAACTTTTCTGAGATTAAATAAATAGGTCACAGGGCGCCGAAACCCGGGGCAGGGGGCACCCCCCCCCCCCAAAAAAAGAATCCCCTTAGGAAAAAATGCCTATTTTTCAAATGAAATGTGCCTTTTTTTTTCAAAATAAAATACCCTTTTGGAAGTAAAACATAGGAAAATTTAGGGTTAGAAAATCAAATATATTTGGCTCGCGCTTCGCCCTCGCATCAATTATTGTTTATTCTGTTCCTTAACGTTTAAAAAATGCTCAGAATGTCCAGTTTTCAGGTTGGAATGGCACAAATTTTCAGCTCGCGCTTCGCACTCGCATTATTCGATTAGTGAGATATGTATTATATTCATGAGTCACTAAAAGCAATCCTTAAAAGTATTTCTTTTCTGGTCAGTATATTAAAAATTTCAGCTCGCGCTTCGCGCTCGCGTTAATTCTTAAGTTAGATACACATCTTTTTCATGGTTACAAAAACTGATTGGAATGCTTAATTTTCATGTCTTATTACATGAAATGTCCAAAAGTTTAAGCTCGCAATTCACGCTAGCAATATCTCGTAACACTCTTAAAACAATCCGTCAAATTGACTAGACCAGTAGTCAGCTGGGTGCAACTGATATGTCTAGTCACATTTATGACACAACATATTCTAGTCAGAAATAAATCTGTTCTAGTAAAATATGACTAGAAAATAGTTAAATACGACTAGAATAACCGTTGCACTCAGCCGACACTGATAACTAGTCGTTTTTGACTGATTTGACTAATTGACCAAAAAGCGAGTTTTACAAATTCAGATTTTTAAATTTTGCCAAACCGCTCGCTACGCTCTCTCTTGGAAAAAAAAATCCTAAATATGTATATTGTCAATCAGATACACATATATGAATATAGAACAATTTGGTAACTTCTAAGTGATCCACGTTTGCTCTATCCTTGTTTAATCAAGTACCACTGGACAACCTGTGCGAGTTTAAGGTCACATGACCAAGGTCAAAGTTCATTTGAACTTTGGCCATATTGGGGGTATTTGTTGCATTACCATCGTAACTTTGAAAGTTGAAGCTAGTTCATAAAACCTGGACACAAGAGTAATCAAGTATCGCTGAACATCCCGTACGAGTTTCAGGACTAAGGTCAAATTTCATTTAGGGTCAATGAACTTTGGCCATATTGGGGGTATTTGTTGAATTACCATCGTAACTTTGAAAGTTTATGAAGCTAGTTCATAAAAAATGGACATATAAGTAACCAAGTATTACTGAACATCCCGTGCGAGTTTCGGGTCACACGACCAAGTTCAAAGGTCATTTAAGGTCAATAGACTTTGGCAGTCATGTTGGGGGTAATTGTTGAATTGCCATCATAACTTAAAGGACAAGTCCACCCCAACAAAAGTTGATTTGAATAAAAAGAGAAAAATTCAACAAGCATAACACTGAAAATTTCATCAAAATCGGATGTAAAATGAGAATGTTATGACATTTTAAAGTTTCGCTTAATTTCGCAAAACAGTTATATGCACATCCTGGTCAGTATGCAAATGAGGAGACTGATGACATCATCCACTCACTATTACTTTTGTATCTTGATATATGAAATATGAATATTTTAATTTTCTCCTCATTGTCAAGTGAAACAACGATTAATTCCTCCTTAAACATGTGGAATTAGCATTGTTTGATATACTGTATGATTCAGTCAAGTTGGTTCCCATTGTCAAATCTGTAAAACATGAAATATTGTAGAATTTCAAACAATAAAAAAAAAAGAAATAGTGGGTGATGGACATCATCGACTGTCTCATTTGCATGTCACTGAGATGTGCATATCACTGTTTTATAAAAAAAATAAGCGAAACTTTAAAATGTCATAACTTTCTTATTTTATATCCAATTTTGATGAAATTTTCAGCATTATGCTATTTTAATATTTCTCTATTTATTGAAATCAACATTTTTCTGGTGTGAACTTGGCCTTTAAAATTTTTATGGATATAGTTAATGAAATGTGGACATAGAGAAGTTCAAATGTCATTTAGGGTAAATGAACGTATACATGTAGTATTATATTATTATGAAATGAAATACTCCGAAAATTTGCTTTGTCCAATCGATCGTGGGCCCGGCAGCCGCTGTACAGTGTCAGATCGACGAGGCTCTATCCCTTTAATCGTCGAACGTCAATCAGGGTTGCAGCAACTCACATCTTTTAACGTATTTTATCATTGGAGCAGGACTTCTGAAATTCTTTTTGCTTCTTCCAAACGCTTTAAAATCTCAAACTGATAAAAAGAAAGCTATTGAAGTTCGTAAATTCACAAGTGATAATATTGACAATTTGAAAGCTGATGTAGCGTTAGAAACTTGGAATAATGTATTCAATGGCAATAACGAGAATCTCGCTTATCATAACTGCATCGAGATAGTAACAAATTATTTGAATATAAATATACAAAAAAATAAAATCAAGACATCTAAAAATGTGCCCAAACATCTTTGGATTAGCAGGATGACATTGAAATATATCATATTAAGAGCCTCATATCATCCTACCGACGTGAAGAAGCAGAAATATAGGCGATACAGAAATAAACTAACGCATATAGAAATAAGCTAACGCATATTATTCGTACATCAAATATAATGTACTACACTAAAGGTTTGAACAGGTGAATAATTCTTCATTTAAATGGAAAGAAACTTGTTAATTATATTTTGAAAAGATGTAATGTTTCACATTCAAGTCAGTTTAAAAGGTGATAGAATTTTAAATGATCCACATGAAATTGCAATTTGTTTAAATAGCTATTTTTCAAACATAGGTGTCGAACAGGCCTCGAAAATCAAAGGATGTAACCACAATGTTCACGGCTTCTTTCACAATTCCTCTGTGAATAGTATATTTGTTAACTCCATAAACCCTGTTGAGGTAACACGGATTGTGACTTCACTTAACTCCAGTCATTCATCTGGACATGATGAAAAAAAAAAAAACATTTTTAAAAGCGTATAATTATTGGAAGCGTAATCCAAACCCCTTGTTTATATGTTCACAACCTATAATTGTCTTGTGGTAGTTTTCCCTCATTGATACAAATCTATAAAGTTACACCTATTTATAAGAAAGATGATGCTAGTGTATTTACCAATTATAGGCCAATTTTTATACTCACTTTTTTTCAAAAATATTAGAACGACTGGTTTATGATAGGTTATACAAATTTTTGACTAGCAACAATTTACTCAATGATGATCAATATGGATTTCATTCTATCGAATATGCTATTGTAAAGATATATGTCATCTGCCTTAGCCAATCATGAACATGTCATAGGAGTTTTTATGGAAAAGGGGAATGAAACCTTTGGAACAAGTTGGCTTTTGTGAAAACAGAAAAATCAAAGAATAAGATCAAAGCAAGTTTGAGAAAAAATCGGACAAATGATGAGAAAGTTATGACCATTTGAATATTGCGATCACTAATGCTATGGAGATCCTCAAATTGGCAATGTGACAAATATTTGTGATGTCACATGTGAACAGCTTTCCCTTTGATGGACTATAAAATACCCCGAAAATGTATATTTTTGCTCTTTCTTATGGTGATACAAACTCTTTATCCAGAATGTAGTCTTTAAAAGTCTGTATTACATGCCCTCCTAAAGAAAGAATACATGATCTTCTGATAGATGTGATAAAAGAGGCATTTTAAGTGAAATATATAGAATAGTAATGGGAAAGTTGTTCACATGTGACATCACCCGTCTTTGTTGCATTGCCAATGGAAGGATCTACATTATATAATGATCATAACTTTCTTATTATTCATTCAATATTTCTCAAACGTTTGTTTATCTGTTTCTTTGATTTTTCTGTTTTTGTACAAGTTATCTTGTTTGAAGGGTTTCATTTTCCTTTAAGTAAGGCTTTGATATCCTTGATCATTATATACTTTTAAAAAGCTTTATCATTAAAGGATTTGTGGTACTCCCATGGACTGGTTTCATAGTTATATTTCTTGTATAGAAGTCAATATACAAATTTTAATGATGCCAAATCAACTATTTCATCAGTTACCTGCGGTGTGCCACAGGGCTCCATTTTAGTCCCGCTTCTTTTTTTGATATGTGTCAATGATATTTCTAATGTCTCAACTTATATATATTATTTGCAGATGACACAAATATTTTGTTTACTCCTATTCAAACTTAAATAATCTTGTTTATATAACAAATTCAGAATTGCCCAAATTATCAAATTGGTTTAAATGTAACAATTTGTCGTTGAATTTGGGTAAGACCAACTTTATCCACTTTAAAAAGTCGTGCTCATGCTGGATAAATAAGTATTATTAAACATAGATAGTATTATGATCCATCAAAAGAAAAACACAAAATTCCTATGAATGAATACCTTTCATAGCACGAGCACATACGTGACCTTCGTCATGTTTTGTCTCGAATCGATACATTGGTGTAATGTATATAGAATTTACCGCCGTTTGTACTACTTCTAATTACGATTAAAATTACCCGGGTTATTCAAATAATTCGAGTTTTTTCAATGTTTGATTCTTCCCTGCATTTTAAGCATTTTGCGAAAGCACGGCACATTCACTATTGGTTACATCCTGTCTTATAATTGGTTACAACCTGTCTTATAATATCTAATAAAAGATAAGATTATTATAATCATGATAATAAAAACAAACACGTGTTTACTATGTGGGACTGGTTAACAGAATCGAAACACATTGAATTACATAAGTTTTACGTGGATAACACAAGTATATTTCCATTTAATCAATACTCATCATTCTGATATAAGCTGCTGCATTACAGATAAAAGGAGGTAGCGCCCGGTAATTATTTCAAGTAGTAAAAACGAAAGAGGATAAAAAAAGAAGAAAGAGAAAGAAATTTGGACACATTTATAAAAAATTGATTCGTATAATTCTACATTAACCTTTATATTGCAAATGGAAGGTGGGGGCGATATCCTCACCATTACGCCCCTTTAAAAATTCCCTAGCTTCACGATACAGATGATAAAGGTACAAAAGCTATCTCGATCTTGATCGCGGAAATCCAAGTAAATCTAAATCTATTTAGCTCTGGAATAAAACTTATTTTGATTTTCTTTGCCTTCGGCATATTAGACAAAGAACGGGATATAAGTTGGTATGGCAAAGATTATCAAGGATTTACTCTCAATAGTCTAACGACCCTTTATTTTTTATCAGATATGCAAATGACACTAATCCGTTTTTCCATTTTTGTCTTGGTTCCAAGCGCGACACATCTTGTTGATCTGAAATGAATAATATTTTAAGCCGGTTTTTTATCTTGGCTATGTTGAGGGTGTAGCCCAGTTTTTGTTCTAAGCCGCAGGATTACCTTAACGAGATGTCACGAAGCCTTCTCTTTGCCCCCTGGCCCGGCGATCTCGAATAATAAGATCTATCTGAGATTATAACAGCAGAATATTCAAATATTCTTGCTTCATGTAGGTGGTCTTTTTAATCTCAACAGATTTGAAAAGCGACTAAAGTATGGTGATTGTAACCAGTAAGGACACTTCTAGGATGTATTCTATGTTCATATTGATATGGAAACATTAACACAGCTCTTAGAGATGGGCACGACAATAACTGTAACGCGATATTCATGATTCTATGAACAAGGGTTGTGTCCATAACTCAAAGAATACTGTCCTTATTTTGTATGAAAAAGGGTCAACAATTCATGTTCAATGTCTTCATTAAAAATTTCTGGAAGTGAGATCAATATTCATGTGTATTATTTGTTATAAAAGTAATAAATATCAACTTTCCAAGTAAAGTGTAATTTCGTATGTTGCTTTTTGATAATCATAAATATACAAATGCAGGATCAGAGAAACATTCTAATCTTCTAAAAGAAGGAATATGGATGATGCAGGTCAAATAGACGAAAATAATAATCTCTGATGTCATTTATCATACATATCGGTCAGATGCGTAAAAACTAGCAATTGCTACTTTTTATGCATCTGACTCACAACATTCATGTCATTGCTTCTATTTTCAAATGAAAGTTGTGATTCGATTCAGCAATGTGAAATAAATACCTGACGAACCAATGATGCTTGACAATGAATAATCGCTATCTTTATATCGCATGTGCTTTGTCATGGGAATATATCTATTTCAGTGCTTCTAGATGTGCAATAGCGACCTCTTAAAGGGGAATCCAACCCAAATAAAAACTTGTCTTTATAAGAAAAAGAAAAATCAGACAAGTTGATAGGTGAAAGTTTGAACAATATTGGACAAACAACAAGAAAGTTATGAATTTTAAAAAGTTGTAAATATTGGTAATCACTATACCCATGGAGACTTCAAATTGGCCGCATGTGGGATGTCATAGTGATGTAAGGCAAGGACTACTCTTCCATGTACTCCAATACATATTATGGCTAAAATGTCGTTTTTCCCAAAAGTTTTATTTCAAATTATATTTTTCTTTCATGAGGACATAAAACAATATACTACCTGGATTATATTTAGATTACTGCCCCAGGGGAAGGGGTACTTAGGAGAAAACCACAAATCCCTGATTATAAAGTACATGGCCTATGGGAAAGTTGTCCTTGCCCCTTGTCATAATTTACTTACCCAGTTGCCAATTTGAAATCTACATACTATTAGTGATCTCAATTTTAAAGCAGCTATAACTTTCTTATTACTTGTGCGATTTCTTTCAAACTTTCGCCATTCTGTTTAATTTATTTTTCTCCTTCCCAACACAACATTTTATGGCCAAGGCTGGATTCCCCTTTTGACAGACCTATTTGTTTACATTTAGCACGTTTAGTCAATTATTTTCATCTCTTAGCCTGTCCGAGTTTGTGTTCCCGTTCAACAAACCTTTATTCTTGTTAGTTCTTTTGGAAGCTTTGCGAATGACATCTATAGATCTTCTATCAATCTTCCTTGTAAACCTAATTAAAACGATTAATAAACAAGAATAAAAAAAAGTGCAGCAACATTTACCATATTATAGCTAGTCAAACTCAATATATGTTTTCAATCAATATAGTGTCTTTAAAAATAATCATTATTTAAATATTTTCCCTTGAATGCTGTTATGGTTTGGTAAATCATCGAACATTGTAGACTTTCATAATGTAGTCGGGCGCCTAACCGTGTCAACTGTATTGCTTTGAAATGAATGACATACAATAGACTGACGGGGTTTATACAGTAAAGCCCGTCAGTCTATTGTATTTTATGCATTTCATTCTTTGATAAGACAAAATATTACATCAAACTTTTACTGTTGGATTCATACTCATCATAAATGGTTTTCTGACAATATCTAGTGAAACATTTCAACCGATGTATTAGGTCAATGGTTGTTATAATAATATTACGAGAAATATAATTTGATAAAAAATGATATACATGCAAAAGAGTGAGAGGTAGGGATAAAGAGGAGGGGGGCGTTGTATGTCTGTGTGTGTGTGTGAGAGAGAGAGAGAGAGAGAGTAAGAGGGGTATGTTATCATGCATCATGTTAGGGTGTGTGTAAGTGTGTGTTATACGGGGGGGGGGTAAATTCAGGGACGAATCTGGGAATGAACATAGAGGGGGGCCAACTTTCACTAAAAAATTACTAGAACCACCCCCCCCTCAGGTTACAATCACTCACGGTGTGTCTTTGTGTTTTCCCGTAAAAGATATGCCAAGAATTAAAAAAAAATATATATATATACATACATACATACACACACACACACCCTCTCTCTCACACACACACCCACCCTCTCACACACACACACACATATATATATATATATATATTAAATAATAATATTCATATCAATCTTAAATTATTAGGATAACGGCTCGGCTGCATGGGATCGACACCTATTGCCCTAGCTTCTTCAAATATTATTGTGAAACAAAAGTTCTCAGGTTAACGTAGTCCATGATTATTGCGAATAAGCGTTACAACTGAAGGGTTGATATATTAGCAAGGAACGGCTATCGATATCTCGAGTAGTTTTTTTCAAGCATCTCAATTTCAGAATGATAGACGGGAATGGGAGAAAAAGAAAGATACATAGAGAAAGTGAGAGAGAGAGAGAGAGGGAGATAAAGAAAGAGAAATGAAGGCTCAGAAATACTCGAGAAAATGCAAAGGAAAATATATCCTTTGCATGATAGAGAAAGACAACAAATTCAGGCGATAAGAGCATGAAATTGGACCTGATCGTAACCCTATTCCCGCCACTCTACAAGGCGGGAAGAGAGTATAATGACACACGGCGATCTGTCACTTACTGACCAGTTCAGGATAAAACAAATTGGTCAATGGCCGGACACTGTTGTCCTATTTGAATGCAAACGATCCCATCACAGAGAAACCGATACCGAAGTCATCGATAGCGCTGTGATCACCTGATTATCTGTTTTGATTATCAAATTTGATATAGAGTGGATGAATATTTGGGTATCAATGATAAGGGTATAGACAATTTATTTTTTATGTGTTAAGCTTCGTCATAAATGAGTAACCTTTTTTCAGAGGATATCTGACAAACATCATAATTGATGAATATGTTGAGTTGCTAAGAAGGGTCTTTAAAATCAAATGAACGAATCTATCCTATAGTATCTAGATAAATAACATCAACCAAAAACGAAAAAAAAAACATAAACAACAAATACGATCGTGTTCCCAACAACAGTTACTGTTAAAGCATTTTAATACTTAAATAGTGAAAGTGAAACATTGTTGCGTAAAAGTCTGTAAGTCCATGCACATTTATTTCTCATACAAATGCCATGGCACTTGAAAGCTGAGTGTGCTGAAGCACCCCCAAAGATTTGTCAGGAGAGAGAGAGAGAGAGAGAGAGGGGGGGGGGGGTGATGTGTGTGTTATACACCATAGGCATCACCCCCTGGAAATCAGGTAGGTATGCTAAAAACTAAAAATTGAAACAGATCACCTTTGTTTGTAGTGATAATAACCCCTTTATGGCTTGTCATTCATTTCCTGAACGAAATCACCTTCATTTTGGAGTGACAAACTTTTTTTCGCTTGTCTGATTTGTTTTTTATTCAAACCCAGCACCCCCTATTAAAAATTATTACCATTGCCCTGATAAATGCATATCATTATTATATCTAAGGAGTCAAATTACGTCATCTGGGATTCAAATCTGTTTCGAGTTAACATGATTCATATCCGAGTTACTTAACTCGGAATTAAGTGATTTCTTTTTCATATTCATGTTCCGAGTGAAATTCCCTTGGAATTCGAGTCATTTTAACTCAAAATAGAGTTGCATCCAAGCTATAGTACCATTTCGAGTCAAAATTGATTTCCATATTATAAAGGCAATAATTTCTAGGGTTTCAGATGTTAGAATTAAAATAATAATAATAACAATAACAATAAAAATAGTAATGATAAAAGAACGTTAACAGTTTGATGCTCTGTGATTGGAAGATATGTGAAATACTTAATCACTTCTATTGTTAATTCTCAACTTATCTGGAATGAGCAAAAATGGAAACCAGAAGTAAAATTATCAAAATTTGTTAGTTATCTACAGTAATAATCAAATAGAGTAGACTACTACTAGTTTTATTCTGTTATGTAAACTGCAAGAATGTGACGAATGATGGATTATCAAAGTTTACCCGATCGGTGGAAAGAGGGAGCACGACACCAAACGTTAAAACCTTTCCATGAAACATGTGTATTACCAAATTAAAAATTTATTATATACCTATTTCCTTTTACCAAACATTTAGTATTCTTTTTTTTTTGTTACTAAACCTTTACATTATGTAGGTAAGCGGTTTATCAGGTGCTGAATCATCTATACAGTACATGATAATATGCAAACCTAAGGCTGCTTTAGACACTTTGTATTGGATAAAAAAACTCTGCATTTTCCACTTGTGATCGATTCTGTAAGCAGCGAAGAATTCTGTAATAGTACAATGTTTGAGTACCATCCTCTACGACGGACGCCAGTGGGGTTGAAAAGGTTAATCAAGTATGGAATAGAAAGTGACATAAAAATCGTTACATCGTCTCACTGCGTTTGTCAAAGCGTATTGACGTCTTTTCGAAGTTGCTTCAGATATTTTGTTTTGTGTTTGACGAGATGCCGCAAAGAGCCTCATCAAATTGTCAAGATAATAAGGCATTTCATCCACTTGTGGATACCTCATCATCGTGTCCATCCATCTCTCACATCTTAATCATCCTCTTTGGATTTCTATTCCAACCTCCTTTTCTTTTATCTTCTCTTGATGTTCGATTGAGCGCGAGTTTGTCTTGGCTGCATACACAATGATCACTTGAAGTAGGTGAGAGCGTAAATGTTTATGATGCGGTTTTACCGAAGACGGCCCACACGATGCTTCGGCTCGCCTAGATTGACAGCTCCAAGTCTGCATGAGAGCTTGGACAGCGACGATGAGAGTAAAGTGAACGCGAGGGCAATGACGTCTTCATCAAGTGATTCATGTGCATTATGAGAAAAAAGGAAAATACTCCGACGCTGCTCTGATTGTAAATACTTTTGCTTTTCGTCACGATGGGAATGAAATTATGTTTTTTTCAGAGAAATCATGGCCGAACACAGCGGGGGGGGGAGACATTTTGAAAACTCACATTGTTTTACAGAAAATTTTCACAAAATCCACCAAAAGTATATACGAAATCCTTCAATTTCACTTCACGAAATTCAAAAGCTCCCAAATGGAAAGTTCGGTCGCTTTACTCCCTCGCTTTCGAGTTTCCCCCCCAAAAAAATTACGCGTCCTGCCCCCCCCCGCAAAAAAAATATTGGTACGTTCATGAGAGAAAGTTGGTGTTTTCTGTCACCTTGGCAACACACTTATTAGAGCCTGAACACACCAACATTTATTAAATAACCGTACAATATGTACAAAATGATTAAAATAAGTATTTAAAAATGTTAAAACTAAAAAAAAATCCCAGTCTTCATTATATCCTGGAGAAAATTTGCACGTGGATAAGGTCATGGGAATTTCCTCACTGTTAAATCTATCAAGACCAATTACTTTATGATGTGCTCAGAGGCTAATAGAATATTTCCGTAGTTTCAATTTTTCTAAGTGCATAGCATTGATTCCAAATTGACGTTTTACTTAAACTACCTTTTCTTCTGAAATGATATGGATTTCCTTTCGCCTATTCATTTACCTTAATTCTGTCACATCCAATTCAAAGAGAGTCTCAACAATGCCAACAGCAACTTAAAATTTCTTAAAATATATAAATTCCTGAATGAAAAAAACCTTGCGTCTTCCAATGTCTCCAATAATTGAAAGCTGTTTGAGTAAGATGGCACGATCACACTGAAAAACAGTTCAGAGCATTTGATTAGAAAGACACACATGTCTTTAATACTTACCTACGTATAATGAAGAACAACGGTCTGGATCTGTTTACTACTTCAAATAGAACTGCTTGACATTCCCATAGGCTATGCAACATGACAACTTTAAACAGCTCGAGCTAATATACATGTACTTTAAATAACAGTTAATGAAATTGTGAAACCGGTAACAGCGGATTTATAATGATACTGATTCCAATGTAGCATTCATTGTTCATTACACTAAATCAGTTGGTGTCTTTATGGTTTATTGCTTTTCCAGCACTACACTATTCCGGTGGTTATCATAGCTCTATTCAATCCCTTAGCATACTTAGTGTAAGATCTATAGGAACACCTGCTAAATCATCAAGGATTAGAAGAAGACTCTGATTATCTCTGAACCTTCAGCAGTCATGACAGTATCGACGACATTCAGGGATAACACTGCACTAATAATGCTAATATTCAGATCGTATGAAAACATAAAGTCTTCAAGTCACGAATGGCTGTTCATTCGACACCGAATAAGAGAGGGCGAGAATAGCAGAGGCGTTAATTTTTATCTGATTTTGTTGAGACGAGAGGGAATTTGAGAAAGAAAACCAGAATTGAAGAACAGGTGGGAACGACTTCCGGTCTTTAGAACAGGTTTACCAGGTTGCTATGCTTTAGATGAATTTCATCCATCGGTTTTGTTGGCGTTGCCTTGGCAATGGCCTTTACGACAACATTGAATTTAAAGGAGCATAATTTGGTGTGATACAAATTCGAACGTCCTCAATGTCTGATATAAATAGTAAGTGCAACACACAAAAAAATAGTCCCTTAGATGTCTATATCTTTAGTATAATAATGTGGAATTGCAATGGAAGTAAACTAGGTTAGACAAATGACAAGATAGACAATATATTTATTATTTTTGACAGAATTCATTCTTATCATCCTCATGTACATAATGCACTCAATTTTAGAATCAAGTGGCTTTTAGTAAATAATTATGAGATTTGACATTGCTTTCATTATTTTTTCTGAACATTTAATGATCAGAATAAAATACATCATTATAAAAGAATAACGAATCGAATTTTATACTGCGTATAAGCAAAACAAAAATGGGCCGAGTAAATCGTAGAGGGGTAGTGATATCGGGGATAGAAGATAAGAAGCTGGATTTTAAATAGTCTTTGTGATTTTCTTCTGAATTAGAGCATACTTTGAGGGAAAGGATGTTCATTGTGGTAATAAATCAAGAAGTGTTGTTAGATAATACCTACTTGGTTGTTATAAACAAATTCAACTTGTGAAATGCTAGCATCCAACGTGTGATTGTCTTTCCATTGCTTACATTATCTTGTTGTTATCGTTTCATCGCTTGACGTGATGAATGACCACCATCATCGTCGGCATGGTTTACCGGTCCCTGGTGATTCGATCTCACACCCGTCCCAACGAAGGCCAGGGTCCCTCGTGTAGCTACAACTGGACAAATATTGGCCGTCTGATTACTCAGCCAAAGTGTGCTGAGTTATTAGACCGATGAGGCATGGATTATAAGAGGTTTTAAATGAAGTACAAAATGTTTGAAGAATATAGTGGGTGGTGGGAGTATGAGATAAAGAAAAGAGAGTGAGAGAGAAAGAAATAGTGAAAAATATAAAAGAGGGTTTGAAATAAGGGAGATATGTTTTGGGAGAACGAGGGAGCCTGTATAATAAAGGGCGAAAATAAAGACATACAGAAAAAGTGACAGGATATCAATTAATTTTTACGTCTCTTGTACATAAAAAAAGAGGGGAAGGAAGAAATAAAGATATAAAAAAACGAGGGATATAATATATGTATATATATATATATATATATATGTATATCTGTGTGTGTGTGTGTGTGTGTGTGTGTGTAGAGGGAGAGAGAGAAAGAGAGGGGGAAGAAAAGAGGAAAAGAAAGAAAAGGATAGAAAGGTAGAGCTGAAAAAGAAGAAATTTAAGGAAAAAGAGCTGCCAGAAATAGGGCATTATGTTATAACTTTGTATAAATTTCTCCATGTATCTCAAATAATTGCTCCTTAAATGGGGCAAGGCATAAATCAACCTAAATCAACTAATCTAATAATATAATGACCTGTAGATTAGGATATTATGAATCATTTCATGCCCTTATTATTCCCATGTTAAGATAATACACACATTATTTCTGCATAAAAAAAAAGCGCTGGTGAAGACTGTTCTAATTTTTATCCACTCGAGAATCACTGTCAAAAGATCCTTCCAGTCAAATGTCTGTTTTAATATTAAGCAAAGCATTGGAGAATACAGCTGCACAAAATCCACATTTGGGTGAGGAGAATTCTGAAAAATAGAAAAGAATGATTTATAGCATTAACAAAATTCTTCCTTTGTAAATATTCATATCTACTCAAGATGGCATGTTGTGAAATGCTGGCCTAACAAAATTTGAGATCCAACAGTTTAAACACAGTTTTTACCAATTCTAATATGATAAAAGTATAATTATGGAATGTTGATAATCATTGGATATTAAGTTTCCTGGCGCGTCTCTCGATATATTGCAATATTTAGTTAACGCAATATGTTTATATCTTCTGAAGATGATATAATTTTTAATTTATTTTCTTTACGTATTGAAATTCATCGGAATGCAGCTATTAGCCATAGTAGAGATTACATAAAGATTACAATGATGATAATGACAATAAAAATAATGATACTAATGATGATGATGTTGATGATAACGATAATGATAATAAATGAATTAAAAATGAATGTGACTTTTAAGGCATTGCATATAGCCCGACACAATTAACTCGCCAGTTTACACAATGTTTTTACCTCGCACATATACAATCTCTTTTCCTCCATAATCATGTAGGGGTGGGGGGGGGGGTCGAATTTTCGAATTCCCTACTTGTAAGGCGTTGTATTGTTGGTTATATTTTGTTTTCTTCTTAGTAGCTATTAACTCTAATTATTTGACATTAATTTGGATCATCTGAAAACCACGGCCAACCTCAGAGAGACTGATTACCCATACAACTTAAAAACCCATTAGTATTACATCAATCGGTATTGACATTCCAACAAGGGTTCTTCCTTTGTCGAATAAAGAGATACAAAGTCAAGTGACGCTAGATTGCCTCAGACGTTCTTGAAAGACACTGGTTTTCCCTCATAGGGGAGAGAAACTTGTTCAGCCTTTCAGAAATTGTCTTTCTACTATTCTACTATAGCCCCGGGAACCTAATGATAATGATCATAATAATGATAATGATAATATTGAGAATAATAATAATGGTAATAATAATTACAATAATAATAATGATAAAATAATAATAATAATAGTAAATATTAATGATTATGATAATAGTATAACAATACTAATTATTATAAGAATAACAATGATAATAGTGATGGAAATATGATGATGACAACAATAACACTTTTTAAGCACTCAAGATAATTTGCAAGTTTACAGTGCATGGCTAAGCTATATTTTAATGTTCCATTTCCCCTATTGGAGCACCATATTATCCCCCTTTTCTAGCTTCCCCTCCTCAGAGGCTGTATTTTATTTATTTATTATTCATTCGGCACTTCAAACATATTTAAGATAATTTACAAAGCAATATCGAACATTACATAAAATGACATAAAAATCATACAGGTACGTGCAATATTTGATAGCAGTTTGCCCAGTGCATTAGTTGATCTAGTCGTTTTCTTCAGTCCAGTACTAAATATCGTTAATCCAACAACCAAAAGCCTAAATTCCTATCATTCATTGAAAGCAATGATGTGACAAAACAACTTTTTTTTATATGAGAAACTTATATCCGGATTACCTTTCCCACCTGTTTTGAACTTGTAAAATATTCAAATTGTCTCCACCCATTATTATTTTTAACTTTTGTATGGGCTCAAGGTTGTTTGAAGTTGATATTAATCTCTTGAACCCACTTTAATGATATTATGATAGATTGTAATTGCCTTCTCATTTCATCAGCTGTTCTTTCTTTTTGACATATTTTATATCGCCAGAAGGTTTTCTCTCACTTTAATCGTATTGTTCAACACACATTGTAATCAACTGGGAGTGTACAATCAATCGTTTTCTTTAATCATTAATCATCCTTAGGGTTTCATTCTTGAAACAAATAGATATACATATTAAGTGTATCATGGTTGGGAGAGAGGCAAGGAAAGAAGGAGAGGGGGAAGGAACGCACAAGAAGAGAGGGAGAGAGTTGAGAGGGAGAAACCGAGAAGGAAAAAAAGGCAAGGAGTAGAGAAATATGAAACAGCCGCCACATAAATAAAAATAAATAGTCAGAAAAAAGAGATTGACTGAATCAAAATATAAGTCACGCACACAAACATGTACTCTTATACATCCCATCGACTCACATACAGATAAACAGAAAAAGGCTCTCACAACTAACAAAGATTCCAAAGCTTGTTTTTATGTTATATAACAACATCAATAACTCGAACCCAATGTTCTTTTTCCAATTAAAGTCATATTTATCAAATACTTACTTCCAACGATCCAAAAACAATCTAATCAAATACAATTGAAAATGCACAATAATGCAATATAACATTATTTTATTTTGTAAATATCTGTGATCAGGCCTACTATACACTCTTTGCATAGGCCCTATAATTTTGCTTGAAGTTGTCAATACAACCCATTTTCTCATCGATGTCTATCTGACAAAAAATAAAAATGTAGCAACACCTATAGATTAAACAGGCATCACTTTAATAATTAGACATTAAAATATTCGTGGTAAATGATCTTAGTTCGATCAGATTGAACTACAGTGCGTATCAAAAAAAAGTTTACACTTTGAAAAAGCCCTGGGAATTAAAAAATATACAACATATGCGTAACTTTTCCACATATATTCTTCGGTTTGGGTCTCATCTATCCCATGAAAGTAAAAATTTTGACAGAATGTTATACTTGAGTGAGCACGGTCCATTTTTGTAAAGCTCGCATAAATCTGTTTGCGCAGAAATGCTCATTTTCACGCTGTGTCAAGGGGAAAGGGCGAAATTAAGCTTACCCTGCGAAACATTTCTCATACATTTCCCTTGCACTTATTGTCAATTGAAATAAAACGGATACATGCAAGCATTTTGTAACGATTTGCCACCAAAATCAAAATTTTAACACTTAGTAAGCACAACCTTTACCCTTTTTGTGCCTGCTGGATCTGAGGACATATTAACTAAATTTAAACAAAAGCTTATATCAGACATCTCCAACATTTTTTCACTAAGTTTTTATAACTTAAAGTGGGTTTACATTTCATTTTTCATTTAATACTTGTTTCTCCACACTTTTCCTAAGCTTGACAATGATTAACAAAATGAAAATCAAGCCTAAGCCACTTCATGAAAATCACAGCTCTGTGCAAAGCAAATATTGCCACGATGGCCTCAGTGTGTGGGGAGTGGGGTGCGGCGCAATGGCACTCTTCGAAGTGTTTTGGGAAAGGAAACAAGTTAAAAAAGGTAAAAGATATCTTCAAATCAATTTTACTAGCTAAATTCCATGTGTTCTTTATGATTAAGGTCTACTTTTATTCGCATAACTATTTCAAAGTTCTGCGCAAATCATTTTTCACTAACTTTTCAAAAGTAAGTGGTGCTCACTCAAGCAGAAATATTTTTTGACAGTTATATCGTCAATTGCTTAAATTGATCTGTACTAATGTTTAAATGTGGACAAATCTTCAGGATATTACAAGTGTATAATTTTACAGGACTTTTTCCAAGTGTAAACTTTTTTTTGATACGCACTGTATATCATGTATATCGAAAGATACATGTGTTATGAAATGAACATTATTGAAACCTGGAAATCTGATTAAGAAATAATTGGGTTGTAGGAGTGTGAAATGGTGTACCTCGAACAGATTCAAATATTACAGAGAAAGAGGGGGAGATGGAGAGGAGACACAGACAGAGAGAGAGAGAGAGAGAGAGAGGGGAAGGGGGAGGGGGGGGGGGGAGAGAAAAAACGGTTTCAAACCCTTTACGAATGCATGGGCTTGTTTTTTTTACTGGGGGAAGGCAAGACGCATACAAATTTCTGAAAAAAATCTCGAAAGTGAGGGAGCGAATTCGACTAAGCTTGTCATGGGGGCTCTTTTGGACTTTCTAAAATGATAATTGAAGAATTTCCTGCACAATTTTGGTGCATTTTGTGAGAATTTTAGTGCAAAAATAATAGTTTGATAAAAATTTATGGGGGGGGGGCAATGGCCCCACTGCCTACGGCCATGTACGAAAGACAGAGATTGTGAGCACAAAAACAGAGAAAGATAAAGAACCAGGCTGAAAGAAAGAAGGAGGGACAGAGAGAGAGAGAGAGAGAGAGAGAGAGAGAGAGAGAGAGAGAGAGAGAGAGTGAGGGTGAGAGAGATCACAAAAGGGTTAAATCAGCATGGACTGTACAAAGTAGTAGTAGGCTATAGTAGTATAAAATCGATCTCAGCAAAATGCATTTTTTAAAGTTGAAGAAAAACATCTTCTCTCCTGCTCCCTATATTTTTGCCTCTTTTCTTCATCTTCTCTTCTCCTTTTCCGACCGAAAACACATCTACCAGATCCCGATGGGGAGTAATGGTAGAGTCATGGCATCCCTTGAGACAACGCCTATGAAAGAAAGGCAGACACCATTTTGGTAAGTCGCGGTAATGTTTTCAGAACAAGGCATAATTGTATTACTAACGCCCAACACTCTTCGCTCTTGTATAACGGTGACAGAGAATATGATTACACCGCGTTTTAGCTTCTTAATCTGTGTTAGCCGCCGTCAATGTGTTATGCATATTATTTGGATGCACAGCGACATGTATCGGGATACGTTAATAGACGGGGAATATAAAACAGATATATAATATACGTGTAACAGAAGAAAGAGTTTTTTTTACAACAAAGTGCCAGAGAAGGCGAAAAGTACATGATTACCATTGGCACCAAATTACATCCTTGGGGAACGCCATCGATGTGAAAAAGATGGAAATAGCTTGAGATATGTTGGCGGGCAATATCTGTCATTTTGATAAAACTTAGGGGGGGGGGGGTGAATGCAAAGGGATTTTTATCCAAATAAGAGGGCCAGGATAATAGAAGTATTTTCAGAAAGATGAAATATTCGGTAGCGCGAGATCCGATTATAAACATTTTAAGAACGGATGCTCGGTTTCTCTCTCATTACATCGTTCTGAACTACTAATAATGTATGATACTCTTTCATTCTCATTGTATGTTTCCCACTGAATATTATAATATGCTCTCAAAATTATTTGCTATCAATGTAGATAAAGAAGTTAAAAGGGAGATTTTGTTATTATCCTATTCAGATGAGTGCTATAATCAGAAATTAACACGCCACAGAAATCTCTGTAGAAAATGATTTTTCTAATAGTATCTCACGCCATCTCTGCTTCTTCAACATTTCATTTCATTGTGAAAAGTGGAAGAGAACATAAATCAGAAAAAGGAGAATTCTAACTTTGTGCATAACCGCATCTTGTATAGCAATACGTCTTTTTCCAAACGTATCAATATTTCTTCGCTCGCAGATGGTAGCGAGAAACTTCCAAAGTTTTAAGCTATAATATTAACCAACAGGGAATAAATCATTTCAGTAGCTTTGCAGACTACCGAATCTTAATTTTCATATCAATCTCATTTGGTATAATCAACTCCCTCCAGTAAGTAATATACATTTCCTTTGGACAACACCAGCTAATTTCATGACATCATTTCACATTCCCAGTTTTATTTTTTTAGGATATGATTTGAAATCATATTCATTCATAAAATGTCCCCTCACTTACAGAGTGCATATCAACATATCAAACCCCTTCACTATAGGCATCAAAATGGATCCCCATCCCTTCTTTTCTGTCACCCATTTTCTTGTCATTTTTGTCAGTGGTTTGAATAATAACAAGCATCACGTTAAGGCGTAATTTGATACCTTACCAAATGGACTCAATGATCCACTGTGGGTTCGTCTGCCAATCAATAAACTCCCTACTTCTCTCCCTATCCCACCGCTGCCACCGTTCTGAAGTTCGCCTAGAAATCACCCGGGTCAGGAGCGAGCACGCTTCGGGGATCAGCGAAGCCCGATGACTCTAGTCTCACCACATACAGACCTTGTGGTGAAATTTCCATTGATTCCCACGCGTCCCGTCAAGGTGCTGAGAGAAATAATAACTGAAAAAGCATAGGTGGTTCATTGCTCTCTGTTTTGTTCATTATATTCTTCTAGGAAATATCTCAATCAAACTAGGTCTACAAAATGAATTCACCATGACTCATACTATCGTATGTAATATTAGATTATGAAACAGACACCTATATCATGCCTGTACATGTCCAAGACAGGCTAGTAATGACTTTTTGTTGATTATTTGTGCTCAATATGCCCCCCCATTTCCACCATTTTCTGATGAAATAAATACAAAAGAAAAACACTGTCTTTTTTACATCAAAGAATATTTGATTACGTCATGCAGCTCAATATAAAGACATCAAACATTACAGCATTATATAATCCTCGATTTATGTTAACAACATTAATGTGTCTGAAACATCCGTTAAATCAACGTCATAAAGTTTCACTTTTCAGTCATCCATTTCAAACAAATAATATGTCCACATGTTAAGCACATAGCTTCCTAGCTATTTTTGTACTGTAAATCAAACCATAGATAATGGTGCATGATCTAGTTTCCTAGTCCTTATTTTCAGGTCGTTATTGTTTTGCTTCCTTGCGTTCGTATTTCGCGACCTACTTTCGAAATAAATGGGGCTCAGTTTGCTTCAATCATTTAGGTGTATCTTTGCGAATAGGACTACGGGCTAAAAGGATCGCACAAGTCATCGTGTTGCAGTAAAATGTTTTTTATTGGTGAAATATTGGTACGAGTTTTTTTTATTTACTCCGAATTTGTGGCTTGCAGTGATTTTCAGCCCCCTATTATGTTCACTGGGGTTGGAAAAAAGGGCTTGCGTAATCTATGAAGAACTATGAGAATATTTTCCCCTTCATCTAACACGATAGGAAAATTATCTTTATATTGCGTTTATGTGTTCCTCGTCCATTTTTGTCTCTAATTTGACCATAGTGAATTGAACAATAATGACTTGACTTTTCTTTACTTGGCTTAATTTATTATTTTGTAGTGTTCAAATCATAAAAGAAAACACTATATAGTGTTGAAAGGTAAGAGAAAATGCGTCCACATATATTAATGTAAATTGCTGACATAATCTGGCAATGAGACTCAGTGGCATAATACGGCACCCCTTTATGTTTCATTCATTCTCTCTCTCTTCCTCTTTATCTCCATTCCTTTCTCCATGTTCACCCAGTCCCACCCCCTTTGTACTATTTAGATGCATTGAGGGGCCTAACACAATGTGTGACCTTTTATCGATTAACTCTCTCCCAGATCATTGCGTATATTTGGCAAAATTTATTTAGCGGAAATGGGGTAAGGGGCTGGGGGCGATGAGACCCAATTCTATTTGGGCGTACGGCGACTAGAATAATATTTGTGCATCGAGAGTTTTTAGAAGAAACGAATAAAGGAAGCACGGTTTGGCTTGCTTGGGCCAACGCACTCTTGGATTGAAGTGTTACAACAGGGGGCCTTAAGCAAACTTACGAGATGAGGGGTAGCTGGAAGATAGATAAGAGTGTGTGTGTGTGTGAGAGAGAGAGAGAGAGAGGGGGTGGGTGGAGCAGACGTGGGAGGGCTAGGAGGAGGCGAAACTCTGAGGGGTGATATATCATATATATATATATATATATATATATTATATACAATACACAGTGCACGTGAACTATCTCGACCGAGCTCCCCCATAAAAATGATCTCTGAACAAGTAATCAACTCTGTCATAATTGAGATATGTAAATGTTTAAAAATTGATTTAACACACACTAAAATAATCAAAAACTTTGCTGTGAAAATATAATGATGTAATGAAATCTGTACGACATAATTTCCTGTGATTTGGAATTCCACCCTGAAGATGTAACTAGAAATATATAAATCAGTTATTTCTGCACCCAAAAGAGTTTTATTCCCAAAAGAATCTGTTTTTTTTTATTTACTACTTTCCCTTATCCGCTGATATTGATTAAAGATATTGTTTAACTTCGTGAGCAGCCGATTAAAAAAATTATCAAACCAAGATGAAACATGTGTACAAGTGCATGTATAGAACTAATAAACCCTGAAAACAACCATTATTGAGAATGAAAAGCTAAAACTACAAGGCAAACCCCGATTTTGTAAATAGGCGTCTTATACACGCCTAAATAGTACACATAAGTGTATGGGATGAAATTAAGATGGTGTTTACGGTCACTTTATATTTCAATTTTTGAAGCACTAAATAATTATTTTCGAACGCAATTTTTTCTGGGCTTCATTTTTGTAACATATCACAGACACAGGTGACAAGTGTGACCTTCTAGCTCAGATTTTTTAAAAGTCAAACCAATGTTAACCAATCAATTTAATATATTAGATGATGCTGTTATCTTATATTAATTAAATCATATCTATTAAAACCTGATAATTGATTTCATTTTTAAAGATTTTTTTTTATAATTTAATTTCCATGCATTTAGCTCCTTACGAATTATAACTATATAGTCGAATGTCAATTTTTTCAACATGTAAACATGTTTTACAATATAAATTCAAAATTAACCACATTAATATTACCGGAAGAGTACAGTTTAAAAGTTTTCTGATATTTATCCACTGAATATTATAAGGGGTGATATCAGACATGAAGTTGAAACTCAGCGACATACTTGGCGGGAACGATACAAGAGAAACCAATTTGTATTAAGACTGACTTGAAGTTAAAATCATATTAGATACCAGAACCTTATAAAACTACCTTAACTGTGTAAGGTGTGAACATCTCTGAATTCCTGTTGTGAGTGGAAGATTTAACTTAATAAATCGATCAGAACGTTATTGTACAACCTGTAATCAAAGAAAATCGGTGATTAATATCATTATTTTGTATAAATATTCTACGATGAATTAATTATTTAATACTGGTAATGTCAAAGATTTAACAAATTTAGAAAAAATGTATGATTATAATGCTTCACTTTAGTTCGAAGTCGTTAAGTTGATTCATTTTGTCCATTGTATCATTATAGCAAAAAACCTCTATACGACAGACACGATTTTATGCATGCAATGTCTAACGTTTATTTTCATTTTAATTCATTTTCATTATTTATCATTGTTTTTTATTTAATGTGTATAAGTTAGTTTGTACAAGACATAAATTTTCGGACCTTGTGAGAATGTTTTTTTGTGTGAATGACTACCTTTTTGTCAATTCATGTTCTCATTTACATATTCATTTATTGATTTCTTCATACATTATTTATAGTTGTTACTGAATCTAAATTATTGTATTAAAGATCTGTATATGAATATGTAAATATTCAAATGTTTGTTTTTATTCTAAATGTAAGCTTGTGGTTTTCTCCAATACTCATTTCGAGTGACGTGAGGATATATAAATATCATTGTCATTATGTACGCGATGAAATAAACGTAATCATGTTAACAAACCTGCATAGTACATGTTTTTTTTACTAAAATATAAAAGTGAGAATACGGGCTTAAGTAAACTAAAATTCAATAAAAGTTGGGACGGACTTGGTCTTTGGGTTATAAGCAAGATGTGATCATTTAGACCATCCTGGCTGTTTTTACTTTCTGATATTTTATTGTACTCTTGAATTATCAAAAGATTATCATTTCAATATATTGTACTGAGCTCTAATCTATGTATTCCACTTTTAGCGTTTAATACATGAAAGACGTATCTAAGGACTTTACAGATCGTGTAGGTATATATATTTACATTTTTCCACAAAACAAAGATACGTTGCAATGAATCTCAGGCAGACATCATGCTGAGAGACTTTTAGCATCTATCGATTTAGCAGCATTAGGTAAATGATACCTAAAACAGACGTCTTCAATCTCAGTGAAAGGATTTTAAAGGTATAGTGTATGATTGGTTGATCTCAGACAAGGGCAATGAATCAATTTTGAAATTATTACATTCATTAAATACCTATATTATTGCTCTATTTTATCACGGAAAAGAAACTTGCATAACTTTTATATTTTCATGATATTGAGGGGTGAAACATATATTATAACAAATATCGGTTAATCGATATAAGTTTGAACTTTCTTATTGACGCCCTCTCGGGTTAAAAAATAAATTGATATTAGAACACCGTTCGAATCATGCATATTCATTACGACTCATGCATATTGATGAAATACGTCATGGCGCATGCGCAGTATCAAGAAATCCCCGTATCAACAAAGTGCAGTACTCTGTGTGTGTAGCTGAGTAGAAAGCAAACATCGAACGGTGCGTGCAAGCTCAATGAGCCGATATGCTAGGCGGCTAGCGACATGCTTGCGCTCTGCATTAGTTTCAGATATAATCCACTATTTGCGATAGCACACACAGGATAAGAATACTATATTGAGCTATATCCATAAATGTATCGTACGCGTGAAAAAGGATTCAGACACGTTGATTATCTGACGTGAATGACGAAGCAAAGGATTGCCCAATACGGCTTACTTTCGGACTCTTACGTCATGAATCTGAAAGTACTCCAAGACTAAAAGAGATACGAGAATC
Organism: Lytechinus pictus; assembly: GCF_037042905.1. Lineage (NCBI taxonomy): Eukaryota > Metazoa > Echinodermata > Echinoidea > Temnopleuroida > Toxopneustidae > Lytechinus > Lytechinus pictus. The sequence continues at coordinate 2,658,060 of NC_087255.1, read as the reverse complement.
CCAGAGATGGGCAAGGGCCGAGTTCCGAGTTTGATCTTTATTCATGTGGATTGTAGCTCTTTTATGCACCTTTCCCTTCATGTATAGCTTGGCGTGATACATATACGGGAACTACAGCGAGGCGCTATAGCGCAGCTCACTGTATGTATACTCTATACTCTGTATACTGACTCCCTGGCCCTCCCCAAAGGAAAGGGGGAGGGAGGAGAGAGAAGAAAGAAAGAAGTGGATTGGTGAAAGAGAATCAGGAGAGCCATCATAAAGGGATATGGATACAACATACCCTAATTTGATATTTTGGTGTTTTTTTATCTTTCCTGAATGTTTCAGTCAGTTTCAGATTATTTAGATCCACTCGCAAAGTACAGAGGAGAAATTGGAAAAAAAAGTTAGACCAAAAATATTTAAAACTCTAAACAGACGGCCACCACCATTCTGTCTACAGCCAAGCATGAAGGGAAAGGGCGAAGAGAAAAACGATTACTTTCAGAGCAGGTTCTACGATATAAAACAGGGTTTGTTTAATACGGGGTTAAATATAGGCCTATAGTAAAACATAACGAAGATGCAATCATATAGGCCTATAGTAAAACATAACGAATATGCAACCCCAATGCGGGGTTAAATATAGGCCTATAGTAAAACATAACGAAGATACAATCCCAATGCAACACTTGACTACTCTTCGTTTGTTTAGATTGAACTCGCGAGGTCAAAAGGTGAGCTGAGAAACCTGTTGATGCGAAGTACGTACGTGTAGTCTACATTGTGTAGACCGTGATAGCATGAATGTGACAAACGTACGCATCAAGTTGCTAATTTCTGTTATTTCTGTTGCCGAGGTTTTTACCTGACTGCTAAGAAAGCACGAATGCCTGTGAGCAAGCAACCAGGGGACCAACGGCTCAAGGTCGAACAAGCAGAGTAATGGCGTCATGAGTCAAAAAATGAGGGGGGGCAGACATGACGTCAGGGGCGTCAGGGACAAGATTTCTGGGAAAACTCTTATTTTTGCATCCACACAAGAAAGCTTGCATCGAGATATGGAAAAATGAGAAGTTGAGTATTGCGCGGTGCACGTGCTTCAGAGTTGTGATTTCCAGGGCCGACCAGCATGTAGAGTCTTACAACAGAACTTTACAAGGCACGCCGTGGGGCAAAGTGCAACAACGTATGTGAAAGAAGACTAAGCAAACCTGGAGAAGCAGCAAGGTGCAACATGTACAAGGGAATTGTGCATGTACATTACGTCTGCTTTGAAATGTGTACATGGGTCGCCGAGTTTTTATGTAGTATGGGGAGGGGGTGGGGGTAGCCTATAATGATATAGTAGGGCGCTTTATACTTTATACAATCATGGACCTATTACGTCCATGCTATAATCAAACCATCAGCACGACCGGTGGATGGATGACTGAAAGAATGGATGGATAGGCATATATAAATGGATCATCCAATTGATGTATTTTCCCAAGAAATGGATGGTCAAAGAGAAATGGATACAAATGATGCAGCAATAGATAGGGGCACCCCATGGGAGATCAACTTGCTACCCCTTCATAGACAGTAAACAAGTAGAAAGAATTGATAAAAAGATGAAATTTTATAGCAACAAATGAGAGGAAGAAAGGCCTCCGGGAAAGGCCTATACGCATACAGAGTGTGCACGAGCAGTTCAACCGTTGAAAAAATGTGAATGACTGCGACATGAGCAGGACAAAGACATTACTTGCATCCGGGACTTGCATCTTGATTGGCATAACATTTTAGACTTATTTATCAATGGAATTGTAACTCCCATTTCCCTGCTATAACTATAGGAAAAACGAATGATAACTGTTGTTTTATAGACGTGGAAATTTATGCTTCATATTAGGACCAAAGAGATTCTGGCGTACGTGTCAATATTTCAAAACTCATGCGGGAAAATAATATAATCATTTTTTATGATTGAAAAAAAAGTGCCAAGTTCACACTGTCACGATTTTTTTTTTTGGTGGCGGTGCTGAGGAAAATTTGACAAAGCAAAAGAAAAACATTAAAAAAGGTTCCAATACAAAATGTTGGTAATTTTCCTACATTTATCCAATTCGACACCTATACCAGAATTCCAGGGGGAGCTGCCTACATGGAAAATAATGCACGCCGCACCCCATTGTAAAATCTTGGGGGTGCTTTGCACCCCCGGTTCCAAGGGCCTTAATTATAATCGCGGAATAATTAATCGTATCAGATCAGTCGAGGCGATCGTATTGATCGTATAAATAGTTGGAATGGTTCAACTATGTGGTGATGTGGCTTTTTTTGCAGGATTTTTTTGCATTTATTGGAATAATATACAAAACAAATTTACAATGCTTGAGACATGATCATAATACAAGTGACAATCGTATATGTAGTGACTGGAGAAATACAATATATAAAAAAATATATATATAATGAGTAAAATGCATAGGCAAACTATATACAGTAAGCAAATATGTGCTTGAAGCATATAGCAGCCAAAATAAAAATGAAATTTCGAAACGAGACAAAAATAAAATTGTTATTTTGGGACAAGCCCCATCTCGCGAGGTTTAATGGGTATACGCTTTTTCTGATCATGGACCCTGATGTACTTAATTTATGATGATGTAATTAATGCACATGTGCTGCCGATGAAAATATAATATTTTGCCTTTATGGGTTTTTTACAACTCCAGGGGGATCAATGAGAATACAGTAATAGTTCTGAATACGCACTGAGAGAAGTGAAGGCCGGGGGGGGGGGCACTTCCATTGACGAGTGGATACCATGCGCGACCATGGGGTCTCGAAAAGCACCCAAACACGTATTTTCCATATTCTCAAACTGCACCCCTTAACAAGTATTGGCGTCTCAAACCGACCCTTAACAAGTATTGGAAACAAAACGATACTCTTGGCAAGTATTCCCGAAATGAACCCCTAAACAAGTACAGCGATATTTTATTGTTATGTCGGGTCCGTCGGTCGTTGGTTTTACCTTTACACATCATTATTTTGGTTTAGTACGGCCCCATGCACCTTCCACAACTCGCGCAAGTCGGACTCTAAACACGTAGTGTTGGGGCAAAAAGGACATCCTTTATAAAACATTTTAATTTTGTTTCATCATCCCCGAAAATATTACCCTAAACACGTAGCTTTCCTAGCAACATAGATACCCTTTTTTAAATATTTTTGTGTTTTTGACAAAAATACATCCTTTTTACGTGTTTTTGGGGTCGCGCATGGTATCCACTCGTCAATGTAAGAGCCCCCCCCCCCCCCCCCGCGGAGTGAAGGCAAAGCGGTCATGGAGCATGCAAGCAAACGAGTAATTATAATTCCTTGAATAGTCATACCATAATAAAGTTGGAGAGGATAATATTGAAATAAATAGAAAAATAACATTAAAAAATGCGAACATATATAAGGAATACACACAACCCCCAACCCAAGGCTAGGAATTGTGTAAACATCGAAAAATACAGAAAGATGTTAGGAACCTTGCTTGAACTATTGGCGTAAATAATAAACGTAAAATATATGAATTAAGGGGCCAGATATATGTGTCGGGCACAAATCATTTTTTATCGGTGATAGATTTTGACATAATATTCAGATATTAGTTCCCCTTCTCGCTTTCTTTTTGTATTGGCCGTGACAAATTTGGGAATCCATATAGCCCCAATCCTTCCCCATTATTTTGAACGCCACTGATTTCAACTGGATATCGTCAAAAAATATTGATTGATTGATTTTATTTCGCAAGTCACCATAATATATATACAGTAGCATTAAAAACAACAGGCTTACACAGGATGACCCACGAAAGCTCTAAAGCTATTTTCCAGTGGGGAAATAGGCTTTACCTTGTAAATAAATATTACCTTGGAAATAAGCTTTACCTTGTAAATAAATATTTACAAGGTAGTCAAACTGACAGCAGATGCAGCGTGTAAACACAGTATGAATTTCATTACATGATAATAATAAAATGATAATTACGTAATGTCATGGGTGGTGAAACAATGATGGGACGTTTTGTAATTCGCTACGCAGGCTTTTGATAGTAAAGCTGATGAAATACAGGGTTGAAAGTAAAATAATGAGAAAGACTGAAATGAAACGATCTATTCAAAATATAAATTCCATGAAAGAGAAGCGATTCAAACAGAGTATGATATTGCGTTTACATTCCCTTTGATTCATATTATTTTGATTCCCTTTCAACAATCTACTTCTTTCTTTATTTCTTCTCTCTCCTCCATGCCCCCCTTCCCTTTCTTGGGGCGGCGGGGATGGGGGGGGGGGTATCGGATATGAGAAAGCCTGCAGTTTAGGTGTTATGGCACACTCGGACAAGTTCAATTTAGTGGCCTAGTAGGTCCATTGGTAAATTGCCAAGTCGTCGACTGCCAAGTGCCAACTTGCACTCACCACATGGTCTGATTTAATTTAGTCCATATCCATTCCGTCCATCAATATTTCGTCGAACAACTATTTGGTCCAGTATCCAATTCATTTTCATTCATTTTGCACAATAGCACGTTGTCCAATTAGACCAAATGGTATATGGACTGAATGGCTATTGGACCAACTGGTTACTAGACGATAGTGGATGAACATAATTATGGTAGACTTTAATGATAGTAGGCGAGTTGGCAATTTGACGATTTGGCATCAGACGAAATGGAAGTAAACTGATCCATGGACTTATATAGTATCACACCGGTATAGATAAAGAGGTACAAAAGTGGAAACGATGCCCGACGGACATGCGCATATCCAGGATTTTGCACCACGAGGGGGTCACTATTTTTGCGCCCCTGTGAACTTTTCGGAAAATTGCACCCCGACCCGACCACTCAGGCAATCAAAGTGCCTAAATGCATTTTGAATTGTCTTATTCCACAACCACGTGAAAAAGGCAATCGAAGACCATTTTTTTTAATGTGTCCATAGTGTGTCCATGTAAAAAAAGATCAAAGTTGTATCCACTTCTTGAAAAGAATAAATGCGACCAGAAAGCATAGAATTTTTAAGCGTTTTGGGGTTTCAATTTAGTTCAACTTTTCATCAGAGTGGTAGACCATACTAAAATTATGTGCGGGAGCTGTAATTTCTTAACCGGGGCTAGATCCAGCTTTCGCCAATAGGGGAGGGGGATATTTTCATCTGTTTTCCGATCAAACATTCTACGCTTTTTGCAACCGTGAACATGATATGTATATGAATTATTTAAACAATTATTATTGATACGAGCGCGAAACGTGAGCTGAATTTTTTTTATATTCTGACCTAAAATTTGAGGGGAAAAAAATCTATGAGCACTTTTGGCAATCAAGAACAGGATGAGTATCTATCAACATTTTATGCGATCACGAAGTGCGAACTGACAATTTTTGAATTCCCAATCCAACACTGGACATCATAAGCACTTTTTATAACCATGAACAGGATGAGTATATAGCTAAATAATTAATGCGAGCGCTAAGCGCGAGTTCATATTTTTTTAATATTCTGACCTCGTAAATTTGTGCGAGTGCGAAGCGCGAGCTTAAAAAGTGATTGATATTTTGACCTAAAATGTGGACATTCTAAGCACTTTTGGTAATCATGAACAGGATTGTCATCTAACTAAACATTGATGCGTCCGCAAAGAGCGAGATGAAATTTTTTTCATATTCTTACCTAAAATTTGGACATTTGAGTAAGCATTTTCGGTTATCATGAAAAGGATGATCAGTAACAAAACAGTTTATGCGAGCGCGAAGCGCGAGCTGAATAAAAATCTATATATTTTGATACAAAGTCAGACATTCTAAGCACTTATCTTACCATGAACAGGATCGCCACCTTACTAAACAATTAATGCGAAGAGTAGGATGAATTTGTTTTTATATTCTGATCTAAAATTAGGACTTTCTAGGCACTTTTGGTAATCATGAACATGATTGGTAATTGATGGGAGCAAACATGAGTTTGGCACCCCCTCCCCTCCCTAGGTAAATTGAACCTGAATTTGATGCACCGAGACAAATATCAAATTGGCGTGTGGTGAATATCCATTCGGCATCCCCTAGGTTGAACATCAATTCGGCGCCCCTATATGTCAAACAGCAACTCGACAACCGTATATAGAAAAAAATTATTCGGCGCCCCATCCCCAAGGTTAAACATCATTTCGGTGCCCCTATGTTGAACATCTATACGGCGCCCCGAGGTAAAACATTAATTCGCCCCCCCCCCCTAGGATGAAGATCAATTTGGCACATCCTAGGTCGAACATCAATTCGGCGCCCCTAAGCAAAACATAAATTCGGCACCCGCTATATACATACTCTAGGTTGAACATCAATTCGGCGCATCCACCCCCCCCCCTCCCATGTCAAACAGCAATTCGTCAACCCCTTTTCTTTCCTTCCCTTTTCTCCCTATTTTGGCGCCCCCGAATACGCGCATGGTAGAGCTACGGATATAGAGAAATAAGGACAAAGATGTAATGAAAATATAAAAACTCTTGAAATACTTTACGTTTTCTAGGCAAACAAGAATCCAAACTCCAAAGCGTTTAATAACGTCCGGCTGAATAGACCTCCATTTGCATCCTGTTTGATATGCTTTCCTGTAAGTTCCATTGTGGGCAAAATAAAGGGCAAAAGTAAGTCTGCTTTCTTTGAGAGGGTGTAAATGATGATATATTCAAATACCAGCGAGTGCCATAGGTGACGGAATCATAGGCGACGGAACGTATTTTCAATTTTTTTTTTTTTTTTTTTTTTTGGGGGGGGGGGACAAAGCGAAAAAAGGCACATATATGCAAAAAATTGCATTTTTTATGCAAACTTATATTTTCACCATGAGATTATCATCTGTGTTAAGTAGTTGTGCGTTTTGTAGTAATTAAATTGAGCAAAACCTTTTTAAAGTCTTTTCTGATTGATAAAATATCTATTTAGGCTTTATTTTTCCGGGAGCGAGCGTAGCAAGCAAGCAGTTTGAACATTTTCAAATCTGAAGTTGTGAAACTCGCCGCTTTTTGGTCAAATCGCGCAAATTATTGTTAAAAGAGCATTCTTGCGAGGTGTTAAGAGCGCAAATCGCGAGCTATAAATTCTAGACATTGCTTGTACTAACATGACTAATAAGACATGAAAATCAAACATTCCGAGCAATTTTGTTATGAAAAAGATGTGCATCTAATTGAAGAATGGACGCGAGCGCGATATTCCAACCAGAAAACTGGACATTCTAAGCACTTTTTTAACCCAAGAACTTAATTGTGTGTCTTAATAAATAATAATTGATGCGAAGCGCGGCGAGCCGAAAATTTGTAATATTTCAACCTGAAAACTGGATATTCTAAGCAGTTTGAAACCAAGAACATAATGTGTACCTTTGATGCGAGCGGAAAGCGCGAGCTGAAGATTTGTGACATTTAAACCTGAAAATTGAACATTATAAGCACAAGTTGTAACCAAAACAAAGTGAGTGCCTTCCTAAAAAATAAATGATGTGGGCGCGAAGCGCGAGCCAAAAATTTTGTGATTTCCAACCTAAAATGTATCGTTTGACTTCAAAAAGGGTATTTTATTTTGAAAAGGGACATTCATGTACATCATTTTGAAATAAGTGCACTCTCCATTTAAAAAAGGCATTTTTTCCTACTGGGATTTTTTTATGTAGGGGGTTAAGTGCCCCTGCCGCCCCCGGTTCCGCCGCCCCTGCTGCTAATATAGCCTCGGGTTATAATTTTTATCTAAGTTCAAACTGGTATTAACAAAAATATGTTGGTATGACTGCATTTTATAACGATGGTTTTCTTTAAAATATATATTTTTTACCATTTCGATCCATCACATTTTTGCATTTTTTTGTCCGTCGATATGCCCAGCGCTGAGAGGTCATGCCAAAACGTGATTTTGCATGAAGTACATTCTCTGAACCATCATCGGAACTTCGGAATCACACAGAGATGGAAGACCCCTTCCCCCAAATAGTTCCGCCTAGCTGTATGTCCTCGAATATATATATATATATTTAATAAGACATCAGAAATGCGAAACACAAATTCACGAGTAATGCAGTTTTTGCAATAAAATTTGCAATTTTATTATATATATATCACCATGATAAGTACGTAATTTTATTATCCGAGCACATGCAGCGGACCGAGGAGGAGTGGGTGGAGGGAGAGGCACCTAGGAGACGTCATACTTGTTCTTGTTCAGTATACTACCATAACAAGTTGAAAAGAAAAATGCAAAGAGAAACTTGGAGGGGGATCGATGTTACATGGTTATAACATACAGACCTACGCACCGGTATCATAGGCGGATCCAGGAGGCCGACGTTACGCCCCCCCCCCCGATATTGGCGGCGCAAAGTAATATGAACGAAAGCAGAGGGGGGGGGGCAAAATATAAGAGGAAGAATGAATAAAAAAAGGTGAGGGGAATTCAGACTTGGGGAGGGGTGGGAGCCAATCATGTCACTACACATGTATAAAAACAATTTAGCCCGCGCTTTGTGTTCGCATTGCCTGTTCGATGGAACATCTATCATCTATACCAATTCATTTATTGATTTATTCATTCAGTCATGGTTAAACAGGTTCACAAGTTCAGAGTTATTAGTATATAAAATCATAGTAACAAGTACAATGACAAGGTATAATTCATATCGAAATAGTATGAGACATAAAGAAATATTAACTGATCAATGTAATACAAAACACGGAAACATTGTTGAAGGGCTTATAGTAAAACGAACAAGGGAACTAAATAGGCCTTTACTTATTCAAATTTTTGAGCACCTTATCCGTCAGTGTGCATCTTGTTTAATGATCATATTGCTCAGATCAATTTTCAGGACACAATACACAGTCCGAAAATAATACCTCACGCTCGCATTTTTTATAGGGTTTAGTACTGTTACGACTATAGATTCCAACAAAAACTAGCTTTGAGCTGCCGATCGATCGGGAAAAATGTGGATGAAAATATTGTTCACCCCGGCCCCGTTATTAGTGAAAGCTGGATCCGCCCCAGAATATATTGTTTAAAAAAAAAGGCATAGGCCACGCGGTATTTGTCATTTTTTAGTGATAAATACATTGAGGCAGTATATTGACAAATAATCACTGGAAGAGAAAGAGCATCTTATAGGCCTATATAACGCACAAAGCAAAATAATGAAGAATGGCGGCAAAGCTAGTTCAATACAAAATGATTTCCTTTTCCTTTAAAAAAAATGTTACAACACGTTATAATAATGAACAAATCAAAATACAGAACCTGAAGAAATTGATAACAATTCAGTGAATCGGAATCGAAACAAAAATGCGTATGTAAATATAATTATAAAATAGAAATAAAAAACGGGGAAAAAATAAGAATAGCCCTTTCACAAGCAACCATAATTCTCCCTCCCTTCATACCCTGGACAAGTAAAGAAAAAAAAATACAGCTAGAGAAACGAAGCAAAGATGAAAAGCAAGGAAAGGGAAGGAAGCCGTCTCTCGGTACCTGGTACTCTGCCCAGATATCAAGATGTACGTAGGACCTATTCTCCGCGATTTGAAAAACAACGTGCATAACATCACAATTATTATGATGGTCATTTAAAAAAGTTCCTTGGTTGTTTCCAAGTTATTTAATTTATCGAGGGACTGCGCGAATGCACACGCTCCTACAGGATATGAATGAAAAAGTCGCAAACAGACTCCGCCGTTCAATCCGATACTGTACTGTATAGCCGGTATACAGATCGGCACGTGAGACAAGCGCAGAGGCGATGGATATGAATATTCATGAGCAGGTATTGATGTCATTTGGTCTCAAGGTGGCGCTCTTCATTTTTTATATCAATTTCAAAATCTGCATCAAAAGAAAGCTCACTTGGCAAAATTTATCTTCTTTATATATTTTTTTGAGAATAAAAACAGTTCTTTTGGCCAATGCAATACATTTTATGGACTCAGAACTTGTTTATGAGTATTTTGAAAAGCGAAGAGTGAAATCTAAAAGAAGGTTTTGAAATAAACCAATGTCACAATTTACCTTTAAGAGTGTGTAATAGAGTGTTTACAAGGAAACTTTTAAACTTATAACTCCTCGTACAATACGACCCCCAAACCAAAACCTCACTTATTATTTGGACACGGTCTTGAGGCGAATATAAGATTGAAATTGAACCTAAATGTAAGTTCAATTCATCCGGGATAAACATTAGATGCAGCAGTCAGGATTCCGGCGACTCGAGCAACAAGGTTCAATAAATGCGACGGCACGAACTCCGCGTAAAGTATTATCGGGGAAAACTGAGACATTTCAACCTGTGAAGAAAAAAAATCAAAGAAAGTAAACGATGTCGACGTTGCGCCTGGGCTCGAATTGGTTGTCGACATCCAATGTGCATACACGTTTCTAGAATGATGGGAAAACAGTTTGCGAGAGGGATTCCGTCGTTATGCAAGGCAGCTGCTCCCCAAACTATGATCATGTTATCCGAAAATCAATGAGAGGGCACCCCGGTCGCACGGGGAAACTGTTCATTTACTCGAATTTTATTCAACAATTAAAGGTCATACCGACGTCGATTCTAGTACACTATCCGCGAAAGCTTACCACCACCCTAAAATTCATTAAATATTCGGGTACATTATGAATTGTAATATAAACAATTATCTTTGTATACACTTTGAATACAGCGATTATGAATAAAATACGATTGAATTCTTTCGAAACATAATTAGAATGATACATACATGTATTATGTTTTCATAAAGTGACCATTGACTACAATCGTATGTGACAACAACTCTGTCATGTATAAGTAACTGAATATAAATAGATACTACAAACTGTATACAAATGTTATGTCTTATCACAAAGGTCCTCACTAAATGATTCTTTGCCCTTAGCCATCATGCATAAAACCAACTTTTAAGTAAAATACTTTATCAATGTCTGAAAAGCTTTACAAATACTTCAACTTCTAGACCATTGTCGTATCATTATAGTCTCAGTGTCTTTCTGAATATAATCATTGATCTAAGATGAATAGAATCTTGAAACGCGATACAGCTTCAAAACGTTCGATTGCATTAGCTGTTTTGGAAAATCGATTTCTTTTTTTGGCTGAAATAAACATCAAAGGAAATGTGAGCGCCAAATAAATTTTCAGTGAGAATCGAAAATCATGTTTGATCATTCATGAGAAGGAAAAACATGATAATTGTAATTTTTATTTACAGATGTTCATTGATCAATAGCTTGGTTCATTCACCCCTATACCTTCTCTCCTCTCGGTTCTACCTCTCGTAAAATTACTTGATGATTTCTTTTAGTCTATATTGTAGACGTCAGTAATACCAGTTGCAGTTCGTCAGTGGACGCTTTTGGGTTGAACCCCATTCTATATTCGATACAATACAATACATGGTCGCGAATCAATATGTTCAAATATTTAGAAATCATTGAAACCATAATTAGATTTGGTGTTACAATAACTTGTCGTTTTTATTGTAAATCAAAACCATATTATATCCTGTTCACTGTGCTCTTAAAAAAAAAATCTATATTAAATAATTCCTGGCATTAACCCCTTTTATTTGAGTAACCCGAATATGTTTTCCCCCAGACTTGGATGGATAAGGGTTTTTATTTGTATTTTGGGGCGATGGCTTTGGAATACGATTTTTTCCAGTAATTTTGAGATGGAACGTATAAATATAAATGTATGTTTTAGAAGAAGCAATCGTAAGATCTCTACCTGATAAGATCTCTACCTGTATTTTCCTCACTCGGTGCAATAGCTCACTTGGAATATCCAAATCTTAGTGATATGAAACATTTTACAGTTGCAAAATAGCTTCTCATTCGGTGGTAATTGTATGCCTTAAAAATAAAGAAATGAATTTCCACCATCCGATGATCGCCCCCACCTGTAACCCTTATATTTTTCTCAAACCATTCCTGATTAATGGTAGGAGATAATATACAAGTTTTATCACTTTTTTTTAAACCTTAATTTCTCTGCCTACCTCCCCATAGTGCTACCTTCTGGAGTAGGTCCTTGAAAACACAAAGAACATTGCCCTTTTCTCTGTTTATTTGACATATCAGCTTCGACTCCTGAAACACGATGAATCCACGCTATTCAGAATCGCCGAGTTTGATTTCTTGTATTTCATTCGTTAGATATCTGAGAAGGATTAAGAAAACCCGTCTCGAATAATGATGGATGGCATTCAAAACACATAGGGAAAAAGAAGACTTTCTATATTTGCGGCAGGAAAAATAAGAAACGCCCGCAATGATGACGCTATCCATAGAAGTGACTGATGCACTTTTGTAGATACATCAGCGGTATAGGATTCATTCATGCCTACCAGCTACCATTCTTACTACAGCGTGTGTCAACATCATAAAGACATATAAAACTTGGTAAAACATGGTCTATACACCGAGTTTATCAACATTTAAACAATAAACATGATACAACAGAAATCAATTATATCCAACCATCATGCTGAAATGATTCGTACCAATTTTTACCATCTCTTTATTACTCTGTATCTTCTCAGTATCGTTGCAAGTTTAATAGGTGTGCTGACATAGCAAAATTTGACAATTTTCCACATAAAATACACAGAAAAATACACATTCTAATTCATTGCAATAGTTCACTGTATGGAGTTTTTTAATCCTTAAAAATAGACTTGGCAATGATGACTCATCTATTTAACATTAGTTCTGTGATAGATATAATGTAAGGTATAAAAAAATATATAAAGGGAAACAAAATTATGACACGGAAAGAAAGTAAAATAATGACAAGAAAATTAGTGGGATAATTACAAGGAAAGAAAGTAAAATAATGACATGGAAAGAAAGTAAAATAATGACACGGAAAGATAGTAAAATAATGACTTGGAAAGAAAATAAAATAATGACTCGAAAAGAAAGTAAAATAATGACATGGAAAGAAAGTAAAATAATGACATGGAAAGAAAGTAAAATAATGACATGGAAAGAAAGTAAAATAATGACATGGAAAGAGAGTAAAATAATGACATGGAAAGTAGTAAAATAATGACACGGAAAGAAAGTAAAATAATGACATGGAAAGAAAGTAAAATAATGACACGGAGAGATAGTAAAATGATGACAAGGAAAGAAAGTAAAATAATAAAATGGAAAAGAAGTAGAATAATGACAAGGAAAGTAGTAAAATAATGACTTGGAAAGAAAGTAAAATAATGACATGGAAAGAAAGCAAAATAATGACAAGGAAAGTAGTAAAATAATGACATGGAAAGAGAGTAAAATAATGACATGGAAAGAAAGTAAAATAAAGAGAGAATGATGTACATGAAGGCAAGAATAAGATTAGTCTCACATTGTCATTTATCAAGAAGTAAATAAAATATGAAGAACGAAAATTTGTCGACTCTCCGAAATATTTATACGAAAAAAACCCTGTATTTCTTACAATAAAATTATTTGAAAAAAAGAGGAATTTGGTTTCAAATAATGAATATTTCCATTAGTCTTCATGAAAAAAAATGATGCAGATAAGAATCAACCTGGGCCAGGTTTTTTCTTTAATAAGTAGGTAATATCTATATATACAAACACATCACTCCTTAATCTTCTCATGGTTATCATCATTAATACTATTATTATCATTATTATTATTATTGTTATTATTATTACTGCTATTATTAGTAGTATTGTTATTATGAACATTATGATTATTAGTATTATTATTAGATAATTTTTTTTTCTTTGATCACCCTGTGAAGACCAAATGGAGTAAAAGATCAGAATGGCAATGTTTGATGTCACGTCACTCGGGGCACCACATACCGTTCTATCAACCTAGATTCGAACGGGCGTTTGTGAGAAAACACCCCTCATCTTTCATCCCTTCCCCTCCTCGCATAACCATTTATTACTTTTTTTTAAACTCATTTTGTTTCATCCCCCATCTATATCTTCTCTCCAGGTTTCCACCCCGGGTTTCCACTTCCCATTCTCATCCTGTCTTCTTTTTTTTGGTGATCTTATTTTCTATGTATCCTCCCGTGAAACTTTATTCTTCATATTTTGTTACTACCCCCTCCCTCTCGATCATACCAACTCCCTGGAATTCAATCATTTTCTTTTGAATGTCATGGTTAACATGGATTAGTCATGTCAATGGAGAAGTTTAGTTGCATTGAACATGCTTACCCGGTTCAAAACTTATTTCAACAGATATAATTCATTGTTAAAAAACCTGATTTGAGTTCCATGACTATATGCTGTCCTTCTGTGAAACGATATACGGCTGTTTCCTTACATGTCAAGCAGACACACGCTTCTTAACTAGTAAAACAGAATTCACAATGAGTCCAAACTCGACAAATCGCCATCTTTGGAAAGATCAAGTCCACTATACACTCACTATTTATTTAGTATGCTATCATATAATATATCGATTTTCCCGTTTTTCGTACATTGAATAATGATGTTATTTGATACTTTTCTGATAAAAATATTAGGTAAAAATGCTCCATGAGGGTAATTATGTGTTCAACCAACATTGGCCATTTTTTATTTATCCAGTGTGATAAAAATTTTGCCTATTCTAAAGTAACCTCTGCTTATTTTTTAACCTTACTGGACAATATGCTTCCCGCATTGGGTAAAATACTGCCAAAAGTTGGTTGGACATATAATTACCCTCCTGCTGGTTAAAATTTTACCCAATATTTTTTTTACAGTGTACATACGACGGAACTGAAACTGACACGTTTTGAATTTCTGCATTCTACACGTTCTGTGGCACAAAGGGGCAGCAAGTCTTAAATTTTCTTAATTTGAACTTTGATACAATCATTCATTTCTAAATGTTCAAGCAATAATTACTATATATACCTGTATACCATTTTGAATGTTGCTTTACTCCCCATTAGCAAATACATATATGTCAACTTTGTCAACGACCGGGGATAGGACCACTCAATTGTCTAAACTCATTGTAAAATGTACGAAACAAAATTCATCATGTTTTTATTTGACATGTGTTATTGACACACTTACTGAAATAATTTGAATCACATTGTCTTCGTCTTCGGGAATATCCTGACTATAAGTCAAGGAAACCTTCATACTAATTTGTTCACATTGTTTCGGCCAAGCTCAGTCTCTTTAAAGACTCTACCTTCAACTGTGACGTCGATATCAAACCTGTAGAATGCATGCTCGTCCGTCCGTCCAAGGAATCGGCAAGGACGGCAATGCTCCCAGAGAGGTACCGGCGAACGTGCCTTGGCATACTATCCAAATCGATGCGATTACCATGTACTTGAACCTGAAAATCATGCTTGAATATCATGTCATTCACAGCAAAGGTAGATCATCCAGCAATCAAGGGGGGGGGGGGGGGTTGATGACTGCCCTAAAGAAAGAGAGGTAGAGAGGATGATGGGATAAAAGAGAAAAGATGATAAATGATAGACAGTGGTAGTATGTTTGAAAACCCTAGGGTGTATTCGAGTGACGGCATATGAAACAGCGTGAATTGTTTTTAATGCACCATTTCCCAATTCGCGATGCAGAAGGGAACGTATTTTTATTTTTTTTTATAGGGGAGGGGTGGTGTATGGGATCGAAAGCTGAGTCTGGCTTGATGGCGGAGTGGAAAAAATGAAAGGAGGTCGGCTGAGCAGTGCTCAACAATCCCATGGGTAGACAATATTTCCATTACTTTTGTCATCATTTTCCTTTCCTTTCCCATAAACAGTCTTCTAAAACCCTGCTCTGGGCAAAGGAGCCTGGAATATTAGTCGGGTAGGGTCACGTGATTGATGACGTCAAGGCGGAACAGGTTGAAAGAAGGATAAAGAGCATCGAATATTTTCTAATCTACTTAGATAATATTAGGGCGTCATGTCAAAAGGTCTTAAGAGTAAGCAATGGGATAAGATTACACGATGAAAGCAATAAGACATTGCTCGTGGCGCCATATTCTCGACTTTTTAAATTGTGAGCAACATTGACGGCGCCTTTTTCAAAGGAACGAATTATCTGTTAAGATTCAGATGTTTTGAATTGCTATCCACTGTTGCATGAATAACATTTTTTTCTGTATTACCTTGAGATTATTATTACTACATTGGTTGTAATATATATAACAGAGAGTCGATGAAAATATACAAGACAGTTCAGATATAAGAAAGACGAAGGAATCTGTATGACAAGCCAAGATTTTTAATCTGCAAGTTTTCGCGAAAAAAACTTAAAATTAAGAAAGTAGTACACGAAAGAAAATGATTTTAAGATGTAGAGGAAATGATTTAATTACAGAAAGCAACAGAATAGGGTTCGTAGAAATACATTATATTTTATATCAAATAGAACATAGATGTCTATGGAGACGCAATAATTCCATTGTCAATATAAACGAAAAAAGGTGAAAAAAAACCAATGCTCATGATAATCATAAATCAGTCCCTATTTGTTATATGCATGTCTGATAATCATGACTGTCACCAATGGCTGACAAAGAGCAAAATGACACTTCTGACTCATTGAGGATAATAATAATATAGGGCATTTATATTGCGCACATATCCACCTTGTTAGGTGCTCAAGGCGCTCCTATATTACCCGGCTAAGCTAGGCGTTCATAGCGCACACAGCTTTTTAAGGAATTACTTCCTACCGGTACCCATTTACCTCACCTGGGATCATTGCGTTTTAAATGCCCCTGATACAAAATGAGTCAGGTTTGAAGCAGGACTGGTCCCGAATCCGGCTTTGAAGCCGCCTCGAGGTCATTATCCCCCTGTTACACAATTGTCCGAGGCCTGCAACTTTGTGTCTAAACTAAAGCCAGCTTCATGTCGCCTATTCACGTGACACGACTCGCCTGAGCTTTCATGTCACATTTTACACTGCCCAAGTACTATAGTTTCCTATTGCTAGTTCAGTGGCCTGATGGTCAGTCCACAAACCAAATGCAGAATAATAAAGCCGGCATGACGCCGGCTTCGAACCACATCCAAATGGGGACTAAGTCCAAGCCGGCGTCAGTCCGGCTTTCAAAAAAGGGGGGTGACCGCGATACACATGTGTTGAGCCGCCTCCGACGCCGGCCTCAATTCACTTCGGTGCAAGTGTATCACCACCTTTTGTTTTACCCTAAATTACACTAATATTTTAGATAATGCTGAGATATAACACAACCGTGTTTTAAATGAGACATGCAATACAATTATAGGCAGTCGAACATGAATTAATAATAATAAAAATGAATCGAGTCAGCAGTTTGAAAACGTCCAGATTTGGAATTTATCGACGCCCTCTGTTGTATCCAGGCAATTGCTTATTGTAATGCTAATTAATTAGGCCTAATGCAGTTTGGCAGCAGTCAGTCTTTTGTAACGCATGCTTCAGAACCAAAATGATGCCACATCCATCATGTTTCTTCACTTTCCAAGCATCACAGATCCAGAGTCCAATCATAGGCTGTGCCTGTCTTGAATATGTATCAATTATTAATGTTCGTTTCATCTGTGTGTAATTTCAGAGCAATTAATATTAATGACTTCGTAAGAACCCATGATATAGCACCCTCTACGTTAACATGACGATCAGGCGAACAAAGTGAAGCACCAGCCCGTATTATTGAGAGAGGTATCTCTCATTCTGTAGATGACATGTTTATAAGTGGTCGTCCGCCATCTATTGACATTGTTGAAGGTAATATGTTCTTTTTTCTATTAGAAGTTTAGTAAAAGGAATTCCAAGATGAATATGTATGATTTTTGTCATGTTTATCCAGCGACTAGGAGGCGATCTAGGCATTCGGAGGACTGATTTGTGTATCTTAAATGTACTAACACCCGGGTAAGGGATGACAGAAAACAGCAGGAGAACCGCCTTCGATTTTTTTTTCGATCTTAATAAACAGAGTAAAATTCAATAAGAAAATTTCATCCAATTCTGAAAAGAAATAACAACGTTATTTAATTTTAAAGTTTAGCAACATTTTGTGAAAACAATTATGCACGTCGTCGTGAATATTCATTAGGTGAGCTAATGATGTCACATTCCCACTTTTCTCTTTTTTTTAATGTCACAACATGATATCCTGACTATTTAATATTTATATGCATGTGTAAATGAAATGTCTCCCCTATAATAAAACAATTTGCAGCAATGAGTAACTAACGCATTCAATCATTTGTTAATTGAATCGTTATAGTTCTTAGAGTAAACAATTGAATAAACATAATTTAATGTAATCAAATACAAAAGAATAAGTGGGGATATGGCATCATCAGTTTGTTCATTGAATATTCATATAACATAACTAGAACTGTTTTACCGAAATTATGCAAATCTTTACAATTTCATACTTTTTTATTCTTTGTTTGATTTTGAATAATATTCAGTATTTCACTGGACTGATCTTTCTTTATCTGTTGAAATTATATCATTTTCAGCCTGGAGAACTCCTTTATAAGGATTTATTAACATATCAAATGTGATTGTGACTTGATGAATACGTGTCCATTCAAATTATTGATAATTGAAATTTTTCGATCGGATACAGATTCATCAAGCATAAATTGAAGAGTTCGATCATTATTAACCAAATTAAAGAAAACAACTGTACTTTATGAACAAAAGCAAATATAAAATTGATATTGCAAAATATATTTGAGTATTGAGCATGATAAAGTTGAAATCACATCGTGAAATACTAGTAGAATGTATTTTAAACCTTTTGGTACGTGAGAAGCAAACCTCAATGTTTCTATCCCCTTTACATATCCCACAACCACAATAATGCCAAGCACTACAATCATGACAATTACCCGGATAGGCAGCAATGCCGACACAACATTGTCAAATTTTGTCTTTTCAATTCCCAGTCCAAATCTTGGCGTGGTGTCACGGGCTTAAAAAGTGCGTTCTACTCTGGTCTGAAGGCCGTCAGTATAACTAATGTCTACGCCATCTAGCATGCTCCAATTCCTTGGATCTTTCCTTCTCCCTTGCGATTACAACTTTCTGGGTTATTATGCCTCTCCCCCTTCTCCCTCTCGACAAGCTAGCTCATGCTTTCCAGTTATTTTTGGCGGTCGGTTTGTATTAGAGCGACCGGTGAGATGACGCGCTTGTATGGACGAAAAGTCGTCGCGGGGGCAAATTGAGTAAACATTATTTCTGAGTCATTGACTGGTGAAAAGACTAATCGGTGTTCAGTTTTCGCGCCATCGCGTCCGTATCGTAAAATCATTTGAGGAGTTGTCTGCTCCTCCGCTAGTACAACATATGCTAATTGCCATCAGGAATTGGTTTTGGGGCTCCAAAGGGATGCTTCACTTCTAGGCTCTGTCTTTCTATCCTGCCTATTGTTTAGAGTGAATTATTTGTCACATGGTATGTGGATAACATCACGCGAACCTCATTTTCAAACTTTTTAATCTTGCCCAAAGCCACCAATGTTGAGGGACCTGGGAGTTATAGTGCCCTGTCATGCAGCGAAGGTCCAGCTTCTTTATATCAGCTGAATAAAGTGACACTTCCCCAGTATACACCCAGGTATTCAGCTTTGATCATCTCCAATAATGTTTACAAGCAGATACGGAATTAACTTGCATTCGTCAGTTTTTCTTTTCCCCACTAATTATAATCACAAATCAATCATACATTTTGAACAGCAGCATAATTCTATAATTTCAAACACTTTGTAGAAAATAATGTCGATTGTCGTATGGGAATGAGGGGATCCACGAATGCGATCCTGTGTATCATTATTACCTGAAAACGTGACATATATTATAATGATTTCATATCTTCTTAAGATAGTACACATTATGTCTCGTAACCAAGAGGTAGCTCCATCCCTATTATGATACACAGAACAAACTAGGCCGGTGGGGGATGGGGGGGGGGGGGGGTCTGGCCACCCCAACCTCCATAGTAATAATATTTACATATTCTGTTTTGAAAAGAAAATGAAAATCTTCTGAGTGACAACCATGTTTTTTATTGTCATACTTTAAACGTTTTCCTATTGAGTTTTCTTTTGTTTATTACGGAATAACATTTTCCCTTCATAATGTACCCCCAAATGTCTTGTACGTGTTGATCCCTTCATGTGAGAAATGGTTGGTTGGTGTGGATAATTTTGTCTCCTAATCGAAAATATATTTATATAATAGTCCAGTAGACAGTCCTATTATTGCCCATAGGTCATGTGCATGACCTGGAAAAGTTGTTTAAGTACGTTTTTTTGGTTGATCTGTGGTCCAAATGAATTTGAAGTACATTTAGCTTGGTTGCCACCTCGGCAACCTAGAACAACTGTTAGTTAACCTTAATCGCATAATCACTTAATTACTATGTATACAACATGTAATACAGGCGTTATTTAAATCCCCAATTTAATCTTAATCATCATGGAGACATCAACTAACAGGTTTACTTTATCCCTAGTAAAATAGTGAAGGTGATTGAAACGAGAGGTATGGATGAAGAGAGAGAGAGAAAGAGGGGGGTTGGGGGAGGGAGGGTGACAGCCCACTTTAATAGTTTCAACGCCTCAAGATCAAACTTCATGTATACTAATGTATCTTTGTCATTTGACAAATGATAAATCTCTGCATGAGTAGGCCTATATGAGTATTACAATGGGCCGTGACTCGAATCAACGATATTTAACAAGTTTATATTCGTGGATGGCTGTCTAATCTCCAATCATTTCACTGATTTCAGATCAACTAACATTTCACCACAATATCACATCTTCTACTCTCCTCAGTATGAAAGTGGATTTTACCTATTAAAACAGGGCACTGGGAACAATAGTTTTTTACTGGGGGTGCTGATGTAAATTTGAAAAGGAATAAAAGGGCTTTCACTATAAAACGAGGTCATTCTGGTCCAAAGAAATTTAAAAAGCCCCCCATAAAGAAAAAAAAAAGGTTTCACTACAAAATGATGGTCATTTTGCTTACATATTTCCATTTTTTCACACCTTTGAAAATACCTGGGGGTGCTGCCTATATGGAGAATTATACATGCAGCATCCCGGCTTCCCATGGCCATGTATTCAAAGATTGTTACCTCTTATTGAACTGAGCTTTGTGTGTGCGCGCACCAATTATATCTCACTGATTTTGATTTATTGAGACAATAGCAGATGATATTCTCCCAAACTTTCATTTTCCCTCATTTAATCGGTGATGTAGGCATTTCCATTTGAAATGAGATACAGAGATTATAAATCTTCTAAGCCCATTTCATGCCCCAATGTACTTCATGCACGCTTTCAATGTTCCTCTCGATTCATTCAATAGCTCGCATTTTCAAGTGGTCTCTCTCTCCATCTCCCTCTCTCTCTCTCTCTCTCTCTCTCTCCATGCATGTTTTGATCCAAAATTCATGCTTGGCCTGTTTCTGAGTGGCGTGGAGAAAAAGAAAAAAAAGACAAGAAAAAGATGAAGATTGTGATGAACATGAAGAGTTTTATCTCCCATCGCGTCGGTTTAGTTGGGAGATTAAAATAGAACAAGTGTATTTTTTGTTCGGAGACGGCGATAAATAAAATACGACAATTTTCCTGCCCTCGTGTAAGGCCCCCTTGAGGGATAGGACGATGTTTTAGGGCAGTATTAACCCAGTAGACACCCACATCGAGATTGATTCAGAGAAGTTTGAAGATTGCTTTTATAGGGTGCTCAATAAAAATCGTAACGTGTAGTATTATTATCGAAGATGCGCACACCTTTTTTCGGTAAGCCGGTAAGGGTCCTATAATATTATCGATACGATATGACCTTCGCTTAAAAAAAACCAAACAAACAAAAAACAGAAGACTTTACAGAAAAATACAGAACCAATCTGTAAATTGTGACAGCAGGTAATTGTCTGCAATTTAATTCAACAGGTATATTAAAAAAGGGGGAAAATGCTTTGATATATGGAATTTGAAGGTTTTATACCTCAAAACCACTACGCTGCAGGAATAAGTGTTAAGAGAAACTTTCTATAAATATACTAGTAACTGAAATTTATATTTTAGTATATGTAGTGCTTGATAAAGAGCTTTTCCTGTTAATTGGATGTAGCTTATTTTATTCATTTTTTCTTGGATTTTTTTTGTTTTGTCACATTTCTTTGTTGTTCTTTGTTTTGTTTTCGGTGTGATTTAATCTTGATTATATTGTCACGTGATGTAAAAAAGAATTTGAATAAACTTTGTATAACAAAGGAACCTTATCATTCTCAGGTTTCATCCTCATGTCTCTTTTATGCACTTCATTCATGTAGCGTATTAATTTGAGATTTTTGTTTGAATCATATTTCATATTTATCGTATGTACGTACAAGCTGTATAGCATAATTATGTTAATAATAATAATAATAATAATAATATTAATAATAATAATGATGATAATGATGATGATGATAATAATAAAAATAATAATAATAATGATAATGGCATATTTATCCAGGGTAGCCACTTCAGTTCCGAAAAATTGTTTCTCTCAGCGAGCCCTGCTATTATTTACTCCTGATTTAGCTGGGCTACCTATAGGCGCACAAGCATTTAATAAATGCTATGTTATAGCAAAGTTATCACAAAGTTTTGTAACGTCACAGATTTTTTTGACATAAACCAAAATGAAATGAAACATAACTGCATCGATGCAATAACGATATTATATAAGGAATACAAAGATAATCAATGCACATAAAAGTATGAGAAAAAAAAATAATGACTTTGGCATGGCGTTCAGCAGACATTCTTTACAATGGCTGAGTGGAAACTATTACTTGTAATGACATGATCAGTTCTAAACGCAGGAATCACAATATTTTTTTAAAATATTCAAATAGACAATAATGCTGTCCATGAATCATCATGATCATAAATCTTCCTACAGAACATTTGGAACACCTGGGTTGAGCGCGGGAAATTTGTATCTAGGGCTTATTAAATTAATTTTAGAATCCTGGTATGATTGGAACAGTGAACTGTACAATAATTGTCGAACTTGCACGCCGATCAAAATCTGGCATTCTCTTATTTCTAACGGTATCGTTTGGTGATTTTTATTGGACACCCCTTTGAATATTGCATGGCCTATATCACATACATGATGGTACAATACTTGCTATATGACCAAGTGACGCATCCTGAAACCTTCAAAACCTATAACTCCCACGATGAAAGATTCCTCGTCTAAATAGGACACAATAACAGGATTAAATGCAAAACATTTGCGATAAGAATTTACGCATTTTAAAGGACAAGTCCACCCCAACAAAAAGCTGATTTGAATAGAAAGAGAAAAATCAAACATGAATAACGCTGAAAACTTCATCAAAATCGGATGTAAAATAATAAAGTTATGACATTTTAAAGTTTCGCTTATTTTTAACAAAATAGTTATATGAACGAGCCAGTTACATCCAAATGAGAGAGTCGATGATGTCACTCACTCACTATTTCTTTTGTTTTTTATTGTTTGAATTATACAATATTTCAATTTTTACGAATTTGACAATTAGGACCCCCTTGCTTGAACCACAAAATGTTAAAATAATGGAATTCCATGTGTTCAGGGAGGAATTAAACTTTGTTTCACATGACAGTGACGAGAAAATCAAAATATTTCATATTTCATATAATAAAATACAAAAGAAATAGTGAGTGGGTGATGTCATCGGTTCTCTCATTTGCATACCGAACAGGGTGTGCATATAACTGTTTTGTGAAATTAAGCGAAACTTTAAAATGTCATAACTTTCTTATTTTACATCCGATTTTGATGAAATTTTCAGTGTTATGCTTGTTTGATTTTTCTCTTTCTATTCAAATCAGCTTTTTGTTGGGGTGGACTTGTCCTTTAACGATCTCCTTTCCTTATAATCTCAAAAACTTTTCCCTTTTTTTCCCCGATCCATGTCCCACTATGCGTTATCCTGTTGGGGTGAAAGAATTAACCTATATTTTGAAATAGTTTTTATTTCTTGGGAATACGGAAACTAAGTTTTATTGATCAATATTGTTTTATGAATTCTAACATTTATTTATCTTGAATTTATATTGTTTTATAGTATTGAGTTGAGCAAAGCCTTTCCGAAGTGTTTTCTGATTGATTTAGTATGCAATTCTAACAGGGACGGCGGGGCGGAGCGAAGTTGAAAGTGGGGGGGGGGGGGGGGCACAGGGAAAAAGGGCACCTTTTCTTTTGAAAAGGGCACTTTCTTAAAACAAAAGGGTAAAAACTTATTTCTTCCCAACTCACAGTCATGACTTATGAAACTTAAGACACGTAGGATATGAAATTCATTAATTTAAAAAATGTTTTTCCAGAATCATAATTAATAGGAATACTCGTTCCAAAGGAAAGGGACGCCATCAGAACATTAACAGACTGAATATTTTGAACAAACTAGAAAAGGAAAGGGGCATTATTTTATCAAAACTAAATAAGGGCAATAGAATAAGGCATTTAATTAGAGGTTAAAGGGATAAATTTCATTATCAAAATAAAAAGAAGTAGCAAAAGGTGCAAATCATATGTTGAAAAGCACTATGCAATTAAAGGATGCACTTGCGGAAGGAAAAACAACGCTAAATAAAGAAACCGGGCGCTCATCGGGCACAAAAAGAGTGTTTTTAAGGATAATTTATCTGATATGAAGCACAGGCACCGATAAGAAGGCAAAGGTGCACTCGTTAACACATAAAACGGATCCTTTTCAGGTGAAAGGGGCACTTTTCTTGGGTAAAAAGGGGCACTGATTCGAGAAAGGGCACTCACAAGAAGGCAAGGGAGAACTTGCTCAGACATAAAAAACAGGCCCTTCTCAGGTATGAAAGGGGCACAGAATACGTTCGTGAGGGTGCATTTTTGGTAAAAATTGGCACTGATAGAGGAGAAATGGCACTTGCTATTAAACACATAAAACGGGTCCTACTCAGGTGAAAGGGGGCACAGTATACACGTTCGTGAGGGGGCATTTTTCTTAATACGTAAAAAGGACACCATTTCACTGCTTCAAAAAGTGTGGGGGGGGGGGGTGGCACTGTGCCCCGGCCCCTACCAGGATCGCTGCCTCTGAGCTCTAATACAAATGACCTCCCACATCATATAGATTATGACGTGGGAGGTTATTTGTATGATATTTAACCAAACCAACAACGTTCATTGATTATTATGTTTATTGTTATTTACCCTACAATTATCTTCATGATCTAGTGTTGAAGTTAACATGTGGTCGTTGGTCGTTCGTCCATATTTTCTAGATTTTTACTAGACACTTCTGATCCCAATGCATTTATGTGATTTCATGTATTTGATTATAACTAATGATGATAATAATGATGATGATAATAATAATAATAATAATAATCATATAAACACAGTGTTATTTACTACTTCTTCTTCTGCTGCTACTACTACACAGTACTACTGCTACTACTTTTTTCCGTACCTGAAATTTCTTGATAAACGAATCATACAGTGATGTCTTTTTGGACAGTTTTCTTTGCTACCTTCACCTCATTCCGGCATACTTTCTCCTCCCGTCCCCCTCCTCCTCTCACTCCCTTTCTATCTTCTCTTATCATCCATCTCATGACATGCAATACCTGCCTAGAAAGCTCTTATAATACCTTCTATTTCTTGTTTTTATTCGTGATGTTTGGATGGGTTTGCAATGCGATCACTTCCATCTCAACGCAAGCTGGAAAAGTTTATACCGGGACAGGCCGATCGATCACAGATTGGGGATCGAACAACAAACGCAGCCAAAGACCAAGCATAATAAAGCTATCAGGCACTTGACCCCAACTTGTCAGCCGCAATCAGAGCGCACGAGTCTGAGGGGGACGAGGTTAAGACGGCCTACTCCTCAACGAATCACTGGCATGTATCAATATCAATCACAAGCCTTAATAACGTCCTAACTCTTCATCTTACTCGCCACCACGACACTCCACGCTCCAGCATCATTGATTTCTCGTTGTTAATCCGCGCGAATCGTGTGCGTGCGGTAGCATCCTAGCTTCATGATTTCCTGATAGATTTAGTCAAGGAGGAAGGGTATTGTCTTGCCTTTCTGAATCTAGGACACATAATTTTATTTCATCCTCATGCATCATCCTCTTGTTCTATCCGTTTTCTACGGGCTTGTAATGTTAACAATTAAGCCTACCATTTTATCACACAGACAACAAGAACAACAAATAATATTGGCATGCTCATTCCTGTTCATATATCATCCTACAAATGGTCTCCCTCATTGGTGCATGTTCCTTTATTTCTATACAGATCGAACATAAAATTGCCGTTTCTCAACCTTGGGAGAATTTCCCAGAATCATTAAAACGACATTTACAAATTGTTAACAAGGACACATTTTCTAAACAACATTCATCAAGCCACAATCAACCAGTTTTTAAAGGGGGAAACCGGGTCACGTGACCTCCCAGAAGGAAGAGATCCAAACGGGATCACAGGACAGGTATTTCCTGGGATGCGGATTCCCCTCTTTACATTTATCATCAATACAAGATTAAAAGATCAATACAAGATTATATCATGTGTGTGAAATAAAATTAGGGGAGAGGCTTCAAGACCTGAAGGTGAATTTTTGGAAGGGGAACCTGCCGGAAGACATCCAGCCGGACTCCCAAACCAGGAGACTTTGGAATGCTGGGTTCCCCTCTCCCGATTTTTTTGGACATAATTAGTATACAGTGCCTCCTCCTGGTGTTGAAATTTGACCGATATAAGAAAAAATACTCAGTAATCAGGCCAAGCACCAAAACAAGCCCATCCAACCAACCAAAACAAGCCCAACCAACCATATCAAGCCCAACCAACCATAACAAGCCCATCCAATCAACCAATGCAAACCCATCCAGCCAACCAACACAAGCCTAAACATATTAATCCCAACCAACCATAACAAGCCCATCTAGTCAACCAGAACAAGCCCAGCCAACTAACCATATCAAGCCCATCTTACCAGACAATGCAAGCCCATCCAACCAACCAAACAAGTTTAAGTTCATCGTGTATATCATTACCAGATACAAACAATATCATTACCAAATACCAAATCAAATATTATGATACATAAACAATGCCAATACATATCAATTGTTATTACAAGTCAAGTACAGACAAAATGTAAAAAAATTGTACAATAGTATTGAACAGCTTGGTTGGAAATGAGGGGATCCTTTAAAAGAACTGCTTGTAGAGCGTGGATCCCTATGATCATAACCAGCCAACCAATTATAACAAGCCCGTCCATCCCGCCAATGCAAGCCCATCTAACAAAACAAAAACAAGTTCATTTTCAACTTCCGTCATGTACATCATAACCAAAAACAAATTAAATATGCATCATATGCGCATAAACAAATGCCAATACATATCCATTGTTAATACAAGTCAACTACAGACAAAATTCAAAAATTTGTACAACTGTATTAATAGTCTGGTCTGTTAGCGGAATTATGTGGACACGGTGGACAAAAGCGTGATTTTTTCTCCAGACCTTTGTTTATGTATAAGAATTAAGAATGGGGTATGCTCCAAAAAATCTGGCTGCAGGAACAGTGAAAAAATGGGTGAAAATGTCAGAATTTATGAGTCTAGATTTGTCTGATATATAGACTAGCGCTAGTGCAAAACTCAGCAGCAGTGCATTATTTTGCATTGGATTAGTTCTTGAATTCAGACCCTTTTTGAACAGATCTTCTGTTTGTCCTCACATCTCAATGCACCAAATATCTGAAAGCTGATGCTTAACAAGCCAAAGGGTGACGGTGGAGGGGGTCGAATGTTGGTGTGTATGTACATATTTTGGTCTCGGGGTAAAGATGTGCGATACATATTTTTTGCATGTGTTGGAAATTGTGTTGTCATGGTAACAGTGTATCATTGCAAAAATAAGGTAAAAATCTTGCTGTTTAAAACTACTTCCTCTGTTTTTAACCGATTCTCATGAAATTTGGCGCACACATTGGTCTTGAGGTGAAGGTGTCTAAGACACATTTTTGTGTGTCTCTAAGAAATCTTGTTGCCATGGTAACAAAATATTATATGGTGAAAATTGGAAAAAAAATTACAATTCAAACTGCTTCATCAGTTTTCAATCAATTGTCATGAAATTTGGCACACACATTGGTATTGAAGTAAAGATGTACAAGGCACTTTTTGTGTGTGTTTCAGAAATTTTGTTGCCATGGTAACAACATATTATATGGCAAAATATAGATTTTGAACCAATTTTCGTGAAATTTGGCTCACACATTGGCCTTGGGGTATAGATGAGCAAGAACCCTTTTTTTGCATTTGTCAGAGAGTGCATTGCCAGGGTAGCCACATATGATAGCCAGAAATGCAGGAAAACTCATTGTGGATCAAACTACTTCCCCTGTTTTTAGTCAGTGCTCATAAAAGTTGGAAGAAATATTCATCTTGGGGTAAAGATTTATATTAAATTCTAAATGTCTTCTGTGCATTAAAATGTTCACGCCAGAGTGTGGGGGTATTAATCACCTTCATTAATATTTATACGTTTTTTTTTTTTTTGGGGGGGGGGGAGGGGCGGGATTGGTCCTTAAAATCTGACATCAAAATAAAGAAGGTCAAAGGCGGTGGCTATTAGAAACATAAAAATGATAAACACTCTAAAAAAAAACCGCATCCCCTCAAGGCATAGGCTGGAGGTACACTGGGTGAATGTGAAACCTTCCGCTGAGGCAGAGGAGTTCCAACACTGACAAGCAAAACGAAATGTGCACCCCTTCTACTTTCAACAGCTGATTTTCCAAACCTTAGTTCCACCTCCCAAAGATGTTCACCCCTCCCCATACCACTTGTAGTTCTACCTCCCCATGCTCAAACCAGTCTACACCTTTGCCCCTCAGGGGTCTTTGCATTTTTAAAGCTAGACATTACTCTTATTTTTTTGTGCGGGGGGGGGGTCTTTAGAAAATGACCTCATAAAAGTTAAAGGATTATGACTAGGAACTTAATCCCCCCCTGAAAAAATAGGGGGCTGATTATTTTTTAGCAGAAAATGCCCCCCCCCTAAAAGGTAAGAAGAGTCCTTTGCACTTCAGACCATTCATTTGAAGTTTAATGCATTCTGATTTGATTAAAAAAATTGTTTTCAGTATCCAATTAACCATTGTTTATTTATATTCTCCTACTCAGTCTTTTATTCAATCATATTCATATTCCGTTCCTACTCTTTTTTTAACTTTCAAATCCCTCTTGATTTTGAGCTTCACCATACCATCTCCTTCTGTTTCCTCTCTCTCTCCAAGTATATTTTTTCTGACATATTTTAAAGTGTACCTTTAATCATGCAACTAATTATAGAAATATAAATATATACAAAAATCTCTGCACTTGTTTTAGAAATTCACTTGCAAATCCATGACTCAATAACATACCATATCAAAAATATACATATGTGCACAATAGATTTTAGCCTTATATTTTCTTTCACTTCATTTTTCCAGTATATTTCTGTCACAGCCCCTGCTTTATACATCCTACATCTCCCATTGTCAAAAATGAATATGTTTCAGTAGCAAAATTGTTGGATGCAAACTCTGACTGTCATAAAAAACAAGTGCAAATAATTTTCCATTGGAGTAAAGACAAACTTATAAGGGATATGACTACAATATAATTATATGTAGATAAACTTTTATTTCTCTACATATTATATTCTAGTCATATCCATTTCAGATGGTGGTAACCGCAGGAATGGGAAAACTCAGTGATAAAACTAAAATTTTCACAGAGGATTTTCGGAAAATAACTACATCCATTTTTGTCAAGCAACAGTTATTCCATTCTGAATGCTGCAACCTTGTTAATATGAATTTGAATTTGATGTACCTTTACCAAAATATAATATCATGACAGTCATTTCTTCAAAACTAGACATTGAATATTGCTAATAGTATCGACAGAGTGTAGCCAAAAATGATTATGAAGGAAAAAAAATGTCATGGTATTATATTTCGGTGTAGGTGTAAGCATTCAGAATGGAATAATCGTTGCTAGATAATGAATTAAAATAGCAAAGAAAAATGTACTGAGAAATGGAGGCAAAGAGGGGGGGGGGAGGAAACAAAACAAGAAGGTATGGTAAAGCTCAAGAGTGGAAAAGGTGATGAAAGACAGTCAGAGTAGGAACTGAAATGAACAAAGACTGAGTAGAAGAAGATAAATAAACCATTGATTAATTGGACACCGGAAACATTTCTTTTTTCAAAGTAGAATGTTTTAGGCTTTAAATTGATATGCTGAAGTGTAAAGGATTTTTCACCCTCCCTTTTTTTTGGGGGGGGGTTAAGTTCCTAGTCGTAATAATTTCATTTTACTCTTTTATGTGGCAATTTTCTAAAGCCCCCCCCCCAAAAAAAAAAAAAAAAAAAAAAATGGAAGGGGTGTTTTTTTAAGAGTGTTTAAGTTCCTAAAGTCATGGACTTTAACCTTCTATATTTTTATGTTGTTAGTTTTTAAGGACCTTCTCCGCCCCCCTCCCCAATTGAAGGTGATTAATACCCTGCGCTATTATTTGACGTTATAAAGGGGAATCCAACCCAAATAAACACTTGTTTTTAGAGGAAAATTGAAAATCAGACAAGTTTTTATGTCAAAGTTTGAACAATATCGGACAAACCATAAGAAAGTTGTGAATAATAAAAGTTGTAAACATTGGTAATCACTATACCCATGAAGACTTCAAATTGACCGCGTATGTGGTGTCATAGTGATGTAAGGCAAGGACCACTCTTCCATGTACTGGAATAATTAATTGGCTAAAATTTCTTTTTTCAAAAGTTTTACTTCAAATTATATCTTTCTTTCATGAGGACATAAAACATTATACTACCGGGTTTATATTACGGCCCCAATGGAATAGGAATTTAGGAGAAAGCCAAAAATCCTAATAATTAAGTACAAGTCTTATGGGAAAGTTTTCCTTGCGGCTTCATCCCTTGTCATAATTTACTTACCCAGTTGTCAATTTGAATTCTACATACTAGTAGCCTTAGATATCTTAATTTTAAAGCAGCCATAACTTTATTTTGCTTGTCCGATTTCTTTCAAACTTTCACCATTCTTATTTTTCTCCTTTTCCATGCACATAACATTATGACCAAGGCTGGATTCCCTTTTAACACTGAAAATGAATCTTTACCCAAAATGAATATTTGTGTCAACATTTATCAGCACAGGCTGAAAATTGAGAAGTAGATTGATCCACACTGAGTTTTTCCCCATATTTCTGGCTATATGTGGTTACCAAGGCAATGTACTCTCTGACAAATGCAAAAAAAGATTCTTGCACATCTTTACCTCAAGGCCAATGTGTGAGCCATAATTATTTCATGAGAATTGGTTCAAAACTGATGAAGTAGTTCAAATTGCAAGGTTTTTACCTAAATTTGGCCATATAATATGTTGTTTCCATGGCAACACAATTTCTGAAACACACACAAAAAGTGTCATGTACATCTTTAC
Organism: Lytechinus pictus; assembly: GCF_037042905.1. NCBI lineage: Eukaryota > Metazoa > Echinodermata > Echinoidea > Temnopleuroida > Toxopneustidae > Lytechinus > Lytechinus pictus. The sequence continues at coordinate 2,626,463 of NC_087255.1, read as the reverse complement.
TTCAATACCAATGTGTGTGCCAAATTTCATGACAATTAATTGAAAACTGATGAAGCAGTTTGAATTGTAAGTTTTTTTTTCCAATTTTCACCATATGATATGTTGTTACCATGGCAACAAGATTTCTTAGAGACACACAAATATGTGTCTTAGACATCTTCACCTCAAGACCAATGTGTGTGCCAAATTTCATGAGAATCGGATGAAAACAGAGGAAGTAGTTCTAACAGCAAGATTTTTACCTTATTTTTGCAATGATACACTGTTACCATGGCAACACAATTTCCAACACATGCAAAAAATATGTATCGCACATCTTTACCCCGAGACCAAAATATGTACATACACACCAACATTCAACCCCCTCCACCGTCACCCTTTGGCTTGTTAAGCATCAGCTTTCAGATATTTGGTGCATTGAGATGTGAGGACAAACAGAAGATCTGTTCAAAAAGGGTCTGAATTCAAGAACTAATCCAATGCAAAATAATGCACTGCTACTGAGTTTTGCACTAGCGCTAGTCTATATATCAGACAAATCTAGACTCATAAATTCTGACATTTTCACCCATTTTTTCACTGTTCCTGCAGCCAGATTTTTTGGAGCATACCCCATTTTTAATTCTTATACATCAACAAAGGTCTGGAGAAAAATTCATGCTTTTGTCCACCGTGTCCACAAGTAGGGCATTTTTGACGCTAACAGACCGGACTATAATAGCTTGGTTGGAAATGAGGGGATCCACTAAAAGAACTACTTGTAGAGCGTGGACCCGCAGGGGCGCGCATTGTTTTCGCGGGCCGTGTATGGCTTGCCAATAATTGGTTTCCTGAGAAGACATGTCTTCTCTCGCAAACTTATCTTATTCGCTTATTCGAATAATCTTATTCCTGTATATACATATCACATTATGATTATAACGCCCCGGTGCGCTTCTAAAGAAAAAAAAATGATATTATTACCCTTGGCTTTGAATAGCTTAACAGTCGTAATTACTTACAGCGCACACACATTTCAAAGAATAAATTCACGTACACATTTACCTCACCTGGGTTGAGTGCAGCACAATTATTTTATTTATTTATTTGTCGTTTTTACAGGGTAGCCCTTTCAGTTATAAAAAACCAAGTGGCCCTGTATCAACATAAATTAATAAACATAAAAACAATAATACACACAATAGTAAACAATAATGACCGTAAATAATATTCAATAAGATAGAACAATGGGGATAAATTTCTTGCTGGAGGAAACCATGTCACGGCTAGGATTTAGTCCAAAGACTACTCCACTAGGCCATAACGCTCCACATAATATATATATATATATATATATATATATATATATATGAAAAAACACATTAGAAGTTCATTTGTGATTCGTATCGTCTATATAAACTTAGGTACATACACAGGTGTGTAGGCTCAGTTGGTAGAGCGTCCGTGTCACAACCGGAAGGTCGGGGGTTCAAACCTCAAAAGGTGAGAGTTGCTACAACCCTGTTTGGCGTTCAGGGATAAAGCAACGTCAATCTGGCGCTGCACAGTGACTGCCTGGCCCATGATCAATTCGGAAAATGAATTTTCGGAGTATTTCTGTTTCAGATTTCTATTTCGAACAATAAATTATGGTCTTTCACATTCTTTAATTTTTAATACGTAGATACTGCTCCGTTTAATAATGTAAAGATAGACTTGTTTGATTAATATTATGATTTATATTGATCAATGAAGATTGAAAAAAAAATCATATTAGAAATATCTTGATATAAAGACACTGCCGTAGGACACGCCGCCTGGGTGGTCTCCATCTTGGGTCTATATTTCAACTATTTATGTACAACTCCAATGTGCCAGTGACGTGTCACATTAAGTCAAGTGTAAGGTTTTACAGTTACTGTCAATTTCGTCATTTCATTACCTGTCAAATGAATGAAACTGTAAATAATTATTTTATGATGATAATGTCAATGATGATGATGATTATGATGGTGATGATTGTGATGGTAGCGGCGGCGGCTGTCATGGTGTATTGCTGCTAATTGCATTGGAGGCAAATAGATGTATATTCCATAGCATGCACAGTGGCATCCAACATTCGACACCACCACCACTACCACCATCGTCATCATCGTCATCACCACCACCATCACAATTACCATCACCACCATCACCATCAAAAGGGTCGTGGTGTAGCGGTTCTGACCATCGTCTTGTAATCAGAAGATCATGTGTTCGAATCCCACTATGACCTAGCGTCATTTGGCAAGGCATCAATCCACATCTTGCCGATCTTCACCCAGGTGTTAAATGGCTACCTGGTAGGATGCGAAAGCCTACGTAAAACTTGGTTCCAAAAGAAACTGTTAAAACTTTACAAGGGCAATATGCAAACTCCACCCAGTCAATAATTAAGAGTCTAATAACAAAGAGGCTTTAGCCCCTCAAATCAATAGGTTCCGGAATCCAAAGTCACAAAATGGCATAAGAAAGAACAATGAAAATGAGATGGGATTAAACCAAATGGTCATTCTTTGTTTGACTGCTATTGAGTCCATTCATGCATTATGCTTCTTTGACCTAAATAGGTGTGTTTTTAATGTTTATTTTAACTTCCTGTAACTTCATATTATTGAGGCAATCAATTAAATATGCCGATGATCATTGTGAACTTAAACTGGTAAGTTTGTTTAATCCCATCTCATTTTCATTGGTCTTTCTATTGCCACTTTGTGACTTTGGGGGACTTTAGATTCCGGAACCAATTTATTTGAGGGGCTGCTGCCTCTTTGTGATCAAACCAATCTCCTAATTGATATGTGCTTAGTAAAGGTTATTGGATCTAGCCTGTATCCAAATTTTGTTCATTTTGACTGAGTGGAATTTGCATAGTGCGCTCGTGAAGTTTGATAAGTTTCTTTGGAACCCAGTTTAGTATGCCCAGTGACCGAGTCTTAGAACTCTTGTTGGAATGCTCCCCAGGGATTGGAGAAAGTGCAAAGAAAGCGCTTAGAGACGTCGTTCCGATGTGTTAAGCGCTAAATAAAAGCAAATTATTATTAATATCATTATTATCACCATCCTCACAGTCATCAGCATCATCATCATCATCGTCGTCGTCGTCACCGTCTCCATCATTATAACCATTACCACCATCTTCATCATCGCTATCACAATCGTTCACACCATCACCATCATCATCACAATCATCATCACCACTTCCATCACCATCATTGCCATCGCCATGACCATCATCATTACTATTACCGTCACTATTTACCATCACCACCATCATAGTCACCAGCACAATCATCACGAAACACCACTAATACTCTCACCATTTTCAATGATTATCAACATTATCATCATCACATCATTGATGTTGTCTAACTTGTATAGAAATTAACGTTTCATCCCCATGATAAAATGTTAAAATGTATGTCTACTTACAATCTTTTTCCTTTACCGAAATGTCATTATAACAGTCTTCTTCTCGATAACGCATGAATGAGAGTTATCTAAAGAAACCTCGAGAAAGTAATTATGGTTCGACTTAAATATTTACATCGCATTTTTTTTTCCGAACTATCAAGTTAACAATGCCCTCCATAGAATATGGGTCACCTGTATAACAACACAGTCCTATATGGCGGCGCTTATTGGTTGCAGATCACGCCTCTAATGACACCACTGACTTTTGTCATAAAATTGAACATTTATGAGTTTACTCGTCTTCTTGCTCATCAAAGTCTTCTTATTATCATTTTTTTATTGGCATTCGAAACAGTTGTCTTTACGCCTTTTGAGCTATGCAATAAACACCTCCTCTTCAATTTTGTATGACACGCTATAATTAATTTCATGATGAGACACAAATCAATAAGCACCAAAGCTTTTTCAACAATATCGCTTTGGCAGACAAGAGTCAAATGTAATAAAACCCGACATGAAAATCAACAGTTTAATTTCCAGAGCGTAGTGACATATGATTGGGGATAAATAGAGAGAAACTGTCGGAAATCCCGTATCTATCGCGCACAAAGGCTGCAAATTAACAAGAGTGTGAATTGAAAATCACGCCTATCGAACAATAAATTGTGTTTTTATCACAGGGGTGGCGCGCAAAATGGGAAATTAATGTGTCACAGTTAAGACCAATATGTGCGCCCGAAATTGAATGCGATGTTATTATTTGAATGATAACGTACCACTGTGAAGCAGTTTGACGGTCTAGCCGGATATGAAGGACAGTCGCTTCATTTCACCGTTCTAGCTGGCTGGAGGACTGGGCCATGTTAGTTGGCAGACATTATTATTTATTTCCCATGTCTTCCTATTCTTTGTTAAATACCCTCGTGAAAATCATTGATATATTTGATTTTTCTCGGTCGCACTCTTGGAGGTGTTGAAGTGAAAGATATGAAGGCCATAAAAGCAGGTGACATCGAGTTAATTCGGTCGCTATAAGATCTTCACACCGCTTTGCTTGTCATTTATTGTGGACAAAAAAAGAAAAGAAAAGCTTGGAAAGTAATGAAACACTGCAGATGTTTAGGGACGTGGTAAAGAAATCCGTGAAATTTGTGCGCGAAATATCTCGAACAGCTTACTGAAACAGATTATTATAAATGAGACTATTTTCATGAAGTTAATAAAAACGAGGGCAGTTAAATATCTTTAGGAAAAAAAATCAACAATTAATTCTCCCAAATGTTGTTACAATATTCTGCTCATATTTTAATAATACAACTTACATTATAAGTTATTGAAATAAAAAAAGGGTTTATTGGGAGCAGTATCCCACGTTTTCAATTACCACAGATTCGGATCGAATATACTGTTAAATACAATTTCTATTAAAGTAAATAATAATTCAGCTTTTCAAGCATGCAAGGTGTGAATCAAAGCGAGCCGTCATAAATCAGAACAATCTCATGGTTAATCGTTGATAAAGCGAATCTCATATTTTCTATTCACCTTTCTCGCTCTGTGTTATCGACCAAATTATCTAATTGCGATACATTTCACACATTGGTATTGTAATGAACATACATCAGGTGCACAATTACACAAATTAAATGACCTGATTAAACTAACACAATTTTCAAAAATATTATCCCTTAAGCAGTTCGAGTGACTACTTCATGGATGCTCGACAATGCTCATCTTTCGAAATGAGAAAAATATGCTAAACATTACTCCCATTACACCATGACAAGGGAACCTGATGTGATGGCTATACGTGTACAATTAATTAATATGTAAAATGTATTTGAAAAAATACAAATACGACAGGTTGATAATTCTTTCATCCGTATTTTCCCCTTTTCCTAAAAATTTTCACTCCAATAGCAAAGATGATAGTTTAAGCATTGCGAAATGAGAAAACATTTTGGTGGGGCACAACATGGCCTATGAGGGGATTTAGAAAAAAAAAGCCCCAAGCGAGCGAAAACTTTGGCTTTTAAAAATGAAGATATGTATTGATTGGTGGGGATTTTTTTACCTGATTGCTAAGAAAGCATGAATGCTTGTAAGCAAGCAACCAGAGGACCGACGGCTTAAGGTCCTCTCCGAAGGACCTGGTAATGAGGATTAATGCCTTACCAAAGGGCACTAGCGCACCAAGTGTGAATCGAACCCGGGTCACCAGAATACGAATCCCCCGCTCTAACCGACTGAGCTATCGCGCCTCCTTTGTTTTAGACACATTCAACAAATAGTATCATAATTGCATTATTTTCCCTAATAGCTCCATTCCTTTTCTCCTTTCTTGGTCATGGAACTTTTCCAGAGCCCCTCCCCAGTCCCTACTGCACGTCAGTGACTTTAAGAGAAAGTTTTGTCATATTTTGTAACATAGCTGCTTTTTAATGACGAGAACAATTATTATTTATCCCCCCTATTGGGCCCCTTTCGTCCAGGTATTCGAAACTTATATTTTTTAAGCATGGGCCTACTTTAACCAAATGAACTACCAACTACGAAAATCAAGATTTTATTTTGAACAACAACAACAGCAAAAACACGTAGTTGGCATTCCATATACCTGCTATCTTATGAACAAAACACCAAACAAATCGACCAATAAAATAGCAGAGTATCAAGTTATACAATTTGGCTCTTAGTTTGAGTTTACTCATCTTCCCAATCATATTTCAATGCAACATCCAACATCAAGTGATTATAATACATTCTATTGACCATGTTGATTGCTCGTTATTATATGCCTATTCAGGATATGTTGAATCGCACAATATAAATCACAATGATAAGCTCACAATCATTTTAACTTTGAATTTTCTTTAGAGTCGACCCTTACCTAACGCTGTAGTGAAAATTTTGGCTGTTAATTACCCAACTAGTATATTTATAATTATTATATCTGACGTTTGTGATGTCTGGTGAATCCCATAGCAAACCTATATGTTATAAGATGATAATAAACTTTGAAGGTTTGATCAATATGGGCCAATACTTTTTTTAAATCAATGTTGGACCGTGTCACAAGCAATTCTTTTTTATTTCAACACTAAAGCCAAATTCTAAAATTTGTTTATTTAACAAGAAAATGTTAACAGGAAAAATCGATTCATGGTGTAACCCCGAAAGTTGTGTTTAGATAGAGAAAAAACTCTAAATTTAAAAGACAATGATAAATTACTCATTTTGGCATTGTGATGGCAGTATTACTGATTGAGTTGTGTAATAAAAACCTACGTATTTAATTACTTTAAATAGGAAGGGCTATAATGTATTCAGCTCTTGCAGGTTCTTTTGTTGTAGATTCCATGTTCCAGTAACAGGTGGAATAAACACTTAGCATTCCAAGACCCGCCCGAGGTCCATTGATTGTACAGTACAGTGCACCTAATTGCTGTGCAAATCAGGGTAGCCAGGTGCGGCGGGGCGAAGTTGAAAGGGGGGGGGGGGGCAAAGGGAAAAAGGCACCTTTTCTTTCGAAAAGGGCACTTAAAACAAAGAAAAAAGGACTTATCTACAGTGGCGTAATGAGCCAAAATTTTTGAGGGGACTAGATATGTTGTATCGCGTAAATTTTATAAGTTGCGAGCGAGCGAGCAAAAATTTGTCATCCCTCTAACGGAAATACAATTTTTTGATAGATTTTGACTTAATATTAAAAACATAATATGACATTTCACTCTTCTCTCTTTCCTTCTTTTCCTTTTCTCTTTTGTTTCTTGGTCGTGAAATTTTATTATCATTATTATTGTTATTATTATTATTATTATTATTATTTTTTTTTTTGGGGGGGCAATAGCCCCCCAAGCCCCCCATCTGTACACCACTGCTTATTTACCCCCACTCATATGACTCATGAAACTTAAGGCATTTATTAGGATTATTCTTACAAGTTATATCCTTCATAAATAATAACATACAAAAATGAGAATATTAATTTCTTGTTTCAAGGGGCACTCGTTAACACATGAAAATGGCCCTTCTCAGGTGAAAGGGGCACAGAACACGTTCATGGGGGCACTTTTCTTCGGTAAAAATTGGTACTGTTACGAGAAATGCACCTATAAGAAGGCAAAGGGGCACTTGCTAAAGGCATAAAACGGGTCAGGTATGAAAAGTGCACGTACAGAACACGTTCGTCAGGGGCACTTTTCTGGGTAAAAAAGGTGCACTTGCTCCCACATAACCTTCTCAGGTGAAAGGGGCACATTCATGAGTGAGCATTTTTTGGTACAAACTGGCACTGATGCGAGAAAGGGCACTTGGTAACACCTAAAACGGGTCGTCCTCAGGTGAAAGGGGCACAGTACATTCATTTCACCAGGGGGTATTTCCTTGCGTAAAAAGGGCACCTTTTCAGTGCTTCAAGAGGTGGGGGGGGGGGCACTGTGCCCCCGCCCCCAGGATCGCCGCCCCGGAGGGTAGCCTTGCTAAAGTAGGGCTAATAGTATGCATCACTTATATAGAAACATTGTATTATGCGCTTTCTAAATGTTGGATATTATCATTATTGTTTTTATTATTATTGTTATTATTATTAATATTATTAATGAAATAGGGATTCATTGCTTGAAAACAAAAAATTGTAAATAGGATTACCATCAAACAATAATTTGACTGAAAGCAGAAAAAAAATCTCCAAACCTTAATAAGTGCAGGTATGGATCTCTTATTCTGAGGCCTCCGTAGTATAAAACATTAATTGTCGTCATAGTGATATTGTGTTCCAATCTGCCATGAAGTGGAGGGAACAAATCGGACTTTAAAAAGGCGAGGAGCATAGAAATTAAACCATGCATATTCACTGGTCATTTTTTTTATTTGCTGCTAAATCGATCACTACCATACTGAAACTACACCATACAAAAAGCGAGATGGAAGCACGGCATCATCTTCATGTTGAAGCCTTGACATCTTAATTTGTCGCTAAATAGATGATGAGAAACTAAATGTTAGCGCAAACAATTAGAGCGAAAACCTTTCGCATTATGCTTCAATTAATGAAGAGGCGAACATAGCGCAGAAAGCATGGATGTGGGTATAAGGCGTGTGGTAGCAAAGCGGAGCGCGCTTGTAGAGTTCTCCTGCAGCCGACCGCTGCCGCTCTACAATGCTCTAGATGGGCTGGTGTCAGACGGCAACACGCATGGCTCGCTGATTGCACGGTTAAATAGCGTGTACACAAACCTGTTAATTGGGGCAGATAATCGTACAATCGTTCGCAAGGCCCATAGCTCCAAGTTAACAGTTGGCCTTTTCTTACTTCATAAAAATCCCCCAAAACAGTTGGCCTTTTCTTGACGAGATGAAAGGAACGAAGAGCATGATTCTATTCTTACACACAAGCCTTGAGCTACCTTCAAGGAAACACCCATGTATTCAGACACGCAGAACTTTTTAAAGGTATAGAAATGCGGACATATAAAAAACATTATGAATGCTGTCGTCAATTTTTTTTTGTAGGAACTATTTGCCGTTTTTTTTCATTATTATTAGTTTGAAGCATTTTGTCATGAATAGTGATATTAAAGTGCGCATTTCATATGCCAGAATGGCGTTAGGTATACTAGTAATTATAATGAAGCGCGCAGCATCATTGAAGGCAAATGTTGACTACAAAGAGTAGGGAGAGAGAAAGAAAGAAAGAGGGAGAGGGGGGGGGGGGGGCGGAGCGAGCAGCAAGACGGTTATTAAGGGATTGATATTAAAAAAAAGGGGAAGTGAAAAATTGCGTAATCGACAAACCAACAGTTACATTCACATCTAACGTTGATGAAACTACTTTGAATTTTTAATACGCCCTTAAGATATTGAGGCAACCAATATTCAAATCTAATATGAGAGAGGGGGAGGGGAGGGGGAGGGATACAGAGCCGGGTCACTCGGCTGAGTCTTTAGCATATATATATATATATATATATATATATATATATATATATATACATATCCATATATATATATGAATATGTATGTATATATATACATATATATATATTTTTTTTAAAGATTTACAACCATTACTATTAAGACTGACCAATGAGAGTGGTTTATAGAGGCAAATCAATGTTACATACAGTATATCATTTTGGAATCAAGTTAATAATTTTATTTCCCTTGGGAAGAGACTGAGATTAAACCTGGTAGGAGCAGAGGTTGACATTGCATCCCAATGCACTGTTCACTTTGTGTTCCTTAGACAAACATTGGTTTTAACAGGAGGAATATCACAGAGAGCAACCAACAATTCTCGCTCCTTGCATGCGCTATTCAACCCACATGGATGTATTTTATTTGCTAACTTCATGAAAGGGCGCGCTGTGAATCCACCGCAATGTCTTGTGTATATAACTTGATAAGATCAGAAATTTAGATTTTACTTAGAAGGAGGCCGAGGGAAGAGAGTATTGAAAACATTCGATGACAAAGAAACAATTCCTTTCCATGCTGGCTGCTATCAGTGTAGTTTTTATGCAACTACACTGTAAAACATATTGGGTAAAATTTTAACCAGCACGAGGGTAATTATGTGTCCAACGAATTTGGGGCAATATTTTACCCAATGCGGGAAGCATATTGCCTAGTAAGGTTAAAAAATAAGCACAATTACTTTAGAATGGGCAAAATTTTCACCCCACTGGATAAATAAAAATGCCCAAAAGAAATGTCCAATATTGGTTGGACACAATTACCCTCATGGAGCATTTTTACCCAATATTTTTAGAGTGTACCGTGTGAGTAAAAAAAAAAAAAGAAACTATGCACCTTACAAATAAAAAATTTAAGGAAAACATGTGTCATGAACATATAAGTATTATATATGGCCTGAAATAGTATATTCTCCTAAATACTAGTAGTTTGATACCATTTATGTGGTATGTGTTAACGCTTGGATAATCAAGTATTTTTTTACTGCAATGTAAAGTTCGAGTTGTTCCACACTAAGGCATGGTTGCAATTAATGAATCCAGATGTCAATGATCAGAATGTCATAATCCTCAGTTAGTAAGTAAACTTATTTGTAAATTCAATTGAATTAACTTGAGAATTGATACTGAAAGTGTTTATAAAGCAACATTTATACCAATTATTAGAAAGGTATTTTGCGATGGATTTTAATGCTACCCTTGTAAGATTATGACATCTGGATTCATTCATTCCAGTCAGGCCTTACTTTGGCGCATATCAAAAGTAGCATCACTGCAAAGAATACCTACTGATTATCGAAGACCACATAAATATGCTTTAAATTATTTGGGAGAAGATACTCTTTCTGGCCATATATAATAATTATGTAATCATGACATATATTTTTTTACTTAAATTGGGGATTTGTGAGGTGTCAAGTTTTTTTTTGGACTCACACTATTATATAGAAAATACGAAAATAGAAAAGAAAAGAAAATATAGCTTTATCAGCATGTGCATTTTGGAAACAACGCTGTTTTAGTTGATTTTTGTGGAGCGTTGTGGCCCAGTGGATTAGTCTCCGGACGTTGAAACAGAGGGCCGTGGGTTCGAATCCCAGCCATGGCGTAATTTCCTTCGGCAAGAATTTTCCCCCATTCGCCTCGATTTGGGGCAATATGAATCTATATATGAATGTTCACTCGAGGTATATTGGATATAGATATTAGATTACATGACTTGTACTCACGATTGAACGACAAACTTCTTTAATGTCCTTTAAAAGTTTGAAAAGGATGGGCATTTATAATTGGGGGAATTGATCAAATAATGATAATTTAACATTCATATTTTTGTCGTAATAACAAATGTAAAATTTTGAGCACTTCTAATTTGTGATAAAATTGGCTTTAGAATTAGATTAATGATAATGATATCTATACATAAAAAGTCTATTCAACCTTAGTGCCCTATCTTTTCATTGATCGTGGTATTAACTTCATCGCATTTAAATGTCAATCGAGATACTGCCTCACTTCTCTCAAAAGTAAAATGAGAGTCATTCATTTGATACGAGGCAAGTGATTATCATAACATTTGCAGTTGACGCGCTGTTGCAACACGACACGCATTCAATCACTACCATTTTACCCAGCCTATACCATAGGGGGAATAAACACAGTATTATTCAAAATATTAGTTCAAAATTTGTCCCATTGTGCCTGCCCCAGATTCCAATGGCTATCTGGGTTAGGGTTAATTTTTTCCCGATCGTGTTTGCATACGAATGAGCATCTGTTAGTAATAATGCCCATACGGACATTGATTTGAAATGTATTTTAGAGCAATGGGATATTAATCATTATACGGCCAGTAATATTGCAATTTAGGTTGGATTACTCGAGTAAAATGATTCCACCTATTGGTACGTATGCCATCATCCATCCCATCCTTTCACATCACTTTTATTTTCTTTCTCATTTTGAAGTGTAATTGTATTTGTCTTCTACCTTCCCCATCCCTTTCATTCATTTTCTTCTCCTCTTCTTCTTTCACTATTCATAATCCTATTCCTTCTCTCCTCACTTTCTTCTATTCGCTCTTTTCTTTTTATTCTTAATCTCTCCTCTTCTTCTTCAAGTAAAACATAAGCACTATCGAGAAACATGTTCATATCTAACTTTGATTACCCTTCTTCGAATATTGAAAAGGCAATCAATTGTAAAATATTATGGTGAAAGAGAGAGAAAGAGAGATAAAGACAGGGAGAGGGAGAGACAGATGGTATGGCAGAGGAAAGGGCATATAGGGAATAGATTAAAAGAAACATTAAAAAAATGATACATATCAGAGGCGGATCAAGGATTTCACAAGGAGGGTGTGCATTTTGTTTCAAAAAAATATTAAGCAAAAAAATAATACATGCACGATATTTTCCACTAACACTTTTTAGGGCTCTCAAGGGGGTGGGGGCACGGGCCTAGTGTGCCGCCTCTACCTTTATCCACCACTGATATATATGTATAATCAAAGTAAGAGGACTCGGCTTCGGAGAGACGAACTTATCTCAAGACATCTTTTCTGGGGAACATGCAAATTTTGGATATTAAGTTTGCAATAGAATATCAAAGCTTAATAATATTACTAACAAATGAACTTATGGTAGTATTTCATTTATAATAAAGACACGCTAAGTATCTTTTATCCATTCCACAGCTAATTTATTTTTAGGGCGTCTCATGTATAGAATTAACTGGTACAGAACCCTATTTTAGCTTCTATCTGTCTTACGGAAATAACAGCCTTAGGCTAAAAAAAGTGTCCCATCAGTTTACAATAAATGGGAAAACACTATCCACATAGCAGCCAGCACGACAGCATTAATCATCACAAAATGAGGTGTAATAGAGGGATAGGAGTTTAGATAAGAGGAAGGGGGGGGGGTGGTTAGAGATGAATGAATAGTGGATATTGGCAGGCACGTCATGAGGTAAGACGCCTAGAGGTAGGTGCTTAGGGGATGCGAAACCTGAGGCGTCGTATCGCTACACCGGCAGCTTCGACAGAACCCGAGAGGGCTAAGCTGCCAAGATATATAGCACTCGGTCGCTAATCTTCTGAATTCATTTGCAGTCATGAATGTAGTATTTGTTTATACAGGGCGAGGAAACAAAAAGCCGAAGGAAGATACGTGGCCTGTCCATCAGTAGTGACCGGGCTCCTACCACGCTCTCAAATGGCCCATTTGTGGCGCTTAAACATCTTGATGAGATGTGTGAGACATAGCATCGTGTGTCCTGCTTTAATTAACTCGTTATGCGGGCGAAATGAGAGGATATAAAGTTCGTTCATTTGCATTTTCTGACTGGGTTGTTCATTGGCTCGAACGAGAAAAAAAATCCTTGATATTTTATTCTCCAGATTACATTGTGTTGGCCTACTCTCTTTCGTTCACTCGCAATACTCTCGAGCAGTGTGCTAAGACGCCCTCTATTGTCGTATGCTGCCTTCGGGTAAGCAACACTGCACTTTGCAAACCTGCAGCAACTGATTAGCTCTCCTATTCCTCTACATCACAAAGAATATTTGAACATAGATTCTTATTGACGTTAGATACAACCAAGGAGTTCATAATTTCTGGTATATTGGGCTTGGTACCGCGGTGCATTATTACACAGAAATCCACGATTGATTGCGTTTCAACAATAATAATGATGATGAAGATGATGATGATAATAATAATGATAATAATAATAATAACAATATTATTGTTTAAAATAAAAATCAGAAAAAAGATATCTTCCGATGATGTCGATCTGGCCCGACAAACAGTTTGCAGCGCCAGATCGACATCGCTTTATCTCTTACACAGTTGAACGCCAGACAGGGTAGCAGCAACTCCCATATTTAAACGTGTTCTGGTCTGACGCCCCGGGGATTTGAACTCCAGACCTCCCGGTATAGTGAGACGTACACTCTATACCAACTGAGCAACGCAACGGTAATTACGTGTAATCAATGGTAAATGGAGTGGTACAGTCAGTCTCATGTGGTGTTGTAATTAGACATGCCATTTTCTGATTTCAATATGAGTGTTTGGATTCAAATCCAAGCCCTTTTTATTGCCCTGAAAACCATTAATTTGAAATGTAGGAGAAGGAAGAAAAACAGCAAATCAATGTTATTTTACTGAAAACAAGTTTTTTTTTCTTAATAATTAAAGAAAAATCAAGATTCTTATCTATTGTACCGGACAAATTGAAGTAAATGTGAACTAAAAGTTCTAAGAGTAAATCTGCTAAAAGAAATATAAAATATAAAATATAATACCTAAATAAGATTATTCGACAGTATTTTAACATCTTCAGTAGATGAATGTTTGATAAAAGGAGAGTTGTTGCTTCAGTGGGCGTGGTTACATTGAAGGGCATGGGTGTATTTAGTATAAGCAATTACGGAAGTACAGCTTTGTGTGAACGGTGTGTGTGTGGGGGGGATGAGGGCTGGGTCTGTGATAGCGCGGGGTGATGAATGCGATAATACTTCATTAGATAAAAAGAAAAGCAATGAAAAAAATCTATTAGAATAATTATGTGAGCATGGTTTGACAACGACGATAGAGTCTAGTCTGGTATCTGGAACCTCCTACCTTCGCCATATGGAGTTTTAGAAAAATAACTGAAGAAACGAACTGGCGGAAAAGATTGGGAAAGTACATAAGGAAGAGAACATCTTACAAGAAAAAATAAATACATCTCTTTGTTAAAGGTTTAATTTAGTTTCAACAATGATGACATGTGTAAGAATAATCAAGTATGCTTTTAGTGTCTTTTTATTTGATATAATGAGATCCTCTGTGTTCATGTTAACATAAAGAGATTGAGCATTGACATAATTTTTTTTATTATTCTTCAATATCAAAGACGGTCTTATTTGTACATGCATATTTGCAAAATAACCCAATACCCGAATGGAACGATCACATCATAAACGCGTATCATTCAAACATATTCCCGACAACATCGAACACTTCAATCCATACCAAATGAAAATGACAATAATAAACCGCTACACACATGTTCTTAGCGAAGGAAAAATAGAATACAATAGTCACTTGAAGCTCTATTAGAGAAAGGGATAAAGTGAGAGAGAGAGAGAAAAGGAGAGAGAGAGAGGGAGAGGAGCTAAACATCGCTCCAATTATTTGACGATTGTGTTAGCTTTTGGAGAAGAGAGTCCATGACATTTCCCAATAAATATATAGCACCGGGTACCGGGCCCTGCCATTGAAAAGATGTAAATCACCAGGGACCCCAAAACCGATATCTCATTCTACTCAACGGAAACGTGGTCGTGCTCGCTCTACTTTTCATATTTACACTGACACAATTTCAAATCAAAACATTTATAAAGGAAGGAGTTTCTCGCGACACAGATTCCGCCAATAAAATAGAGGAGGGAGGGAGTATGAAAGGGAAGTGGCGATTTGAGCTTTTACACGCCCTTAGGCGCTTCAAGAGTCTTGTTTTCTCTACCACTTTATCTCTAAATTATCAGCTAGGAAGTCGCTTTTTGACTGGCGTTTGATTTATCTTAACTGATATTGGGTGAGAGTGCATGGAGTAAGTAGAACGAAATAATGAAGAAGGAATGGTGGTAGGTATAAAGAGAAAAGGAAAGAAAATAAAGATCGATACAAAAGAGGATACAGATATAGATGAGAGAAAGAGAGAGAGAGAGAGAGAGAGAGAGAGAGAGAGAGAGAGAAGGGGGTAATGGAAGGGGAACTCCTGAAATAAAAAAAGTGTAGAATCTGGGTCTCCCTTTCCGCTTGCTCGCTCATCCGATTATGCTTGGTTTGTGTTAACGCCACGCGGGCAGCGACGGCATCATACATGCTCGGCTTGCCGCTGTTATCGCTCTTCTCCTTTCCTTGGCAAAACATTGTTCCGATCGATTAAACTCTACTGCCAAGGAAGTCCCGCTATTTTCTGTCCCCATTTTCTCATTCTCTATGATCAACTCTCTCCGCGTGTAACATAAATCGGAGCAGAAAATTGAACATTTTGCCATCAAAATCAATTAAATAAAAAAGTTTTTAAATTTCTATTATCCTTTATCATCATGTTTCGTGGGGCGTGGAGGATGATTCAAGCATTAATAAGGAAGTCAGAGTGGTGCAGCATTTCAAAGAAATATCGCTTGGTATTCAGTAATTCTAATATAGGCACTACTCTGATACTTGCTTGTCTGACGCGCAAGGACAGAGCAAAAATGTTCCATATATTATTGTGAAATGGCGCCATCTTGTGCTTTGGCTGTGAACTCTCCGATGGCTGTCATTTTAGAAATTAATCGTAGGAGTATCTTAAATAAATAGATTTTACATTAGCGATATGCCAATCATTTATTACTACCACCCCCATCATCACAATCACCACAAACTTTATCAAAATACATTATATACATCACCGTCATTATCTTTGAAAGATAGTGCCAATAATATGAAATAATATGATTTAGCCTCTCATGACGCGAGTAATCTTCAACGAAAACTCAAGAATCCAATTTAGAATAACCGGACCGGGGGGGGGGGGGTAATTTGAAAAAGAAATGTTGCCTGCATCTCCCAAAATGCCTACCATTACAACCAGCAACTTCTTAGTGACTTCCTCCACCAATATTATCACTGCCACCATTTACTTCACCACCACAGTTTCCATCTCCACAACATCACCATCACAACCATCACTGCCACCATTTGCCAACATAACGTCCCCAAATTATCATCGAAAGAATCGCCATTATAACAAACTTAGCCACATCCATGGTAAACATTGCAATCATTATCATCATCTCCATCATTATTATTACCATCATTGTTACATCATCATCACCATCAACTTCACCACCACCACCATCATCATTACCACCACCACCCAAACCACCACCACCACCACCGCCATCATCATCATCATCATTATCACCACCACCACCATCATCACCACCACCACCAGAGGCATTCACCATTTATATGTCGGCATATTCGCGAAGTTTTTTTTAATTATTATTTTGTTAACGAAAATTTTAGTCCCGTAGAATGAATACTGAGAAAAAAATGAAGCTAATCGCAATCTGCACCGTTTAATTATAAATATAGGTCATGACATTCGAAGTGTCTCGTTACAGAATTTAGGGAACTCGGTTAAAAGTGAGATCTCTGTTTTTATACGGACATCTGCTTGTTATTGATTGATCCCTATGATTTTAACACCCCAAATTCCAATAATTCCTACTAAAAATGATGGCTTATGTAAATAAGCTGCAAAATTAACTTCCCAATTGGTCGCTTTCTTTTCAGACTTATTTTTTTTGCAATTGCCCTACATCGCCTGTGTAATTTCTGTTCCCACCATTCCCTCTCCCCAGTGCTTGTGATTACAAGTTTTAACGGCTTCATGTTTACATAACTATATCAAGTGCATACTGTATCTTCACTTAATACTGTATATTGGCATGTTGCATGACGCATGAACCAGATTAAGCCAACGACTACAAATTAACCTAATGAACCTGAAATAAGGTAAATGAGAGTTCCCATTTTGCCCACGATCCGTATTGTTACCAGACGTACTCATCCAGAAAGCAGCTGAAAAATCTGTTTAGAATAACACACAAAAGCGAGCTTGAATATGTCTCGATAAATTGTTATTTTTCTAGGCTATTGTAGGTGTGAATGTGTGT
Organism: Lytechinus pictus; assembly: GCF_037042905.1. NCBI lineage: Eukaryota > Metazoa > Echinodermata > Echinoidea > Temnopleuroida > Toxopneustidae > Lytechinus > Lytechinus pictus. The sequence goes on along the minus strand of NC_087255.1, from coordinate 2,608,832 downwards.
ATAAGGTTAAGGTCGATTTATGTCTGGTCGGTCTGCTTACTGGTCACGGCGAGTTTGGTTTGCGCAGTTGAATTGAGTAATACGATTCAACACGCGCTGAGTTCTTTTTTTAAATATATATACTTTCTCTTCTTTTTTAGTAAATCAACTTTAACTGATTCATATTTGTCTGACGGTTATTTGTATGATAAATTTATATTCGATTAATGATTGATTTAGAGTAAAACGAATATCACATTCACTATTACTGTCAATACACATTGGCATTGTTTTTATCATGAAGTTACACTAATTTCTACTTATTTGTTTATATATATATAATATATTATATTACATATATATATATATATATTAATGAGGCAAAGTGGTAATGCATTGTACTTAGTTCCAACAGTTTATTTTGAATTCCAAATTTTAACGACGTTAACAAATTTTCGACGTTAACACGCGGAACATAATATCGTTATATATATATATATATATATATATATATATATATATATATTTATAAACAAACAAGTAGAAATTAGTGTAACTTCACGCACTACATAAGTAAAAACACTATCATAACATGTAGAGCGCCACCTGCGGTATACCATGTATACGTGGTTTACAGAAATTGTTAAAAATATAAAAATTATGTCTGCCTACTCATGACAGTATAGTTATGATATTTGAAACTGTGTGTATCGATTGTATTTTGATGAAGCGGAGGCTGGATGGAACAAAGCCAGATTGTCTATTTTCCCTATATAGTTTGATACGAATTATTTTGAATGGTCAGAAGTTTATACGAGCTGCACTATCTCTACAATTTGCATATGAGCAAAGCGAGTCAGCCAAAATATTCTTTACAAAGGTGCTATAAATTATGCCATATTTTCTGTTGTAAAAGGTGTCAGATTTAGACAAAAATGTCAAAGAGAGCTTCAAGAAAATATGGGGGCGCCGGTCTACTTCCTACCGCCCCCAACCAATACACCAGTGGGGTGTACGGTTTAAAAGCAGACGGTTGTGTCGAACGATTATTCATTATTATTAGTAGTAGTCTTAAATAGTCTTAAATGCTTTCAATGATGCCATGAAATATAAAGAATTGTCACCTTCTAATAAACAGGCAATAATTATAATTTTACATAAGGAAGGTACGCATGTTAAGGACCCGATGTTAATTAGCAATTATCGACCGATTTCCTTACTTAATGTTGAGTATAAAATCCTCACCGCAATACTTTCTAAAAGAAGTAAAACCATTCCGAATCATATTGTCTCTGTCGATCAAGTAGGTTACTTAAATGACAGGAATATTGGTGATGCTGTAAGAATGATGAGCGATATGATTTTTCATACAGCAAATTGTAATTAACCTGAATACTTAGTAACAATCGATTTTGAAATGGCGTTTGATTCAATTTCACATTCTTTTTGGCGTAACAGGCGGGGGGGGGGCAAGCTGCCCCCCACCTGGCGGATTTCACTGGGAAAATAAAAAAAACGGGAAAAAGAGAAAAGGGGAGAGAGAGAAAGGGAAAGTGAAAGAAAAAAAGAGGAAAGGGAAAAAGGGAAAGGGAAAAAATGAAAAGAAAGGGAAATAAAGAACATAAATAGGGAAAATGGAAGAAAAGCGGAAAAGGGAAGTTTTCTTTAAAAGGTACTTAAATCGTTTGGTTTTGGGCCGATTGTTAGTGATTCTGTGTGTTCAATGGGGGGGGGGGGGGTTAACCGGGTAATTCAAAATCGAATGCAGGCCAATACATGGGATCCCCTCTCCCTTTAACTTTTGACACTTTTGATAGAATGTCTAGCCCATTGTATTCGTGATGATAATTTGGTAAATGGTATTCGATTTGGTGAAACAGAAATTGAACAAATACTTTATGGTGATGATATGACCATATTTGTAGAAGATTTAATTAAAAGTAATTTATGAAGATATCTGGAAATATATTTATTACAAATAAAGCTTACAATCTGTTAGCCTTCCACACTCTTTCCCCTTTAGAAAACAAGTTTATATGGTTAAAATATTAGGTACTACTTTTTCATTAAATCCTCACGTTGATTAAGAAATGAATTATAAAGGAATATTAAATAACGTTTAAAAGTTATACACTGGTGGAAACAAAGAGCTATAACTTTTTTGGGGAAAGAACCACCTGCTCAAAACAAAATTCTAAATTGATTCATGTGAGCTCTTTAATCCCAGTACCTTAGTGCATGGCTTATAAGGAAATTGACGAAATAGGTTTCGACTTCTTATGGCGAGGAAAGGATAAAATTGAAAGAAATACGATCATAAAAGTTCATCTTTATGGTTGAAAATAAGGAAAATTTGAACTTTTGTTCTCAACACATAAAGTAAAAACCCGAAGAATTACCTCGAAATGTTCGGCTGCAGCCTTCCTTAGCTTTTTGGTTTCTTTCTTTCTCTGTAGGAGGGGGGGGGGGGGGTGGTGAGTGTTTTGGGGTGTCTGTGTGGGCGTTGAGAGTGGAAATACTCGATCCTTTCTTTTTATATCATAACTTTCTTTAATCATTAAGCAATGGGATATGATTAAAAAAAAAATTACATTACTACTGAAACATACATTTGTGAATTTCTATTCGATATAGTTGGCTAATTTGTATATTATATTAATGAATAACCGCCTGTAATATAAATACTATGATTTCTGTACATTATTTTCTGTATCATGAATAATTATTTGCTTTTATGAAACAGTGTTTTGCTTGATTTATATTGTAACATTTGCAATGTACCATTACTTGTATGATTTGAACTAAATGGATTTAATAAATACTATTACAAAACAAAAAATGTTATTGTTATTATAATTATTTTTGTTATTATTATTATAATTTTATCATTATTATTCATTTATTATTTATCTATTCATATATTAATTAATTAATTTATTTGTTAATTTATTGTTACTGTTATTATTATCATTATTATTATTATTGTTTTATTTTATTTTATCTATACATTTTTTTTTTTTTTGGGGGGGGGGTATTGGCATTGCCTACATCTACATTTAGAGTGTATCAATTTTACAGTACGTAGTTTCTTTATTCACAGAGCGTTTGGGACTGTTGATAGATCATCCTCGATGTGCGTAATCCGAAATGAATAAAGACAAAAATATTTGAATCATCTTCATCATTACAGTGTCTCCGAAGCGTTAGACGACTAGTCGAAGCCTGCGCTTTAGCACCTAGACATTATGAGCTTTAAGTCTTTGACATCCTCCTCCTCCTCCGTCTCCCCATCATCGGGGCTCTCGACGTCTTCATCACGCTAGCTGGCATGGCTCAAGATTCATCCTGTCATCGTCTGATCGACGTCGTCTTGACAATCGATATGGACTTCCTGTTTGTGCGAGCTAGTGAGGCCAAAATCCAGCTCTTTCTCCTTCTTGTATAAGAACCCTATATTGTCGAATCTATACTAGTCAGTTAGTATACTTATGTTTTTTTCACACCCCTTAAAGATAAATTCCAGTTTAGTTACAAGGGACAAAATGAAATCCGAGTGTTTGCATGATAAGTCTCCCGATTTTGAACCACACGGTCGGGATTCAGATCAAAACGCTGCCCTCGCGTTCTTTGATAAGGCATTTTTCTGCATTTGTCACCCTCCATCCAGGTATACATTGTATGGATACCCGATAGGAAGGTATTCCTTGAATGCTCGAGCGCTTGATCAGAGTAGCCAGGGTAATAATATGCAGCGCTTAGAACAATTGTATTAAGCGCTATATAAAATAATGTTGCATATTATCTTTATCATTATTATTATTATCATTATAATTATTGTTATTATTATTATTATTACCATTATAATTATCATTATTATTATCATTGTCATTACTTTTATTATTATCATTATCATCATCATCATTAGTAGTAGAAGTAGTTGTACTACTACTACTACTACTACTACTACTACTACTACTACTACTACTACTACTACTACTACTACTACTACTATACTACTACTATACTACTACTACTACTACTACTACCACTACTACACTACTACTACTACTACCACTAGTACAGTACTACTACTACTACTACTACTACTACTACTACTACTACTTCTACCAATACTACACTACTACTACTACTACTACGGCTACCACTACTACAGTACTACTAGTAGTAGTAGTAGTAGTAGTAGTAGTCGTCGTATCAGAGGGCAAATCACCAGGTAGTTTACATCCACTCTGTCTACTTTCAGTTTAATCTTATCACCATGGTATTATCTTAGTTGATCTACAACCTGTCTATTGGTCTAATAATCCCCATTTCATCCTAATACCCACTTGATCTAATGCCAATAGATCAACCGTATTTAACCAAATTTTTATTTGACGAATGATCATGAGCAAACGTAAATGAACTTGAAATAAGACCATCGAGAGTAAATAGCAGTTAGAGCACATGTTTTTGGATTTGGATATTTGGATACCATCAGGTTTATGATGGTTGAAATAGATTAATGATAAATATTGAACCTTGACATTTGTATTTTCGCACCTCACAAAGTACAACAATAGTATTAAACAATTCTTGAATTATTTTGAATAGATGCTCAATGGAATAAAAATGAAATTAATCTAGATGTTAATATTGATAAATAATCCCCATTTTTTTATATGTTGGCCTACATGAAACAGATGAAATTATTTAAAAAAACAGCGCTTTTCAGCTTTGAATAAATTTCAACATGACATACTTTGCCTTTAACATTCAGTAAGAACAGCACAAATTTAAAAGAAGAAAATAAAACGATGGGATGAAAAAAAGAGAAGAGAGGATGAAATCGATAGTTCTTGTCATTGGCTACTGTTTCTACGTGACAGGTTGTAAAATCAATGTTTGCCTACTCAAAGACACTTTATTCTACGGTGGGCTATCCTCTAACCAAACATCACAGAGTCATGAATATTCATTTGCACGCATGATTTCTTGAACAGTTTTAAAGGTGTCTATTGAACTTTTATATTCGAGCCATGACATAAGATATTCCTTTAAGAGCAAAGAGAGAAATAGTCAAAGCTTCATGTTATAAAGGAAATCGGTTTGTAACTCATTCCTTCAGATGAAAAGTTTGAAATAGATAAATTCGTTTTCTCTTATGCATTCTCTAGATAAAACACATGACTGGAAATGAGTAATTCTCAGTTTCTCTCTCCTCCTCCCCCTCTCTCTCTTTCTTTCTGTCTTTCTGTCTTTTTTTTTTCTTTCTTTCTTTCTGTCTTTCTTTTAGTTTCTTCTTTTATTTTCTCTCGTACGTTTTTCCTTTTCTGGTGAGGAGGTTATTTAGATGACAAACGTATCCAAAATTGATAATAATTCTTCTAACTGTCTAAAAAAGGTCATTTTCAGGTCTGTATATAAAAATTCTGCTCGCACTTCGCACATTATTATATAGTGAGATACGTATCCTCTTTTGAATTCCTAGAAATCGTCATTGAAAATATCCCTTTTGCCTTCACTCCCCCTCCATAGCTAGTGCATTGCGACCGTTTAATCCACATTGTGCTGCACTAAATAGTGGTCACACCGCGGTGCACCGCCAGTACACCGCTGGAGCGGTAAAAAAATCATCACCGCTCGTTACCGTTCATCACCGTGTAACAGAAGTTGGCCACCGTTAAGGCTGATGGTCCCTCCTACCGCTTCGAAAGTTTTGGGCTGCACAAAATATATAGGGGTGAGGAGCGGGCACTTTTCGGCTCCGGCAAGTTCACCATCGCTCCAACAACGCCTAGTCAAATTTTGGCGCCGCTAGACGCAAGTTCGTGGACGCTTGGGTCCGCTAGGCCAACGCAGGAATCTTGAAAGCTGGACCACCTCTGCGGTGATTAAACTTTGCACAAACGTTGGTGGAGAGGTTGCAAGCGTTTTACGAGCGAACACGGGATTGCTGGAACGGTGTCGGGCGTTGAAGCAGCGATCCATTGCGGTGATGAACTTTGGTTTGGCGTTGGCATGGAAGTGTCACCGCTAAACCAACGCCAAAGCAACGCCGGCTTCAGTGGTTCGCCGTTAAGGCAACGCCCGTGTTTTCATTTTTCCCCTTTTGTGGGCGACCCCCTTTCCCTACCGTTCAAGGAACGCTCCAACAAAGTTCGGGCGGTGTGACCAGTCCTTGAGTAAAAAGAAGCCTTCATTACATGAATAAAATAAGCGCAAAATGTCCAGTTCTTTACGTCTTTAATTAACTTTCTGCCATACGTATCCTCTTGTTGATATTCTTTCATGTCAAACAGTGTCCTTTTCGGGCCGGTGTATACATATATGCTCTGAATTCCTACATACAGTCCTTAAACTCTCCCCTTTCAGGTCATTATTAAAATTTATTCAAATAATTTCAACGTGAATCATTAATTTCATACTTATGAAACAGATCATGTCAAAAGAACAATATCAAACTTCATCTTTCATAGTTCTTTAAGCAGCCGATCAGTGAAAGTCTCTAAAAAAGATATCAAATCAAGCCCCCAAATAAGAATAGGCTATGACATTGCTAGATCAGCATCAGCCTCAAAATATCATTTTTCTGGTCGCGCTTCGCACTAGCATTATTTGATTAGTAGGATGCATCGTCCTTAACAAAAGCCCTATAAATACATCAATATATAAAAAAAATCAGCTCGCGCTTCGCGCTTGCATGCATTTTTCTTAGCGGATACGCTTCCTGTTAAGGACATTTTCATTTTTTTTTAGTATAGCTCTCCAAAATTTTAAGCTAGACTTTCACGAATGCACTGTTCATTTAGTGAGGAACATAACTTCTCCAGTTTGTGTCAAACAGTGCATCGGATCAGTAATGATCAGCTCACACTTCGCTCACAAATTGTTTGTTGAGTGAGAAAAGTAGCCTGTTATGGTTACGGAAGGTGTTAAAAATACCCGTCTAAAAAAACCAGAGGTAAATGTTCATATCATTAACAATTTTATTAGGAAAACACGTATGCTTCTTTTTATTATTGGTATTTATTTTCATTTCAAACACACAAATATACATGTTAAAAATCAACAATTCATATACAATATGGCGGATATCCCATTTTAGTCATGTCAGTGGTATTGTATTGTCCTTCCACGGAGTCCTTTGACACAACGTTCCCTTATAAAACAAACATACATCATTACAATAAATCGAATACATGACAACCCTTGACACATAAAAGAGAAATAAGACAATTGCTCCCACCCCATCTTGATAAATTCATAATAAGAATTTCCCTTTCCTGGTTATCATGTCAGTGCAGCACAAAATTTAGCCCTCGCTTTATTTGCGCTCGCATTATTCATTTAGGTCTTATCATTTACATAAGTACATGTGTGTTCTTGTAGTTGTTGAACACGATGCAAAACAATCCAATCTTTTATTTGGGTGAAGAAAAAACATGTCAAATATGAATTGTTCATACTTTCTTGATAGAAATAGGTACTACATAAGGAAGAATTAGTATTTTTAATGATATATATACCATTATAATCATTACCATTATAATTCTTTCTTATGTAATAGGAAGTTCCCCAGACTTAACTCAAATTTATTGATAAACTATCAATGCTTGTAAAATGTCGATAAATATGTTAATAAAAATGTTCACCGATGGAACTTAACAGTGTGAAATAGCATATCTAGAGAGGGAGATGGGGGGTTATATAAGAATATAACAAGGTATAACTTTTAAAGTAGCTGGAAAGCTGACGAGGTGTTACGTCCGCCATGAATTACAAAATTCATGGTCGTCAAAGCATCCAAACAAAAGCTCCTACTAAATCTTATACATATAGTTACATAAGTTACGTGGCCGAGTTCTATCTATCGATGTGCTTAACTGTCCATAAACATCTGCTGAAATTTGAGGAAAGGCGACCAAATTGGTTAAAAATCTGAAATCTTCGCTTCTTCAAGTTTTGCCTAATGAAACCGGAGACATATGGCATGCTTAGTAAATTCAAGCGTGCATCAAGATAAATATATCAAAGATCGGTATCTTTTGAAATGAGGAATTACAAATTGATCAGGCATTTTATTAAACGCTTCATCATTCATCTTTTGTTCACAGTATACGCCAATACAATTCATATTGTGCATATAGTATTGTACAATTTTTGTTAGCGTTTTGCAGCTACGAACTTCAAAATTCAAATCAAATAAGTGTAATTGAACGACTATAGTCAAAGTAATTCTTTTTTAGTTAAGTAGCAAACAATCAAATTATCATTAGCTATTGGAAATATGAAGGGAGCACTCAATCTAAGAACGCGCACGCTCCGAACGTGTGTGCGTGTCGCCCAAACCGACCGTTTTACACAATGGGACCAGTAGGTAAGTATATCAATGATGTCTTTATCTTACGAGGGGTAGCTCGCCTTTCTTACTCTCAAGCTTTGAAACTCTTCACGAAAATGTAGATCAAATGAAGCTAAATTGACAACTCTTCTTGCCATTCCCGCTGCTTAATTGATCACTTTTGTGCCATAAGCGCGGGAAAATATACAATGAGTGATATGACAATCTTCATTAACACAGCATGAGCAAATATGGTCTCCCATTTTGAGTAACTGTTTCCTTTCAACTTTTCTGTGTAGGATTTTAGCAAGATGACTTAATCTATTATGCATCCACACGTGTTTTGATAGGCACTGTGAAGTAGAACAGTCATGCCTTGGCTTAATACAGGAGAAGAGAAGGGACGTGATTTCTTACAAAATCTAGCGAATGTAATTTCAAGAGTACAATAGGAGCAGGAAAACAAAAACATCAGTGGGTCGTGATCCTTTAAAGTATAAAAGAAAGAGGAGAGGAAGGGTTGTGAGAGGTTTTTATCCAAATGACTTTTCATTTTTCATGATGGACATGTCTGTTTGACTAATTTTCTAAGGAGATGGAGAATGGTTTGAGCGAGATGGATATAGGGACACAGAGAATAAAAGAGAAGGAAATTGATATGTATATGTATAATGTATATCCTACTGCAGGGAAAGAGCAAATTATACTAGTAATATAGAATAAAAAGTAGTAGTAGCTAAAAGCCGAGAGAGGTGGAAGGCGATTATGTCAATAGTATGAAAGGGTGAAGGGGGGGGGGGGGGGCAGAGAACGGGGAGGGGTATATAGCATTACATGAAATAAGTACTGTAGTTAAAAAACTGTTATGGTTGTGAATGATATATGTAGTAATATAAAATAAAGGATTTAGTGGACGTATTAGGCGAACAGGAAATGTTATTTTGGTCGGGATCCACACCAAATTCAGAATAACTTTGCTTATGTTTCTTTTGGGTACAAAACCATTTATTAATCATGGAGTTGGCTGAAAGTTATGGGGAAAATTATCTTAGTTTGTAGCTTTGTGATATGCACAAAATTTATTTATTATTAATTATTATTTATAAATGCAGTTAAGGTGAAATAAAAATCATTGGTGAGTATTAAACGCTGATTGTACATTGCAAAAGATTATCAGAAAGGTAAAAAATAAATTACAGCAAAGAAATATATACAATGATTAAGCTTTTCAATCGAAAGACAACTTGTCATTTAAGTGTGGTTAAGTCATTAATCAATCAAATTATCATTCAGAAAATTAATCTAGTTGTAAAAAGAAAATCAACAAGTAACATACATACAATACATAACATCATACAATAAACTCAAACAACCACGCAATCAATCAGGCCCTCAATCACTCAGTCAAGCAATCGATCAATCAATCAAATCTATCAATCAACCAATCAAACAACCAACTAACCAATCAATCGATCAATCAATCAATCAATCAATCAATCAATCAAATCAATCAATCAATCAACCAACCAACCAACCAATCAATCAATCAATCAATCAATCAATCCGTGAATCAATCAGTCAATTAATAAATCAATTAATCGACCAACAAATCAATCCGTGAATCAATCAATCAGTCCGTGAATCAATCAATCAATCAACCAGTTAACAAAAAAAAAATAATAAGCAATCGGATAAAAATAAAGCCAACCAATCACCCAATCAATTTGTGAATCAATCAACCAATCAAGCAATCAATCAATCAATCAATCAACAAATCAATATAAATCAATCATATCAGTCAACTAACAAATCAATCAATCAATACGTAAATCAATCAATCAATCAATCAACCAATAAATTAATCAGTCAGTCATTCAATCAATAAATCATATCAATCAATCGGTCATCAACCAAGCAATCAATCAATAAATCTGTGAATCAGTCAATCAATCATTCAATCAACCAATCACTCAATCAGCCAATCAATCAAGCAGTCGCTCAACCAATTAACAAAAAATAAATTATTTAATAAGCATTCTTGGTAACTAGGTATGCACTTGTTAAAAAAAAATCATGATCCATCCAATCGATCATATAATTATCAATGAACCATAAATCGATCAAGATTATCAACCAAGTTGGTAAATAATCATTAATGGACAATCATTTGATCGACCAACCAAGCAAGAACATGAATATTGATTTAGGAAATAAAATCAATCAATCCGTGAATCAATCAATCAATCAACAAACAATCAATCAATCAACCAATCAATGAATCAATCAATGAATCAATCAATCAATCAATCAAACAGTCAATCAATCAACCGATCACTCGATCAGCCAATCAATCCGTGAATCAATTTAATACATTAATCAACCAACAAATCAATCAATCAATTGATCAATCAATCAAGCAGTCAATCAACCAGTTAAAAAAATCATCTAATAAGCAATCGAATAAAAATAAAATCAACCGATCACCCAATCAGTCTTAAATTCAATCGACCACCCAATCAATCCATGATCCAACCAATCGATCATATAATTATCAATGAACCATAATTCGATAAAGGTATTCAACCAAGTTGGTAAATAATCATCAATAGACAATCATTTGATCAACCAACCAAGCAAGAACATGAAGATCGATTCAGGAAATAAAATCAATCAATCAACCACCATATATGTACAGTTCTTTGATGAAGGAATATGAAATATCCCCTTCGTTGCCATCCAATCATTACAGAGTACTAGTCAATCAAAACACAATCAAAAGAAAATGATCCATTGTTTTAAAAAAATGAAATTTAATTCCCTATGTACTTCACAACATTACTGCCCAAAAAAGTCCACGTCAGTCTCTTTAAAAAGCATACATGTACCACCACAAAAAAATCATCATGATATCAAATTTTGTAGCAATATAATCAAACTTTCATTCCCAACACACTGTCTTTTATCACACGGTGTATAACCTTTCAAATAACACTCAGAAATTCACTTCATTTTCGACAACAAAATGTATTGAGTGATGATTATTTAAATTGCGTTGCGTAAAAAAAATAAAAGCGAAAACTAGTAACACAAAATACTACATATGGTTTGCATCAATCGTTATTTGCGTATTGTTATTTTACAATGTATAGCATTGCAATTTTAGTGTAATGTATGAAATAAGAACAATTTAACTAACATATTTCGAGTATATCATAAATTGTTTGCTTCATTATAAAGAGGTATCTCGAAATAGTTGGAAAGAGAACTGGACTTATGAGGGTTTGAAATGTAATTAATCATAATTGCGTACAATATCATCATAGAAATATAACAAAGATATGCAAATATTACAGAAAAAACAAAATTGTTCATAATATGATAAGTGAGTTATGTTAGATATTGATCGATTTATGACAAAAGTGGTGCAAATTTTTATTTTACAGTTTACAACTGTAATTTACATTTAAAGTTTGTATTTTGATTCTGTCTCATTTTCATCGATTACAATTCTATTAAGAATACAAGCGAAATGTGCACAGTTTTGGGTATTCTTGATTCATTTTAAACAATTCAATACCTTGGAAGTAAAATGATGGGCAACATGTGCGTGTACATGTAAACATACAATAAATATTTCCTCATTCAAAATACAAATCAGCGTAAGTATGTACAACTCTGCACTTTCTTTATATGCCCAATGTTATGCACGCACAGTAAAATTATTGCACTAAAATAACAATTGCGTTAATCAATAAAATAACAATTAAATAAGTGAGCTTTCTTCGAAATATCAACATTGTTTCACTACAAAAACTACAAGACCAGAATGAACGGTGAGAACAAGGATAAAATATGGGGTCATTTAAGTATTATCGTTACGGATGTGACGAATGTAATTATTATTTTCAATGAAATATATTAAAAAGGCAAACAACGTTAAGTACGTTGAGCATAGTAAGATTTTCTAAGGATAAAATCAGGTCAACGTTTAATGCATGTCACTCAGCATATTATTACTGAACATGCTAAAATAGATTTAATCAAATGGATAAATCAAATCAGTTAACATCTGGTTGAAGGATAAGTTTATTATTATTATTATTATCATTGTTGTTATTATTATTAGTAGTAGTATTAGTATTTATGTTATTATTAGTATTTTTTTTTTTTTTGGGGGGGGGTTACATGTATCTCATTTTGTTGCTATCTAGAATTCGAACCATATGATAATATAAAGCCAACTACATGTACAATGTATGGCTTGTCAGACGCCCTAATATTCATAATTCTCTCTAAATAATAATAATAATGATAATAATTATGATAATAGTAATGATGATGATGATATAATACTACTATGTCTACTTCTACTACCACCACCACCACTACTACTACTACTACTACTACTACTACAAATAATAATAATATCAATAATAAAACAGTTCCATATGTAGTTTTCTTTAATAGTTAAGTATCGAATGTACACATTACTTTTATAGAAAAGTGATGAAATAATGTGTCTGATAAACGCAGAGTCTTTTTGTTTTCAATTTCTTTAGAAAAGGAAACCCAACGGATTTTATATTGCTTGGTATTAGGAGCTGGCAACATGTGACGTAATCAAATTCGAGAGATATTGCCATAATTTAGGGACTTCTTTGCCCTTTCTAGAGAAATTCCAGCTGAGACTGGGTAATTTGAAAATTGGAATTATAAATAACAAATCGCAGCCCATAATATGCACCCTCTATATCCCATCGAATATGAATATCAAATAAATCAAAACTGATGGTTACATTTCATCAGGTTAGGCAATTTGGTTCAATCTCCATTCGAGAACAATAAAGCAAATATTATATTAGAGGAAACGCATTTTCATTGTCATAACTAATTATCTTTGGAATTAATGCCACCAGCACATCCCAAACCATCACATTTTTCATGGATAAAATAAAGCAAGCTATGGAATAATTTGAGTACACGATGTTCGTTTTACACACTGCATGATTTAGATGCAAAAGTAATAGAATATTTGGATCGTATGAGCACCGTAAAGTAAATATAAACGATGCTGCATTTCATATTTTCACCATAACCTCTCTGTCTCAAATAATTTGAACAAAAACGATTGAAGTTAATTTTTTATGATACGCTGGTGATCGTAGGTCTCCGTTTCATGTTTGATGAGTTCGCGTTGTTCGCCCCAACACCCGCTGTATTATGACGTCGTACTGGAACTGGTCTACCAGTTACATTTGCAGGTGCATCCGACGGTTCTAACATCGATGGAACCGACCCGAAAAGAAGATGTCGGTTAGCAGCTTGAGACGGTCTACTTTTCTGCTGTTCAGTGTAAAGTCTAAATAAAATCCCAAGATCAAGGGGAGTGTTGGGGCAATCCCGTTCTTGGACGTTACGAGGATCAAGGCGGTCAGTCGCTGCTGAAGCGGCGCTTGAAACACGGCTATCTTTTCTACGTTTACCACAGCGGCTACCAGATTCGCTATTACGATCCTTATCACGTTCCTGAAAAGCGAAGATGAGTTGTGTAAGCTGCTCCTGTTGCCGACGTAACTGTCCAATCATTTGTATCTCTTTGTTAAAGCTGTGAAACGGTGGGATAAACCGTCGAACCGTTCGGCATGATGACGACGTCGCCGGCGGCGGAACCGACTCGGAGCGCGGATCAGCAGACTTCATCCGCGGATCATTTACAAACATGGACGACCTGGTCTTTATTTCATCCACCAGCTTCTGCTTGCTAAATTTAGCCCATTCTGTAGAGTTCATAAAGTAATCGTTGTCCCTTGAACTCACCGATGCTTTTCCTTCCTCGAGCAAGATCCTGGCACAATCATAGTGGCCAAGTTTAGTAGCTAAGAGAAGAGCAGTGCATCCTTGTTTATTTCTTTTGTCAACTGAGATGCCATCTTTCTTGAACGATGACACGAGCATCTTGACAATCTTGGTGAACCCTTGGGATGCGGCAAGGTTTAACGGGGTATCACCATTTTTATCTGGCATGTTTTTCTCGAGTTTATCCTCTAAGAGAAAGACTTCCACTGCCTTCTCCCTACCATGAAGGCAAGCTAGACCCAGCGCAGACCGTCCCATGAAATCCAACATGTTCAATTCCGCTCCTGCCTTCAGCAAAACTTTGATACACTTCACACCATGATCATCTGGTGATAGCATCGCCGCCACCATGAGAGGGGTATAACCAGCAGAATCCCGTTTATCCACGTGAGCTTTCATAGAGATGAGCAACCTAACTTGGTGGAGCCTGCCACCCAAGATGGCCCGGTGAATACCTGTTCCACCCGGACTCCATATCTCTGGTAGACTCGATGGAACGGTGTGAACCAAAAGTCTATCCATAGCACCAGAAGATTCCCATGTCGATGCACGGTTAGAATGAGTAGAAATCATAGGTATATCTCTTCAAACCCTCTTGTAGAGTCAACATTCAATATTTTGTTTACTTCTTAGCGCATATGTAGTAAGATAGTTATGCTTGCGTTGTCAGTCAATAGTCCTCTTCTCTGTGCATTCAATGTTCTCGCATGAATATGGTATCGGATTTCGAGCGTAAAGTCAGTTTCGGCGTCCCTTAGCAACGGGCGTCTGGGACCCCTACTGTACAAAAGGTTAACCTGAAAGCCACAACCTCGTTACTCCACGTCTCTAAAGAAAATGGGTATTGATCGGCGCTGGGGATGAAAGAATACACCACAAAAACATTGACTCAGGTTTGTTGAACAACAATAATCGAAGTTTGTGCCAAACTTTACTAACAAAAGAAGTGTGTCGGTATACTGTCTATTGAATGAGATCCCATCGAATGACTTCTGAAGAGCCATAAGTGGCAGCAGGGGGCAGGCTGTAAAAGGTCTCTAACAACTAGTATTATCATGATTATAGTCATTATTACTTTTAAAACATAAACAACTTAATGGCAGGCAGAATTTGTGTTGATTACTTAACTCAAGGCATAAATTATGAAGGATCTCGGATTACAAACTTTAAATTATCATACACGATTTTAAAACAAACACAAGCTATTACATTTTCAGAGAAATATGTATTCAGAATTCGATTAAATGACGTCAATTATTAAGCTAATCCTACCAGAGAAAGTGTAACAAAGACCTGTAGCTTTTCTTTTTTATCATGTTCATAGGAAGACGATCCTTTTTTTGCTGAAAATAATCTTCATCTTACATAATATGCTGACGCGTATGGTGCAACTGTTAGCCGTCTGATCAACGACACAAAATATAATGTGGAAAGGAGTGATAAAGATGGATTGCTAGATATTTTTTTCTGGCCAGTTAGTCTGCTGTCGTGACTGTAGGACCAGGGGAAAAGTGCAGAGAGAGAGGGAGAGTGAGAAGAAGAAGAAGAAGAAGAAGAAGAAGAAGAAGAAGAAGAAGAAGAAGAAGAAGAAGAAGAAGAAGAAGAAGAAGAAGAAGAAGAAGAAGAAGAAGAAGAAGAAGAAGAAGAAGAAGAAGAAGAAGAAGAAGAAGAAGAAGAAGAAGAAGAAGAAGAAGAAGAAGAAGAAGAAGAAAGAAAAAAAGAAGAAGAAGAAGAAAGAAGAAGAGGAAGAAGATAAAGAAGAAGAAGAAAGTACATGTACACAGCGATGGAAGACGTTTTAGTGTTATTCCTACTTTGTAAATACGAGAATAATAACATGTTGACTTTACTAGAAGACGTTAAGAGTGTATCAAGAGAGTCACCACGTACTATAACTATAGTTATAGCAGGGGCGGATCCAGCCTTCGCCAATAGGGGGCGGGGGGGCGGATTTTTTTCAGCCATATTTTCCCCGATCGGCCGAAGATGATTTTTATTTGTTCCTTTGAAGGGGTAGTCCTAATAGTCACTTCTTAGTTTTATTCTTATAAATCAACATAAACATTTAGTATCATAATCCTTATTTATATAATGCGAGCGCGAAGCGCGAGCGAATTTCTATCTTATTTTATGCATTTTGTCCTAAAATTTGAACATTCTGTGCAATGTTTGTTTTCTTGAAAAAGATGTGTATGCAACTAAATAATTACTACGAACGCGAAGCGCGAGCAGAAATTTTAATACACGTTTTGAACTGATCGAATAGGAACCTGTTATGGACTGCTTGCAGTAAGTCGTGAAGACGTTACATATTTCAACAATCAAATAATGAGAGCGCGAAGCGCGAGCTGAAATTTTTTTTACATTTTTATCTAAAGAATGGAAATTCTAAGCACTTTTTGTAACTTAAACAGGATGGCTATATATATAAACAATTGATGCGAGCGCGTAGCGCGAGCGGAAAATTTCGAGATTTAGACCTAGATACAAGACACTTTATTCATGTTTTGTAAATCATGAAAAGGATGAGCAATTTGGGATCTTCCTTACAATAATAATTTGAGCGCAAAGCGAGAGCTGAACATTTTTGAAATTTCTACATAAAGAATGGAAAATTTTAATCAATTTTTGTAATCGTGAACAGGATACCTTTATACTAAACAATTGATGCGAGCGCGAAGCGTGAGCGGAAAAAATCGAGATTTAGACCTAAAGACGGAAAACTCTATTCATGTTTTGTAAAACGTGAAAAGGATTAGTAATAGGGGATCTTCCTACATTAATAATGCGAGCACAAAGCACGAGCATAATTTTTTTTTAATATTGTGATCTGAATCTGGATAATGATATAAATAGAGAACAAGTTGCGTATATATCTGAATAAACATGCGTGCACGTGTTTCAGATTTAGACCTAGAATTTAGGCATTCTAAATACATCTTTTATCATGGAAATCAATAAAGCGAGCGCGAAGCGCAAGTTTAAAATATTTGATATTCCGATCTGAAAAAGGATTAATTTATGGATCGCTCTTGAAAAAGAGCTGGGGTCCGTTTCATAATTAGTCACAACTGTGTAACTTTTACCTTTATGTCAACTTCCATGGCAACAGGGCTCATCAGCCAATCACAATCAATTTTACCATGGTAGTTGCCATAATGGCGAAGTTACAACAGTTGTAACTCTTTATGAAAGGGGCCCCTGATATTTTTCATTATCATTACTTTGAGTTTTGAAATATAGGACATTCTCAGGACATTTTCTCATCATATTGAAATGATGTGACTATCTTCCTATTCCTCTTCCTAAGCGCGAGATGAAACTTGTCGATATTCCATTCTGAACAAAGGGACAATTTAATTATTAAATCAATATATTATTTATTAATCTAATAAGCATAATGAGAACGCGAAATCTGTTAATATTATGGCCTGAAAACTGGATATTTCAAGCATTTTTGAAATTATGAATAGGATGCATGAGTTAATATATATTTTTAACAATTAATGCCAGGCTGGCGCAAATCGTAGCCGAAATTTTTGATGAACTGTCATGACATGGGGATTTCACGTAATTTGTTAAATAATTAATATTGAGATATTTATACATAACTCACCAATCAAAATGCGAGCGTACAGCGCTGGCTGATACTTTTTGATAATCAGACCTGAATGGGATATATTTTGAGAACTTTATGGAATACACAAAAATTATAGGTATACCTGACAATCAAACAGTGCGAGCAAAAAATGTTAATATGACATTTTTACAGAGCACTTTTAAAAAATCAATTTGTAAATCAAACAAAGTAATGAAAGTTAAATTTCCGAGCTGAAATATGTTTTGTATAATGACTTCAAAACTTTATATTTTAAGCTCCATATTGAGCAAAATATGTAAATCACCTAACAGGCAATGCGAGCGCGAAGCGCGAGCGAATTTTTTTTAAATAGTGTTATGTATAAGTAAAATTGTAAGAGCAATTACATTCATTTATTTGGTTATTTCCTCTTTAAAGATATTCATAGCATAGAATGATTAAGAATGTTCCAGTACAGCTTTGTTAGACATGAGTAATCTTTGAATAATTTTTGTTATTTCTGGAATTTGCAAACAATAGAGAATGTAAACAATAGAGCCTGTCCGCAGTGGAAAATGGACTATAGGATTAGCTATTTTGCTTACATTGTTAATTTCACTGAGGTCATTCAAGAGTTTTCTTGAATTGGACTGCTCCTGAAAGAAGGAGAATGTTCTTTTTAAAGACAATACCAGAAGCTTTCAGAATATTGAATACTAGAAACTTCCAGAATAGTGAATGATTTATATATAAGCTGGCAGTTTCTTCAAGGACATCATAACATCATATCAGAACTCAAAGTTTCACGCCATACTTTATGTCAGAGCAGAGTTTATTTCCATCTGGAATATTTATCTTCTGTGGAAGTATTTGCACGCCATCAATGAACTACTTGCAGTTACTTTGAGAGAGGAATTCTCAGTTCTCATCGAGATCATCAAGCTGTTTTAATGAACGCTTTTCAACCCAAGGATTGCTAAAATTGACTGTTTATCATTATCAACATCGTCTTCATGGACATTTCAACTCGTTACAGTGACTCTTGTCATTCATCGTGCTTCAACAACAATTTCATCATCGCCATCATTGTGAACTTTAATTTAAGGAATTTTCGCCAGCCAACTTGGTTTTAACTTTGGATTGTACATCTGACACTTCAAGAGATAGATGTAAGATCATTGTTTGGTTTTATTTTGTTTAAGTACATGATCTATTTCCTGTAATAAAAAAGGGAAATCAAATTTAAAATCAAATTTTCATTCTTATTTGTTGCAGTATCGTAACAATAGTGACATGATTTTTTTTCAAGTCTTCCCTTCATCTTATTTTTGTCAATCGTCTTCCTCATCTTATCTGTCCGCTTCTTTTTTTCTCCTCTCTTTTCTTTTATTTTTCTTCTCTTTTCTTTCCCCCTTTATTCTATTTTTTGCTCCACCAATAGAAAGGGGGGCCCGGGCCCCTCGCCCCCTGGATCCGCCTATGGTTATAGAGTGGTGATTCTAAAATAAATTTACACACTTTACATGCTTGAAGATGCGTATAATCTTTTAAGAAACATCCTGCCATTGAAACCGTAGTTTAAGTGATTTCCTCTCTTGCAGTCATGATGGTTATACAAATAGTATAGAGTTAGAAGAATAGGTGTACAAAGATTTGTTGTTGGGTGAAGAAAAAATTAAATAAAAATCTTATCTAACCATGGTATTCTAAAGTACACCCGTGCCAAACTTACATCGGGCTATTTTGGTATATCAGGGGGGGGGGGGGGTCGGCTTCGATAAGGATAGGCGTTTGTTTCATGATTTTCAAATAAATAGCAATATGATTATATAACAAATGAAAGGGGGATGGAAAGAAGGAGAATGAAAAGCAAATAAATTAAAGGAGATAAAAGGGAGGGAAAGTCCAGACAATGAAAGGAGAGGAAAAGTTGTAACGAGTGATGTTGATAGGCAGATCGTAGGCAGCTGGACTGATATGCGGAAGGAAAAATAATGAATGATTGGGGAGAGAAGAAGAACGATAAGAAGCAAACAGTAAAATTAAAGTTAAGGGATGTAAAGAATTGGATAATAGAAAAACTTTCAGGCCCTGTATGAAATTTTCGTTTCACACTCGCATATATATATATGCAAAAAATAACACTTCGCGCTCACATTATTGTTTAGTTAGATACGCATCATGCGATTACAAAACTGTTTAAAATGTCCTGTTTTCAAGTCAGAATATAACAATTTTCATCTAGCGCTGAGCACTCTTGCCTCACACCGCTTTGATTAATGTTATACGCATCCTTTTTATATATTCCTACATAATAGTGGGAGAGCCGTGCTGTAATGGTTCTGACTCTCGCCTTGTAAACAGAGGGTCGTGTGTTCCACCGCGGTCTAGCGTCCTTCGGCAAGGCGTTAATCCACACTTTGCCACCCTCGACCCAGGTGCTAAATGGGTACTCGGTATGATGCGAAAGTTATTGTATGTTCGAATTTGCAAGCGCCATTATTAGGCTGCGATGAATGCAAGGAATGCTCCCCAGGGAGTGGAAATTGTGCACTTTTCGTGCGGGATTGAAATGAATCCAATGACGGGGAAACTAAGCTGTAAAGAGCCGTTATCTTTGTTATTGGAAAAGTGCTGAATAAAAACCTAGCTATCATTATTATTATTATTATTATTATCATTATTATTGCGTTTAAACGCAACTCTTTCTGCAACGGGCCCCTGTTGATTGGTTGAAAATCAAGTTACGCATTATTTTTAGAGTTGCGATTGATTGCAACACTTTCTGCAACAGGCTCCAGAATATCAACAAGTTTTAACTCGCGCTTTGCGCCTTTATTTTGTTTAGTGGGATTTTCACCCTATTCTTATAATTTCCTGTTTTTAAGTCAGTATTAAAAAAAAGAGAAAATATGTTTAATCATTATAGGATTAATGAGATACCTAAACTGTTTTTGTAAAAGGAATCGGTCTTTATAGAACTACCTTCAACCTGTTTAGAAATGTGGATGAACCTTCCCCTCCCTTGGACAATGGTGGATTCGATCTATAACATCCCAGAATTACGTAACACAATTTGCTGATTTTGCTCCCACCAGCCCACGGGCCTAGCATGTACCATTCGTGATATGTTCTGACATAATGTGGTAATTAATATCATGAGGTTCTGGTAGTTTGAAAGATTCTATGCACAGTTTAAAGCATCGTCTGTCTTTTGTATAAGCACGTAACTAATTAAGTTGATTATTTTAGCACATTTTCTCTAATTTTAAGATCAGAAGATCAAATCAATCACAGTATTTTCAATATCCAGGAAACAAGCGGTCATATTTTTTTTCTTTTCAAGGCTTAAACATGTTAAATAAAAGTCATAAATGAAATGTCAATCTGGGATAGTTAGACTTACAACTGATATTGGGCAGTAATTGTTTCATCTCCCCCCAAAAAAAACTGCTTCAGACAGTGTGATGTGATAATAAGACATATCTGCATGCTCAATAACCAATACTCGATCAATACGTCTACAGGAAAAATGACAGGATATCTGTACTAATGGTCTAAAGGGCTACTGTATGGCATCATACATCAAAGTTGCTATCTTTACAGAGTAAGCATGGTAATATGAGACTTTAATGAATTTATCAGAATTATATCCCTGAATCTAAAATAATGAACATGGCGAACAAAGGCAATCGGGATCTTTCAAATTAAAAAAGTCTTCTGTATATAGATATGCAGCTACTCGAAGTTGAAAAAATGCTCCTCATTTTATTAAGATTTATTTTAGAGGCATTATTTAGGTATTGTTTCCAATATAACAACATGCAATTCGTTCCATCATTACTTAAGAATCACCTTTTGTGTCATGTTATCTGTATTCTGTTTTAACGATATTCATTAAAAGTTTGTCCGCATTATAGTCATCAAGTCAAGTTGATGTTTTAGAGTCACTCTTCTAAACAATTTTTTTTGAGTTATCAACATGATCAAGGAATTGACCCGATATT
Source organism: Lytechinus pictus (assembly GCF_037042905.1). Classification (NCBI taxonomy): domain Eukaryota; kingdom Metazoa; phylum Echinodermata; class Echinoidea; order Temnopleuroida; family Toxopneustidae; genus Lytechinus; species Lytechinus pictus. The sequence goes on along the minus strand of NC_087255.1, from coordinate 2,587,066 downwards.
CTCTAGTATAATTTTATCCGGAAACAGTCTTAATCTTTTGTCTATTCATTCTATCAAAATTCTTACACTCCCAGAAAGATAGTTATATTAGGTTGATTGACCCAACAACTGTTGGTTCACACATAATAACATGTAAAACGATTTTTTTTGACCGACAGTTAACAGGTTCATCATGTTCATGTTTTTTAAAGACTGGTTAAAACATTTTTTTTATTTTCATGTTAGGCTGGTTAAAACAAATTCCTCGAGTGTAAATTTTGGGTAAAGTCTTGTATTCTGGTCTTTTATTTTCCAAGAGGAAATGACGTACATTATAAATCAAATAGAATTCCAAAATTATATGATGACGGACATGGGTGTCGATCGGTATTCTTGGTTGGGGGGGATGATTGACACAAATGTTCTTGTGGATGGGGATCTTTCAACATTACCCCTACTAAAATCACAAGTTAGGACATTTGGGAGTGGTTGATATGCATGGTGTTCTTGCAGTGGCGTACCGTGAGTCACGGCATGGGGGGGGGGTACCAGCAAAATTTTTGAGTCACTTAGTGAGCGCGCGAAGCGCGCTCCGTTGCCAGGTATACTGATAGGGACATTTTAAGGACAGTGCCATTAAACGGATATGTATCTCACTGCTCAAATAATGCGAGCGCAAAGCGCAAGCTGAAAATTTTTGATATGCAGACCAAAAAAGGACATTATAAGCAATTTTTTGTAATCATGATACATACCTGTCTCGCTAAACAAACAATGCGAGCGCGAAGCGCGAGCTGAAATTTTTGTAAATATTTACCCCAAACAAGGACATGTTAAGGACTATATTTTAGGAATCCATTAAGAGTATACATATCTCACCATAGTCATCTTATGCGAGTGCAAAGCGCTTGCTGATTTTGCTACATCTAAACACATGAAGCACTTTTTGTAGTCATTGTAATCATGATAATACGCATCTCACTCATCAAATATTGCGAGCGCAAAGCGCGAGCTGAAAATTTAGGATATTCAGACCTGAAGAGATGCATTCTAAGGCCTGTTTGTAAGAATTCACTAAGACCATACGATACGTATTTCACTAAACAAATGATGCGATCGAAAATTTTTGATATTCAGATCGTAAAAAGGGACATTTTAAGGACTGACTTTTAGGAATTCATGAAGAGCAGTCATATCTCACCAATCTACTAGTACAGTGCGAACGTAAGCACTGACAGGAAATATTTTATATTAACACCTTAAAATGGGGCAATCACTTTAAGTAGTCATGAAAAAGAACCATATGTCACTACATAAAACAATAATAAGTCGAAGTGTGAGGAAATATATTTGGTGTATATTGACTTTAAAATGTTAAACAGACAATGCGAGTACCGGGAACAATGAAGAAATCTAGGCCTGAGCAAAATAAAGTTATGAAAAAATGTTTCTTATGTATTATAACATAACATTATTATAATATAACATTATAATGAACAATAATTCCTTCATTCCCACTACGTTTCTCTTCCTTTCTCCTCTTCCCCGTTTTTTTTTGGGCCAGCCGATTGGGGGGCATGTGCCCCCATGCCCCCCCCCCCCGTAGTTACGCCACTGTGTTCTTGGAAATTCTTTCATTATTGCAGTGTATACTGTACTTATAATTTTTTTTTGAAAATTCAATTTGTGTTACAAGAAAGCCTATTCTAAACTCATACGAAAGAAAAAATGACAAAAATTGTCTGGACCATGTACAAAGTGATCTGTTTATTGGACATGATGTATACAACTTCTCTCTTAAATCTAAACCGACTGGCGATATCTTTTTTCTTCTTAATGCATGATGATAAAATGCAGTTTCGGACAAATTAAGACTAGCACAAATTACAAACTGTGTGGCTTCTCGTGCGCCATCGGGCTTACCGTCATTCCTTAGACGATTTTATCCCTGGATTTTAACATGTTTTAAATGCTTTATAAGTGCATAAAACAAAAAATAAAAACAATCAAAACTCAACTGTCATGTTATGATATTTCTCCAACATTTTCTTGAACCATCAGTGTGTACTATCAGCTAATATATGTGTTAAAATGAAATTTACGTACCGCATGAGTGTGCTCATATAGAATGCAAAACTGTCATCCCTCTCCAAACTCAAAAGAGATTTCTTTTTGCCAAAATAAGAAAGAGCCAATCAAGTTTAGTTATTCAAGTCCATAACAATAACAAGAATAACAAGGGGGAAAAATCCGATGTTCATATCCGAAGATACGCTTTAGAGAGAAATGAATTATTATTCTTTCTGAAACCATTAATTGATTTCACTTATAAAAAATTGTAAAAATATGATCATATTACCACTGGTGGGATGGAACACCCTATCAACAAAAGTTGTTTTTCGTCGGGGTCCTTTTATGTCATGTGTTAAAAAATATCATATACGTCAACATTTCATTCTTTTTCATCTTGAACCTCCTCCAATCTGTTTAAAAGTCCTGGAAAAGAATGTTTTAATTTAATAACAATATACACAAATTGCGAGGGAAACAAACTGATTGATGGCATACTATAATCATCACTATAATCATCATGATCAAACATTTACATTTTTTCATCATTGTTATAAATTTTCTACCCTAAGTTATTGGGGGGGGGATGATAATACAGGCCATCCCCCCCACTTGAAATATTGGGGGGGATATATCCCCCCCATCCCCCCCCCGTGATCGACACCCATGATGACGGAGGTGCATGAGATGATTTGGTTTATTTTTCAGTCAATATGAAGATAGGGTCAGATGGATTCTTTTGGATTGATTTTCAACTAAACAACTAAGCAAATTCGAAGCACGACTAATCCAGTAATTATTTATTTGAATACGTATTGTTCAGTTCCAGGCATTGTCATTGATTGTCATTGTTCCCAAATAATTATATAAAAGAGAGTCTCGATTCCCGAAACCAACTTCTTTGCTTTCAGGAAAGAACGACAGAATTTGACATGAATTTAATTAATTTACATTGCAACTTTAATAGTCCTGTATATATGTATGTTGTTTTTAAAGAGAATCCTAGCAATATTTTTGTTTCTACTGTGGTATGTAAATAAAAATATATGTGTTTTCTTGTTTAGAATTCCTCTTAACATTGCTTAACGAGTCCATATTTTCATTTGGACTATCGCAATGTCTCCCTCTCTCGACAGCACCTTGGTCAATTAAGCAAATATTCCCCCTCTCTCGGTTTATTTTCGGACCGTGAGAAACGGTTGATAGTGGTTTCATTCAATCATCTGTATTCAAACTACTCTCTGCAATATCTTAATCTAAAAACCCAACGATCATGCACCGACCAATTCATGATTTCCTATCATATGAATTTAGAATAAATCTGGAGAGTTAAAAAAAAACAGAGAAATATTTCATTTTCATATGACTTACCTTCACGTCGACGGCATTTTTCAACATTCCTCAGAAAACACATTTAAATGTATACAGAGGAAAGGCTTCAGTGAAATTCAGAGGCCCTTTTTAAGTTTTTCTGACTTAAATTGTTTTCAAGTTTTAGAACATTTTATTCAATACTTTTGATTAAAAAAGAAGAAATGAAGAAAATACAGTTTGAAAATAAAAACACGAAATATTTAATTGGTATATATTCTAGTTTTGTTGTTCTTATTATTATCATTATTATTTTATTTCAATTCATTTAATTTATTCTCATATTTCTCATTTGAAATTTGTTTCACATAAAAGAAACAAGAACAATAAGGCATGATATAAAATATAGACAAATGAAGAAAAAAGTTTTTACAAGTAACATAATAATACAATCAGTCAAATAAAGTAAAAGTTTTATCAAAGTCAAAGAAATATGATAAGACCTACAAGCAAACTTGCAAAACTGCGGGGCCCTGTAAAAAAAAGTTGTAAGTAATAAAACAGTGAAAGACGAAACACATCTTATGACCTTATACATGTTTGATTTTCATTTAGTTTAGATATTATTATTATCATTATTATTATTGTTTTTTATCATAATTATCATAATTATTACTATTGTTTATTATGATATGAAAAGTACATCAATGACATTGATACAGTGTCATACAACACTGTAATGAAAATATATAAGATTAGCATGCTTAGTAATGGTAGATTAAATATGACGTTCGTAGTTGATGCTGATCAAGTAAAAACCTTTTTGTTGTCGTTTGAAACGACATTTAAATCATATTTCGCCATGATTTTCAAGTGCTATTGCGCCACCTAGGGGTAGGGGCATGAAGTGCACGAAAGGGTACGAAGCAAGAAGCAAGCAAGAAGAACAACAATTATGATATCAGCTGTATTTCATTCAGTGATACCGTAATAAAGTGATATTTGCTGAGGTATAGTAGGAGAGTAAAAGAAAGGTATATACGTAGACAGTGGGAGGGCGGAATCCAGGATTTTCCAAAGGGGGGCACATTTTCCGGGGGAAAATTTGACAAGCAAAAAAAAAGAAGGGTTTTCAACCCAAAATTAAGGATATTTCGTCCCAGAAAAAAATTGACAAGCAAAAAAAAAAAGTCTTCACTTTCAAGGGGGGGGGGGGCACACTTCTGTTTCAACGACATTTTTACATTACAAATTTTAATTTTGCTTCTCAAAGGGGGGGGGGGGCACGGGCCGGCAAGTGGTAGGGGTAGAAGGGGATCCAAGAGAGAAAGAGAGAGAGAGAGAAGGAGGGGGGATATAGAAGGACAATATTGTCTGCCATTGTTTTTTCCATGGGTCCTTTGGGACTTCTTCACGGTGATCAAACAGGCCGCGGAGAGACGAAAGGTCCCACCAACTCACTACCACATAGGTGGGGCTCTCATTTTATTAGTTTTACTTTCACGGTGCATTTCCTTCCGATTTACCTGAGATTTGCCTCATGTTTAGACCGTCCTTTGTCTCTTGGTGGACCAGGGACCTGTTCCACAATATGATGTGCTTAAACGAGACTCAAACGATTAAGCATAAGTCAGTTGTATAAGTGATTTTGATTTGTTGAAATTCAAGTTAGGTTTGACCTCTGGAGTTGCGTTTAATTTTAATATCTTGTCCAATGAGCCCCAGTTATCTCAAATAAGGGCCCTCGTCAGATATTTTTATTGTCCAAATGTAGGTAGTAGCTCCAAGGCCCTGTTTTATCTGAAACACGTGTTAAATGACACTCAGGTGTTTTCAACCTTGACGTGATCACCTGAATATTTATAAAGAATATCTTTTCTTTTCACAATCGAGTATTTTATCTGATAGAAATTAAAGAATACTGATGCTGAGAGATATCAATGATTTTGATGGACGTGATGGGTGAGGACTGAAAGGAATTATTCCTTTCGTCTTTTGATTGATTAGGCAGGCAGGTTTTTGAAAAAGTAAAATGGACTATTCATAATTTGCCTTTTCAGTATTTATTATTTATGAATAATGATTGATTATATATTATCTATCATTCATTATTTGATATTAATTACTTATTATTTATAAATTTTTATTGAATGTTTATTATTAAGTTACCCACTTCATTTAAAAACTGTACATGACAAGTCCTGTGTAGTACAACTGAAGTTATCAGGTTGGGTGTTAAAACTGACATCAGTTGGTGTTTATATAAACTGGGGTGTTAATATTACACTCTACAGATTGAACTTAACGTTAAAGGGTGTTTAAAGTTGTTGAACTAACACCAACGATTTAACACCAGAGTTTGAATGACCTGGGTGATCCTGTAGGCCTATGTTGACCGGTTAACATCATATCACATGAATGATTCTGGGCTGCTCACTTCAACAAGGTTTCATTTTAATATTGTTAACAGGCCAATGCGACATCCCGTGTGGTCTAGTGGTTAGGATTCGTGGTTTTCACCCACGCGGCCCGGGTTCGATTCCCGGCACGGGAGGGTTCCATTAAAATAATTACTTTGTTTTGACTTTTCTTAATAAAAAAATACCCTGCAACCTCTGATATCAGCAAGCTATATACATATGCAGATTACACTGTAAAAAAATGAAGTGCTAATTTAACACTTACAGTGCTTGTATAGTGACTGCACTACTAGTGCTGATTTTTTAGTTTAAATTTAAACTAGAAAATCAGCACTCGTAGTGCAGTCACTATACAAGCACTGTAAGTGCTAAATTAGCATTTCATTTTGTACAGTGTAGAAAAGAACACATTCAATTGCAGTTTTATTGATGCTTACACTTTATCGTATTGGAAATAAAGGCTTTTATAGAGACTAGGATAGCAACGCCGAAACAATACATATATCAAAAGCAATGAAATCAGATTCTTTATTCGGTGAAAATTACGAGTAATATGGGGTACTTTGGTAACATGACAACAGTTGAGACCCCGTTACTCACTTCACACGGAAATTCATCAACATGCCAGCCGAGTGTAGCGGCGTGAGATAAGCTACTTGCCGTACCGTCATATCAATGCAGGTGTCGAACATAGTTTCATTTCTCTTTGTTTCTCTGTCCTTTATCCTCTTTTTTTATTTTTACTCTCTCTTTATGTAATATGTTTTGTACATAATTTTTCATAAGAAAAATGTCATTTCCATATGTATTGTGTAATTTCAATACGGATTGTGTCAACCATAATCTGCTCAAATGGGCTCTATTTTAGCATACGTAATCTTACCTCTTTCACGTCTTTGGCAATGTTCGTCCGAATTTCTATTCTGTAATATTTTTATTCTGATTATTTTTCCTGCCGATAACAATACTTCGTGCCTCATTTGTCTTATTACGCATAAATTAAGATGATATAAAAATAATCAGATTAAGATGAGTGTGGAGAAACTACAATAGTCACATTGTTATTTTCTTGGAACATTGTTTGGTTTCAAGTTTTTTAATTGGAACAAGCATGACAAAGAGGTTTCATTTCAATTTTTCAATGAAAAAAGTGGACAACAAATAAAAACAACAATTATTTTGGGATTGATTAACAGTGATAAAATAAATTACCTCTACATGTATGCTATATTTTACGCGGAAACTTATGCACACAATTGTGTTACCAATCATCTATATAGATGGACATTTCAATATATTTCACATTGACCTCACCCGGTCTTTATCATCTTCATATTATCTTTCCAAACATTAGTTTATTATTTTGTTGTATGTTTTTGTTTATATATATATCTCGCAGATTTCGCGGTTAAAATGACAAATCGTTTGTCAATTACTGGCTTACCGTAAAGATTGCATCACGATAATGCACTTGCAACACTAATATCTAAAGTGCATTTATTTTCAGAGAATTTTGCTAATGGAGTGAAGAAAGGGTATGGTTTATCTTAGGAGCGTGCTCAGACAGGAATAACACCGAGAGTAAGCATGACGTAAAGGCTCAAATATATTGAAGACAATGTGACATTTGACCTCATATTCATAGTTAATAATAATCCTGATTATTTATGTCAAATTTGAAGCTGATATCAATGACATCGTGATGATATATTCGTTTTATTTTGGAAATCAAAATTGGAAAGAAAATAATTTGTCTACCTAACAGGACCTGTATTAACAGCAGTATTTCGTTACCAATTAGTTTGAAAATAAGGCTCCATATTTGGCAAAAAAAAACAAGTGCGTACTTTTTGCATAAAGCTGTGCTATGGAATGCATTGCTTGTTGCCTCTTTCAACGCAGTGCTTTCTTTAGTTATAAACAACAGTACTGATTGCGAGTATTATTGAGTTAGCACCCTACTTATCAACATGATACAAATTCAGAAGAGGGAATTCAAATATTTCCTTAATCGTAATGAAATACTTTTATTACTTACATATATATTAGAATCTAACCTAAACTATAGGTTAACGTATAGCAGGAAATAAACCAAACTCCTATAATTTCTATGCCTTTTACAATGATTATGGGCCGTAAAAATGATCCAAGGATCAGATGGAGTTCGTGACAGTTAAAATTTTCGAAATGTTTTATTATATTTTTGTGTTATTAATATCAATATTTTAATAATATTGTCGTTAGGCCTTTTATCATTATTATATCGTTATTAAAAATATTATTGTTTTTGAAGTATTTTTAGGAAATGAAGTTTATGAAATTGAAAGAAAGAAAAAATTAATTATCGTAGCCGCTAGTAACTCAGCCGTATATAGGCAGTATATGCAACTATAAAGTAGTTAACTAAATGTCGAACGAAAATTACAATTATGGTCATTTAAACAAAACAAATATCATTGATTATGTAAATAAATATTGGTTAACCTTACATAAAGGTTTATTTCAGTATGAAAAAAAAAACAACTAATAGAAACAAAAATCACATTGGCACAGAATACTCTCAGTGACTGAAAAATCATAATGTTTAATTGATCTCATCGGAAAATTAATGTAATATATGCTAGTAGGATCATGCATATTAAAACGCTTTTGGATGGTGTTTTCCGACACTTTATTTTTCACTTTTTTGAAGCACTAAGATAATTATTTTTTTGTGCATTTTTCAGGGTTTCATCTTTTACCAACATTATCACTTACCCAGGTGACAAATAAAACCTTGGAGCTCAGATTTCTTAAAAAGTCAAATAATAATAATAATAATAATAATAATAATAATATAGGCCTACGAAAAATCTATCCTCAGAACAGACACAGACGACACTGGCAGGATGTGTGGAAAAGAGACCGAAACAATCATGCATTTGGTATCAGCATGTTCGACTCTTGCTGGAACTGAGTACATTCACAAGACATGACAATATTGCCAAACTTATCCATTGGCAACTACTGAAGGATCGCGGTAAAATGACTTGTGATCACGCTTGGGAACATCAGCCACAAACAATCACCACGATCAATAACAGCACCATATATTGGAACTGTGGCATTCTAACGGATATAACCATCAACTGCAACAAGCCGGACATCATCGTCAGAGACAACAACGTAGTAAATATCATAGAGGTCTCTGTTCCCCATGATATCAACATTGTTGTAAAGGAAAGAGACAAACGGCTTAAGTATCAAGACCTAAGGATTGAGATCGAGAGGATGTGGCACGTGAACGCAGAGGTCACACCAGTGTTGCACCAGTCATCATTGGTCACTCAGGAATGGTGAAGGAGGGAATGGAATCCTGCATCACCAAGATCTTCCCTCATCTTCGGATGTACGACATTCAGAGAAGGCAGCTATCTTGGGTACAACCAGATTGATAAGAAAGACTCTCGGACATTAGTAGTGTAAAGTTCCTAGTTGCACTTGAAATTATTTGGTGCTTTTTGTTAGAGCAAAGTTATTCAAGAAAAAATACGGACTTGATCCTGTTTAGAGGAATAATAATAATAATAACGGCATATTTATACCCAGGGTAGCCACTTCAGTTCTGAAAACTGTTCTCCCAGCGGGCCCTCCTATTAGTATTACCAGGCTAAGCTAGGCTACCGGTGCACACAACTTTTTGAGGAATCATTTCCTGCCGGTATCCATTTACCTCACCTGGGTTGATGCAGCACAGTGTGGATAAATTTATTGCTGAAGGAAAACACGCCACTGCTAAGATTCGAACCCACGACCCTCTGTTTGAAAGGCGAGAGTCAGAACCACTAGACAATCGACGCGCGCCAAATCAATGTTAACAAATGCCTTCACAGCAAAATATTATCTAGAGTAGGCCCTAGTCAGGGTTTCCATTTGAAATTTAGACAATAATGAAATCTTTTTGAGTAATTTGCTTATTTCATTTTTCTTTGACCATGACTCATGCAATGTATAATTTTGTTCTGAAAATGGCATTAGTAATTAATAAGTCCCATGATTCATATTAAAATAGTTCGTTAGTATGTGGAGAAGAGGGATTATATTTAACTTTTGAGAAATTGAAAAAAATAAAGGGGGCTCCTGTACCTGAAGGCCATGTTTGAGCTGATATGTCATTCTTTCTGTATGTGTTGTAAAAACTGTTTATGGACCAAGATAAATGCGAGCCACAGTCATAGCTCTCACCAACTGATATTATTACTTTCTACAAACACAATTCCATGTATTACACTCTAACTGTTAATAACATAAGACGCCTCAAAATTAAATGACGGTGCACATTATGCATCTGCCCGAACTTTATTCGCTTGATCTAATTTTTGTTTCTATAACGGGATGGAACGATATGCGGTTACATGTTCGGCGGAATTGCCGCGCGAAAAACGCACCGTCACAGAAGCGTTTCCATGCGATGGCTTGAAGAGACGAATTGTAGTACCGACCATGGAGAAAATGAAATGAAAAGAAAATCATATGACATTGGGGAAGATGAGGGAAAGATAAGCTTAAATTAATATTATAGCATTTCAATCTTCACTCATAAATATCGGGTTGCCGATTCGTGGGTGGTTTATAAATGTTATCCATTGGGAAAGAGAATAAAGTAAGAAGAATGCTTGCCGCTAGTAAAACAGGAAGACATCGTATGTGTGTCGTGATGATAGATGGTCGGTCGGCTAGGTAAGCAACGGGGGCTGTGGTATGGGGGAGGGATGGGGGAGACCATAGTCCCCTCCTATAAATATATGGGTGATCATAATAGCATGATAGGGTGTACATTCTCCCCTCCCCCTTGTTCTGTGTTCTCTCTCTTGGCCTCTCTACATGTAGGCCTATATCTACACATTCATTCATCCTCAAACGATTGATGAATTTTTGTAATAATTTATCTGATTATTTATACATAGACCTAAAGATAATAATAATGATAATGATGATGATGGTGATGATGATAATAATAATAATTATGATAATGATAATATTAATATATATATGATTGGTGATGATAATTATGATCATTATAATCAAGTTTTAACAATAATTTTCATTATTATTATTATCCTTATAATTATTATCATTATCCTTATTATTATTGTTATTATTGTTATTATATCATTGCTATTATTATTACTATTATCATTATCATTATTATCATTATTATTATTAATATCATTTCTTATTATTTTTTTCGGGGGAATCAATACAAGTCATAATTCAATGTTATGTTCTACCTTTGGTATATGGTGTACATTAAAATCCTCTTGTGGAGCAACATTTTCCCGAGGAAAATAAGGTTTATTCAGATGAAATCAAATAAGATGGGTTTCAACTTGTTATTGATTGACATTTGATTTTTATACATTTGACAGTCAACCTTTAAAATTTTAATAGATTTGAAGCTTTGTTAATTCGAAAGTATAAATCTGTATCGGGAGGAAAATTATTTTTCAGACAAAATTTGTCATGAAAGTGTGATTAGGTCCCCCAGATCCAAAAGCCACTCTTTTCCCAACTATAATGCCAAAGACAAAATGCTCAAGAACATGGAATTAAATACGCTTATTCTAACTTGTACTAATCATTAATTTTAGAACGCTTTGCAATAAAAGTTTAGAGCGGTAAGGAATATTATACATAGCGGGTCAAATTGCTTACTAAACAAACTAATTTTATTTCAATGTGTTGAAAGCAGAGAAGTTCACGTCCCAATTTCGGAGTCGATGTGTTCGTTCACATTGAAAAGGAATTGAATAGGAATATATGCTTGAATTCTTGTCGCGGTATTGCCTTGATGACAATTTGTTTTCATGATTTTATAGAATGTTATTATAATATTAAGAAAACCATATTATATTTACAGTGAGTAATGAAATAGTTTAGTATTACGTTCTTCAATTAAATGATAAAACATGAACGACTGACATGTCTTTTATACATGCATTATACGAAAAAATAAAAGTGTTTTGGTTCGCTTGTAGTAGTGGAGAGAGGGAAATTTGAGCCCCTTTTTATTTTTCAAACCTAATTATTATTAAATGATAAATCATGCTCGAGTTCATAGACGATGAGCTTGGGTAGAGGAGGAGGAGGAGGAGAAATATGTCCCCTCTCCATTATTCCCGGGGGTTTGTTCCCCCCATTTTGTTAAGTCTGTAAAAAATGCTAGAATATAATAATACTACAGGGGAGAGGAACAAAATCATGTAGAAATAAAGTTAACCGTTCCCCCCCCCCCATTTGCATATTGATTGATATTTAATAGCTACGCCAAGGGGATCATTTAGCCACACGATAGGTAAAAATAATAAGCCCCTTATCAAGACCATGTGTAATTAATTAATTCACGACTTTATCAAACAAAAATCTAGTGTGCTACCCTAATGATAGTACTGAATTATAATAGTGATGCAAATAGCTTCTACCCCAAGTAATTAATTACTTATCAACAAAGCAATGTTTACGAATTAATATATGATTATATCAATGTATTATAATATACATAATTAGTGCTGCGATTGGAGTCGGGAATATATATTATGACACATTACCACCTCGATAGATCCTAACTGATTGCCTACAACTTATACAGACTTATCTTTTTCAGATTTCATAGCTTTGAAGGAAAAAACAATTACCAAGACGGTTTCATTATCATATTAAAGCGTATCGATTCCCTGACCGTGGAATTGCTTCGACCTCTTCTGTATGATCATGCTCGAGTTCATAGACGATGAGCTTGGGTAGAGGAGGAGGAGGAGGAGAAATATGTCCCCTCTCCATTATTCCCGGGGAATTGTTCCCCCCATTTTGTTAAAGGCTTAGTATAATTATACTTATCAAAGTTACGTAGACCAATCATCAAAAACCAAGAGTCTATTTCAATGGCATAATTATTTATTGTCCACAACCTTTTTTTCGCGTTATGTTTCAGATCGCTTGCTTCACTCACACTTAAAACATTAATTTCAGTTTTGGCCTCTGGTACTAAGCTTCTGATGACATTATGTTCTTTAATCTCGGCTTATATGGCTGTTTGAGTAGATCTACGAGTAGAGGTGAAATATCCCCCTCTTCGGTGTAAAAATAACTTTCCCAAAGTTGTTGATTGAATGATCTTGAGAAGGAGACAATAGTAAGGAGGATGAGATGGTGTGAGAGGAAGGTGGGGATAGAGGCCCGTATTCTGATGTCAGGTTTAACTTTAATGGTTCAACTCTGTGCTAAAATTATGGGAAGCCAAAAGTGTCAACATTTTTATTAAGTTGTATGTTTCTTATGTCTACTGTGCTCTTTCCTGATTCATCGATGGTGAAGACAATCATCTATTTATACTTCCTAGACAATTATGAATGATTTGAGAGCAAAATGAGCTGAATATAATATCACTACTGTTAGTGATTTATGTCACGATTTGCTTTCCATACTTAAACCACAACTTTAAACCTGAGTCTACGTTAAACCCGACTTCAGAATACGGACCAGAGGATCGTGTGTTCGAATCTCACCTTTGCCTAGCGTCCTTTGGCAAAGCGTCAATCCAAACTTTGCCACTTTCCACACAGGTTGCGTGCTAAATGAGTAGCCTACCCAGTAAGATATGAAAATTATTGCAGCTTGTTAAGCATTGTTTGTGACTGGCTGGCATACTTCCAAAGGAGTGGAGGATGTGTATAAATTGTGTGCAAGAATGACTAATTGGATCTGATGAACGGGGTGATAATAAATCTGTAAGCACTTATATGCGTACAATGTATTATAAATCACCAGATTATTACAACAAATACAACCTAGCCATGTCATGTATATCTCGAACATCTAGAAATCAACTCTGCATAAAATTTGCTATTATCAGTATTTCAAGACTCCTGTAGAATTGATAAATTTCCTTATCAATCAAGCCATATTTCGAATATCACTGATGGTCAAAAATGACATCTTTGACACTGTTTAAAGCCGGGGTAATAATAATGATAATTATGATAATAATTATAATAATAATAATAATAATGCTCCTCGGAATAGATTGTTTCTAGATAGATGGCGCTGTACAAAAGCCTATTATTATTATTATCCTTATTAAAGTTCAGGGGAAATAGAGATGGATCAGTGGCGTAATGAGGTAAACATTTTGAGGGGGGCATATCATGGGGTTTAAGGGAACATTCTCATTAAAAAAATATTGCCGTTTTGAAATTAAAATCTAATTTTGTGAGAGATATCGACATAAACAACAAATAGTGTCATATTTCTCCTTCCCGTTTCTTTTCTTTCTTGGTCGTGGATTATTATTATTATCATTTTTTTTTGGGGGGGGGGGCAGTTCCCCAAATCCCAAATCTGTACGCAATTCCGCGACATATGAAATGACGTAGAAAAATAATGGCAAACTTGTTTATGGAAATACCTGATTTACCTGCTTACTCTCGCTGATTGGTGTTAAATAACAACTTTCAATTGTTGGAAAATTGCATTATGACTATTTGGGGTTCAAGGGAAAGAGAGAGAGAGAGAGAGAAAAAAAAAGGTGAAATTGACATTGTATCGAAATTACATGAAATACCAAACGCACGTGAAGGTCCAAACAGTTATTAGATATTTGACTATACCATTGTCTCTGATAATGTTTGGAGAAACAGGTAAAACGACAACTTACAAATTGATATTGATGGGTATACAGGTGAGACAAGCGGCCGAAAAAGAAGGAGCCTCGATTGTCAAATCTTGTGAATTTACCTTCAACAAGATCGTCAATCAGGCAGGCGTGACACCGTCATTTGTCGTGTCAAGGATACCATATACATACATATTAATTGCAATGCATGATGGTCCTGTGAGGGTTGTTGGAAGGAAGGAGTATCTAGAGTTTATTAAGTCAATGACCGAGGCTATGAAGGTGATAGGCTTAGGTATGTCCCATGAAGGTTTCGAAGAGTGGCAAATAATGATGGTAATTATTGCATTAAAGGGATTTAAAGAGATGGTCCAGGCTGAAAATATTTATATGTAAATAAATAGATTAAAATTCACAGAGCAAAAGGCTGAACATTTCATCAAAATCGGATAACAAATAATGAAGTTATTGAATTTTAAAGTTTATAAATCTTTTGTGAAAACAGTTAATATGCACATCGTCATGAATATTCATTAGGTGGGCTGATGATGTCACATTCACCAATTTCCTTTTTCTTATGTTATTAATGAAATCATAAATGTTTTTTTTTGTATACATGTATATAAATGATGTGTCTCCATTATGATGAAATAAGTTGCAGCAATAAATAATTAAATTTTACTCTATTTATTGATACATAAATATCTCCAGCCTGGACCATCCCTTTAATATCTAATTTCCCCCTACTGTCATTGTAAGCAAAGTAGGTTCACATTGTAAGTAAGTGATGGTGGCAGGGATAAAGGGGGGGGGGGGGTAAGTCCCTATATTGCGGCGAACTACAGGTCATAGGTCTTGGAATTGATTACTTTGTCAGAATAGTTTGAGGAAAACAATTAAGTTAGGGAATAAAACAGCATCCCAATATTTGGTCAAGAAAAAAAACTCCAATAGGATTTGGCGTGTATATTTTTTTTCGAAGAATGTGAATGGCCCAAAATTTTGTTCGTTGGTTCTAGGTTGAGTTGCGGAGGGGGGACGGTGCTGACTTCATGGCTATCTATCTACTTATTTTACCTTTATTGATAATTGTTGAGGGGCTACACGTGTTCCATCTTATATGCCCATAACTGAACACACTGCTGATCTGGTGAAAGCAAATGTTTTACTTTCCTTCCAAAGTGCGATTAGATGGTTTGTCCTTTACATGTTGACACGACGATAACAGCATGGGGCATAACATAATTGGGAGAATGTTTGGTTTTTACATTCCAGTGATTAAAATCAACAAACCATTCCACAATAAAGAGCAGGCCGATTGTCTAAAAAGTTTTTTGTTTAAAGGCGACTTCGAAAAAAAAAAACATGGCTCATACTGATGAGACGCTTAGGTCCCACTTCTCGATATCCATGATATGATGAACAACTTGGCTGATACTATAGACTGCAATGCTTCTCATTCATTATTTGGATAAATGTAAGTCTTGAATATTTCTCTACCAAATTGAACCCACATACTCAGGGTTGCACATACTCCGTCATGGTTTTCCGCTTTATGTATAATTAAATTAATGGCACTTCAAATTACACTGCCTCATTCTAGACTTCAGCGTGGCAGAAAACGAATGTTTAACAATACAATTACCATCACCATTTTTTTTCACTGAAGTTTGCTCAAACATTTGAAATATGCATTTTTCCATTGATGAAAATCAAATCAGCGCCAGTTTATATACTTTCTCTTTAAGTAGGTGTTTTTTTTTTGCTGAATAATGTAAGGTTTAGGACCCTAACCCCAGGTCATTTTGTCCTTGGAGGACCGACGGTGATAAATGATTATGGTTTCCATCAGGGCATTCCTGACTCACCTGTGTTTTTTTTTGCGGGGGGGGGGGGTTAAAATCCCAAAACATTCAATTATGTGGGGGTGCTTGGGGCACCCCAAATGAATTGATTAAATAGATAAATGCATAAGTAAAGAAAACTACTACAATAAAATAAAAAGGAAGATGGAACATTTCTGATTATTATGTCAACATTTATTACACAGTTACATTTTCATGTTGTTAAAGTTCAAAGTTCGATTTTCATTCGCTCGCTTTACTGGCTTGCGTCTTTTCAGAAATGTTGCCCAATAAGCCATGTTTGGTCCCCTCAAAATTTAGGCACAATACGCCACTTATCTATTGGAATTTACTGTTGAAATTTCATTAAAATCTGATTTAAAAAAATCAAAACGAAGGTTTGATTTTTAAAACCGTTTTAATATAAGTTAACACAGATCGCCTCATATGTTTAGTATGTGAGCTGACGATGTCATATTCTCTCATTTTCTTTTGAATTATATTTTCTCGTGTAAAAATTGATATATTACAATCAAGTTCAGCAATGATGATCTTACACAAGAACATGAGGACTTAATCCCGATTCTATTATTGATTTAATTTCTCATTAAATCTGAATATGTTTCATCGAAATTTAATTAAATGACTATTTTAATCTATAATCATAATTTTTTTGTATCGGTGATAAATGAAAAAGAAAAGGATATAATGTCGACTATGCAATCGATGGAGGGAGGGGGGGGGGGGTCATATGCAAAAATGCAATCTATACTTGAATTTGGACTTTCATCCAGCAGTCATGGAAATGGCAAATCTTACTTTGACAAAGTTTTACCAATGAATTATGTCTGCTTTTAGTAAGGTCGGGGTCTGAAACCATGAAAACCCCATTTTGATTAGAGGGAAACGAAGCGCATCAAAAAACGCGAACGAGAGACATAAGACTATCACTATACTCAACTCAATTTTCAGTTCCCAAGCTAAGTTATAGATTAAAAAAAAAAGAATAGTAATAAATTAAATACATGCGTTGTGGTTAAACGGAAGTTCACACGTAAACCAGATTATTATACCCAAAATGCAACACGAGCTAGAAAAAATGAAACCTAACAAGAGATTTGGGAAAGTTCCAGTCTACTAAGTACATTTACAAATGAGGCATATGTTAGAAGTACACAATGGGTCAACCCCATATTCTAATAATACCATTCAAAATTTCGCATTTTTGTCACATTGTGACATTGTGAAAATTGGAGTTGATATATGGTCTGTGTTATATAAAACAATATTTTCATGTTCCCATTATTCCACAACGCAATCATTATGGAAGAATTGAAAACAGGCCAAGCGGTTGGGATCAAATTGACAATTTGAGGAAACATAATAGTTTAATGATGTTCCATATCTATCAGTCAAAACATTTATTTTTGAACGGACAATTAGAGCGCGAACGTGCGGTTGAGTTGAGAAAATGAATTTACAAAGGGAAAACGTTCACGGCCCAATTATGAAATGGTGCTTAAAAATAGCCATGTATCATCGTAAAACCCGCAAGCATTATGTTTCTCGATTGCTTCTTGAGAACTGAAATAACTCACCAATTCTTCACTCCGCAGCAGTAACATGTGCCGATTCATGGACACCTGCCAGTTGCTCTTTTAATTTTCATCTTTTTTTTCAAGTTCCATTCTTTACTCTTTCCACCAATGCTCAATTTCCCTCAGTCACATTTCTGTTTTGATAACAGCTATGGTAATATTTAAATGTTTCAAATTTTATAACGTTCAAAAATATATATAAAATTATTCTATTTAATGTAAAAATCGGGTTGCGCAGAAATGTTAATAGGTTCGTGATACGACTACCGTGCTTATTCGAAAATTGGCTCATTAGCATATCTTTCGTATTCTTTGTTAAAGGTCAAGTCCACCCCAGAAAATTGTTGATTTGAATCGATAGAGAAAAGTCAAACATAACGCTGCAAGATTCATTGAAATCGGATGTAACATAAGAAAGTTATGACATTTTTAAGTTTCGCTTATTTTTCACAAAACAAATGCACAACTCAGCGATTTGCAAATGAGAGAGTCGGTGATGTCCATCACTCACTATTTCTTTTTTTTATTGTTTGAATAATAAGATATTTAAATTTTACAAATTTGACAATAAGCACCAACTTAGCTTAACCATAAACTGTTAAAATAATGATAATTCCACATGTTTAGGGAGTAATAAAACTTTGTTTCACTTGACAAGGAGGAGAAAACTAAAATATTTCATATTTCATATTATAAAATACAAAAGAAATAGTGAGTGGATGATATCATCATCCCGCCAATTTGCATACCCACCAGGATGTGCATATAACTGTTTTGTGAAATTAAGCGAAACTTTAAAATGTCATAACTTTCTTATTTTACATCCGATTTTGATGAAATTTTCATTGTTTTGCTTGATGGATTTTTCTTCTTCCTTAAAATCAACTTTTTGTTCATGTGGACTTGTTATTTAAGTTTCTTTCAATGATCCCTGAAATGAGAGTGCATGGATTCAGATTTACGCGTGAAATCGTTTCTGATATGCCTCAATATTTATTGTTTGTAATCTGTCATGCGTGAACTACTTGCTAAGTAATACCTCTGTCACATTTTCTCTACGGCCGCCGTACGTCGAGTCGAAAACAGCTGTTTTAACATATTTTGTAATAGCTACATATAGGTGGTTTGAATAAAAATGAACAAAACGGCTGTTTTTCGACTAGCAGTAAGGTCGCCATAGAGCAAATGTGACTGAGGTATTAACGTATCCAATCATTTAGGGACATTGGCTAATATTATATAGGTGAACACACATTTCATGACAGACCTCTTCCTAGGACAGCTGAATATGTAATATATTCTTGAATATGAATTTATTGCTCATGTAGAACATATGTCGTTTTGTTTACTATGTTTTGAAATGTTTCAAAATATCTGTAGATATTTTGCATGTTTGTGAAAAGAGGGGAATTAATTCTAGTTCAATATCTCATAAAATTATAAATAAAAATTGATTAAAAGGGGTTCATCTCTGTTGTCGATTCTTTTCAGTGGATTTGCTTCGGTCCACCTTTAATTTATTTTTTTTACACACGGTGTAGTTGAGCATCTATCGTTTTTCATTGCGTATTAATATCTTGCGATGACAGGTGGGATTATCTCTTCAAATGAAATGAAAACATCGTTATGATATTTGCCGACCTTTGTCATCTGTTTTGATTGCGTCTAAGTCGATTCTCAAAAGACGGGAATAATTAGTTGAAGAGCTCGATAGTCTTGGTTTAGAGACCCTAAGTTTTAACAAGAATGGATTTTGAAAAAGAGGGGAAAAAATAAAACAGAGAGGAGAATGAAGTGGAAGGAAACATGATGAATGATTGGAAAGCATAAGGGAGGGAGGGAGAGAGAAAGAGGGAGAGAGAGAGAGAGAGAGAGAGAGAGAAGGGGGGGGGGGGTTGTCGTGGAATGGAGATCGAAGAAAGGGGTAGCGGGGTACCGAAATGTGTTTTTACTTTCTTTTAGAATTCAGAATTCTATCAATTTTCTAGATGCCTCTTATAGCTTCAGGTATGATAACATTGTATGTTTAATAATTTTCATTTCTGTACGCTATCAAATTTTTTAAGATAAAAAAAATGAAGGAGTGCGCCTTTAGAAATTACAACAAAAAAAGGAAAATGCAATAGATTTTAAATATCATCATTATTTATTAAAGACAAATGAGTAGTCAGGCGAGTTGGTTTACAGTGGAAGAGCGCATGCATCGTATACAGGATATCATGGGTTTGATCATCAACCTATATAGTCATACCAAAGAAGGATAAATGGAAACCTCTGCCTTCTAGCTTGGAACAATATTTACTGTTACAATGATTAAATGGATGGTCCAGGCTGAAAATATTTATATCTCAATAAATAGAGTAAAATTCACAGAGCAAATTGCTGAAAATTTGATCAAAATCGGATAACAAATAACAAAGTTATTGAATTTTAAAGATTTGCATTATTCCGGTGAAACAGTTCTAGGCATGTCTTAGAACTTGATCTTTTGTATTTCATTATATGACATCACGTTTATTTAAAAAAAATTCTACCAAGAATTAAAACAATCGGATTGACAACTGATTAAGTGCATTAGTTATTTATTGCCGCGACTCATTTCATCATAATGGAGACACATCATTTACACATGCATGAAAAAAATGAATCAATTATGATTTAATGTAATACCATAAGGAAAATGAAAGTGGGGATATGACATCACCAGCCTACCTAATGAATATTCATGATGATGTGCATATAATTGTTTTCACAAAATATTGATAAACTTTAAAATTCAATAATTTCGTTATTCGTTGTCCGATTTTGAGGAAATTTTAGCATTTTGCTCAGTGAATTTTTATCGATTTTTATTAAGATATTAATAGTTTCAGCCCGGACCATCCCTTTAAAAACTGTAAGATATACAACTCTCTATAGGACACCAACAATTATTAATACTTACAAAAAATTGAAAATTACCATCATGCCAGAAAGTGAACTACGAAATTTTCTAATAAAACTGACAAGGGTTTCTTGGTTTTAATTGTCGACATGGTAATAGGTGAGATTATCATGATTGGCATTTAGTTCGGGCATTTAAGTTGTGTTCCAAGAATACTAAATATTAGTTTGAACAACGGCACCTAGAAACAAAGTATTGTTATAATATCATTATTATGAAAGGAGAAGTGGTCTGGAAAATGAAAACTAGTTTAAAAGTGATACAGGGGTCGTCTGACAGGCAAGTATTCAGCTCACGTTTAAGATAAATTAAGTCATATTAAGTAATCGAGTTTATTACCTAGCTACCCCATCACGTTGATGAAATAAATGACGATCGAGTGATACGACCGAGATAAGGGTGGTCGACCACAGAAGAAGATACGCTTATACAATATACAGGGACAGTGACGATCGTTTGAAAAAAAAATATTACCGAGTTTTTCACAATTGCAACGGATTCCACAACATAGCTGATCTATTGACAATTTCCGTCAAATCAAAATAAACAGCTGAGAGGTCTTTGTCGAAAATTAATGAACCGGGACAGCTGGGGGGCGTTTCATGAAAGGACTTGTCGGACGTTTTATCCGACAAGTCCCATTTTATCCGACAGTTACCATAGTAACAGTACCTCTCAGCCAATCAACATCAGAGAAAGATGTCAGATCTGACAACTTGTCGGATGAAAATGTTGATGAAACGCTCCCCAGGTCGTCGTAAACTGAGCTAGAGTCACAGACGACACAACTGTTTGATTCACCAATTTTCGACAAAGACTTCTTCGACAAAGACTTCTTTGTCGTGAAGGGTCATTGACAATAGATTTTCTACGTTCCAGAAAGCGCCTGCGTATAGTGATCATGGTGTTTGCGAAAACTCCGTATTGATAAAGGCGACATTGAATTACTTTGATTACTATTTCAAAGAGATGTAACTTGGTAAGACAGGCGTCTGATATTCGTGGTCCCAACCATTTTCTTACTGAAAATGGTTGTCACGATCTGGATGAGAAATAAATTTCGAAGCGATGCCCCTTTTGCAGAAACAAAGTTATTTCCAAGTATTTTCTAGTTATAGAAGGTTACATTTTTTAGTCGCTGGTTCTTTTCTCTTTAAAGTTCACCTTTATGGGAAATAATGAAATGTAGTGTTTTCCGTTGTAGACGTTCATGAGTAAATGGAACATCAAGCTAGTACAGAATTAGGTTAAGACCAGTCAAGTAGATTTTGAATGCATTCGGATGATTAAAGTATCTCTTTTTCATTATCTTAACGAAAGTCAGGCAAAAACAAAATTGCTCGGCCGAGTCAGTCCTAAGGGGAAAATATAGAAAGATATTAACTTTTCTCAGAAAAACACAACAGTTTTCCAATAAACAGAACCGAGTTTCATTTCCTTTTTTAATTTCAATGGTACAGAATCTGTTATAAACATGCTAGCCGCATCAATTCCTTTAAATTCAAAGTGTCTCTTTTAAAAAAGGGGAAAATATAGCGTGATGTTTGCATGGATAACGTCATGTTTTTAAAGAAAAGTATTTTACATTGACTATTTTGCAAATTTGCTTTTGAGTTTGCTATGGTAAATATTCTCAAAACGTTTACAATTTTATTTTTTTAGAAAGCATTGATCGGGGATTAAAATCCTCGAAAAATCCATCCTGTAGATTCTTTCGGCAGGTTCACAGACATTTTTTTTTTTGGGGGGGGGGTGATGGGGAATACGGGGGGTGATCCAGAGCCAGTCTCCTTTAAGTCAGCAATTCATGTTACACTTATTAATTGCCTTTTGAAATTGCATTAGTTTTTTAAATGTATAGCATTTTTAATGCATACTAAGTTTCTTACTTTGTAAATTATTGTGCCAATACAGACTTGTAAACATGAATTTTCCAGATCTGTCTGTTTTTTCATGTGCGATTGTTATTAACATGTTTGATCATCAATAAAGACCATTTAATTGAATTGAATTGAAGCTAGACGTTCACCACTTTTAGCCCACTCTCTTTGTTCGTTCGCAACTTCAGGAACATACAATGGACATGATGAATGTGAACATGGCATAGTCTAAAAATACGGTGTCAATGAAACAAAAATGTATGCGGATGACTTACTTCTGTAAATATATAAATTAATCTTTTAATCATTAATTTTTCAATAAGAACGGAACAATATCAGCCAATTTATATAAATGAGAGTTAGACACATGACATCTTTGTATTAATTGCAATGCTCAAGTCCAATATGAAAATTGAATTCCACAAACAGTCGATAGTATGGGTGCATGAATACCCATATTTTCCGATATGTCACAGACGCATTTATTCAATGTCATAAATCTCATAAATGCTTGCATATTTAATTTGAGAGAGAAAGCTAATTGTCTTCGATGTGAGTATCCCATATATCAAATTCAGGGTCACAAGGTCTATAGTATACGGTGCATAACAATTCTTATTCTTATTCAAAGTGTTCTTTTGAAAACTATGTTCATGAATTTACAACACACCCAAGGTCTATGAATTTTTAATATAAGCTTGATATTTAAAAAAATGTGTAATTCCCCTTTATTGTTCGTTGTACTACTTGTACTCCCTTCTGTGCAAAATGCAGTGAATCACTAAACCACACATAACCTAAATGATTAACCTAGTTTCCTTTTATAAAACATACATACAATGCAAACTCTAAATCAGTGTCAATATGAATATTGCCGGGGATTAAGGGCCCCCGAATTGGGGCATTTTTTTAGTAGGTTTGAAAAACATTGGATGATTTAAGCTGGCTTGCTTTTGAAAATGAAGGTTTCCGGAGGAGCGATTTCAGGGGTGGATTACTGGGATAAATGGCGCGGATGTGCAGACCAAAACATTATTTCTATATCCTTCCATTGGGTAGCAATCGTGTTGATAAGATTTATTAATGACATGTAGTTGGAGGAAAGCATTGTGAATATGTGAAAAGGGAAAATAATTCTCGAAATAGTCTCGTCCTTTGAAGTGTTAGTACAACATGGGTTGAAGGTTGAAACTTGACTAGAATGAGGAATAAGATTTGATTTGTGGTCGTATTGCCATTAATATTATTTATTTCTTTCAAATCGATGTAAATGTTTTTTTTCTTCCCTTCCTTCCTCGCGAGAGCAGTATCTAGCGATCGTTTAAATAAATTGATTTCGGTATACTGAGTGAAACAACAACATAACATCTTTTAGAGGAGAAAGAAGCAAATAAGAATACAGTTGAAAGTAAAAATGAAAATGAAAAAAAAAAATTGAAAAAAAATAAGGAGAAGGGGAGATGCAGAAAATGAAGAAGAAAAACAAAAAGAAGACGAAAGGGGATGAGGAGGAGAAAGAGAAGAAGAAAACACATATTAAAGAGCTCTTTACTGTTATGTGTATTAGTGTGTTTGCAATTTGGATGAGAATATATAATAATATTAATAGTCACGCTGGACTACATAATCCTACATGTACGGAGTGCGGAAATTCTTCATTGATCTAAACGACATTTTTACAGACCAAATTTGTACAGGATTTACCAACGGAAGATACTGAATTTCAGAAATAGCAAGCAAAGTCGTCGATAAAAAATTTGAAAGATATTTTGAAGAGATTAAGTGACCCAATTATTTAATTGAATGATCATTGGCGAGTAATTAATTATTGTTTCTTTATCACTGTTGATTGATATTCTGGGTGATTTCCAAGAAATTTGGATACATATTTAATTAAATGGGTCAACACATTCACAAATTATTATGACTGTAATATTGTTTCATTGTTAAAGGGATTATACATTGAAAACATGCCATAAATGTTTATGGAACTAAATATGTTTCCCCTTTGCGAATATCAAATTTTCGATAAGACTGTATTAAGAAAATATAACACACATCGAGATATAGAGGCAAAATGATGGGTAATCCAATCCAGAAACAGAACGATAATTATATAAAATAATACCCAATTGATTATTAAGAAATATAGTTATACTGTTCTTTTAATTATTATTTTAATATACTTGTACATTTGATGATTGCATTGAAGAGAATTTTAATTTTGCTGAAAATGTTTCCCTTTGCTCTATTTTTATATCCATCATGCCTATTAACGCAGTTTTAACATGTTTACAAAACATTAATATTTGGTCAATCATGCATTATCAAGATTTTTTCATTGTTGTACATATCCTAATAATCAAGGTCTCGTTGCTTATACCCCCTTTACACCAGATGAAGTTTCCGCTACGTTCTTGAAGTTCAGAAGCAAACCAACGTGGCACCAGCTTATTATGCCCCCATTACACCGGAGAAAGTTCCCGCTACGTCCTTGAAATCCCGAAAAAATGGCAGGGACGTAGCGATAACTTCCTTGTTTTCGAAAAATATGAAATCGTCCCGTGCATGCTACGTCTGCGCTACGTCCTTGATACGTTCATGGTGCGTTAGTGGTGTTCTTTCCGTGTCCGCTACGTCTATGTTACGTCGATGGAGCTTTTAGTACGCGATAAGAAGGTACTTAGTGCATCAGTACTACGTACTGCACAGACGGCGCTCCCGCTACGTGGACTTTGGACATGTTCAAAGTCCACGTAGCGGAAAATTTGTCTCCGGAGATCATGCAGACTATGCCACGTCAATAACAGTTCTCGCTACGCTCTCAGTACGCTGCAGCAGTTCCCACTGCGTCTTGGCCATTTTTCTTTGACGTATCGAGAACTGCATGGACATAGGCGTGGGTATAATGGGGGTATTAAAGAGATACAATCGATATTTTATGGTTTTGTATTACGTCACAATAGCACCGGCTAAGAGCACTGTCTGGTGTCCAAAGCTTAAGTGTGTGTCCTCATATTCATTATACGTTTGTTTTCCTATTCTCCGTTTTTTAATTTTTACTTGCTATTAGGTTCCAATTAACATTTTTATTGTTGTGAATTTCAGAACGTACAAACATGCAAATAGCAAAGCCCAAATTTTTGTTTTGTTACAGGTCCCACGAGATTCATTGAAATATTCTTTGAGAGAATGAATTGTGAGAATCCCCCGCGTTGGGCCCAGATACAGATGAACGGATTTCCCTGTCAGATTCTCTGATATCGTTTCGTTAACCAAGTTGACAAAACTAGACCAACGTCTAAATTAATCAATTGTTATGAAAAACCTGCGCTCACCGACGTCGTCAAATCATATTCCGATCCCAAATTCTTTTCGAAAACGAAACAGTTTCTCCCGATTGTTATCAAACGTCGCGATTGCTTACCATCCTACATGCCAAAGTGTTGAAAACACGCAGATGGTATGCAGAAAAGGCATGACTTGAAATAAATATCTATGATATAATTTCCTATATGATGTCAACAATTCTAGAGGTAAAGTTATCAGATGCTTAATCTATGAGTACTTTAGTTTCAAAACGATAGAAAACCCCGATAACTATTAGGTTTATTTCCAATTGTCTAATGTCAATTCGTCCAATTGCCAACTCGTCTACCATCAGTTCGTCCACTCACCACATGGTCTACTTTCATTTAGTTTAATGCCATTCCGTCTAATAACCAGTTGGTCCAATAGCCATTTAGTCCATATGGTCTAATTGGACTAAGTGTTGAATTGTGCAAAATGAATGAAAATGAAATGGATATTAGACCAACAAGTTATGAGACAAAATGGTCATAGACGAAATGGTGATTAGACGAAGTGATGATTGGACCAAATGGCTAATGGACCAAATGGTTGTTATACGAAATGTTGATGGATGGAATGGCATTCCAGGTATACTGACCTAATAGAGACATTTTAAGGATACGTAACTCACTGATAAAATAACGCGAGCGCAAAGCGCGAGCTGAAAATTTTTGATATTCAGACCTAAAATGGGGCATTATAAGCATAATTTTGTAATCATGATATGTAAGAGCCTACCTATCTCACTAAACAAACAATGCGAGAGCGAAGCGCGAGCTGAAAATTTTGTATGTATTGACCTCAAACAGAAACATTTTAAAGACTATTTTTTTTAGGAATTCATGAAGAGCATACATATCTCACAACAGTCATCTAATGCGAGCGCAAAGCGCTTGCTGATTTTTTTTTGGAATTACACCTTAACACATGAAGTACTTTTTGTATCTATTGTAATCATGAACATGATTCGTAAGCTATCTCACTAAACAAATATTGTGAGCGCGAAGCGCGAGCCGAAAAGTTTTGAATTTCAGACCAGAATACGGACATTCTAAGGCTTGTTTTATATGAATTTATTAAGACCATATGTATTTCACTAAACAAATAATGCGAGCTGAATTGTTTTTTGATATTCAGACCAAAAAAGAGCATTTTAAAGACTGTTTTTAGGAATTCATGAAGAGCAAATTTATGTCACCAATCCACTCATGCGAACGTAAGTATGGACTGGAAATGTTTTATATTCAGACCTTAAAAGGGGCAATCACTTTAAGTAGGCCTACTCAGGGGCCGCGGATCGGTTTTCAAAGTGGGGGGAGGGGGGGGCTGACAATGCAAAAAATCACAATCATATGGTCCTTTTTACGTGTTTGTACACGGTTTTGGAAAAAAAGTGGGGGGGGGGGGCTGGAGCACCCCCCACCCCCGCTTCCGCGGCCCCTGTCACTACATAGACTAATACAAACTGGAAGTGCGAGGAAATATAAAGCGTATATTTACTTGAAAACGGGATGTTTTAGGACCATACAATTCCCTTTAACAGGATTATTTTAAATCTCATTAAACAAACAATGCGAGCACCAGGAGTGATTAACACGTAGGCACTAAGCAAAATCTTTTCATAAAGTAATGAAAAAACATTTATTAAGTAATATAATATATCATATTAAATATTCAATTATTTATTCTTCCACCGCTACGTTTCTCTTTCTTTCTCCCTCTTTTTCTCATCCCCCTTTTTGGCCAGCCGATAGGGGGGGGGGGCACGTGCCCCCATGTCCCCGTAGTTACGCCACTGGGTACACCAGAGACCCTGCTACGTCATTCTACTGGCATACTCTTTGAACAACCCAACATGGGCCCCTCCAAAAGCCCACGGAAGTATTGCTGCTACCAAAGCAATTGCATTTCTGAAAATGATCTGAGGATTAGGACTTCTTGAAAGATGAGTAAAGACAGCAATCCGTTATGGTATTATCCTCTCCATGTTATTTTGAAACGATCCCTCTATTATATAAACTGTTTTGTTTATCAGAGACGTGCGCTGCAAGTGAGACCATCTTCGATACCGTAATCGGGCCAATACCGATTATAAACATTGGCCCGGGCGTCTGTCATTTTTGGGGATCAATATCAAATAGAAGCTATAGGTCACGATTGCGAAAGAAAAGCAATTCCGAATTACTCTAAACTTAGAAGGAACTTTTCTTAAGGCCCGGTCACACCGCCATAATTTTGCTGGAGCGTTTTCGTTACCGTTCACCGCCGTTTAACAGAAGTCGGCCCCAGTTAGGGCAACGCCGTATACACTCGGCCACCGCTGATGGTCCTCCTACCGCTCCGAATGTTTTGAGCTGCACAAAAAGTAGCGGTCACACCGACAAAACTTTGCTGGAGTTTAATCCCTCTCCACAACGCTCAGTAAAAGTTTGGCTCCGCTAGACGCAAGTTCGTGGACGCTTGGGTCCGCTAGGCCAACGCAGAAATCTTGAAAGCTGGACCACCGCTGCGGTGATTAAACATTGCAGAAACTTTGGTAGAGCGGTTGTAAGCGTTTTATGAGCGTACACCGGATTGCTGGAACGGTGTCGGGCGTTGAAGCAGCGATCCATTGCGGTGATGAACTTTGGTTTGGCGTTGATATGGAGGTGTCACCGCTTAACCAACGCTCGCTACATCACCTTCAGCAGTGCACCGCCAAGGCAACGCCCGTGTTTTCGATTTTTTTTCCCATTTTGTGCGTGGTGACGAGTGTTGTCGAAATTTGACCCCCTTTCCTACCGTTCAAGGACCGCTCCAGCGAAGTTCTAGAGGTGTGACCACTACTAAATATTGCGAGCGGCGAGGAGCGGGCAATTTTCCGCTCCGGCAAAGTTCACCACCGCTCTAACAACGCCCAGTCAAAGTGTGGCACCACTAGACGCAAGTTCGTGGACGCTTGGGTCCGATAGGCCGACGCAGAAATCTTGAACGCTGGACCACCGCAGCTTCACCAGCTTTGCCCAGGCGGTGATTAAACGTTGCACAAACTTTGGTTGAGCGGTTGTAAGCGTTTTACGAGCGGACACGGGATTGCTGGAACGGTGTCGGGCGTTGAAGCAGCGATCCATTGCGGTGATGAACTTTGGTTTGGCGTTGGTATGGAGGTGTCTGAGCGGACCAACGTCACCTTCAGCAGTGCACGATTTTTCCCATTTTGTTCAAGGAACGCTCCAACAAAGTTCGGGCGGTGTGACCGAGCGTTTACTAAAATGTATTACATATTTTGTTGCAATGCGGAATACGATGGATTTTCTAATTTAATTCTACAAGAGATTGATTGAAAATTTATACTGAATAGTCTGAGTAATATTCAATAAAACTAAATAAAAATGGAATTACTATACGACTTTTAAGTCAATACATGATAATACCCGAAACGAATATTCGACATGGTCAATTACAGATATTTTGATTTTAGAAGACCATTTTTTTTAAATATCGTCCGCTCATGCCATTTCCTTGTTTCTATATTTTTATTGAAAAAAGACAACCAAACGCCTTAAAATATTAAAGTAAAATAAAATTAGTTAACGGATACTTAATATGTTAAAAACACGTTCATTACAATGGGAAAGTTATCAAAAAGAAATGTATTTCCCTTAAAACAATGTGTATTTTACCTTAAAAAATCGTTTGGCCAGCTGGACTCCCATCATCAATGCATAGATTCATTTTGTTAAAAAATAATATAACTATTCAGTCCTTTACATTTCATACTTGCTTTATACTAGGGACTGACAAACTCGGACAACATGCCATTGAACATGTTGAAAGACTGTGAGCCATGGTGGGGAATCTAAGGTAAGATCTTCCTGTGTGACACGAATGACCCATTTCTACAAAATATTTTTTGCCCATGCATGGATCTAACTACATTGTATGGTCACTTCTAATTCCAACTTCAATTTTAAATCCCTCAAGATGCCATCCCAATTGCAATACCAACCCCTTACCCTGGACCTCTAAAAAAGAGTTGTGTGGACACCAAGGCTACATTTGTTACCATAAAATCAGATACAACAACTCTAGATATTGACACCGTAATTGATTTAGCTCTCGCAATTACAGAGCTGATCAGGAGAACACGTGGATCATAATTAGTCGCACGCGACAAGTAAATGTGTTTCACGAGCCGCCGTAATCGCGCCAAAAATTTGTATCGTCTGCTTCTGGAGAGAGATTACTGTTACCTAAACATTTCGATGTCTTTGCTCATCAGCCTTCAAACATTTTTCTCTTGATTTACACCAGGTAGAAATGGATGGGACATTAGGAAACGTTTCTCCACCTCGTTCATGTTATTATGTGACTGAATGACCCCGTTCATATTTATATTATGAACTCTATTCACTTGTTTGAGATAGGTGTTCAATATCAATAATCCTTTTTTCGATATTCTTTTTATTATATTCCAGGTATTTAATGTAACAAAAGAACGGACTATTAAAAAAATGAACAGAATGAATGATAAAATATATTTCTAGATCAATGAATGAAACAATTAGTTAATGGTGTTTTTATATGAACAGGTTCTATATATAAAGAAGTAGGTATTCTAGGCCTACAAAAGTTTAGAAATGATAAAAAAATAGTTCAAAGGCAGAGAAGTTACACAATAATAGGAGACTTCTATTCTGATACATACATGTTGACAAACAATAAAAAAAAATATTTACAGTTTTTATGTTGTCTTTATACAACAAATGCATGTTATTGTCGACATTCTATGTATATGTACATGTGTGGTGTGTGTGTGTGTGTGTGTGTGTGTGTGTGTGTGGGGGGGGGGGGGTTAATCGGCAAATGCATACCCTTTACAAATAACTCCCTGCAAATACAAAACCTGTTTCAAATAAGCTGGATAATTCAAACAAATACATCATCATCTCTGTATATACCATTTTCTTTTTTTTTATCAGGTCATTCGACAAGAAACATCAAACATGTTCTTTTTTGTTTTTGTATTTCTGGAAATGTTATTGTTTTAAATGGTTTACAGGCGGGGAATGGCAAAGCGCGGTGGTCTTGTTTCATCGTAAATTATTTATCTTACCTTATTCTCCTACCAGGCTTTAGATTAGATCTTTCATCACTAACCAATTTGAGTCGTGTAAATGGTTCAATTATCCTCTTCTCCACTCCAACTTGGAACTTTTGTCTATTGTTTCTATATTTTCTGCGCTTTTCTTCCAGAAAAAAATAATGGGCTGATTTGTGATGAGTATGTTTATGCGCCTTTTCTACATTAACAGTTTACAAATGGTTTACAACTATTCGGTATCTTTCAAAATTATGATCGGGAAATTTAGTTTTAAATGTGATCTTCTAGGAAACAACAATGAGGATGACACAATTCACAAATTTTCAATTTTACTACTAATCATTATAATTATTAGTTGAAGGAGGGAATTGTCTTTATTTTTCTGCATCAAATAAATCAAATGTTGTATAATTATTATCAATTTAAAATATCCGTTTTTTTAATGATTATTTTCTTCTTTATTTGATTATAAAAAATTATGTCAGTCAAACCAATAAAAATAAGAGTAACTGCTAGATTAAGACAACAAAACGTAAACGGAATTTCTAGTAGAAAAATAAGAATGATCAGGGGGGCAGTTTCCAACAAAATAAATCAAAGATTGAAGAAAAATAGAGAATAAAATGAATGAGATCACATTAACCACACTATTATGTCCATCTATTCCACACAAGTGACAAATCATTCATCATTTTTATTTTTGAATTTCAAGTCTGTTTATCACAAAATAATACTTTATGTATAATGACCATCTTTGCAACAGGTAACACAACTTCAAAAGTGTGTGTCTCGGCCGTCTTAACCTCCTTTGTTACGCATCAAGGTGAGCGCTCCGTTCTCCTCCTGCTTGCTACCATTAGCCCATATGTTTAGGCAGTGTACCAAGGTAAACCTAGTGTCAGGTTCCTCAAAGCGAACCGACCGAGACAGTTCACTCCTGTCCACCAACTCAAAAAGCTTATAGTCTTATTTCCAATCGCATACTGCTGCTGTACGACGCACTTCACACGATTTGGGACTCGAATCGAGTCACGTCGTTCCATTGCTTGGAGTGCCGTGCAAAAGTTTCAAAGCATTTAACATTTTGGCACGACAAATTTCGGGGACAAATGCGAACTATTTATAAATTTGCGCAAATTTATCGGGCCAAGTCGTGCCATGAAACGACTGATCCGCACACTTCACGACATGGAACGACGTGTCAAGATTTGATACGCAAACAATACCCCTTTCATAAACCCAATTATGCGGCTAATAGCAGCATAATTTGGTCGTAAAATCGGAGGAGGACCAGAATTATCCGCATTATTTTGATGCTGCAATTATCCGCATAATAGCGGCATCGGGACCAGATTTTGACTTTATGAACGCATTTCCAAATAATGCGGATAATTGCCATGGTGCGGTCACAAGGTCACCCTTTTCCAACACAACCGCATCGGAGGGAGCGTGTGCAGTTGTCATGACGACTATCCGCCTTTTTCAGGACGGGCGCTCGTAAAAATAGTGCGGATTATTTTCGGAGTTTGCGAACGCAATTTTTATTGCATTATCCGCATTACTCTTAGGCGGCTAATTGGAGGATGGGTTTATGAAAGGGGTACAAGTCTTTAACAATTGCGCAATAAAATCGTGCTAGCGTAATGAATATCAGGATGGAAGGAGCTGTTTAGCTAGGACATGTATGGTAGGGCAACTAACCATGTTATAGGATTTACAATTGATGAATGATGTACGGATCAAAACATTTAAACACAATTTTATATATCATATCTGAAGGGAAAGAGTTTGGTCATAATGACTAGAATTTTGCAATTTCGTTAAGAATATAATCAATTTATTATTTATTAGTGTAGTTCCTTCTCTATTGTTTCTAGATTGTAAGCCTTTTCGCCCATATATAATTTTATAAAAAATACGTGAATGTAGTAGGCCTATGTAAAAAAATTATAATGAAATCAAATTTTAACTTTTCCAATTAAAAACTATGAGCGTCTGATACGGTTTATTTCCGATTCGTTTAACGCCAATTCGTCCAATCGTCGACTCGTCTACTATCATTTGGTCTACCATCAGTTGGTCCACTATCCATATGGTATAATTATCAATTCGTCCACTCACCATTTCGTCTAATAACCAGTTTGCCAAATAGCCATTTAGTCCATATACCAGTCTAATTGGACTAAGTGTTATTTTGTGCAAAATGAATAGAAATTAAATGGATATTAGACCCCAACTGGTCATATATGAGACGAAATGGTCATACTGGTGATTAGACGAAGTGATGATTGGACCAAATGGTTATTGGACCAGATGGTTGTTAGACGAAATGTTGACGGACGGAATGGCATTAGACTAAATGAAAGTAGATCATGTGGTGAGTGGCCGAGTTGGCAGTAGGCGAATTGGCAATTTATCTATGATACATTGATAAGTATTAGAAGAGGGAGGAGCTCAGAATAAATATTTCAAAAATGCCCCCAAAATATGTCCATTACTACAAATACTCGTCAGTACCGTTTATAATCACATCCATCCATTTATAGTACGAAGTTAGTTCATCAGATCAGTTTTGTATCGTCCTATATCGTTCTGTGTTACCATTCAGTTTATAAAGCACCAGTAGCGTGCGCAGGGGGGGGGGGGGTGGTTACAGGGGTTCAAACCCCCTTACCTTTTTTACATACCTAAACCCCCTTTAAAAAAAAAATGTTGCTTGTCAATTTTTTTGGGGATAGGAAACGACCTAAAATTTGTGGCGAAGAATTTTTTTTTGGTCAACATTTCATTCAGCTTGAACCACCCCTTTAAACAAAATCCTGCGTACGCTACTGTAGAGCAGCACATTATGCGGCATAATATTCTAATAAAAAATAAAATAATTGCAATAAAGGCTAAACATTCACTGACTAATGTTTTCAACAATCAATGTCCTAAAAATACAGCACTCATCTAGTATTTTCTCCAAGGGTCTCGTGGCTATTTCTATGTTCAACCGTCTGAGTTCAGAGTTCACTGTCCTCTCGATGTCATTCTTCAGGATGGTGGTCTCGAAGACGAAAAAGTTGACTAACTTTTTGGTTTCTCACTATTGTGATTTGAACCAAGTCTGGGTGTCGTGTGCTTGACTTGTTGAAATGTGTTCAAGGTTATTCCTCAAACTATCTCGACAAAGAAAGCCCCCTCTGCTAATAAATCAAAGTAGGGTTCGTTGAAATGAAAGTTGTAATGAGGAATTCGAAAATAGTTAGACCAGTCAACGTCATCGAAGCTCAAGACTTAATTCAACATTTATTTACAAATCATTTTTCACTTTATGAAATTTATATATCGTTTACAATATACTGAAGGTGACAACTCAATACAAGCATAGATTGTAGCGAGTGCACCGAAGATACAGAAAACCGAAATTGTGTAATTTTTTTTACAGTAAAAAGTGTTGATGTGTTAATGACGTGAAAGTAGTGAAGAAAAGTAGGGTCGATAGCCATGCATTTAGCCTCCACAGTTATCAAAATAGCTCCGTAGATTACCATTACTGTTTTCAATACACAAACATAATTCATTAATGACCAGATTAGCAGGACAAATATCCGTATTCGTATAATATACCAATATATCAATTTATTGATTTAGTTTTCAAATATTTTTTTCGATCAAAAGAAGGGGAGAGCACGCCGGTTTTTTTTTTAGAAGGGATTATATCGGGCAGACATGGTACAATAGAAGAGTGACAAAGAAGAATATAGATGATAAGAATTATAGGACCGGGTATACAACGTGGAAAGTTTCCATTTTCCGCTACACGAACGATTGTGATTTACGGGTTAGTTTCCTGCCCCGGTCTCGAGTTAATATTGGAAACTTTTGTGACTGAATTATGGCAATTTTCAGAGCGTGAATAGGGGATGAGACGCATAATCAGTTACAAAGCCCGGGGATGATTAAGCCCATAGAGGTGTAAATTCGTGCAATAGGTTGCAATCTGTTGGGAAAATAATATCCTTTTTAAAATAATTATCAACAACAACCAAAAACTAAAATAAGCAGTAAAAAAATTATCTTGAAAATTTCTCCATTATTCCATGTAAATAATAATAATAATGATAGTTACATTTATATAACGCTTCATACGTTGGTTTCTAAGCGCTTTAGATTGCACATAATATATTACCCCGGTCATAGGATCCATCACTGTTCCTCACATAATGTGCATCATCTCCACTCCCTGGGGAGTATCCTGGCCAGGCAACCGTTTATCAGTGCACACGTGTCAATTCAATCACCCTGAAGTTCACACCCTACCGGGTACCCATTTAACACCTGGGTGGAGAGTTACAAACCTGTATAAGTGCCTTACCAAAGTATATGAGTGCCGGGTGGGATTCGAACCCTAAACCCTTGGTTTAAGAGTCAAGTGATTGAACCACTACACCATGACACTTGTGAAATATTGAATCAATGGAATTATACTGACACACGGAAAAGTGTTCTAGAAATCGTATCTTTAAGAATGAGTTCCTTTATAGTTGACCTTATAACCCTTAATTTTGCCTCCCCCGGGAAGTGTGGTTCCTGCTTACAGTGAACACAGTCGTAAACGTACCCCCAATGAACGGTGGTCTTAACTGGAAGATGTCATGATGATAACGATTCATTTTAAAACGTACATGTTCTTATATTATATAACGAATAGTTTCATAAACCTTATACTAGACATTTCAGAGCGGATTTTATCGCGCCACCCAATCTTTGATCATTTTGACCATTAAAATTAGCAGTATTTTGAGAGGATTGCTGCTTGTTTACCATGAATAGGTTCATAGACCGACCTGGTTAATACCATACATTTTATTGACATTGTCATGATCGCTTATTTCATCGGCAAGGTCGCGTGGAATGTTCTTCATAATTACCGCTTTTACATCTCACCTATTGAAAAATAACTAATTATTACGAATGATTCTCTTTTTCAATACATCCTTACATTGCATTCTCTTTTTACCGCGTCATGTTTGCCACATTTCCAAGGGGAAGGCCGCTCTAATCTAATTAGCTCCTTTGCTTATGATATAAAACCTAATTTGGTTTCATTTTCTTGTTGGATAGCTAGCTACTGTGTACTTCTTGTATCAACAAAGACAACCAATTAATCTAAAATCAGACGCCTATCTATTGAAACTGCACAAAAAATGTTGCATATTTCATGGGTTTGAACCTGCAGGAATGATTGAATTTCACTATATTTTGCTCTTATTATTTCTACAAATGGTGCCTAATTATATTGATGGTGATGTCAATGCTATAATTCCGAATTTAGTGACCAAAAAATCCATCAATTGCTTTTTATTGATGACTTGTATGTATGGCTTATACTTCCATCATCATTTTAATAATGATTAGATTGTTTTCAAAGATACATTCTATTTTTTTAAAGAAAATATCAAGGTGAGTAGTGTTTTATGCCATTTTTTTGTAATTTGAAATTAATTGGTAATCCTGGTTTTGTAACAGCGAAACTAAATTGTGTCAGGTCGACATGTACAAATCCTGCAAAAGTTTGGTTAATAATTTATCATATGAGGAAATATCGTAGTTCAAAGTGATATATTTTCACACTTTCTCATAACGCCCTCGGTATACATGGTATACCGTGAACAATTGCCATACTTGTTCACTTTCTCTGAATTGTTAATTAGATATTGTAGAGAAATGATAAAACACTTCTGTGAATTTTTGTTAGTCCGATTAGGAGTAAACTATGGAAAACTTTGAACTTCAATGCTGATATGTACTGTGTTTCATTGTACAAGTTATATACATGAGTCCACATTATACACCTTTTGTTCACGCTTACTTTACGAACCTGTAGTAATATTCGGTTTTGCTTTGTATTATAATTCTATTTTCATTTTATTTGATGCGAGTTTACTTAGATTGTCATTTTATGAACAGAACACCCTACAAAAATGAAAAATCATTAAAAAGCAAGGCCCCCCATCAAAATCAAACTAAAGAAGAAAAAAATCCAACTGAAAACATAATGCTGAAAATTTCATCGAAATCGAATGTAAAATAAGAAAAATATTAAATTTGAAAGTTTCCCTTACTTTTCACGAAATATAGTAATGCACAACAAAGTGACATGCAAAATTTGTATTTCTGTTTTGTTATCTGAATTGTACATATATATATATATATATTTCAAATTTGACAAAATCTTCATGAATTACAACCTGTACAATAGATTGTGTAAAATGGTAATCTTGCCATACAAAACAATGTTTCACATCTTAATGAGGAAACAAAATCAAGATATATCATATTTAGCTTATTAAAAAGGCTCTTTAAAAACAACATATACAGTATGAACAGTCAATAAAAAAAACCCTGATTTGGGGGTATTATTATTCGAAAGCAGACTTTCGCAACGATATCAGGATTTGAGGCTCACTGCTGCTTTAATGAAATATCGCCATCTAGTGGCGACAAACATGGCAGGACATACGGGGTAGACAGCCCAAGACTCCCCTGTGCAGTGGTATCAAAAGAAACATCCGCAAAGCATTATGGTCATAAATCTTTTCCTTAGTGATTCTGGATTTCTCAAGCAAACTTTTGAAATCATGACAGTTTCGTGGACTGACCGAATGTCAAAAGTCAGCAAATTATTGGAGACTCTGCGACAAACATTTATCGTAAATTAATCGTCCCCCTCGCCACTCGGCTCGTAAAATCCGCGCGAATTTGTGGTGTTGAGCACGTCCTGTTCGTTTAAGAGCTCACCATAAATCGTCTGCTATCATTGATGTCGACATGAAGAACAAACCAGGAGTTTAAATGAGTGTTTCGCGGTGCCCTGAAAAATAAAGAACCAAACACATGCTCGTATTGGGAAAGGAATTTGTAGAGAATCATTTTTCTTTTCGTTCTGTCAAAGCCAAGCCATGATTTACAGTACCCTTACGGTTTATGTTCTTGGCAATGAAAGATAAAACACAACGGAATACTTCTGAACCCAAATCGTTATTGCTCTCTCAACTACCCACAGTTTTAGGGCAATCAAATTATGAAAGGATGAAACGAGCATTAAAAAAAAAACTGCCATGAACGTTTCCTTAACCCTCAAACCAAACTTTTGCGATGCTTCTCTCTTATTTTACGAGCGTAGCGAGCAAAGATTGGACGATTTCTTATTTTAGTGTTTGGTAGTTGAGGCTATTTAACAATATGTGAATAAGTTTTGGGGCACAAGGAGCACGTTCTCGACCTCTTGTCATTTCCAGTTTTTTGTCTTGCATGGGGCCATAAAGTCGATGGATTCTTTGTGAACTTGAAGATGGCGACACGTAGACTCACCGAGTTTTAACGGACCATTATATTTCTTGCAGTTTGTTTAGTTTATAAAAAGTATTTCACTTCACTGTAGGCGTTGTCAAGAGATTGTGTGTGTGTGTGTGGGGGGGGGATGGGATGTTTATACGAGAGAGAGTGAGAGAGAGACAGAAAGTGAGGGAGCGTCGTGGTCTAGTGGTTATGACTCTTGTCTTTCAATCTGAGGGACGTGGGTTCGAATCCAAGCCATGTCATATTTTCCTTCAGCAAGAAATTATCCACATCGTGCTGAACTCAACCCAGGTGAGATGATTTGGTACCAGGTAGCTCGACATCTGCTCTGCTACAGCCAGGGTAATTATGCTGCATTACTGTTGAGTGCTTAGAGGATTATGATAAAGTAAGCGCTTATAGGCAAGTTGAAAGAAATAAAGAGAGAAAGAAAGAGGGGTACCACAATTATGACAATTTAACATAATTTTCCTATTAAGTTTTGCGTATTTCGAGAACTATAAACAACACTGTAATTGATTACAATTGAACGACCATGGTTATATATTTAGCTTTGTTCTCTAGAACCCACGTCTTGATCACAATTATGCTAAGAAATGCACTTTTGTAATTTCTACTCATGAATGTATTATCATTTTATAACCCTTTTATCATCCTCACTTGATCCAACTTTTCGTAAGTTTTTATTGTTTCCTTCTCCTCTTTCTCCCCCTCCTCTTCTCCTTCTTCTTCTTCTTCATCTCCTTTTGTTTGTCTCCATGTTCTGTTAGGCCCACATGACATTGTGTCATCATAAGCTCTTATATAAATATACATTTTATTTTTTCTTTGTATCTTTTTAATTTTTATCAGTCTTTTTCCACTCCTAGTTTTTATTCTTGTTGTCGTTGTATTTTTTGGTTTCTCTTCTTCTTCTCTAATCTTTCTACATTTCCTCTTCCCCATTTATCTCATCCCTTTATCTTTGATTAGGATTCACCTTGTAACTTTCCCCGTCCTGTCTTCGACTCACACCGAAGAAGAGGAAGAGCGCCACCTTGTGACAATTTAACCAAAACTTTCTGTGGAGTTGATTTTACAGTACAGTGAAAATTTGCCTAACTCTACAAATATTCCTTTATTCAAATTCGATCAGGCTAATTTATGATCGTATCTTCTTTAATCTGGCTATTCAAACTACATAAAAATCATCAACAAAGGTTATAACAATTCGTAACTTGGAAGTGAGAAAATGTAGTTAAATGAGCTCTCAGCACGGAATAAACAACAACACTCATAAATAGATCATACCACTATATTTGTCATAACACAGGTAAAACATAACACCACAAAAGGTCAATCAGAATGTCAACATTTATTGAAATAACTGATCTAGCGTTATTGTTAAGGAAGATGACAATGGATATACATTGTTAACCAAAGAGAGTTTCGATTTAGACATTCCAAATGATGTCAGAATTTTTTGTATATAAAATGAACTTATAAACACCTCTCCTCGTTCCACACACAATTTCAAATCCTAAAATCAGTTTCAAATATTGCAATTAATTGCAAAACTTGCAATTGATTGCCGGTGTGATTCTTGCATCAACAAGTGTGAATTGGTTTGTTGTCTTTAACAAATATGTGTTTGTTTGCTTTATATTTTTCACCATGCATAACAAAAATAAATTGACAGAATTATGTAACCTTGATTATAATAGGTACAAATCATAAACAAAATAAGGTGGAGCGTCCCGAGGCCCTGAGAAGCGGGTGTGCTGAAGCTTTTCATGGAGGGTGCTATGTGTGTTATTTTCCTTATTCAGCGCCCCTGGAAATGTGGTATATGATAAATAACAGTAATATAACCAAAATGAATTTTTTTTTTTGGGGGGGGGGGGGGGGGCTTGTCAAATTTCTCGGGACCAAAACGGCCTTCATTTTTGTAGTGAAACCCCCTTTTTTGCTTGTAAAATTTCTCGGTGACTCGATATTTGCTCCGACCTTGAAATCTCAGAGGGCATATGTTTTGAGTGAGGATTGCAATAGTGTTTTTGGTTCAGAATAACGGGAATATAAGGATTAGGGTTTATTTATTTTTAGAGGTTAGATTTTATGTTTTGCTTAATGTGCAGATTCTTCATCAGACAATTATCGCTGGAGCAAATGTCATGGAGCCCCTTAATTTTGTAGTGAAACCTCCCTTTTTTGCTTGTCAAATTGACTTCAGCACCCCTGTGAAAATCATTCCCAGTGCTCTGCAGAGTCCTTTAAATAACGTCCCTTAAATAACCAATTTGACTAAAACATGGCTAGAAATAAGCATAACAAAAACTAAAATAATGCCCTTATAGTATATCAAAATATAGACATCATTTGCATCTTAAATTAAAAAAACATCTAGCACCTTGATTATGAAGAGTAATATCATTTATAGTATTTTGAGATAAATAAATCCTTCATATTCTTCCTGAATGATAAAATATTGTTACAAATTCGTAAATTGTTAAAGGCAGTGAATTCCAAATGTTAGGTCCTACATATTTTATAATTTATGGGCTAAGGCACTTATCCGAGTGAATAAATGAAAATCAAATGAATGTCTAAGATGGATAGCTATGAATGTCTCCATTCAAAGTAAAATCATCACAGAATGATAATGGTAACTCATTTGTATTTAAGCGATTCATTAAAAAAAATGTAATTTGCATTTTATGAATGTCAGTTATTGTCAGTGTTTTAAGTCAACAACATAAAGGATCCGTATGGTCAAAATATAAAGATCCAGTGCATAACCGCACGGCTCTATTTTGTACTCAATCTTAAAAACTTAGTTTGTATTTATTTTATTGTTGGCCCATGCTATAAGAAATCTGAGAGTGAATGAATGAATGAATAAGAATTGTGGATTAAAACCAAACTTCGAAGTGGTAGAAACGGCCACAATATGTACATAATACCAATGCGTTATATTCATCTAAGTTTTGAATTAGCAACTGAACTTGTACTACACCATTTCTATTTGTACAATATCGCAAATTAATAGTTGTTAATCCTATAAACCAATTGGCTGTAATACTCCCATTGTTTTACTATTTACACATCCTGAATATACTTTTTAATGTACCTTATAACTGTGCATGAACTTACGTATTCCTTATTCATAGTTGCACATCCCATATCAATATGTGCACAACATCGTTTCCTTATTCATAGTTGCACATCCCATATCATTTTATGTGTACAACATCGTTTCGTTATTACTTGTATAGTACATTTCTACAACATAACATTTTCTAGTTGTTCACCAGCTTCTTATGAATGTTTCACAACCCTACTTACCCCATCCACGAACTCTTAAACATAAGAAATTGAAATTTGGATACAGATAATGGAGCACCCCGTAAAACATTTTTATTTATTTATTATTTTTTTTATTTTATTTGTATTTATTCATTAATTAATTTATTTATCTATTTATTAATTCATTTATTCATTCATTCATTTATCTATCTATCTATTTATTTATTTATTCATTTATTTCTTTATTCATTGAATTGATCAATTATTTATTATCAATTCAGCATACAAAAATGATTAAACAATATGAATATGAAACAGAACCGTGGGTGGGTACATGTAGCTTAGTTGCCTGGGTCTGGGAAAAAAGAAAAGCTAACCTGATAACTATGACCCGAGGGTCTCCCTCCCCGACTAACCCAGGACCGGTCTGTAATAATACAATTTATAGAACCTTACAGAGAAGATAACTACACAATATAATCATCGTATTTTTTTTCGCTTGTCAGGTTTTTCGGACAAATAGCACCCCCTTTACAAAATAATGTATTTGCAGGTGCATTTCTAGTGTGAGCTATAAAGGTTGAGCCAGGAATATTCAGCATAACATTTTGGAAATATTTGATAGTAATGATATAGGTGTAGGCTATGTGCGTAGATGGTGCAGGTTTGATTTGATTACTTCATGATCTATTTTCCATTCTCGCTATTCATGTTCTCACAACCGCGGTGTCCGGATTTATCTTTATTGTTTTACAATGATTTATTGCATGGAAGAAATGTAAGGTTTCTTTGATAATTAACGGATTTGATTAGAATATTGACATCTATTTTGAGTAATCTCCTGACAGTATTAGTTTTTTACGAACAACATGAACAAGTTGATTTTTGCGTGATCGAATCCATTGATCTAGATCTAACTTCCATAATTATATGGCTTCAAGAACCCACATTTTCATTCGAAGGTATAAGTGAGACTAAAATAGTAGTGTCTATAAGTATCCGTTATTGACACAAATCTTATACTGATTCTTGCTACCTTCCAGTGACTTCGACCATGTCATGACTGAGTAAAAAAAATAAAAAAGGTCATAATTCGCAGTTGCATTCTGAGCATGATCGATAAAAAATCATTTGAGATAGAAAAAGATGGCTATATTCATAATCTTAAAAACCCCGGCTCATCAGATACGCGACCATCCTCTCACACTATGCATGTTATGTCTAGCAACTCTCTAATTCTGTTTTGAATAGATGCCATATTTAGTCGTTTTGACAAGCATCATATTCTTGCAATAATGTTAAAATTTAGTGACTCGTGATATATTTCATACATTATTAACAATCTTTCTTGTATATAATTTCAAATTCAATTTTTTAGGTGTACGTATTTCATAACATAGAAACAAATATTTTGTGCGCATCTTACCAAAAATAAACGAT
Source organism: Lytechinus pictus (assembly GCF_037042905.1). Classification (NCBI taxonomy): domain Eukaryota; kingdom Metazoa; phylum Echinodermata; class Echinoidea; order Temnopleuroida; family Toxopneustidae; genus Lytechinus; species Lytechinus pictus. The sequence continues at coordinate 2,543,864 of NC_087255.1, read as the reverse complement.
AGTATCTACAGAAACAAATTCCAATGGCAAAGAACCAATGCAAACTTACTGCTAAGTTCGCTGCCAAATCATGTCTTCTCTTTTCCTAATGGAATTAACGCTTACAATAGCAAAATCAATGCCCTTTCATTCTCTGACTCCTCTTTTAGAAATACATCCCGGGATAAGAAAACACATACTTTAAAAACACAATTATGTTTTCAAATCGACCTCATTGCCTAATTTCATTTTATTTATTTAGTCTTTACAGCTTAACCTAGTTCAATTTACGTGGTTGAATTATCACTTTGTAATCAGGCTTCCTGAGTGTACTTTTCGGTGCTACAGCGAGCTGTGAATGAAAAGAAACAGGGGGAGGGGGTTTCTATTAGAATGATTTAGAATTGGAATAAAAACGATGAATTAGTTTACTTAAAAGCAAAATTTGATTTGGAGTTATCAGTGCGAAAAGATGTAATAGTGCTCATTGATCTAGATAACAATGGCGCGATTTTTGCTCGAGGCTTGTTTGATCCTCTTTAAATAGCTAAAACAACAACAAAACCACAGGCACACATCCACCCACCAATCCTCACACACATACACACACACACACACACCCTCACCCACACACCCTCACACACATACCAAGCAAATATTAACCAGGATTAAGCGTATAAAGAACTATATATAGACTTATATTCAGAAGGTTAGAAAATATTTTTGAATTATTCTTTTGACGTCTTAAGGGAGGGGGTGGAACGAAACAGACCAGCACTTTATGTGGTCTCTCATTGACTGTGTGTTATAAAAACATACTCTTTAAAATATACATTTTGTGATAACCACCAATAATACAGAGAATGATTTAGTCGATTTTTTCTTACAGAGAAACTGAAATGTTTGATAAATAGTAACATGAAAATGTGGTATATGACAACTCCACAAATTCCACTCAGTCAAAATGAACAATATTTTGAGACAGGCTAGCTTCAATAATCTTCACTAAGCACATGTACATAATTAAGAGATTGATTCAATCACAGAGAGATGGGATAATCTGAACACAGTGTGTGTCTGTGTGTACATCACTCAGTCCTTCATTTCTTTATGCATATAGAATTATATATACAAAATTTACATATAACTATACGATAATTTGACATAATAATCTGATAAAATTAAAAATAGTTACATTTATATAGCGCTTATTACATTCTGTTTCTATAAGCGCTTACATTGCTTATTAATTATTGACTGGGTAATCGAAATCTGGCATGCTCGTACACAGTGTATTTTTTTCTCCACTCCCTGGGGAGAATTCCAACAAGAGTTCTAAGACATACAATAAAGCTCAAGGCTCCGTGTGCATTGTGGATTCAAAATGTAAAACGCAAACGAAAGCGAGAAAACGAGGAGAGGGGGGTAGGGATGAGGTGGGAAGGGGTTTGGGGGACCGGAATTGGCGGATTTCGGTTGTAGACGGGCGGGGATAGCGCTTGTTTCCCTGACATTGTAACTCGACCCCGTTCGGTAGCTATCGCTTCCTAACTATTAATCTTAGAGATGACAGAGATGGAAGAATTAAAACAATATATGAAAAGGTTATGACAGATCAATAAATGTGCCTAAGTCAAAGTCCAAGTTTGCGAATATGAGGGTGCTTTTATGATGACATCTTTGTAGAGCACTCGTTTAAACAAATCACCTACAATATTGAATTATACCTACATGTAGTTCATACATGTATGTATACATTATTCCTTCTTATTTCTTTCATTCATCGTCATGTTTATCATCGAATTCCTCGTCTTTTCTGAATCCTCTACTTCTTCTTCATCCACTTTTCTTTTTTCCTGGCATTTATTCTTCTTGTTCTTCTGTAGCTTCATCATCATCACCATCGTCATCATCATCCACCTTCTCTACACCACAGTGTCTCCTCATCATCATGGCCACCACCATCACTACCACCTCCTCCACCATCATCACCATCGTCGTCGTCATCATCATCATCATCATCATCATCATCATCATCATCATCACCATCATCATCATCATCGCCATTATCATCATCATCATCATCACCATCATCATCATCACCATCATCATCATCACCATCATCATCGTCATCATCATCATTATCATCATCATCATCATCATTATCATCATCATCATCATCATCATCATTATCATCATCATCATTATCGCCATTATCATCATCGTTATCATCATCATCATCACCATCATCATCATCACCATCATCATCATCACCATCATCATCATCACCATCATCATCATCATCATCATCATCATCATCATCATTATCATCATCATCAACTTCTTCATCATCAGCATCGTCATCCATGTTGTCATCATCATTTGGTAAAGGGTCAATGTAAATCATAAGGCCCGGTCCCAGTGCACTTGCAAAGGGGATGTAAAACGTAAAAAAATCTTGCCATCCGTTGGAAAGCGCTATGCAACCGTTGTGTACTTATTGTATATTGTGTTTCATACGCTCAATCCATCGAGCATCCGTCCAGTGTGATTTCATCCGCGCCAAAAAATTTGAGCTGCACAAAATTTTTAGAACGGAAGAACTTTTCGCCGTGTCCGATGTATATGCGTGACATATACGGGATACAAACGTTCTATGTCCGTTATCGTCTATTAAACGTCCACTGTATCCTCACTGCAGGTGTCTTTGCAACTTATATACACTGAAAAAAAAAACGGAAGGAGGAAAAGGTACATGGAACGTCTATACAGCATCAATAGCACAGAAATAGAAAGGATGTAGGCATATACAGTATTCAAAGCTGTCATACACGTCCACCCGCTTTCATCAGCTAGGTTTCCGATGAACATCCATATAACATCCCTGCTACATACTACCCACGTCCGTTCTTTTCCGTTCCGTTTTCGCAAATTTTTTGCCAATTATTATGTCCATTTCTTCAGCGGATGAAAACAGATGGAGCCACCCCCGAAATTTTGCTCGTCCGCTGTGTCCTTTGTGAATAGTTTTGTATCTGTCGGCCAGTGGGACCAGGCCTTTATACAATACGTTGTGTGTCCATGGCCATTGGGACCGGGCCTTTACTTGCTTGTCATCTAGCTAACGTTCCAATGTTATAACCATGACATTCTAGAGCTCCCAAGCTCTGGAATAGCTTACCACTGGAAGTCGGAAAATTATCATCAGTAAACAACTTTAAATAAAAACTCAAAACACATCTATTTAATCAATAACAAGCTTTTTATGAGTCTTATTTAACGCAGAAGAATATATATACTATTATTAAATAGTTTATGTGCTTTATGAATCTATATTATTATTGTTATTCTTATCTTTTTAATAGTTTATTTTTTCATAATCTTTGCGAAAATTGAAATCTTTATTATTAGGTATCTTGTACCCCCGTTAATGATTCGATTTTTCTTTTAAAAAAAACTCAGACTCTTTTGAGCTCTCACCTAATAATCTTGTGATCAGATATTTGAAAGCTATAGGCAATTATACATCCTGACATCGTTTTACCGATCCATAATTAAGAAGTGAATCTATTTCATCTTATCCCATATTTTCATATTATCGCAACCAGATCTTATCCGGACACGATGTCATGCAAACTCGAAAAACTATTCCAATAAAACAGATATTCATTTCATGTCCTTCACTCATATATTATCATTACTTTTTTAGGGGGGGGGGGACTTACGTTAACTAAAAATAGTCTTTAAAAACCAATAGAAAATCGTTATCTTGGTTAGCGCGGCTATTAAATTATATTTACTAAAAATAAATGATATCTGACTATTCAAATTACAATTTTTCATTATTATCATTTTATTCGGCAATAAAAATATTATACATACAAAATGATAGATAAAAGAAAAATAAATACAAGTCAAAGAGCAACATAAAATAGGAACCGAATGGCAAGTTGGTCAAGGTCCACAACAAATATGTTGTCCGTTTGGATTTCTAGACTATTAGCCAAAATGGCACAAACTGATTTACATGCCATTCTATTAGAACATCCACATCGCAAAATGATTATGCACACGTATAAGAGCAACTAATTACATTAAATAAAGAAAAGAAAAACTTACATAACTGTGAAACTATTAATCCATAATGTATAAATTACGATGAATCTTACAAAAAGGCTGGAGAAGATGTCAAAAGTGAGAATATTATATTGACTGGTCTTGCGAGACATATGAAGTATATTACTCGCAACAGGATCATATTGGCAGGAGAATTTAGAAGAGGGCAAAATGGTTCTTTTCATTGCAATATCTTTTTTGTTCCTCGAAATAAGAGCTAGTCAATATTTTCATAATAATCCAAATCAAATATCAAGAGCAATTTTTTTTAATGGAGTGTATCTTACTTTTTTAAATTTAGGGAAAATACGAGATCTTGACAAGTGTACAGTACAAATATTACCTGCCTAGCTTCGTTCATTCATTCATACCGGTAGTATAGGGTCCCGCTCTTACGAAAGAGTGACATGTATCACTCATTCTGATTTACCGCCCTTTCTTACGGTAAAAAAAAAATCGTAATTTGAATGATGGTTCCAGTGAAAAATAAGGCTAATGACGAATATTTGCAGTGTGAAACCGAACTAGGGACATGATTAGAATCACGTATGCTAATCATAATCACGAATTCAACTTCTTCTCCGGAGGTGAATTCTAGTTAAGTTCACTCAAATTACGGTACGAATTTTGCGTGTGAAAGGTTTGACCTCCAAAAATCTTTCGGGAGAGGAGCTTACGTGACCTTTTAAGCACTTCCGTAGATAATACAATTGTCATGCACTCATCGTAGTTTGTATTTGCGATGCAAAGCTTTGATTGACAAGTCACCAAGGACACATCGCCTTCGCTCGGGAATTCGAATTCAAATCAGAGTTTTCGATTGAGCGTGTGAAAGGTCCGATGATTCTAAAGACGAATTGCAATCATCATTACAGTGATGATTCAAGATTCACGTGTGAAAAAGCCCTTAGAGAGTGATATATGAGTTTCTGTCCTTCGGTCCTTTTTATTTCTATTCATAGAATTTGAGTGTAAATCACGAGAGAGCTTACTTAAACCAGAGTAACGACCAATATTGCACTGGAAGGTTAAAACAATACCCAAAATAATATTTTACACGATTAGTGGAGTAAAGATTGATGGACACAGAGCCGCAGCAAATATGGCATAGGTTTCTTTTTCGGAGATTGGACTTGAACACAATATAAAAGTGACATTTTGCGATAGCAACGGTTTTCTGCTTGAATGCACGATTAAAAGTTTTGGCGGGAAAAAGCGCATGACCAATTTGGAGATCCGCCGAAACAAGACGAGGTGCGAGTTAGAAATCGAAGAATCAAAATAGCCGACAAGACACGGATTGTTGCAGTTTGATAATCTAGATGAACGAGTGAATAATTATAAGTCTTCATTGGGCAAGAAGAGATGAAAGAAGAGAGAGAGAGAGAGAGAGAGGGAGGGAGGGGGAGAGGGGGAGGGAGGGGTGTTGGAGTATGTGGGGGAATGTGTGGTTGTCTTTTCGCAAGACTAAAAACATAAAGCACCACCATACAGATGTATCCTTGTCCTTCCTGTAAGTGACCGATAGCTCATCTTCATTCTTGCATGCCATCCGTCAATTAACTCGTTAAGTACATCCTTATTCTTCTTCATAATTATCACAATTCCGTTTCCTTTCTTACTCAAATACTTAGTGATGAGCAAGGTTACTTATACTACGGAATTATCTCCATGCTTATATCAATACGATTAATGCCATTTTTATATTTGATATTAAAGTCATTAGAAAGTTATTAATAATTTATTTTGTTTGTTTACATGTATGCAGAGTTTTCAACATTATTATGATATACTGTAGTTTTCATCTTTGTGTATACTTGTCAATTTTTAAAGCCATTGGAAAACATTTTTTTAATACATACATTGACCAATAAAAGAATCTTGAATCTTGAATTTTGAATCTTATTTATGAGCGCTGGCTCTTAATTTGTCGTTTAAGTTATGTACTGTAGTAAATAATCTCATTATTTTCTTTTATCAACACCAATCATTTCAAACCAAAATATTTGACATATCCCACTTATTAGAAAATTGATAATTAATTGCAAAGTTTTTTGGGGGGCTTTCTTGCTTTTTCTCCGGCATTATACCCTTCTCAAATATAAAGTATACTGTATAAAATAAATTAGCCCCTGGAGATGCTTTATACGGCTATTGAAATGTGGAAGATTGCTTGTTCGGTCAATTACTTTTTTCAAAAGACAATACATCACTCTATGCTGGCAACAGACCGAAGAGTGCTCTTAAAAAGTGCTCCATACTTATTAAAAACATTATATTTTCATTTTTAATCGAACTTTTGTCTGGTACTCTACGAGGTATTTTAATGGCGACAGAAAAATATGAAGAAACTTCATTCACAAAATTGATTTGTACAACATGTCTGAGAAAAGAAAATTATTGAATCCGACTTGATTCGTAGTTAGAGAAAGCGTCTTGAGTCGTCGTATTTCAAGGAGACGGTCAAGAGATCCTCTCTACTTTGATGATGGTCGGTCTGTCATGGCGCGGTGAGAGTTGTACTTGTTGAGAGACGTTATTATATTAAAACATCGAATGTTCTTTTATTAGAAAATCAGGGCGAGTGACCAAAGATCATGAGGAGCAGGGATTATGATAAAATTCGTTTAAATAGACATGATAGAAGAATGTAGTATGATATTAAAAAGAATGCACAATGATTACATCATATTTTTATAAGCCGCTTTTCTGGTTGCCTGATCGAATTACAATTTTTTAATGTTATTAGAATATCTGATAGGTAGACCAACTGCTTGGAGACCCTGTGAATATAAACCGTATAAAACAAACTAGAGATCTGATGCTATGTTACCGAATCCTTACAAACAAAAGATCTGATGCTTCGTTACCGAATCGTTACAAACGAGAGATCTGATGCTATGTTACCGAATCCTTACAAAACAAATATCTGATGCTTCGTTACCGAATCGTTACAAACGAGAGATCTGATGCTATGTTACCGAATCGTTACAAAAAAAAATCTGATGCTTTGTTACCAAATCATTACAAACAAAAGATCTGATGCTTTGTTACCGAATCGTTACAAACGAGAGATCTGATACCGAATCGTTACAAGCTAGAGACCTAATACCGAATCGTTACAAACGAGATATCTGGTGCTCTGATACCGAATCGTTACAAACGAGAGATCTGATGCTCCGATACCAAATCGTTACAAACGAGATATCTGATGCTCCGATACCGAATCGTTACAATCGAGAGATCTGATGCTCCGATACCAAATCGTTACAAACGAGATATCTGATGCTCTGATACCGAATCGTTACAAACAAGATATCTGATACTCTGATACCGAATCGTTACAAACGAGATATCTGATGCTCCGATACCAAATCGTTACAAACAAGATATCTGATACTCTGATACCGAATCGTTACAAACGAGATATCTGATACTCTGATACCGAATCATTACAAACGAGAGATCTGATGCTCTGATACCAAATTGTTACAAACGAGAGATCTGATGCTCTGATACCGAATCGTTACAAACAAGAGATCTGATGCTCTGATACCGAATCGTTACAAACGAGAGATCTGATGCTCCGATACCGAATCGTTACAAACGAGATATCTGATACTGAATCGTTACAAACGAGAGATCTGATGCTCTGATACCGAATCGTTACAAACGAGAGATCTGATGCTCTGATACCGAATCGTTACAAACGAGAGATCTGATGCTCTGATACCGAATCGTTACAAACGAGAGATCTGATGCTCTGATACCGAATCGTTACAAACGAGAGATCTGATGCTCCGATACCGAATCGTTACAAACGAGAGATCTGATACTCTGATACCGAATCGTTACAAACGAGAGATCTGATGCTCCGATAACCAATCGTTACAAACAAGATATCTGATGCTCCGATACCGAATCGTTACAAACAAGATATCTGATACTCCGATACCGAATCGTTACAAACGAGATATCTGATACTCCGATACCAAATCGTTACAAACGAGATATCTGATACTCTAATACCGAATCGTTACAAACGAGAGATCTGATGCTCTGATACCGAATCATTACAAACAAGATATCTGATGCTCTGATACCGAATCGTTACAAACAAGATATCTGATACTCCGATACCGAATCGTTACAAACGAGATATCTGATACTCTGATACCGAATCGTTACAAACGAGATATCTGATGCTCTGATACCGAATCGTTACAAACGAGATATCTGATACTCTGATACCGAATCGTTACAAACGAGATATCTGATACTCTAATACCGAATCGTTACAAACGAGAGATCTGATACTCTGATACCGAATCGTTACAAACGAGAGATCTGATGCTCTGATACCGAATCGTTACAAACGAGAGATCTGATGCTCTGATACCGAATCGTTACAAACGAGAGATCTGATACTCTGATACCGAATCGTTACAAACGAGAGATCTGATACTCTGATACTGAATCGTTACAAACGAGATATCTGATACTCTGATACCGAATCGTTACAAACGAGAGATCTGATACCGAATCGTTACAAACGAGAGATCTGATGCTCCGATACCGAATCGTTACAAACAAGAGATCTGATGCTCTGATACCGAATCGTTACAAACAAGAGATCTGATGCTCTGATACCGAATCGTTACAAACAAGAGATCTGATGCTCTGATACCGAATCGTTACAAACAAGAGATCTGATGCTCTGATACCGAATCGTTACAAACGAGATATCTGATGCTCTGATACCGAATCGTTACAAACGAGAGATCTGATGCTCCGATACCGAATCGTTACAAACGAGATATCTGATACTCTGATACCGAATCGTTACAAACGAGATATCTGATACTCTGATACCGAATCGTTACAAACGAGAGATCTGATACCGAATCGTTACAAACGAGAGATCTGATGCTCCGATACCGAATCGTTACAAACGAGATATCTGATGCTCTGATACCGAATTGTTACAAACGAGAGATCTGATGCTCTGATACCGAATCGTTACAAACAAGAGATCTGATACTCTGATACCGAATCGTTACAAACGAGATATCTGATACTCTGATACCGAATCGTTACAAACGAGATATCTGATACTCTGATACCGAATCGTTACAAACGAGAGATCTGATACCGAATCGTTACAAACGAGAGATCTGATGCTCCGATACCGAATCGTTACAAACGAGAGATCTGATGCTCTGATACCGAATCGTTACGAACGAGAGATCTGATGCTCCGATACCAAATCGTTACAAACGAGAGATCTGATGCTCTGATACCGAATCATTACAAACGAGAGATCTGATGCTCCGATACCGAATCGTTACAAACAAGAGATCTGATGCTCTGATACCGAATCGTTACAAACAAGAGATCTGATGCTCTGATACCGAATCGTTACAAACGAGAGATCTGATGCTCCGATACCGAATCGTTACAAACGAGAGATCTGATACCGAATCGTTACAAACGAGATATCTGATACTCTGATACCGAATCGTTACAAACGAGAGATCTGATACCGAATCGTTACAAACGAGATATCTGATACTCTGATACCGAATCGTTACAAACGAGAGATCTGATACCGAATCGTTACAAACGAGATATCTGATACTCTGATACCGAATCGTTACAAACGAGATATCTGATACTCTGATACCGAATCGTTACAAACGAGAGATCTGATGCTCTGATACCGAATCGTTACAAACGAGAGATCTGATGCTCTGATACCGAATCATTACAAACGAGATATCTAATACTCTGATACCGAATCGTTACAAACGAGATATCTGATACTCTGATACCGAATCGTTACAAACGAGATATCTGATACTCTGATACCGAATCGTTACAAACGAGAGATCTGATGCTCTGATACCGAATCGTTACAAACGAGAGATCTGATGCTCTGATACCGAATCATTACAAACGAGATATCTAATACTCTGATACCGAATCGTTACAAACGAGAGATCTGATGCTCTGATACCGAATCGTTACAAACGAGATATCTGATACTCTGATACCGAATCGTTACAAACGAGATATCTGATACTCTGATACCGAATCGTTACAAACGAGAGATCTGATACCGAATCGTTACAAACGAGAGATCTGATACTCTGATACCGAATCGTTACAAACGAGATATCTGATACTCTGATACCGAATCGTTACAAACGAGAGATCTGATACTCCGATACCGAATCGTTACAAACAAGAGATCTGATGCTCTGATACCGAATCGTTACAAACGAGAGATCTGATGCTCTGATACCAAATCGTTACAAACGAGATATCTGATACTCCGATACCAAATCGTTACAAACGAGAGATCTGATGCTCAGATACCGAATCGTTACAAACGAGAGATCTGATACCGAATCGTTACAAACGAGATATCTGATACTCTGATACCGAATCGTTACAATAATGTGTACCAATGGGACGACAGTTATATTTTACAGTAGGTTCTCTTTTCATTGCATTGCTGATATTTTTTCTCTTTAGTTTCGGATCATATGAAAATAAATAAATATACAAATAAATAAGTAAATCAATCAATCAATTTATAAATAAATAAATGAATAAATGAATATATAAATAAACGAATGAATACAAATAAAATAAATGAATGAATTGATTAATCAATTAATTGATCAATCAATCAATCAATCAATCAACCAATCAATCAATCAAGAATATTATTCATGGCGTTCAAAAAATGCGGTTTGTGCTCCAATCTTATATGTACTGAAATCTGTCAGAATTCGTGAGTGATATGTCAGATAATGTCACACAAGTATCCAACCACGGAAAACACCAAGCAGAAGACAGAAGGGCAAACATGGCCTAGGGGGCAGAATTTAAAAAAAAAGCACTGAGCGAGCGAAGCCAGCGATTTTTAAAAACATTTTAATGCAAAAATCATTTTTTATAGACTTTTACATAACATTCAGAAAAAAATATCTTTCCCTTTTATGTGATTTCTCTCTCTCTCTTTTTAAATCGTTTGGAGGGCCCATGTCCCATCGGTACGCCTATGGTTTCAAACACGCACAAAACCCAATAATTTGTCAAGATGTATCTGGAGAATTTTACTCAAGCAAATGTCATATGATCTTGGGATTCATATTTTCACATGAGTATAATTAATTATTTTTTTTCCAGCTGGCATAATATTTCATCATCCAAATAACCACAGAATAATCATCCACATAACTCATTCAATGGGTACAATAATAAATGATATAATGATAGCCCTTGGAGATGCTTTATAACTATATGTATATAGCTCACATCACTCTTATTATGTTTATGGACCTATGTGAAAGGAGTCATATTCATATTTTGAACGTAAAATAAACATATTAGCAGTTCTTTACTTTCTTTTATCATGATGATGATGATCCACAGCCTTTATATTGCATCATACTTCTGTTAAAAACATTCATAAATATTCAGATTCATGTTTCTTTCGAGATATTTATTATACTTTGCTCATTTTCTTGAGCGGTTGATTTGCTCCATAATACGTTTTTTTAAATGAATTATACTATTACTGTTAAAGAGGACCTATCGAAGCCATATATTTATGTATAATTATCAAGATCGAATGCAGTATTTTCCCTTTTCTCTCCTTTTCTTATCTTTCTTTTCCCTTTATATGACTTCTATAGCTATTTTCCCTCGGTCATTATTATATACGTATTCTTTTTACGTACATTCGGCCCAAATCTTCGGCGTATTTACCATTAATATTATTTTACAACTTATCTCCTTCTTTTCATCTTAAGTATTATTAACCATTCTCTTCATTAGCTTAATTTTTCCTTATCTTCTCCCGTTTTCAACGTATATTTATTGGTAGGCTTAATCAGAAATCTTCCACGTATCATACAGTTCTCATGCTTCAAATGGACGCATGACATACTAGATCTAATAAGTCGTTAAGAACAAGTGTTTGACCAAAATTCAATGGTTATTGTTTCATTCTTGAAGATAAAAAGCTGAGACGGCGAAATATTATTTCCCTTCGCCATCGTTTGCCAAAGGTCTCCTTCGAAACACGTGCTAAGATTAATGCAATATTTTCAAGCCAGTATACAAAAAAATCTATAAGATAACAGGATTTCTTTTTCTTCAGCAATGTACGCTTACTTGATAACCTAACATCAGAATATGTGAATATGGTAATTAATTATCCACCACTTGATATTTTTTGTACTAAGATTTCTTGCGCTGTACTACTCTATTTAATTTATTTGACATACCATACACTCTTGATTCTTAAAGTATTCTGAATATGAGGGTCCTGTGTAGAAGTCCTCTGCTCTTCAATGTCGAATGAATGCGTTTGAGGACGCGTAACGTCACCAGTAAGCACGCTAAAGTTGCAAAGCTGACCACGATGGGATATCTTTTTATTTGGATGGACTTGTCAATAAGTGCCTCTTATCATTGAAAATATTGGGGTTTCGTTGTTTTAATCCGGATGATTTTGTTTCCATAATTTAGCACAGTGATGTTTTTGGTCCCACCTGCAAATCCCAGACAGGGACGCTTCTCAAACCTCTACCGTCGTCTACTCATGATGTTTCGGCACCCTCTCGTCACCCCTGCACTCTTAAAAATGTTGGGCAACATACGGTCCACACAACAATTGGTTAAAACTTTATCCAATTCTGGGTAGTTTTACACCAATAATGTGTAGTTTTCACCCAAAGCACACATTATTGGTGTAAAACTACCCAGAATTGGATAAAGTTTTAACCAATTGTTGTGTGGACCGTATGTTGCCCAACATTTTTAAGAGTGTGTGCCGTTAGCATCCAAGTAGTTATAGCGACTAACTCGCCGAACTCAACTGATATGAAATTCTAATTTTAGGGGAAATAAGGGCGTCGGGTGTGTCCTGAGACCCAGGAAGGCCTGCTCTCCACTTCATATAGCCCCTTAGGAACCAGTTACGTGGGTTTAACCTATCCCTCATCAGCAGCCGAGCAACTGCCGAAATCTGATGTGCCGTCCGCAATGTCACCCGCCTGCACCTGCACCTTTTCAAAAGCGCGCGCCACCCAACGGAGCTACACCCTTCTATAGTATTCCACTCCTAATATTCGTTCCTTGAGCCCCCCTTTCCCATCCTTTCCCCCCAAACTGAGGAAATCGAGCCTTCTTGGAGCAAGAATCGTCACGTGTTTCCCGAAACCAAAGACTCCACGATAAAATATGTATGGGGAATATTAAAACTCGGGTACCTTTTCTCCCCATCTGCCTATTATGCTGATCAGCGCTTTCTTTGCATTTTGGCATCGTCTAGCGCATGTCATTTCATACAATATCCCCCTGGGGTTGAGTCTTATAGAAATGAGGGAGCATCTGACTGCTTCTACGTAGCATCCCATAGTATACAGATTGCACAACGTGGACTAAGTCGCTCGCTTGGGGTCTTGTCGTCGCTGACGAGCCTCGATACAGTACCCGACAACAATTTCGGAGGGCTTGGAGTGGCTCTCAGCATCAACTCGCCAGTTGGGACTTGTTCTCAATAGCTGGCAGCTTTTAATAAGAGGAAACCCTAGTGCAAGATGAGTTTCACACTTGCCCATATCTTCAATAGACCATGATTACTCTTAATTGCATATTCGTTGCACGAATGGGGACGATAAAAGTAGAGAGGTTACAGAAAGTACACTGCCTCTCGTCATCACATGTTATCGTGAAACATGGAAACGCGTGACCTGAACAAAAATTCATTCCATTATACTTCCTGGTAGTCCCTATTCATGCATCATTCTAATTAATAATAATAATGACAAAAAACTACTAAGAAACGTCATGCATTTCTGTTGAAAGGTGATTTTTTGTTCATTGTTGTTATGTTAAAAAGGTCTTTTGAATGCAATTTCTTGTACGGATTCTGGCAGGAAGTATTCGGTGAAGAATCCTGATATCAATTGAGATGAAAATCAAGATTAAGTAGTTAGCAGAGTTGTTTAATCAATTGTATAAGGTTTATCATTTGCCAACTGAAATAATTTAAGTCATTTAAAACAATCAGGAAGCCATGGTAATCTCTCAGCAATGTTAGCGCCTATTGGTATGAGTACGTGACTTTAGTGAATGGGAGGTTTGGTGCCTTTTAAAATTCATTCTTAGAAAGAATAAGAAAATGAATCGCGTACTTTTGCACATATATCAATGAAAATTGGACTCTGCCATTGATGTTTTAGGAATAATACCCGACTGGTAAAGTGCATTTTCGTTGTCATTATTCCTAAAAAAGGGCTTAATTTTGAAACGTCCTGAAGTAAATGCTTAAATCATCTAGAAGGGAATGCAAAGGTATGATATTTTATAACTACATGTATTTGTGGTATTTTCTAACTATATGTAATCGTAGTGTTGGTTGATAATAAACTTAAACTTTCAAAATGTAAATTTGGAAGTTAAGCAAGCGAAAATGGCATTGGCTTCAAAAGAGTGCGAATAGCTATGTGTATTACGGGAGGGAGTGAAATGAAAAACAAAGGACACAATAAGTTGATACTTAATGATACTTGTGCTAAGGAACGGTGAAATATTGCATTATTAATGGAGAGAGAGAGAGAGAGAGAGAGAGAGAGAGGGGGGGGAGAGGGGGGGGGGTGTCATGACGATTTTGGCAGGAAGAGTAAACGAAACAATAATGAAATTGAATGGAATGATGGAAACAAAAGTAAGAGGAGTGGTGAAGATGTACTAGAAACCCCCGAACGTGCTTGAGAAATGTTTATCATCTTGCACTTTCTAGCCCCGATGCCAAGGTGCCCATTGCTTACATTGGGTGGGAAAGAACAGGTAGAATTATATTCTGTTCCCGTCAGACAATCACAACGTATCAAGCCATAAATCTATCGATATGCCTTAAATCATTCTGATCGTTCATTTCCATCGATTCTACCCATAATCCCCTTTCCGGTGAAAAAGCTATCCAAATCTGACGTGAAACACGGAGAAAATTTAGAACGAGGCGTGTTTTTGGTCGCTCACAAATCGTGATTCTATGAAGTTAACTGGGTCAGGTAGAGCGCTTACTCTATTTATCACATTTTCCTTTCTTTTTTTTCTCTCTTTCTCGTTTCACGTAGGCATGGGAATGAACGGGGCAAATAGGGCAAGAAAGTGCAAAAGTATTTTGGAATATGGGACGAGGATCCGTGTTTGACACGTTTACAATTTCACCGGATTGATCTTGAGTCCCGGGACGGGTCTCAAAAGTATAAGAAGAAGAAAGACAAGGACTGTGCGCATATCATACATACACACGTACAATCCATCCACTGATATACATAATGATACATCACCACACAGTCCCGACAGACATTTCTGCCAATCTTATAGGAGATTTTCACCATAGTGCAATGCCCTTCCGCCAAGTGACTTCCGACCACCACAAGAAGAAAAAAAAGTGCCGTTAGTCCCACCCATGTGTACTAATGTCACCTGTTCTCTTTATACTCCAAGCCTTGTCAACGTAACCCTCTATAGGTATATATCTGTGCAATGGTATTGATTATCATGGTTTAAATATCCCCCTCCTCACCATCAGCTCTCACATGCCATTATCACACTGCCCAGTCATGCCCAAGTTTTTTTTCTTTATCTCTCGCTCTTCCTCTTTCTATCTCACCCTTTCTCCTTTCATCTTGACAACTGTTGAGGTGTCAAATTCATCAACAAGTCGATCTTCACATCTATACTCCATCTTGTCTTTGGCTACTCAGGGATATGCCCTTTCTCCGTTCTTACTTACCCCTCCGTGCCTATCTTGTACATCTTTGGGCGGTAAACTCGATATTTGTTTCAGCAGCTCTGTCTCTCCACAATGTTCTCATTTAAAACAAGAACTACCTTGTTTTGACCCCCTACACTTGCACTTTTTACCCGTCACAAAACAATGAATGACTAAAGTGCTCCTACAAAAGCCAAGGGCCGAATGAAACCCTTGTAATACAAAATGCGATCATGCTCGACCAATCATCTGACAAATAATAGAAAACAATTAAACATGTCAACAATTATTTATTTTGTGAGAAAGATCATGGTTTATCCAATCATTTAGATAAATTATAGTTGGGTCAAAGCCTTTGTCAGTATACATAGAAACGGTAAAGTTTTGTCATGTTTGTGGCTCCCTGTAATTTATTTGGGGTTCTTCTCCAATAGATCTCATGAAATAACTTTAGTACCAACGTCTCGAAGAAAATTGCAAAATCTAGATTGATACAAATCCAAATGAAACAGTGGATAAGAAAAAAAATCATATGCTCTTGTGACCCACCTACAATTTAAGGCTCATCTATTCTTTTGGATCCTTTTATTAACGTCTTGAATAAAAGTGTTACATTTTAGAACATATAATGATAACAAAGTCAACTAGATTACTATGCTAGTAATGACAAAAATAAATCACAAAAGTAATAATGATGAAATGAATTACTGTTACGATAATAATGATCTCGCAAAACTTTGTTTTGACCCCCTACACTTGCACTTTTTACCCGTCACAAAACAATGAATGACTAAAGTGCTCCTACAAAAGCCAAGGGCCGAATGAAACCCTTGTAATACAAAATGCGATCATGCTCGACCAATCATCTGACAAATAATAGAAAACAATTAAACATGTCAACAATTATTTATTTTGTGAGAAAGATCATGGTTTATCCAATCATTTAGATAAATTATAGTTGGGTCAAAGCCTTTGTCAGTATACATAGAAACGGTAAAGTTTTGTCATGTTTGTGGCTCCCTGTAATTTATTTGGGGTTCTTCTCCAATAGATCTCATGAAATAACTTTAGTACCAACGTCTCGAAGAAAATTGCAAAATCTAGATTGATACAAATCCAAATGAAACAGTGGATAAGAAAAAAAATCATATGCTCTTGTGACCCACCTACAATTTAAGGCTCATCTATTCTTTTGGATCCTTTTATTAACGTCTTGAATAAAAGTGTTACATTTTAGAACATATAATGATAACAAAGTCAACTAGATTACTATGCTAGTAATGACAAAAATAAATCACAAAAGTAATAATGATGAAATGAATTACTGTTACGATAATAATGATCTCGCAAAACTTTGTTTTGACCCCCTACACTTGCACTTTTTACCCGTCACAAAACAATGAATGACTAAAGTGCTCCTACAAAAGCCAAGGGCCGAATGAAACCCTTGTAATACAAAATGCGATCATGCTCGACCAATCATCTGACAAATAATAGAAAACAATTAAACATGTCAACAATTATTTATTTTGTGAGAAAGATCATGGTTTATCCAATCATTTAGATAAATTATAGTTGGGTCAAAGCCTTTGTCAGTATACATAGAAACGGTAAAGTTTTGTCATGTTTGTGGCTCCCTGTAATTTATTTGGGGTTCTTCTCCAATAGATCTCATGAAATAACTTTAGTACCAACGTCTCGAAGAAAATTGCAAAATCTAG
Organism: Lytechinus pictus; assembly: GCF_037042905.1. NCBI lineage: Eukaryota > Metazoa > Echinodermata > Echinoidea > Temnopleuroida > Toxopneustidae > Lytechinus > Lytechinus pictus. Next base: position 2,526,245 of record NC_087255.1, on the reverse strand, counting down.
ATTGATACAAATCCAAATGAAACAGTGGATAAGAAAAAAAATCATATGCTCTTGTGACCCACCTACAATTTAAGGCTCATCTATTCTTTTGGATCCTTTTATTAACGTCTTGAATAAAAGTGTTACATTTTAGAACATATAATGATAACAAAGTCAACTAGATTACTATGCTAGTAATGACAAAAATAAATCACAAAAGTAATAATGATGAAATGAATTACTGTTACGATAATAATGATCTCGCAAAACGCTAGATTCAGATAAAAATGAAACAAAGAAAACATAAGATCTTTAATACAATATAATGAAGTTATGAGCGTACAAAGTTCAGAATCGCAACAATTAAACTCCTAATATCAGTCTGATTTGTTTTATTTGGCAGTTCTAAACCTGATAATAGCTATTGAATACAAGCAAGAAGCAGTCATAAAATAATTAAAAGGTTTAAATGACGTGTGTTTTATCAGTTTATCTTGCATGGTCAATGTTGTAAAATACGCCTGGCGTGATAATAGTTTATATAGAGCGATGGTACAGTGTTGGTTTTGCGCGATAAGTGGAGGCAAAATGGTGCATAAAATCGTTTAACTGCCATAACACTCATAAAGTCTTAAATTCTTGAGCAGATTTATAACAACTTTTTGGCATTCATTTGTCGTAAACTGTGCATTGTGCTTCATATTCATTCCCTGGGCCTTAGATAAATACTTATATAACCCATAAGACTAGCGATAACCCCTCCATTGCGAGTTTTATATTGTTCTTTGTTTCGGTTAATATTACAATAAACCACCCCTTTGCCGCCCTAATTCCTACTTATCCAAATATTTATTTCGCTGATTAGGTTTTTATGATATTATTACCCCATTTTCGTTATGTTTGAGTAATATTCGGTTTGCAACCCCTCCACTCCACCCTAGATAATGTGCTTTGAAAGGGTCTAACGTGTTAGAATAGAAATTTGATGGATGTCTCTTGGTTTTTGCATGGACCATTTCGGCCATTTCTCCTTGTAATTTCTGATGTATTGCCGAATACCAAATGTTTGAATTGGCCAATAAGTTTTAAACGTTAACGTGTAGTCCAATCCTCTAAAATCTTTGAAATAGAAGTTGCTCTCGTTTTCCTTCTTCCTTGCGATTTTAAAACTGATGAGTACTCGCACCACTCACGATGGTGTTGGAAAATTTCACAGTTTGCTCAATTCTATTCAATCAAGCAAGACTTTGTTAGTATTGTGGACGTCCGAGGCCAAGTACAAGGCCGAGGCCACACAATTATCCTTCAATAGAAGGTCAAACCTAAGGATCAAAACACTAGACATGATTTTCCATAAAGCTAGTTTCATCTATCAACTCATTGTTACTTTCTGCTTGTCACAGCCTCGTCTAAGACTTACCCCTCCCAAACGTAATTAAAATTTACAGAACGAAATTGTGCACCTCCAGTGACGCAAGCTTAGGCTAATTGCATTAATAATAATTGTCGATAAACGAATATACTATCGCATGTATAAGCTTTGCATTTTAGAAGTATGAAAAATAAGTCTTCGAAGACAACAAGTAAACGAATTATTTTTCATCTCGAAATGTTTTGATATTTTTCTAGAAAATCGCCTTATAATGTCATATAAGATAAGTGGGTACCAAGCCACCCCCACTTCAGTTAGGGTTAAATAATAAATCTTTTTAGCGGATGGGATGATAATAATGTATAGCATTTACGTGGCGCCGATTTATCTAGTTGCCTATTCAATAAATGGCGCACGACATTATTACCCCGGCTGTATATAGCTCCAGCTGTATTCAAGGAAATAATCCTGCTGGGTACCCATTCACCTCACCTGGGCTGAGTGCAGCACAATGCGGATGAATTTCCTGCTGAAGGAAAACACGCCGTGGCTGAGATTCGAACCCACATTCCTCTCATTGAAAGACGAGATTCGTAGCCACTAGACCACGACGTCCCCTAATCAAGTGAACGGGCTTGTAATATTTTGTTGTTGAATATTGTTTGTAACATTTTAACAATGAATTTTACATGCGGTGTAATTATCATTTCACGTTTCCCCTCAAATTCGTGAAAACGCAGACATAAAGCGACATTAAAGAAAAAGGTTGATCCTGGTTTAAAGGTGTAAGTAGACGAATTGGAAAAAATATATAATCTAACGTGTAAAATGGCTTTTCTGTTTTACGCAGATCAAATGACTGGGCGTACTGACCCATATGAAACCATGCAAATGCAGGTATTAAAGCCGTACGAAGGAAAAAAAGTTAAGTGCCGATGATACAAGAACTAATTTATTATTCATTATCTTAGTTTTTGTGTACTTAGGCCTATAAATGTTTTTTTCGTAGGACTTCAGTTATCTTAATATAAACCACATTTACATGGTTTCATATGGGTCAGTTCTCACCCGATATTTTTTACATTCTTTATTCAAATATGAGAAGCCATTCATTTTATATTCTTGAAATAGTATCAATTTGTGCTATTTTGAGCCTTTATCATTGGATCGTTGACGAAAAAGAACTATTACAGATGACAAATTCCATTTGGGATTGTATCAACTGAGCTGGCCTCTGAGGAACCGATGTAACTGTGTTTATTCAATCTGTGGAGTTAAAAGAAAAAGAGGGAAAACCATCCTCAGTTTCATGTCCATAAATGTATCACTGAATGTTATGTGGTTAACATAACTTCCTAATTTATCATGAACCTCTACAGTCTGAATTAAATTGTTTATGAAAGATCTGAAGTCTTAGCTTTTACTTCCATGATGCCATGTTTGCGTTAATTACTTGACAAATAAATTGAATATTGCTGGTAAAAATAAGCCTCCATGTCTGAATAAGTGTCTTCCTTGTTTAACATATTTTAATCTAAGTTTTAGTATAATTTCTCAATCTGTGAACTCCAAATATCCTACTTGGGACATCATGAGTAAACAAACACCTCAAATATAACAACGGTTAACATTGCATATCAAATGTTTACCGTAAACATGAACCAACTGGCATCAATTATTCGTAGTCAGAAATGACTAAAGCAATTAAAAATGATGCATATTTGTTGCATTTAAAATCTGCCAAAGACAAATATTTGCATTTTCCTATCTGTGCAGTTTGCACTTATGAAAATTAAACATTCCAATGTTTGGTGCATAATTTATCCTTTTTCAGAAATAATTCTGTTTTTCCTAAGTTTGGAAAATCCTTTACTTTCAAAAAACCTTACTTTTTGTTTAAAACAATATCTGTCAAATCAACTAATTCATAGAGTGTATTTCTCATGGATTCTAAACCTAGATATTGAACAAGAACACACATGTGTTATCTTCATTCTCAACTCTTGCTTTTGAATTGTAATTTCACTATTTTTACCAAGCATGGAATTGTTGTTTGTTATTCTCATGCATACTCTTCATCTAATACACATAATGTGGAGCGTTGTGGCCCAGAGGATAAGTCTTCTGACTTTGAAACAGAGGGTCGTGGGTTCGAATCCCAGCCATGGCGTAATTTCCTTCAGCAAGAAATTTATCCACATTGTGCTGCACTCGACCCAGGTGAGGTGAATGGGTACCCGGCAGGATTATTTTCCTTGAATGCATGAGCGCTGAGAGGCAGCTCGAGCTAAAGCCGGGGTAATAATAATAATAACAACGCGCCTCGGAATAGAATATTTCTAGATAGATGGCGCTATATAAATGCCTATTATTATTATTATTATTAATGTCTGAAATTTAAAAATAAATGACTTCTAAGTCTGTTTATGATTTGCAGACAGGTTTAAAACAGATACATCATCTTGCTTCTTTTTATCATTTTACATGTATCATAACCTTTAGTTTCATAAACTGAATGTGCAGATTCAGAATAGAAAGTGTATCTTAGAACTTTGCACTTTCAATTTTTTTTTTTTTTTTTTTTTTGTCTTTTGCCAATACCGCACTAAAACGAAAATACAAGTAACTGAGTATTGAACCTAGCCGCTGCCGTCTTGCATTGGCGCTTTATGCATGCGTTAAAACTTTCACTTGACTCGTACACTTTCCGTTCCAAATTTTCACAATTGTAATTTACATATATTGATCCTGTTTATCTCATACATTACTTACTTTCTTGACGGAAAGTACCATGACTCAGAAAGTCAGAAATGAAACCTCACGGTGTCATTTGCCTGAAAAAATGTAGCGAAACAGCTAAAAACATGCCTGCTGCGCATGTAAATTACTACCCAATTTTCCGGTCAACGTAAATTTCTATATCTTCAAATTATATCTTCTGAATTGAATGAAAAGAAATACATATGAAAACATACATGTTAAACGAAACAATCATATTAAAGGTTATTGTGTTTCTCGTCGATTTGGTATATTGCTTACGGGATTCGAAAGTTCGTGTAGTATGTCTAGCAATTGGAGTTTGCAAAAACGTTTGCTCGAATTATCCCCAGGGAGAAAGTTCGTTTATGCAATCGAACCAGGATCCAATACAATCTAAGAATTTGGTTTAACCAACCAAAGATTTGGTAAAAATATTAATCTATAGGCCTATTCCAATTAAGTGTAAAATACATCATTACACCATGCTATTCACTTGGCGACATGAGTCTGTTTAGGACCTTACTCCATACATGGAGTTTTTTTTTTTTTTTTGGGGGGGGGGGACCACCTATTGGTTAAAAATCTAAATCTGTGTGAACCGTCATTAAAAGGTCATATTTCAATCATGTAGATACATGTTCGATCTACAAATCGCTGTATTATTATCATTGTTATTATTATTATTATCATTTTATTCTTATTCTTCTTCTTCTTCTTCTTATCAATATTATTATCACCATTATTATTAATATTGTTAACGTAATTATTATTTTATAGAACTCGTCATAAACACGAAACAATTATACATGTCCTTTATTTATCCCAACTACTTTATGTGATATATTATTTCATTAAATTGCCCTTTTCTACTTTAATATTCGCTAAGATCATTGGAATTCGATGTCGATTATTATGAAATATGAAATAAAGGGGGTGATGTTTTTTTAAATAAGGATAGATTGAAATGACCCAGATATTTTATTGTGATAATGAAAATAAAAAATGGGAATTGATAACCATAATAATCTATAGGGGGAAATCCCTTTTAGGTTATTAAAAGGCTACACGTGGTTTACTTAAAGATAAATTTTGACCTTTCTGGACCCGTCCGGCAATAGAAACATCGAACCAATAAAAGTCCGACATTAGTTTCAACTAAGTAATACATTCCCTAGTATTTAAATCAGTTCACCATTAAGGAAAACTATTTCCTCCATGGGTGTTGAGACCAGGGAATTGAGAGTTTTCATAACATAATTGAGACAATCTACTGCAAAGCTAATTTGAAGATAATTTTGAATTAACCTAAACAATAAGCAGTACAGTTACTGAAAGGTTGGGTCAATTTCGATTAGGCCTAAAAAAGAAGTATTATCTCTTAAAAATTGTGTTCAATAAGACATTTTTAATCAATTATCTGCAACATATCAGTTAATAGCTAAAAATGGAATCAGACAAACAACAAATGGGCTAATTCGTTTTAGATATAACCCTTCAGCCAACTTTCATAAAAAGGTTTATCCTGATAATTATGAACATTTTTGGGGGAAAGATTAAATTCATCACCGGGAAAGGTCAAATCAGCGTATTACAGTCACACTGAAAAAAGAGATACGCATGTATTGTTGAACCATTTGGGTGAATTAATTAGTATTAACTAGATACTCATCAACCTAGTAGGTCCTACATTATCCCATAATCTTCTTTTGTCTTCGCTAAACAGCAAATATTAAAGTACATAATTAACAAAATAAATATCAGGAGTGATACATGACTGATCATGGAAAAGGCAAGCTACCTAAAACCATGGAGGTAACCGTTAGTTGCATATATTATAACACAATAATTCACGAATGTAATCGGGGTGAGTTGAGGATATAATGTTCAATAGTTAAAAAAAAAGAAAAAAAACCTAACAGAGTTCCTGGCAAGTGGTGATTGTCAAGGAAACGCTGACGAACGTAGAGGGCGTAAACACTTGTCACAATATCACCGTGGAGGTGCCGTGGCCGAGACTGGTCTAAGGCGTCAGACAATACATGGAAAGTCCGGGGTTCGATCCCCGGCTGCGGCACCTATGCCCGTGAGCAAGGCAATAGTCGACAATGCTCTTTTATCCTGCATTCAAATAAATGGAAATGTTATACGCATTATTGGTAACTTGGTGGGCACTTTATTATTATTTTTTTAAAGTTACCACTCTATGGCACACATGATTCAGACCCGCATTCACTCACGTGTTAAATCACAGCTCATCAAAAAATCATCGAAAATCAATCCCTCAATATATTTCGTTTTAATTCACTGACATTAATCACAATGAATAGTACAACAAAATCAGATCCGTTAATCAGGTACTTGTCCAGTTAAAACTAAAGCTAAATGGCCTGAAATAAGACTAACCATAATTTTGGTTAGTTCACGGCGAGAAAAACTGAAACTGCTTAATAATACTAATCAAAATTGAATACAAACATGGAATCTAGCTTCTCCAAAGGCCCCAATAATTTGTGAAAGAGTATGAGAATATAATTATTTTGACCATTCATATTTTTGATAGACAAACATATTGACGCCCTCTACTTTCGTTGGTAATCATCTGTGTGCCTAGTTATGCCTTATTAAATTGTTATCATATTTACGTCCCAAGAAATTTATATTTCTATTGACAATGTAAGTAAATATTTGCTTTGCTCCCTAAATACGAGGCTTTATTGGGTTGTAAACATAGAGTTAAATACGTAACTCTATGGTTGTAAACAAGACGACGCGTGCACATCACCTGTCCTGTAACTGATATGCAATGGCTTTTTTGTATAATTTCTATCTTTTGTTTTTCTCGGGGGGGGGGGGGGGTGTCAATAATGTTACTATTTATTACCAGGTAAATGTTCTGCTGGTCTCCTTTTATGACATCCTAGATCCTCCATTAAAACCAAATCCCCAATATACTACGCAACACTACCATTTGCAAAACACCATCACTTCTACCGAAGCCACAGATATTACCGTTACCACTTCAATCACAGCAACTATATCCTTCTCATAATCTTCCACCAATACCTTACTCGTTCACTCAAGAAAAACAACAAAAACAACAAAAACAAACAAAACAAAACCCTCAGCAATATGGGACAATAATAACTGCAACTGCGACTAAGCAGTTATGTGTCTGGATTAACTGCAAGTAAGTTCTTAGATTACAATAATATTCTTTCAAAAATCAACCTTCAGCATCACTGTTTAAAATAACCCCGAAGTTAACGCTCCTGGTAATTAATCACCCTTTATGAAAGTATAGACAAAAATACAAAGCATGTTCATGAACATTAGATTGGGCCTTTTCACACGTGAATCTTGAATCATCATAGTAATGATAATTGCTTTTGTTATCGTGACTGTGATTAGCGTTCGTGATTCTAATCATTTTCTAGTTGGGTTTCACACGTGCTAAATATTCGTCATTAGCCTTATTTTTCACTGGAATCATCATTCAAATTACGATTTTTTACCGTGTGAAAGGGCGGATAAACTCCACAGGACAATAAATCTCCTTCCCTGCTTTGTTCTTATTGACTAAAAATAAATGTTAATCAATTTTCAAAAATGATAGATCTAGGGGCCTTTTCACACGTGAATCTTAAATCGTAATTGTAATGATGATTGCTTTTGTTATCGTGACTGTGATTAGCATTCGTGATTCTAATCATGTTCTAGTTTGGTTTCACACGTGCAAAATATTCGTCATTAGCCGTATTTTTCCCTGGAATCTTCATTCAAATTACGATTTTTTACCGTGTGAAAGGGCGGTAGGTTGCACTGCTCATCAATTCGTATCCTTGACTTTTGTTTGATAATACAACATGGCCTTGAGAAACGAACAAAATGACTACACAAGTCATGTATCAATCCATGATCTCACAATTGTTTCTTTTGAAAACGAGCTAGGTCGGAGTCAATATCAATTAGAACAATCAATACTGGATTTGATATCGGACATAAACCATACATTTATGGACGGAAGATTATCGTTTAACATTCCACCTAACTTCAGAATGTGGAACAATTGTTTTAGCAAAAAAAAGAATAAATATAGAATACTTAAAACACCCAAAAGTATGAATGTTCATGAGAAGTCGTTTCTTTATACCTCATTTCTAACTCGATGTTTACTTTCTTATCAATTTTCTTTCTTCTTAATTTCTTTTCATGTATTCTGGTCACTTTTTTTCATCCAGCGTGACCTTTGACCTTACCTCTCATGTCAGGTGACAAAATGACGTAAGTTCGGAACTTTTGCTACCACTGTTTAGCAGCAACCCCCCCCCCAAAAAAAAAAAAAAAAAAAAAAAATCACGGCAACAAAATAAAATTGACCCCTCTCATTTAATCATGCATTAATATCAATCCAAAATTTCCCAGGTAGATAATCATATCGCAAATAATGAAAATAACATTCTTGAATATTTTATATATATAATATTATTAAGATTGTTGATAAGTGTGTGGGTTCATGCAAAATTGATATTCCTTGTGAAGGTAAATACAGTTTCCTATAACCTCAATCAGACTGTATACTAGATATCGTTGGTAGGAAAGTTCGTAAAACAAAGTTCAACCACAAACTGTACGATAATCCGTGATTGCTGTCCGTCCTACACATTTAGATTTGAAATCCGTGTATATCATATCAAATCCGAAATTGGAAATAACCAAGGAAGAGCTGGATTTAATGGATGGACGCAATAGCACCCCTGGATGCCATGGGGAAGCCTAACTGGAAGGTACCGTTGGCCCTGGATGAAGGGGGTGGGACTAGATATAGGCATGGATTAAGGCTTGTTTCTGGTAACGGCTATCCGAAAGGGAAGTTGGGGTTTGTTTTGTGCTGATGAGATTCACAACTTACGATGTCAGCGAGATCTAGTCCATGATGCAGAAGCACTTTCGAAAAAAGGTGAATGACATGTGTGTGGGGTGTAGGGGTTTGAAAGTGAATCAACTGCATTTCTGCCAATGTTCTTTTCCAATAATGAACATGATTATTGACAGAAGGTTTCATCCAAACAGAGTCTTCGTAATAATTGATAAACTCGAGAAATGTTAAATTGTTTTCGTATACAGGTTTTACCTATTTGTTCTAATCCGTCAAGTTTTGGATTCGAATATTCTATTGACCTGGAAATATGAATTCAAACTTTGCTCCTTGATCACCGAATAACCACCCCTGTCATTGTTTTAGTGTTAAACATGGATAATTGTAAACAATAATTTGTCAAGTATATGACCTAAGTATTTTTGTAACGTTTCTTAACTATTATCTGTAAGGGCCTCTATATCTCTGTCTGTCTGTCTGTATGTCATATTTATATTTAGTTATGTAATTGATTTGTAAATTTGTGTTTCAATGTAATTGTCCTTAAAAGTGTTTATTTGTAATATTGAGAATGATCCAATATGTGTAGATTTTAATCATTAAATTCTGAAACTTGAAACTTGATCAAACTATCGGAGAGAGAGAGAGAGGGGGGGGGTGGAGAGAGAGAGGAGGGGGTAACACGTTTCGATTGGTTTATGAGAATATAATTTTATGAAGAGCGTAATAATTTCAACTGTATTTCTCACACCAATTTGCTCAAACAATAATTACCTGCTACCTTATCCTGAATAAAATAGGTTTCTACATAAAAGGTACGCAATAATTAATAGAACGACAAACGGAAAGTAAACTCTCTACTCGAAATTATAATATTTTCTAGTGATCACACTCTTTCTTCAGTCAGTTTTGCAGACACAGTTCGTATCCATTTCACCATGTTCACCAGAACGTTGTCAAATTTGACTAGATAAGCAAGTGGGACCTCGGAGGATATATCTAGATTATACTTAGAAATAAATGGGTTAGGAGGAATATTGAGAATCAATAAGCATGTATAGCGATATTTTTTAGATATATATTTTCGTTAGCATGTTTAGGAGTTATGAACGTCATGTGCAAACTGTACTTTCGGGCGTTAACATTTATTCGATAGAAAGTGAGTGAGAGAGAGGGAGAGGAAAACAGGATAAATAATGAGACATTGGGAGAGAGAGGGGGGGGGGGGGGAGAGAGAGAAGAGAGAGAGGGGGGGGGGGGAGAAAGGGGTTATCGAATCATCGGTGAAAAACCACTGACCAATCAATTCATGAAACACTCAAACTTGTATGTCATCTATCCTAATAATAGAAATATCTTGTATTCTAAATGAAGAATACAATGAATAACGAATATAGGGGAAATGCAACTCAAAACATATGGAAAATGTATTTTTTTTTAAAGATCTATTTTTGCTATTCAATCACATTGGCAATCATATGATTTATTTATAGTGATGTTTTATTGAGTTAGCTCTCTCTCTCTAGGTTTCTGCACACTAATATGAAGCGTTGTGGTCCAGTGGATTAGTCTCAGGTATTTGAAGCAGAGAGGTGAAGGTTCTGCAAATCGCAACCATGTCCTATAGTTTCCTTCAGCAAGATATTGATCCACATTGTGCTGCACTCGACCCAGGTGAAGTAAATTGGTATCTAACAGGAAATAATCATTTGAAATGCTTGTGCGATGTTAAGTCCCGCTATAAGCTAAAGCCAGGACAATAATGCCCAAGTCCTTTGGAAGCCCATATTTAATAATTATGTGATATGCGCTATACACGAACTGTTTATTATCAACGATGTTCATCAATTCTCACAAGATCACAATGCATATCATCATGATTATGTCAAAATCAATTTCTCTCACGAACTTCATCGGGGAATTTAATTTTTTTTGTTTACCTTTTTACTTAAACAAGTGGGAAATCACTAACGAACGCAAATGTTCAATGCTGTCCAGGGAATACGATGAATCAATGTAGATTCTGATCAGCAGTGAGTGGTGCCTGAATACTTTGAGTAGATAGACGATAGGTCGGATAATCCTTGTTTTTTTATGACAACGATTAATCTTTTAGAGTTTCAGCGTCAATCTGCAGTTTCGTGATACTACCATGAATACGTAGTTCATTATATGGGGAAAATGTCGTAAAGTATGGTGAAATACAATACCAGGGATTGTCTCACACACTCTCATACACTCATTATGCACTGTAAAATAATGGTAAACACATGAACAACGATTATCCTGCTTGTATTGACTTCTATAGAACTAAAGTTGAATCGCAGCTTGGGTATATTAGGCATAATATTGACTACCATTCGTTACAAGGCATGCGCACTCGATATAAAACAATAACTTGGAATTAATCCTATTTCATTTAAATTTGTGATCACCGGTAAAGTCATTATTGCTTTGAATATCGACATCTACTGCCAAGCTGACGTCTTTACACTTGTATAATTTGTTTTATAGAACATAAATAAATAGTTTCTGTTTATTTTTTTTTATTGTTTTAACGAATTGAATGCATTAATTTATTAACTCTATTATATTTGCATGATACTTATTGAAAAAAAAAACAATTAAAGCTTTAAGCAAAGCATCCATGACGATGGACAATTATTCAAATCAATGGAAAGTTTAACACCGACATTACAGTGCGCCGCACAGCTGCATTCTTGGTGTTCTTGGTCTTTTGAAACAACCTCGGAGAAGTTTCAAGCTTCCACCTGAAAATTTACAAAACAAAATAACAGTACACGTCAATAGTGCACGTGCATTGCACTTTTTTAAAGAGAGTATGAGAGATAAAAAAAGGGATAAAACTTGAAAGGTTTGTGTGTGTGTGTGTGGGGGGGGGGGGTGCTAGTGAGCTAAACATCAATATTTCGTCTGCTAGGGCAAGTCAATATTTTGTGGTGGAAAATCTACAAAGTATCAATGTATAGAAATAAAATGGAAGAGACCTAAACAATGGGTACAAAACGGAAATGATTAAGAATAAAAGGAGAAAGAAAAGAGGCGGGAAAAAAGAGAAAATGGAGATCCTTAAAAATATCGACACAGACAAGTTGTCGCCATCCGAGCCGCTAAAGCACTGTGAGCCATGCATTTTATCGCTCCCTCCTCCTACAAAATATGTCGCAAAGATCATATTTCAGTGTATATGCATCTTCCTGATATAGTTTTTGACCCGCGGGCACACAATGTGTATGTTTAAACCCGCCGCCACACGCGGGGTTTTGGCGAGGTGGGCTGTCCGCTTGGCAACCAGATAGCGTACGGCTGGTTTGGTTATCTCTCTCTCTTTCAGCTATCCACTCCCACTCTTGATGTGGCGAAAAATAAACCCGGAAGACAATTAAATGATGATGTCATTGATTAGCTAAAGCGTAGGAACACCGATAGTTCAATGTAATTAAACGGTTATATCAGCATCTGCTTGGCATCTGATCTACTAGGGCATACTACGCATCGTTGCATAGTTAACTATCTTCAGTAGATATTGAAGTCCTTATGGGGTCTCCGGGAGTCGAAGGGTTTAAATACATTATCGATTTTTTTCCTTTTTTTTCGAAAAGAACAAACTGTTTTTCCGAAAGGGACTGGCTATACTTCATGCTTTAGTTATAAAGGACATTCGAAGTATAGAGAGAATAGAAAATGAGAGAGAAAACAAAAATGCTTATCATGGATATAGCAACAGGATTGATCAAAGTTATTCAAATATGCAACAATCTCAGAATGAGTGTAGCAGTGTTTGGTAAAACAAAATGAAATGTCACCAAATATTATATACATGTAAGTTTACTTCTACTCCTCCTCCTTCTACTATACTATTACTAATACTACTACTACTACTACTTCTACACTGCAAAAAACCCTGGTGTTAATTTAACACCAGCCCGGAATATATATGTCCACACCAGAGAAGTGTTAAAAAACACCAGTTTCGTTTGGGTCTAACATCAGATAGGTGTTTATACAACACCAGTTAGTATTAAAACAGCATCGGTTTGATTACAAACTGGTGTTGTTTCAATTCTTCTCTTGTGTGGACATGTATAGATTCCGGGCTGGTGTCAAATCAACACCTGAGTTTTTACAGTGTACTATTAATACTACTACTACTACTACTACTACTACTACTACTACTACTACTTCTACTATTACTAATACTACTACTATTACTACTACTATACACTACTACTACTGCTACTCTACTACTACTAATGTTATTATCAAGTTAAAACTTCGACTGATATTATCGTTTCTTTTAAAATGTACCAATGTTGATATTACGATTTATTTGTCAGGTCAGATTTGATCCATTAAAATAATATGCATTGATTGAATAAAGCTATGAATATACTTGTTATCATAATGAAAAAAAATGTTCAGGACTGAAAAAATATATTTCCCAAATATGCTAAACTTCCCAAATCACATTAATTGTTACTTCAAACAACTGAAAGAATTGATTTATGAGAGGATTATCGTAGTTAACCTCTACTCTAATAATTGCTTTCCAATATCTTAATAAACATGAAGATAGAGAGGGGCATATTTATATCAATATATAACTGTAATATTTGGATAAAACCCCTTTCACATAGTATCCGTATATAGTTGAATAAGAGTGTTGTAGGTTCCACGGTACACCATGTACCTTTCGTGGGCACTTGTTGATCCTGAAATAGACCACTCAATCTCGACGTTTCGACAAGTGTGTTCTTATACATACACAAAACGCGAAAATAGTGGAACGGAGTAGAGGGGGGGGGGGGGGCAGAGGAATGACACAGTTTTCCACCAAAGTTCATGTTCACCCAGAAAAATGTTGATTTGAATAAATAGAGAAAAATCAAACTAGCATAACACTGAAAATTTCATCAAAATCGGATGTAAAATGATAAAGTTATGACATTTTAAAGTTTCGCTTATTTTTCACAGAACAGTGATATGCACATGTCATTGGCATGCAAATTAAACAGTGGGTTTTGTCCCTCATTCACTATTTATTTTGTTTTTTAATTGTTTGACTTATACAATATTTCAATTTTTACAGATTTGACAATAAAGACCAACTTGACTGAACCATATAGTATTAAACAATGAGGGAGAAATTAATCGTTGTTTCACTTGACAATGAGAGGAAAGTTAGAATATTTCATAATTCATATAATAAAATATAAAAGAAATAGTGAGTGGATGACGTCATCAGTCTCCTCATTTGTATACCGATCAGGATGTGCATATAAATGTTTTGTGAAATTAAACGAAACTTTAAAATGTCATAACTTTCTTATTTTACATCCGATTTCGATTAAATTTTCAGTGTTATGCTTGTTGGATTTTATCTTTTTATTCAAATTAATTTTTTGTTTAGGTGGACTTACGTTATCACTCCTCGACCCTTTTAATGGGTGGTTAGTCCCTATCCACACTGTTATCTTATGAGTTTAGGTTACATCATTGTCCAACTAAGCATGTCGTTGATATAAAAATGAAATGAAATAGGGAATAAAATTTCACATAGATTGCCTGAGGATTGCTCTGTAAAATTTTCACCACCCCGAGGTTAATTTGGGGCAGTATGCGGGAAGCATATTGTCCAGTAAGGTTAAAAAGATTAGAATGGGCAAAATTTTCATAACACTGGATAAATAAAAATGCCAAATGTTGGTTGGACACATAATTACCCTCATGGAGCATTTTTACCCAATATTTTTTTTAGAGTGTGCAGATTATCTAAAAAAATCACACTAATTCTTTTTAGCAGTCAGATGAAACCCCATGGTCTTTGTATATATTTCACAATCATTTAGCGACATGCTTTAAAACAATCTATTCACCTTACCAGACAGTCTGTGTCAGAGATGCGCTTATTATAAATTTGAATTAAACTTCTTGTCAAAATGAATATCTTACATTCGTTTATAGGACACGATACTTGTCTGTTTGACAAGAAACATTTTCACTTAATAAAGAAATTATATATATTGCTTGACGTTAAATGCACTATATTGTCCGTCATATAACATAGTAGTGAATGACTTAAAGCGAGGGTAGTGTTGAAAATATAGTCCTTCGCACAATATTACCCAAAAAGACAATTCATTGCTTAAACCTACTACTTCACAATCTGAAATAAAACCAAGACAACCATGACAACAGTCATTCGAATAGTATTAAGAGCCTGTCTCGGCAAGGCAGTCTAACAAACATCAAATCTTCATTAGGATGCATATTGTCTAACAAACATAATTCTTTTTCTCGGGCTAAACACTCGTACTAACAATCTACATTTACAGACTGGAGGCTGAAATGCGACAGGTCGCAATAATAATTGCACATTCATTTTGTTGTAACGAATATTCCGTACCCCGGGCTAACTAAGCTGCATATCGACTACTATGTTGTCGCTGCCTCTTTTTTATCTGTTTCTTCCCCCGATCCTCCTTCCTATTTCACTCTCCTCTCTAAAATATCATCTATTCACCTATCTCCTCTTCTTCTAATCTTCTTGTCATCCCCCGTGCTTTCCTCCTTGTCAGACAAAGTTTCTAGTTCGTATTAATTGCGTGCCAATATTTATTCACATTTTGGAGGGTATGAAGGGGCATATCTCCGCCCGCAGACGGTTTTTTCCCCCAGCGCGGCGGGGACAGACGCACGACCGTTTGCAAATTCAGCATCCAGCCAGCACCGCCGGCGCAAGGTTCTTATGCCAACTGTGTATATTTAGTACATGATACGAGACGATTCGATTTCTCCTTTGTTTTTATGTGTTCCATCACTGTCACAATATTATCATCGTCATATTGAGCCAGCCCCTCTCTCAATCAACCCGTGCCTGCGTTACAAGATCAATATTTGCAAACGGTCGATATTTTCGGCCATCTTCCAAAACAAAAGATAAGAAAGGAAAAGCACATACTTTTGGTATTTATTTGAATCTCTGATTTGTCCTGGACTGTGTAGGACTGTGGCATCTCTGATCTTATTTTTCAAGGTTGATGTAGATAGCAAAGATGAGAGGATATCGGGTGATGTAATTACCATACAACATTGATTTACCTGTCAGTCTCTATGTTTGAAAAGATAACAAACTAGGAGGGGAAGAGACCTCCTTTAAGATGAGAGGAGAAGGATGATGGAATTTTATTTAATGAGTGATAATATAAACACAAAATGTGATGATAATCTCCTTGGTATGATTTCAAGGAGATTTAAGAATTTCAAGAGCATTATCATACAAGAAAAGAAAGTTACATTATTACTGAAAGGTAGTAATAAAATTAAATTTGGAAAATAGAAGCCGTTTTCTTCGTGAAGATATTATGATGGCTCATTCTGCCTCATTTATCCTCTACCTTTTATTCATCATCATCATCATCATCATTATCATCATCATCATCATCACCACCATCATCATCATCATCATCATCCTCATCATCATCCTCATCATCATCATCATCATCACCATCATCATTATCATCATCATCATCCTCATCATCATCATCATTATCATAATCATCATTATCATCATCATCACCATCATCATCATCATCATTATCATCATCATCATCACCATCATTATCATCATCATCATCACCATCATTATCATCATCATCATCATCATCATCATCACCATTATCATCATCATCATCATCATCATCATCATCACCACCATCATCACCATCATCATCATCATCATCATTACCATCATCATCATCATCATTATCATCATCATTATCATCATCATCACCATCATCATCATTATCATCATCAGTTCCATACATGTCCTCACTAATGTGAATTCTATTCTTTGAAACGATATTAATTCCATAATAATAATTCCATTTTCTCCGCCGAAAATGTGAAAATAGGATTGACTTTCTTTGTAAGACAATCACTGCTGGAAACCCATTTTCTTATAAGGGAGATATGTATTTTTTTTATGTGTATAATGAGAAGATACGTTTATGATTTCGTGTAATACAAAAGGAAAGTGAGGACATAACATCATCTGCCAATATATTGCATATTCATGACATTGTGCAGATAACAGTTTTCACAAAATAATGCCGACATTAAAACAAAAACAAGTACTTTATTGTGCTTCATCTGATTTTGATGACATTTTTACTCTATTTATTTAGATGTTATTCATACTTAACCACCATCTGACTCGAAATGATATTCACACTTTTATCCATGATACATGCCCTCAACAAAACAACTATAGGGAGTGCTGTACAATGTAATGTAATGGTAAAGATACAAAGTAATATCGAAATATCAGCCCTTTCAGGACTCGAAAACCCTTTTTGCTCGTCATATTCTCGGTAAGAATAATGTATTTACCTCAAATCTTGGTCGTTTTAATCTACGAGAACCAGTTTTTTTTTTACAAAGTGCTCCCCCCTCCCCGCTGCAACGAGTATGGGCTTGGTTATTACGCAGTAACTGTGAAAAAATATACATGCATGTTGTATAAACCCCTGCTATAACATGATGAAGTAGTTCTGATTAAACTCATCCTTATTTAAAGCATATTTTACTAACAAACGAGTTAGCAATTTGGTATAAAAAGACGCAAATCTAACTATAATATATTCTTCATATTCATGCAAGTCAAGATGGATACTACATTTGTCTGATTTATCAAAGCATCTTTCGAATCTCTGTATTGAATGAATATATATGAACCATAGTTGTTATAACAAATGTTTTTACCTTAACTCTTACTCTGCCAGGCCCAATACCCCTCTACTGCCAGGGATATTCGAGGGAATCCTAAATTGACCGAAATGTGAGCAGCGACTGATTTTAAAACGGTCATAATTCTTTACCCGTACGTTGTATAATAAAACCTTCTACACATGAAATGATGCATGGTTCATGGCCTTTATGGTCGTGTTATACTCGGCAAACAAAATGACAAAACAAAATAATATGCGATTATGTCGTGGCTTTATTCAATAGAGATGAACACTTTTCCGAATCTGGTGTCACAATCACATAAGTATAAAACATGGATATGAATACCTCTGATTATAGACTTACATTCATGTATGTCTGGAACCAACCGATAGCCTTTGTTTAGCTCCCCGAAGGGGGGTTAAACCCCCGGCTAGAAGGCCCCCCTCCCAGAAAATTCAACGTTAAATTTCACGGCTGCTTTCCCACTGGTTCTCTGCTAGCCGGACAGGAATACCAGCACAGCTATTAACTACATGTATGAGCTATCGGCAAATCGGTGGATTACAGATGGCATACTTATATCATATAATATACCTATATATACCAGCCTTCCCGCATGAGAACTTGGGTGAGGCCAAAATTTCACGAAAAATATAAATGTATACAGAATACCAGCCTCCCCGCCTATGAGATCAGGTGAGGCCTAAACTGAAAGTTCGAGCGTGACACCCTTACATTCAAATTACAATTGCGTTCCTAAAGTACTATGTAAAGTTATAAATAAATCCCCTTCGTCTAGGTACCGAATGAGGACCCGATTCAATATGAAATATTAATCAACGTACATGGCATCAAAGTGGAAAATCTAATAACTAGAGGCTAAAATATCATTCACTGCTTTACACACCTTGCAAAAGTGACCATTGTGGATTAAAGAACATATGCCATGCCAATAATATGAGAACTCTATTTAAGTGAATTACCAACATATAACGAACACCCAGTCCCAAAAACGGGTAAGGGCGAAAACCCACCTGACCACAGACCAAAATAGATCAGAAGGATAAAATTCCCTTACGGCCCACATTTCTAAATACACGACGATCTTTATATTGTTTTGATGTGCGACCAGGCAAACTGCCCCCGGATTTGACTTCGTGTTTCGTTATATAAATCAACATTAAATTCATGTAAGTAAAATAATTCAAATGTCCAAATTATTATATAACAATTCTACATCCGTTATTCCATTCATAACGAGCTTACACTCCAATAAAACACAAATCAACTCTGAATGATACCTAGAGTATCTTTATTCTCGACCTTCCCCATTGCATGTGTTTAAACATTCCAACATTGTTTGACCCAAACGTAACATTTACATGGATGGTTGTTGGGGAGGAGGTGGGAAAATTACAAGCGAATATTTTGGACGTTCATCTCTGTTGAAAGCCAAGACTGAAATGAAGGATTTTTCGCGCCTTCGCCTAGGCGCGCGCGCCAAAATATGAGCGCTCCTTGCGCCCAGTATAAATTATTGTCATTGTGCGCATAAACAATACCGTCTGGCGCACCATTGTGACGTATCACCTCGTCAACCGCGCCATTCCAAATTACAAACACCTTCATGACCTGGCTTTGTTCGCCGACCTATAAATCATTTTAAATCGCCGAGTCGTCTTTAAAATACATTATACTCGGCAAACAAAATGACAAAACAAAATAATATGCGATTATGTCGTGGCTTTATTCAATAGAGATGAACACTTTTCCGAATCTGGTGTCACAATCACATAAGTATAAAACATGGATATGAATACCTCTGATTATAGACTTACATTCATGTATGTCTGGAACCAACCGATAGCCTTTGTTTAGCTCCCCGAAGGGGGGTTAAACCCCCGGCTAGAAGGCCCCCCTCCCAGAAAATTCAACGTTAAATTTCACGGCTGCTTTCCCACTGGTTCTCTGCTAGCCGGACAGGAATACCAGCACAGCTATTAACTACATGTATGAGCTATCGGCAAATCGGTGGATTACAGATGGCATACTTATATCATATAATATACCTATATATACCAGCCTTCCCGCATGAGAACTTGGGTGAGGCCAAAATTTCACGAAAAATATAAATGTATACAGAATACCAGCCTCCCCGCCTATGAGATCAGGTGAGGCCTAAACTGAAAGTTCGAGCGTGACACCCTTACATTCAAATTACAATTGCGTTCCTAAAGTACTATGTAAAGTTATAAATAAATCCCCTTCGTCTAGGTACCGAATGAGGACCCGATTCAATATGAAATATTAATCAACGTACATGGCATCAAAGTGGAAAATCTAATAACTAGAGGCTAAAATATCATTCACTGCTTTACACACCTTGCAAAAGTGACCATTGTGGATTAAAGAACATATTCCATGCCAATATATCTTATGACAACAGTGTTTAGGCGGCATAATTTGACAAATTACCGCCAAACGAGAATATATTTTATATATATGATCGGCCGCCAAAACACTTCATTCATTTTTAAGCCTTCGTTCATAATTTACTCCAGTTTTGTGTTAGCTGGCCAAGCTAAATCAGTTATCATGCATAATCAAGAAGGCCTCCAAGCCCTCCATCAATAAATTTAAATGAATAAAAAATATACATCTTTGTACAACCTTTGACGTCGCTGTCTTTCATGACACAATTACCTGAAGGCTTGCATTCTTTGCCTCTAGATATTATTATTATTATTATTATTTTTTTTTTTTTTTTTTTTTTTTTTTTTTTTTTTTTTTTTTTTTTTTTTTTTTTTTTTTTAAGAATACCTGCTTTCTATCCTTGACCAACATACCAGCCCCCTTTTAAACCAGCATGAAATGACATTTAAAAACCAGATAGAAATATTCAATACAAGTATATGAACAAATATCCATCTCAAGTTTAATGAGAGCATGGAAAACACTTCTATGTATTCAATTGTTGGAAACAATCTCCCAATAGAAATACATTAAACATAAACCGTGTCAGAACTTCCTTCACAATTAAGATCTGATTACCATGCACAAAACTAAACAAAACATATGAAGGAAGACAAGATAATATGCAATTTTAAGTATCATGGTTTTGATACAAACATATTGCAAGCTTCAAAATTGAAATTCATTGCATCACTAATTTTGATAAGTTATCAATGGTGGCTGAACGCCATCGGTTTGACCTTAATATAATTAACAAATACTAGCATCCCAACATTGCTAAACTAGCAATGCATGCCGCACTGAGGTACTGCCATTTTCTTGTTGCCCCATTTGCCATACATTTATAACAGTGCATGATTTAACCCTATGCACACAAATAATTCAATTGTGGACAATCGATCAATAAAATCCAACATTTAGCATTTAGGTAGCATTTAGCTATCGTAGTCACCTCACACTTAATTCCAACAAATACATATCATACCATTCCTGAGTTATAATTGTATTTTTATGGATTTTGTATACTGTTCTGTTGGAAATGAGATAAAATAAAATCTAAAACTGAAAACTTGAGTAACATCCACAAAATAACCCCATTGAATAATGGGGTATAACCATGATAACTGAAGGCACTAAAACTAATTTGATGGCCGACCGCCATCAGTTTGACCATATAGTTAACACATAGAAGCATCCCAACATTGCTAAACCGGCAATGCATGCCGCACTGAGGTACTGCCATTTTCTTGTTGCCCCATTTGCCATTTATAACAGTGCATGATTTAACCCTATGCACAAATATAATTCAATTGTAGACAATCGATCAATTAAAATCCAACCACAGCATTTAGTTAGTCACCTCACACTTAATTCCAACAAATACAAAATTATACCATTCCTGAGTTATAATGGATTTTGTAAATTGTTCTGTTGAAATGAGATAAAATAACTGAAAATAAACTGAAAGCTTGCGTAACATCCACCGAATAACCCCATATAAAACATGGAGTATAATCATGATAATTGAAGGCACTAAAACTAATTTGAATATGAAACCTTCCCGATCAGGACTACTCGGTTAGAGCAACACTCCTCAATTAAATATGCTGTTAAACTAAGAACCAGTTAATATAAACTGGAACTTTACCCGGGATGAATCATTTCGATAATGTTTTCACATATCAACGTAAAGCATGACTGCCTTTTTATTGTTTTATCATCCTCACCACATCCATGAAATAATTATTTATTTCAAAAATTAAATAACATCCGAACAAGTAGTCCTTCAAACGATAATTAATAAAATTTGAAGTGGCTTATACATTGATACATTCATATATGCTTATCCTGAACAATATGTTCCATTCTTGTTGGCAAAAGCATACGTACAAAGGGCTTTCTTCATATGTTCAACATGTTCAAGTTGAACAATATGGGGGACCTTATAAAAAGTCTGAAACTGAAATCATGACGAATTCATCCTCATATTATATCCTTCAAGACAGCCCACTGTATCATGATGTTTCAAATATGATCTTTCCCTGTTGCTTGAAGGCTAAAATGTTTGTTCACCAGTTTTTTGACTGAAGAAAAACCTCTATTCCTTGGAATACGTATCAAAACCACCTTGTCGGTAAATTAGTTCTATGAAGATGAAGACGTTGACCACTGCTCCAATTAGAGTCATTGCTGGCAACAATACCCAGTTCAGTTCTATTTATTATAAGAGCGTATTAACGCCCCAAAATGACATCCTTTACTATGGACTCTAAGCTAACTGGTCAGGAAATAGATCCAACCAAAGGGGAACTCTTTGGCAGCCAGACTTGGAGCGTTCTAGATCATACTATAGTAGGTCTACCGTCTAATTGTCATCAGACTTTCCTGCCAGCCTACCTTGCCTCGCAGTAGCCCACTTGAATCCCTTTCATCCAAAGATCCGGCACTGCAAAAGAAAAGAAGAAAAAAGCCTGGGCAGAACACCAAATTCTATATCTAGTACCAAAACGGGTCTGTCCCTCTGCTATCCTTTTCGATTTATCACTCTTGTAGGCCCGAAAACCGAAGGACGTATATAACAGAGGTAATGAACATTTCTTCATCTACTGCAAACACACAAGCACTAGTGAAAAGCATATTAAACAATTTGGAAGATTACAATCCTCACCAGTATTGGGGGGGGGGGGCTCAATTGAACCCCCTAAATGCATATGGAGTTGTACCATTTATTCAGAAATAACAAATAAAATATATACATGTATATCCTTCGCCCTCTTTATCATAGCTTCCAATATACGCGTACTTAAATTTTTAGCTTTATACGAAACGAGCAGCTTCCCGAAACATCTGAAACCGCCTTCACAGAGTAATCATTAGTCCTGCTCCTTATGTTTCATTTATAACTGCTATTTTCAAATTCCTTACAGTATAACCCCAACCAGCGATGCAATATCATCTGCATATATGTGCGTGTTGCAACTTCGACAATATTTCAAAACCAGATTCAATAAGCTTCAAATAATCTGTTCCATTTTAGACTATAACTTCTCTTATCATTTTTATTATTTATTATTCTTATTTCAGTATTCGGTTTTACCTCTACACCACTGCAGAAATAATCAAGCCAAATTACTGCATCCAGCCCATTAGATACATTTTCATAATCAACGGGCCACCAGCACGAATATTTCACACGCTGTCCAATTCCAAGAAGAAGATATACTTTTTGGAACCTGGTTTCTGATTGAGCAATCGGTAAATTTCGTTTGATTGGCCAGTATACCTATATGGCTTATTGCATTATTAAGGCATCCGTATATTGTGTCCCCCGAAGCAACAAAGGGGAAATTACAGTATGGTACAAGATTTCAGACACTTTCCAACACAGGCCCATGCAACACAGGCCCATGTCAATCGACTACATCAATTTCTACTGAATGCCTTCAAGAAATTAGCTCATAATTATAAGCTCATCATCATTATTTATTATTTTATTTGCCGCCTTGATCATGTATACCAAATCTATAATATATTATCATTATTTTAAATGATACTATCGATATTATCTCAGTTCAAATCATTGATCAGCCAAATAGGCCTATTTGATATATATCTTGAACCATGAGGTGTAAGGTTCAATTCTGAAGCGCTTTGAGCGGTTAGAGGTTGATAAAGCGCTATATAAAAACAAGTAATTCAATTCCAATAGGGCCTAAGCATTTATATTCTTTCATTTCCACAAGATATAAACCATACAAAATCATTATTAAAAAAAAAAAAAATCAAGTTCCTTGTTAGGAGGCCCATACTATTATAACAACTGCTCGTTGAACCCCTTGACTTCAATCTAAACTAAATTGAGGATTCCAAGCTAATTCGAAATTACATCCACATTTTATCATGTGCATGGTAAGTTTACTTACAGTTCTACCAAGCATCGGCATTTAATTCATGCAAAGTGAATTCCCAAAACCAACCTCCTTTCAAGGCGTACATGTTTAAACAGAACTGCTTGGTGCAAGTGGAGGTATTTATATTTATAATGATTATCAAAGTGTATTATTACAAAATGCTAATCGCATAATCATAATGATAAGCATCATCTGCTACTTTCCGAAATAATGACTGATTCAACAATAACATTTGAAAGCTGAGTAGAATCTATAATTATTACCACTACCGGTCTATCCACATAATTTTGCGACCAAGAACACAGCTCTCGCTGGCCCATAATCCAGAAAACGTCATAGAGGTCAAATACTACTTTAATATAGGCCTAACTGAACCATCTGATAATAGGGTCTATCCTCAAACATACATGTAAAACCGCGTCTACTGTAAGTAGATCTAACGTTAGGCCGAGCCTAGTTTCAACTTTCACTCTGTGGTGTCACCATGCACTGCTGCAGTGCAGTAGACTACTTGTAAATTTATAACAAAGTGACATTTCCCACTCAATTATTTATCAATAATACCGAAAAGTTTAAACTTTTCGCCAATCACTAGTAGACCCTCTATTATTCTCACCATTTTTCAAATACGGTGGCTTAAAATTAATCATGGTCCTAAATAGATCTTAGCCTAGACCATAACTAGGCCTTAAAATAAGCTGTTAGTGTTAGCGCCAATATAGACTACAATTTCCTTTTGATTTTCCATCGTATATACATATTATCGATACTAGCCGAATTTTTAGAACCGCAATGTTGGCATTCACTGGGCCAAATCCAAACCACCGGCTTCGAAATTATATATTACAACCGTAGGGCCTAGGCTATATCATACCCGTCCATAGGCCTAGATCTAGTCATGCAGATGCACTAGGGCCTACGCCTATATAAACGCTATAGGCCTACGGTAACCAACGTTATATTGTTGAACTCATTCTCAAAACCTCCAATCTCCATCATTACACACCTGGTTCAGACACCAAAACAAAGTAGTCAAGTAGGACCAGGTCTAGGCCAGGCTAGGCTTGTGCTTAAATTTTGAAGCTAACCCCTCCCTTTTCCATCATGATCGTAATTAAAACACTTGGTCTTGGACCAAGTTTAAAATTAATTCCAGGCCAAGTCCAAGTTATGTCTAGGATCTATGGCTTGACATTTGGTCCTAGGCTAGGCCTACATGTAAATCCCCAATTGCGTTAGCAAGCCAAATCATGGCAAATAGACCCCCCCCCCCCTGTTTGCCTGACTAAATTTACTAGGGCCTAAAGTTAGGCATTTGATTTGCCTAGCACATGGGAATGGGATCTTCGCGTGCTAACGTAAAAACCGGGGGGGGGGGGTATTGAAGGGCCATGAAATTGAAACTATGGAAGAGCTTTGTGTCAGACTCAGAGCGTAACTAATCGACTTCTGACCAATAAGAACCTGATTTTTTTTTTTTTTTTTTTTTTTTTTTTTTTAAATCTCAGACTAAGGCCTAGGCAGGCCTACTTGCGCTAGTCTAAACTAAGAAAACTCCACAAGTTACAAATCACCCCGATACTACTAGTACTACTTGTACTAGCACTGTACTCTGTAGCAGGCCTCGATCATTCAACAAGCCTAACTAACATTAACAATAGGCTTAATTAAGTTAGGCCTAGGCCTACTACTACTAGCCTAGTACTTTAGTAGTACTATTTTTACTAACACTAATCCAGACTGAGACTGAGTCTAGCCTAGATCTATTCCTGCTTCCGTACTCACCGGATAGGCTAGGTCTTGCAGAGACTGGAACTTATAAATTGTCTGGTACCGACCCCTTTCCGTCTGCTAATCCAGACCGTTGCCTCGGCTCAGCCACAGGCTTCGCATCATACTCGGTCTCGGGAGCTAGTAGTAGTAGTACCTCTGACTCGGGCTCTGACTACCGTAACATTCAATACTCATAATCTTCTTCTTCTTCTGGAAACAGTACAGTCCACCGTCTGGTGTATTGTCGTAATCATGATGAATCCCAGTCGACCGTACGTCGTTGAACGGAATTCCATCTCGAGTCAATTTCTCATCGTTGCTGAAACCAAAAAGTTCTAGGACCCAGCCGATCTGCTACTGCTAGTGCTACTGCTAAGCGCTAGTGTTATACTTAAGGACGTTCCACAGTTAAAATGAATTCCATGTCATTTTCACCAAATTTTGCAGAGAGTTACTGTGGTATCTATGCATTATGAAAATGCAAAAAATAACATAGGTTCATGTGCTTATTTTTTTTCTACGGGTCTTCAAAGTCGCCGTATTTGAATGATATGCAATCTTGCGCAATCAAGAGAATTATGCCTCTCTTAGACCTCACGAATTCACCAAATGAGTGTAAATCATCTTTACTCAGTAGATACCGCATCAAACTTCATCAAATTTTCAAGATATATAACAAAGTGTATACAAAAGAAAGAGAAAGTCTTTTAATTGGTAGAACTATATCTATTTGGAGTCAGCAGCGCCCTCATTTGGCAAGAATGGTGCAAAAACTCGGAAAAAACAAATCTTCAAAGACGTGAATCTACTCAAAAATTAAAAAAGTATTTTGTAAGCTGCACTTTTTTCAAAATCCATGTCATTTTCATCAAATTCGGCTAAATTGTAGAGGAATGCATATCGAAGGTGTAGGGAAGTTAAAAATATGGGGTCCATGTGCTCGTTTTTTAACTATGAGTGTTCAAAGTGATGCGAGTTGGCATGAAAATCGCCCAAATGCGCCCAAAACGTGCAAAAGTCTAATAATGCCGTCTAAAATGCGAATGGTTCCGTAGTTTTGCCCCCAAACATTCAAAATCCATGTCATTTTCATCATTCTCTCCAGATTTGTAGAAGAATATATTCTGAAGACATAAAAATATTAAAAATATAGGGTCCATGTGCTCGTTTTTTAACTATGAGTGTTCAAAGTGATGCGAGTTGGCATGAAAATCGCCCAAATGCGCCCAAAACGTGCAAAAGTCTAATAATGCCGTCTAAAATGCGAATGGTTCCATATTTTGCTCCAAAACATTCAAAATCCATGTCATTTTCATCATACTCTCTAGATTTGTAAAGGAATATATTCTAAAGACATTAAGATATTAAAAATATGGGGTCCATGTGCTCGTTTTTAAACTATCAGTGTCCAAAGTGTTGCGAGTTGGCTTGAAAATATTGAAATCCACCTAAAATGCGCCGAAAACGTGCAAACGTCTAATAATACCGTCTAAAATGCGAATAGTTCCGTAGTTTTGCTCCCAAACATTCAAAATCCATGTCAATTTCAACAAATTCTCTAGATTTACAGAGGAATATATTCTGATGACGTTAAAATATTAGAAACATGGGTTCCATTTGCTCGTTTTTAAGCTATCAGTGTCTAAACTGTTGCGAGTTGGCTTGAAACAGCCCAAAATGCGCCGACAAACAAGTAAAAGTCTGATAATACCGTCCAAAAATGTCTGAAATGCCAATGGTTCCTTAGTCCTGCTCCCAAACATTCAAAATCCATGTCATTTTCGTCATACTTTCTATATTTATAGAGGAATATATTCTGAAGAAGTTAAGATGTTTAAACTATGGGGTTCATGTGCTCGTTTTCAAATGATCAGTGTCCAAAGTGTTGCGAGTTTGCTTAAAACAGTCTATAATGCGCCTAAAACATTGTAAAACGGGCAAAAGTCTAATACCGTCCAAAATGTATAAAATACGAATGGTTCCTCAGTCCTGCTCCCAAATATTCAAAATCCATGTCATTTTCATCATACTCTCTAGATTTGTAAAGGAATATATTCTGAAGAAGTTAAGATGTTAAAACTATGGGGTCCATGTGCTCGTTTTCAAATTATCAGTGTCCAATGTATTGCGCGTTGGCTTAAAACAGCCCAAAATGCACCGAAAACAAGCAAAAGTCTGTTAATACCGTCTAAAATGTGGTTCCGTAGTCTTGCTCCCAAACATTGAAAATCCATGTCGTTTTCATCATACTTTGCACATAGATACTTTAGCACCTGAATATTCCAAATATGCAAAAATTAACATCGGTCCATGTGCTTGATTTTTTGCTATAGAGCTTAAAAGTTAACCCAAAATGGATGAAGTTCTTATGAATTGCGCATCCAAAAGAATTCGGCATTTTTAGACCTTACGAGATCACAACATTGAGATTAAAGCCCTATTAATCAGTCAAAATCCATGAAAATTTCGTCAAATTTTGCAATATGATTAATAATTGTATCCGTAAGATGGATAATCTATCGATTGCTGTCAATTGTTTGCTCATTTAAGTCTAACAACACTCTCAGTTCTTAGAAATTGCGGGAAAGATATAACCTCAAAAATGTCAAATTTCAATAACAAACTTGAGAAGTATAAGAAATGCTGCACTTTATTCAAAATCCATGTCATTTTCACCAAACTTTGCAAAGTTGTTCAGGAAGGTATACCTAAGAGGTGCAAACATTAACAAATATGGATTCATGTGCTTGTTTTGAAACTATCAGCACTCTGATTAGAGCAAATATGCTTCTTAAAACACCCGAAAACGCGCCAAAAGCAGTATCTGTGAAGAAAAATTCCGAACCACTTTTCCATTTATTCATACTCGGGGGTCATAATCATCATACTTTGCAGCACTACAGAGAAACTATTTTGAAATTGTAGAGGAATTTAAAAAATGGTCCATGGAATAATTCTAGTTTATTAGCTTCATAAAATAACACATCAGATCTGCAGTTAATGTAGATAAGGAGAAAAATCAGCTCACATTACCTACAGCTGATTAAATCACAAGTTCATCCATTGTGACGTCAGCGCGCAGAGTGTAAAATATGCGCAGATCATGATGCGCACAAACATAACTGTGGAACGTCCTTAAGCTATAGCGACAACACGTAGCGTAGCTCCTCGTACGGTACCGTCGTATAAAACTCGGTTCAAAGCAGACGGTTAATCGTTAGGCCAGGCAAGAAATAGAGAATCCTCAAGTAATTCGGACAGCATTTACAGCTGCATTAAGCAAAATTAAGATGATTCCCGATCGATGATGGTTTCAACAAAAATTCTTGTAGATCTCGTTGTACTTTGTAGAAAAATTACAAGCGAATATTTTGGACGTTCATCTCTGTTGAAAGCCAAGACTGAAATGAAGGATTTTTCGCGCCTTCGCCTAGGCGCGCGCGCCAAAATATGAGCGCTCCTTGCGCCCAGTATAAATTATTGTCATTGTGCGCATAAACAATACCGTCTGGCGCACCATTGTGACGTATCACCTCGTCAACCGCGCCATTCCAAATTACAAACACCTTCATGACCTGGCTTTGTTCGCCGACCTATAAATCATTTTAAATCGCCGAGTCGTCTTTAAAATACATTATTATCATTCATATTCGCGTTTGGAAAAATGGAGAAAAGATGTAATATTTTACATCGGTTTTTTTTTCAATAAGTAAAACCTAGAAAATTATGATTTCATGAACATTTCAAAGAGTAAATAACCTGAGAAATTGTAGAGATACCAAGAAATTAAGAAGATAAAATGAAAGTTTATTGTTTACCCTTTCAAATGACGTATCTATTAATGAAATTGAACAAAAAGAAATAACGAAAAATAATGCTCTTTTGAATAAAATACTATTTTGCTATTCAAGTTATTTCCTCTGAAGTACGATAAAGCGACCTGTTCCAAAAAAGGGCATTGTCGCTGATCAAGTGACCAATCACAGCACAGCTGCGATCCCCACGCAAACACACACAATAATATATTAGAGCCATGTATCTTCAAAGTGCGGCCAACCGTACCCTTTCATTCGTGTAGTCTTCAAAATAAGACTCTGTAATTTTTTTATTCGTAGTTAACAAACAAAGTTATTGCCAGTCAGAAGGAGACAAAATATTCAAATTCAAAAATAGTAAGCGTAAAAAGGAAGCAGAATATGCTTAATTTTGCACTTATATTTTATGGAATGATCCTAACATTTTTCGTTAAAAAACTATGACCCAAGAATGAAATATCCCTACAACAAAAAGGGTAATTATTCTTATTTGACAGGATATAGAAGCAAACAATGACAACTATATGAATAGGATTGAGAGCACCAACCATCAATCTTCTATCATATGAGGTCTACCATGTCTACCATTACTCATGCGCTTCACAACACGTCATCATCCATCATCTGAACTTTCCCAATCACCGTAACCATGGAAACGTCAGAAAGACCCCCTTCATTTAATAAAAGCAGATATAGAATCGTCATTATTTCGACCCTCATGTACTTTCTTTCTTCCCACCTTTTTTTTCCGTTGGGTCGTCTGGCAAATATTTCGATCAATTTTGTAAATTAGCAAAACAATGGTTGCTATAAAGTGGAAAATAGACATTAAAGGAATAAGATGAGCATGAATGAAGAGACATCTGTTATTTTCAGTCACGGACGCCTGTGTCTTATTGCACGTTAGCTTAAATGTAAATAGATATAATATAATTATGTGGCACGGGTGAAATAATGATATTGGTCGTGGATTATTGCTATAAAGGTAATGTCATGCTTAAAGAATAACGTTTTATTACATCCTTTCAGTGGCTGTGAAAGTAGGATTCTTTTTAATCTATTAAGACCTTCCTCTTTTTCTCATTTACGTTACATTAATCGATCATGATTGTTAACAATTCATCTCTTTAATATTTCGTAGATAAAAAATCACAAGCAGTATTAAACTATAGTTTAGCTTAGATTTGGGATAGAGTTAAGATGTTTAGAGTGATATTGAATGATTAAATTTGCATTTTCATTGCTCATGTTGTTTAATGATTATAATTTGTAATGACTCCGTGCATCGTCTAAATATGTAATACGCATTGTCATAGAACAGAAAGAAAACAAAATAATTTGAATTTACTCGTATTATCCACTTGATCCCCATTCTCTCTCTCTCTTTCTCTTAAACATACTTACAAGGTCTTCGCCAATGCGGCTTTTTAACACGTACTTGTAAAGCGCCCTCCCTTCCACAAACTTCAGCTTAATTGTTCAACTGTCGTATATACCTTTTAAGCTTGCGTCAAATTATTATTATGTGAGGAATTAGTATGACGAATAAATGGGACACATGGCGATGAGGGCATTTGAGAAAACAAACACATTTGTAATTATCGAAACATTGTCGTGGAATATAAGCTTCATAATGTGCTATTGGGTCACGCTTTGGGTATCAATTTGCCTAAACTCATTAACCGAATTCAACTTCCCATCTCTCGATATTTTTTGAAGCGTTTTGAAGCGAACATGACATTGGCGCCACTAACCATTACTGATATTAAAAAAAGTATAATGGTTGTCATCTTAAGACATTGCGATTCAACTTTTACTCTTATTCTCTACAGATCCCTCGATGGAGTTGAATATTTGAATTATTAATAAACAACACAATATATTCAAAGGTTTTATGAGCAATGATTACTAGAATGACTCAACAACTTTTTAAATATTTCTTCATCTTTTTTATAAAACGTACTATAAGTCATTTTTTCCCTTTTTTGATATTACTATCAATAATCAAGAAGAATGGTGTCAGAGAATAAACTTAGACAAAGGGTGAAATGAGAGCAATAAATATATAAATGTTTACGAATAAAAAGGAAGGAGAGGGGGAGTGAGAGAGTGAGAGACTAGAGATGGAGAAAGAGAGAGAGAGCGAGAGGGACAGAGTGAGGAAAGGAGAGGGGGAGATGGGGGGGGGGGGCTTGGGAGCAGGATGTGTTAAAATTGTCTGAATGGAAATGAACTTTCCATTAAAAACATATATTAAGAAAAGAATTGTACTTTTTGACCTCATCAGATGAGAAACTGAAAAAAAACCCAAATAAATAAAGAAAGGGAAAACATCTTCGAAGCTGTTATTAAGGTTTATCTGACAATCCAAGATGATTTTCACAGTTGGTTCTTGAATTTTGTTTCTGGGTACGATTAAGGGGGGTTGTAATCGTCGTTGTACACCGGAGCAGCCGTTGGGGTATATAGTGATTAACACCACCCCCTTCATGGGGAACGTGCAAGGATGAATGGGGAGGGGGATTAAAGGGGTGTGTATACCGCGCCGAGAGAACTAGGCGCACGAACTTGTTTGCTCTGAACCCGCTGGTATACAAGGGAGAAAGCTGCACGGAGTGAGGGCAAAAAGTTCATCCGTTATCACCCCTGATATGAGAATGAATGCAGCATGAATGAAATGAAAAATGTTTGAATTGGTGGCCATGTTAAAAGCTAAAACTATTATTCCGTTGTCCTATGTTTGCATGTGAAGAATAGGTGAACATACTGAGTTTGCTTGGTTCGTTGAAGCTAGGTGGTGAATTTAAACGACGAAAGATTCGAATAAAGCGACATGTATCTATATTATCTCTTTTGATGACAAGAGTATTTTTGAAGCTTAAATTGGTCTGATTTATGAGGCAATTAATCTCTGAAACACAATAAAATCCAACGGTGTCACAAAATCATTGATCGTCTTTTCTAAAAAAAAAAAAAAAAAAAAAAAATGAGATTCATATACACCATTAAGATTTTTGTTGAATGATATCCTCATTGCCTTGCCCAGCTGTTTCTTCCTCCGATAGGCATATCAAAAGTTTACTCTCATTCAAAAGTCACGATTCCTTTATGCATGGCCTAGAAAAATCTAGAGTAGGGCGAATAAAACCTGTTCCCTTTTTTAAAGAAAATATTTGGTAAGGAGTTAATTGAAACGTCAGCTTTGTGCGAACTACAAGATGGAACACTTTTCGATGCTTTTTCGACATTGTTAGCTTGACCCAAATAACCATTGCTTTGACAACATTGCAAGAGCTTTTTCTATTCTCAAAACATTCTTTTTATTTGATCTGACCCGTTTTGATAGACAAATGATATTTTTTCACGCTCTATTTCCCAAGACCTAACAAATATAATAGATCTCACCTCCGAGCTTGTACGTCTTTAAACGTCTAATAATAATATTTAGGAAAAACGTCGCACGCGAGCTTCACTTTAAAAGGTTCTCCACTCTGGTGGGCACCCTTAAGATCTAACACTTCTTAACCTCGATTTTGGAGCCAAATCCGCTAACACCATTTAACCCAAATGTTGTAACAGAGACTATTTTGGGAAGTTTGCTTGCTTAACCTATATATTAACATAGAACTGGCAATATTGGCATACTTGACCCGTTTCTATTCAACCACACAATTTTTTAAACCCTATAACGTCAACATCTTCTATCATGCTTGTAACAAGCAGAATCCAAAACCAAAGAAAATTAATAAAACAAACAATAACATTTAAAAACAAAGAAGACCACTTCTAATATGCCTTCTCTGAAATATCTAACATAAACTAAATAAAATGTTCTCCCTGAAGTTAGAAAAAAATTAGTTTAGCAAACTCATTTCATAGTAGTTCGTTATGCTTACTGACTAAAGAGTGGGTAAAAATTCAAAGTGTTTCACTGAGTTAATTATCAAAGACCACATATCAAAATGCATTGTAGCTTCTCATATTTCACATGGGGGCAGTCTTATTGCTTTGAGTCTACTTAAAAAAAATCGCTCATCGAATACATTGTAAAACTTGTTTCACCCGTGTTGTTCTTTTTTTATACATAGCGCAAATAATCACACCCTAGCTCCATCTTGCAAAATCTTCACAATTGCAATTGGTTTACATCTACATCAGATCATCTTTCACGAACCATAATCTATTCCCCCTAATTGATGTTTTCTTATTTTGCCTCTAATCCGAATTAAATTTTGTCAATCTTTTCCTACAGCATTTCAAATCAATAAACCTTTCATATTCCCTATTCTCTTTCTTACTGATGAATGTCCCAGGAAATACAAGACGACTTGTTTTTATCATATTTGAGTCTGGTGCGGTGTCTCTAATAACTCAGTGAATTATGCATAGTGTTTCGGGGGCAAATCTATGGTTTAGGAGGGAAGTAATTAAGAATTGTACTTTTCGCTATGGATTGGGTTTAGACTTACAGAAGGGCTTGCGGAAACAATTACTAATGGCGAAAAATGGAGAAAAGAGAGATAATGCATATGGTTGTGTGCCACCTGAGGCGTTGAGAGGGAGGAGTAGACCATTAGCTACCCGAAGTGTCGGGGAGGAGGATTCCTCATCGGCCGCCAAACTAAAAAAAAGATATATTTAAATAAAAAAAATCAATGCACTGATGCAAAAGGTCGCATCACGCGTTTATTTATTGGTTATTTTTCTCTTTCAACTCTATCCGCCCAGTTTCTATTCTGCTTTATATCTCCATCACTCCTCTCCTCAGCGACTCAGGAGCGCCAATATTTCCTTCAGGGCCTCCCGTATTGAATATTTCTTCAAATTTCAGATGCAGATATGAAGCAAGTTTGTCGTACATTTTTTGAGCAAGTTCCAGATGTTTCGACCCAATACCGACGCCACTGTAGGGGTACCTTGGAAGCGAGCATGCCGGCGCCAGTGCGTGAGCCGACCTACGAGATCCCGCTCTCATGTTGCAAAGCGACCCGATAACGCGAGAAGGCGAATTTGAAATAGGATTGCTAGGCAAAATGAAGGGAGAATGAAGTGTTTATTCTTGGTCGAGACTTGCATATGATCTGATGTGCTAACCTCCTATCGATTGTGTCGGGAAAAGCTAACGGATCTATGGTGCCGTATGCCCTTGGGTCACACTGCACATACATTCCATTTAAAGACTCGATCATCTTATGAAAATGATTGCTTGTTTGCTAAAAAGAATGTACTTTTAAGCCCCACCACAAAGTTTTCTTGAAAAATATATTCTAATTAAGACGAATATCTTTTTTGTTACACTCGACTCTTTGTAGCACCTGATATGTTTCTTATTTCTATGATTAAAATGTCACTAAGCCGTATTTTGTTTCTCTTGAAATAAGTAAATGATAAGTCTGTTAGGTCTCTGTTGTTCTGTCTACGAGGAAAATATGTCTAAACTTCATTTTGTACATGTGGTACTTGGAAGCAGTCAGATGAGACATGTAAATATTCATTCTCAAGATGGAAAATTATTTGATCACTACTGTGGTTTGATCATTTTATATATATACTTTAATTAAAAAAGGTTGTACTCCTATTTACCATTGCATTTTTTATAAGTTTAAAGAATGTAAAAGTTTCACAAAAGGAATCAAGATGTTAACATTCGGGGGTTTCATTTCAGAACAGTGAATACAATTATTTGTATGACAGATGCTATGTTGCAATTTAAATTGCTAACGTATAACTTATACTTTTAACAAATGATATGAAAATTTCATGGAATATTGTATCATGTTTAAAATTTTGTGACATATATTGTATTGATAATTAAATTTCATACTGTGAAACAAATATATGTATTATAATTGATTTTTAATAAAGGAACCATGTGGAAGGGTTAAAAAAAACACAAAAAAAACTATATACTTATTAAGGTCATCAATTGTAAGGAGACATTTACAATCCCTTTTCAAATAATAATAATAATAATAATGATAATAATAATAACAACGGTATACTTACCCAGGGTAGCCACTTCAGTTCCGAAAACTGTTCTCCCAGCGGGCCCTGCTATTATCAATAGGAGGTAGGAGAATAGGATATAAGTATACTCAAAACTGTTATGAATGGGGAATACTTTCCCTAACGACTGATACAGGTAATATGGACAGATAAACATTATAACCGGGCAGTGGCTCAGTGGTAGACTATATAGCGACCCGTACATGCGTTTTGGCATGTCCACAATTCATAATACACAAACATCTCATTCATACTGCTAAACGTCGTGATGATCGATTTTATCAATTTCGTTATCTGAAAGTTTTCGAAATGTTTCTGAAATTTTCTGTGCTGTTTCTGACATTATTTCTTTGTGTTTCTTATACTTTGTTTTCATCGCACTAAGGTCAGTGCTGTCGTCGTTAAGCGGATGCGACGTCACTCCGCTTTCTCTCCTTACTCTCAGTTACACTCGGCATCTTTTCTCTATCCCCAAATTTTGTATATCACATCCACACTATATTCACGCGAAATATATTCTTATCCATATTCTATGCGGTTTTCTTAAAAAAAATGTTTTCATATCATTTACATATACGCGTATAGACGGTCACATTTAAAGGGGAAATTGATGTTACGAATTCACTAGCTCTTCACTTTTCTGTATGAATTATACAGTATTTCATATTTTGGATTGAATCAGAGCTAATGACAATACCATATGTTCAGGGAAGAATTAAACTTTAATTAAGAACAAAAAAAGATGGCATATTGATGTTATTGATGATTATGTTCCTGGTTGTGCTTGTGTGCATCCTTATCTGCGCATGTTTTAAGCCATCCGCTTTGTCGCCTCATAATGATGATGATGATGATGATGGTAATGATGATGGTAATGATGGTGACGATGACGACGATGATGATGGTGGTGATGGTAATGACGATGATGGTGGTGGCGGTGATAATTCTGATGATGATAATGATGATAATGATGATGATAATGATAATGATGATGACGATGATGAACAGCAATTGTATAGAGCCATCTATCTGTAAAAAAAAAAACCCTAAGGCGCCGGCTCCCAAATAATTATGTCACACACCAAGTTGCTGTAGTGGGTCTATCGTTCAGATTTGAACGTTGTGACAATAACGTTGGATTGGTAGACAATTCCAAAGACGAGGAGCAACTGATGAAAAACTCTACAAACTCTCTTAGCTGTAAAAATAGTTAACCTTAAAATAGGTCTTGGGTATTAAGAAGCTACATAAAAATATCATATCTTGGGATTTTCTGCCCAGTACATGCTTTAGAAAAGGTTTGATATTAAAATATAGAACCGAGCAGATATTGTATTTCAATCGGTCAAACGATCAAAATAAGAGAAGAACATGATCAACTTTTAAGAGACGGGAAAGGATAGTCGATGTAAGTAACGAGTTGTTGGGATCGTCAAACTGAAGAAAATACATACTCCAGCCTCATTCGAAAAAAAAAAAATCAATCCGGGAGCCCACGACCCCAGTCAGCACGCACCGTACCTGCGCGTAACGCGCATCGCTTTATGTACACAAGGACTATTCATTAATACAAACTTATAATATTCACCTCTTGGTTAAGGCGGTGTATATTTTTATTTCATTGGGTGAGAGAGAACATATAAGGGCAACGATTATCCTTATCAAGAATTTTATGATTATTACAAAAAATGAGACCAGTAAGACTATGCGAACCTATATTATAACTCGACAACTTTGAAAGATTATGTCATGAAAAGTGTGTTCCTTTTTCGCGTACCTAATTTCCTAGAATTCGAGGTTTTCTTGAGCGGTAGTAAATATGGAGAGCATAATGTCACGTCGGATATACAAATCGTTCTGAATAAAACTTTTGAAAAAGAATGACGTTTTACAAATGTGTGTACTGGAGAAAATTGAGAAGATATATATACGCTATCATAAATCGCGATGACATCACTCATGTCAACTATTCCAAATCGAGATTCCCCATGGTGATTGACGACTTGAAACAATCACAACTTTATTATACGTTAAAAAAAAATCACCATTCTATATTCCTCGAGCTTTTCCTTTTCTTTTTAAACAACTTTTATTCGGATAGGACTCCGCTGATTTTTTGGTTGGCATTTTTGTTTGGTGAAAGGTGTATAATATTCCCTTTATTACGATTTATTATCAAATTTCAAGTTCTTTCTGAATACTCGGTGTAGAAATACAGAGCTCAGTGTATATATGTATATTTTGCGTGTTCATTTGAGACAAAGTCATGTGATAACCAAGGATTATATCAAATATCGATAAAGTAAAACCTACTATTGCATAATCATAAATTCGTATTTAGCATTCAGATGTTCAGGTTATGTTCTATCATTGTATTTTTCGGCAAATAACACTTTAAAGCAACAATAAACTTGAATGGAACATTGTCAGTATAACAGAGTTAAAAGAGAAATCAAAAGGGGTTAACGAACGGTCATGATTTGTGCAAACACGCAACGATGCAATATTTTAATTCATAACGTTTACTATCGATTTTTAGAAGATTAAAATGAGATTCCTATCAGAAATTAAAACAATATTCCTCGACTGTTGTGAAACTCTGGCCCGAGGGCATGTAACCAAGTTTTCACCGGGGCAAACTATGATTCTTCGATTAATTTCTCCGACTTGTTTGAGATGAAGTTCTGAGCTGTCATTTTGAATTTCCTCTCGCGAAGTGAGGGCGGACTTTGAAAACACATGTTGGCGGAACTTAATGGTAATATGTACATGGTATTGTGTGTCATTTAATCAATTCTTTTCCTGGCAATAATTAAAGGTTCTCTATGATATTGAAAGAAGATTCTTGAGAAAATCTACCACGAGTGTCCCTTTGACGTAGAGTGTAATGCATATCATGTGTGTGGTATGTGAGTGCGTGAGAGACAACAAGATAAGTTAAAATAAATATTTTTTTAAGAGGTTGTTATTTTGTACTTAAACTTTTTGGAGTAAATGAGTCAATTGTCTGGGGGGATTAGTAGACTCTAAAATGGTTGGGTGGGATAAAAGATGAAAATGAATAGGAGAATAATAGGAAAATGACGAGGTTTACGCTGTAGTAAAAGATAATCAAAACCTGTTCAGTTTGAATAGGTTCAAATTGATCTTTGAGGACTTTTGACATATCCAAAGTTGATTTGTATTTTTCTGAAATGCGACACAAATAGAATGATTTTACCATTGAAAACATTTATTGTATTGGTTACTGACAAGGGTCTTGGTTCCTCGCGTATTCCATCCTAAATAGATATGTGTATATTCTTTGTAGCCCTATGAAAAAAACCCCCCACATTTGGATAAATACGCCGACAAGTTCCCAAATTTGTATCGATCGATTTCGTGACTGGCTCTCGACCTTTAAGTTGATTACGATACAATGACGACAATAAGCACAACTTTTGAAAAGTAGGTAGGACGATGAAGGTGATGGGTAATATAAATCTTTGGAGGGGTGCGCGGATAACCCCCTTCTTGGTCCCACGTGACCGGTGTGGTGTTGATGGATGTACAGGCAGGTTCACGGTTCAGCCCACCACGTGCAGTCAATTGTTCGTTTCCGTTTAAACTCTTGCAACTCGTTTATTATTATTATTGAAATGCAAAAAAAGTTGAAGGTGATGTAAAGATTTTCCAGCTGTGATGTTGGGGGTGAGAGGGTATTTTGATGGGTTAAATGGTGAGGCATCGGTCTCCAGAGAGAAGGGCAATGTACCTGGGATTTTGAGTATCTTTATTTTATTAGTTAGGGTCTCGAAAGATGCTGAATCCGAAGAAAATGTTGGTGGTTGAATCATTGTTCCGTGGAACTGGAATAGCGCCCATCTTTATATCGTGACGTAAAGGAGTGTAGGTGATGATAGCAGCGAATGATGGGTGTGAAGAGGAACAAGGAGAGAGAGAGACAGGGGAGGTAGAGGGGAGACGGAGCCACATAAACAGAACGTAAGGAAAGGAGGTAGAGCTAGACTGATTGTCTAATAATTGAACTAAAAAGAGTGATTAAGATGAATAGATAAAAAAGTGACAAAAACCACATCATAAATATTGGCCTGTGATTATTTGTATAGAGTCGAATGATAGCTCTCTTCTTTTTCATACCGAATTGCATTTCTTGCATTTATTCTCTATATAAGTAATTATACAATAAGGTTAACAAAGAGGTCAACTTACATACCCTATTAGGTATACAATACGGGGGAAGAGGGTACAGTAACTCAAAAACTTTATCAATCGAAAATTAAATTATCATAAAAACAGCTCACTCAAATTGTGCACCATATTCTTTAATTTCTATTCTGATTGACAGGATATACCCTCCTGATCTGCTGGGGCGATTCGCTCTATCGCTTTTATAATAATTTCCTTGAACATTTTACTCATTCACATCCCCAAAGCCGCTGGGGGGATCTTTCACAGAGCCGTAGACTTACATGGTAATGAACCTGCCAAGACATACCCTATCACTCAATGGGCTGTCATTATATGTACACTGTAAACACCGTGGTGTTAAAACTGACACCAGTTGGTGTTAATAGAGGGCCACACCCTAAGGTGTTAAAATTACACCCTAGAGATTGAACATAACACCAACGAGTGTAAATGTAACAACCAAATGTGTTGTAATAACACCTATAGGTGTTAAACTAACACTGTCGATTTAACACCGGTGTAAAATGACTGGTGTGGTCCTCTATGTACACCGGTTAACACCCCAGTTTTTGTTGTGTATATCTGTATTCTAGTGTCCATTTTGTTTACTTCTTTTTCCTATAGTATAGCTATTATCGGATTATTTACTGATTATAATACAATCACACCAAAGAAGCAGACTCTGTAGACCGATCAAATTCATTACGTTATCTCCAATGACATACCATCGGTTGGTATGGAGTCGTTTTGTGATTATAGAAGAAAGATACAAATGTTTAACATAGACAAACTGCAACAACAATAAATATAAACAATATTGTCAAATAATCTATATAGATAAACAAGTGAAGATAAACACTGGTCAGGGTAAATCTCTCGCAAGCTTTAAATGGAGTTGTAAGAAACAAAACCGAAGACAGAGGAAGAACGCCCTCTATATGCTGGAGGCTATAAAACCCGACGCTCTCTAGCCCAAACAATTACAGCCTAACTCCAGGAGAAATATTACACTTGCTGATACTATTTTTCCCGAAATATCAGCCAATAATTCCTGCCTCATTGATCCATTTCTTGGTGGTGGGATGAACGTTGGTACTCCTTCATTCATAGCTGTAGCTCTCAGGTAGAGGGAGAGGGTAATTGGAGTAAATATTCGAGTGTTCGCCCTAGTTACTATACGCTATCATGGCCCAGAGTGCATAGCCCCAACGACGTGTTCACACTTACAATTAACCACAACGGATCATAATGCTTTCACCTCCCCTCTTCTCTCACTTGACATTTCTTCATTGATTTTCATCTGTGTGTCCCTTCTTTTCCAGTTTTCTGTCATCTTTTCCCTTTTACACTTTGTTTAATTATTTTGTTTTCTTGTTACGTCTATTTTAGCTTCCCTTTCTTTTTCTTCATCCTCAATACGACCCGGTTGCGTGCTATTTCTTTTTACATTGTTCTTCGTATTATATTTAGCACTGAGAGCCCGGCGATGTTCTTAAGTACTTGTTTATATGGCTTTTTCCTCATCTTTTTATCCTAATTTCTTTATTCCGGAACGTTTCGTTCTTTCTCA
Organism: Lytechinus pictus; assembly: GCF_037042905.1. Classification (NCBI taxonomy): domain Eukaryota; kingdom Metazoa; phylum Echinodermata; class Echinoidea; order Temnopleuroida; family Toxopneustidae; genus Lytechinus; species Lytechinus pictus. Next base: position 2,484,769 of record NC_087255.1, on the reverse strand, counting down.
CATGTTTTTCTTTCTTCCCCTTTCCTCTTTTGTGCCGTCTTCTCTTTTCGCTCTTTCTTATCTTTCTTTTCCAATTTCTTTCCCCCTGGCCCTTATCTTTTTTCTTCTCTTCTCTTTTTTCCTTCTGTTTCTTTAGCCTCTTCTCTCCCCCTGGTGAAATCTACCAGGGGGAGGAGTAGACCTACCCCACCCCCGCCTATTATGCCTTTGATTCGAACCAAAATTGCTCTTAATTTGAAACATGATTTGTTCCAAATTTGTGTTCCGCAAGGAGTGGAGATGGTACAGACTTGTATGCCGGCAAGAAATTCACGGATCGGCTTGATCAGGAATAAAAGATTGAATAGTAAGGCAAATTCGAATACTAGATTATTGACACCTATATTTGCGTTCTTTCAGAAAACGAGGTTGTCCTCTGGGTAGATTATTTAGCATCCTTGTCAAGACAAAACAGAGTTTATTCTCTTCATTTAAAATTCTCCTTAGATTTAATGTATTTCAGTTGGTACATATTTTTTAATTACTCGTAGTCAGAAAATTTTCAGAATTTTTCATCGGAAAGAACTAAATCAGATGGTAAGTTGTGTGAAAGGAGGAAATCATTTTGATAACAAGAAAAACCGTAACAATGTGATTGATTTATTTCGGAACTTCGGGTTAGGTTTAGAGGTAGTAAATGATGCTGTATGGATTGCCCTATTTTATTAGCATTTTCTGAATCTCATTGGAAAATGGAAATAGAGATACAATTTTGAAACGTGTATAGGAATGAAGACATGGAGATAAAGAGAAATGAATGTGTGAAGGTGTGTGAGGGTGAGTTGGTTAGATGCACCCACAAGTGGGACAAGTGTTTTCAATCGACAAACCATTAATAATAACAATTATAATAATAATAATAATAATAATAATAATAATAATAATAATAATAATGATAATAATAATAATAATAATAATAATAATATATGGGATTTGTAATGCACCAAATCCATTCGGCAGAGTGCCCAAGGCGCAGTGAAAGAAAGAGAGAAAGGAAGGAAGGAAGGAAAGAAAGAAAGAAAGAAAGAAAGAAAGGAAGGAAAGAAATAAAGAGAAAACTCCAGTCCGCGATCCAATTGTATATGCGGGGGGTAGTGAGCATCATTTTGTGGTTTCAGTGTCTTGAAAGTCTAATTTTTTATAAAATTTCGAACGTATTATATCCCAGACATGCACGTCCTCAGATTGGCGGTGAAAGACAAATTGGACCCCTGAAAAAAACATTCCAAGCGGTGGTGTGCGTGTGTTTAAATGAGAGAGAAAGAGAGAGAGAGAATGGCACAGGAATAACCAGCGATATAAATTAAAGAAAAGGAGAGAAAGGACACAGAAAGAAGGGGTAATATTAAGGGGCAATACAAGTGAGAAAGAGAAAAAAACATAACACTGAAAATTCCATCAAAATCCGGTGTAAAAAAGAAAGTTGTGACCTTTCAATTGTTTCTTTTATTTCTGTACTCTTAAAATAGTTGGGCGAAAATGCCAAATTTTTTATCAACCATGGGCACCATACTGTCCACACAACTATTGGTTAAAATCTGCCCAAAGTTGGTAATAAAAAACAATAATTGGGTAATAAATTTGCTCAATTGGATAATAATTTCCCAGAATATTATTTTTACCAACATACATTACCCAACACAGTGGACAGTATGTTGCCCAACATTTTAAGTGTGTACAAAACAGGCAAGCAGACCTATGAAATCATCCACTCACCACTTTGTATTTCATTACGTGATATCAGATTTTTTTAATTTTTCCTCTCATTGTCATTTAAACAGGTTTATTTCTTAAGATTTTTTGGTTCAAATAAGAGGGTTCTCATTGTCAACTCTATTCAGATTGAAATATTGTATAATGAAAAAAATAACAAATCACTGAGTTATGCATATAACTGTTTTGTGAAAAATAAGCGAAATTTTAAAAACTCATAAATTTCTTATTTTGCATTTGATTTTAATGAAATTTTCAGCGTTATGCATCTTTGATTTTTCTATATTGATTCAAAAAATTTTTTTTCCGGGGTGGGCATGACCTTTAACGATTGTGTATTATTATTTTTAGTATGTTAAAAATAAGTTTTAAAAATAGAATCATAAGATTGAGAAATGAACAGACTGATGTGACAAACAAATCTCACACTACCTCGACTACAGTTTGGAGTGATAGAAAAATAGTGAGCTTATAAGGTTTCTTCCGTGGCGTCCTAATATCATACCTATATTTAAATAAATCAAACCACGTCGAAAAAAAGGCAAAGTGGGGACGTGAAACGAATGGCTTATTAGTTGCTTAAGTGGTTGCAAAATGTTGATATTAAAAGTGGTTGTTGCTTATATTATGGTAATGGGAAACATTATTGTGAATGGCAGGAAGCGATGGGGGCATTTCTCCTTCCAGTCACATCTAGGATCAAGAGGGGTGGCTATTAGATCACAACTTGTGAATTGTGATTTAGAGGATAGGAAAAAATAGGGATGGCGTCGTGGGTGGATGGTGGCGTAGCCATGCAGATACGCCCACAGGGTCAACCGTTTCCGCAGGAACATTTCTAGGTCCGCCCGAAGTTCAAACTTCTTGTATTATCAGTAATGTAGCGGAAGTTGAGGGATGATGAATTTTAGCGACGTTGTGAAGTGTTAGTTCCGCTTTGCATTGGTAGTCCAAATCCTCTTCTTTTTAAAAGATGCGGATGCATGCATATCCTATCTTGCCGAACGAAGATCGTGTTCTGAAAAAAAAAGATAAAAATATGGTATGTCCTTGATTGAGTTCAGTTTTAATTGGTAATAATTCTTAATCTAGTCTTGTCCCTCTGAGATGCTCCACCTTCCCAATACTGTTACTACTATCCATGATCATGGTTGTGGATATGGGTTGGGATGTCATAAGGTGCGCATAACGTGCATTTCTAAGTGCAAATTTAAATAAAATGCCATTCAAACGAGGTGCTAAAGGTAATCGAAATTAGTTCGTTCACTTCGCTCACTCGCTTGTATCTATTCTTGAACATCTTACGCATTCCTGTCCCCTAGGAGGAATAAAAAATATGCTACTGTTCTTTTTCTACTCCTATACTTCTGCTGCTGTTGCTAATTCTTTGAAATCTCTACACAAATGGCTGATGGTACCAGGTTCTAAAAATCCCCAATTATGTCTTGCAATGATGAGCTACGCCATTGCATCAAAGCAGAGTAAACGGTATAGGACGTGGGGGCCCTTGAGTGCATGAAACTCTTGACCCGAAGAGATCCAGAGCCTACAAAATGCACCACTTACTTAAGTACCTGGCCGTGATTGTGCATACAAAATACATCATCATCAACACAGTCTCTCCATTACAAATTATCTATCATCTTTTCCACATACTATCACTCTTAACTAGGCACGGAACCATGAGGGAAGAAGGAGAGCACAGGAGCTCTTCCTTTTTTTTTTTGCAAGAAGCCTGATTTTGGCAACGAAACATTTTCTTAAATTATGATAAAAGCTGTGTTGTCCTCATCAAGATCAACTTGGCATGCTTAGTGTCATGGGTACGTGTCAAGAACGAATTAGTCCATTTTCTCTCAACCCATATCATGCATAAAGTCTTCAAGCACTCTCACAATTCAGCCATGTAGATATGAAAATATATGAAAATAATATATTTAAATTGTTTTATGCTTTAGATTCTAAGCAATTTTCAACATAATATGCTTTCACAAATGAATACAAAATTTATGCTATGAAGTATGATTATATCACATAAAATACAACAATTGATTCACCTGGATGGGGTATAGGTGGTGGGGGGAGGTATGTGGCACTAGCGTACCTACGGGGGGGGGGGGCAGGGGGTGCACTCTGCCCCCCCCCCTGACGAGCCACAACCCATACAAAATACATATCACTGCCCCCCCTGACGAGCTTGAAAGACCTTTTATGCCCCCCTGACGAGCTTGAAGACCTTTATTGTCCCCCCCCCCTGAAGAGCTTGAAGACCTTTTTTTTTTTTTTTTGCTTGTCAATTTTTTTCTGGTACAATAACCTTTATTTTTTATTGAAGACCTTTTTTTTTTTTTTTTTTTTTTGCTTACTTTTTTTGGGCGGCCGATTTTGCCCCCCCCTGTGGAAAATCCTAGGTACGCCACTGGTATGTGGACTACAGTTATTTGGTTAACTTTGTCCAATTCTTACAGCTTATCCAGTTGCATCCTTGCAGTGTCCAAATATTTTTGTGTCTTTGTAACTGAAGTGTGTGTTAAATTTTATTTCATTTATATTGCTAATGTTTGTATATCGCATCTGACGACTGATAAAAAATAATAGCAATTGATGTTTGGGAATGGTGTAACATAAATTTTCCCCTGAGTTTATTATCCTATAAAAACAATTCAGCACCAGGGTATCTGGTTACCACGGTTACTATAAAGTGACCATTACTACAAGCCTCTTCCAAATAAAGAAATATATTAAATCACACGAAGCACACTATAGTTATTCCATAAACAATGTATTTTACATTAGCACTTCATCCAATTCCATCACTTCTTTTCAGGTTTATTATGCTGATCACGTACGCTTCTGACTTAACCTAAATTGTTTTTCTTCCTACATATTTTTTCAATCCGGAATGAATGCATCATGGGAAGGGAAAGCACTCGGTTTCTTTTTTATTCTACGTTTAACCTCCCTCGGTCCTTTCTCTACGCACAATTCCTCTCCTCATTCCATATTTTACCCTTTTTTACGACATCCCCACCCCTTTCATATTTTATGCATCACCTATGCCATAATATGACTGGTCACATGACCGTCATCTAACCTATATCTCTCTTCAACCCCCACATTTGTGATCTACTTTTAGTTATAAAAATAATCAATTTTCTATTAATAATTTTCGATTATCAATCGTATCTGTTCCCTTATTATGCCATTTGTTTATTGATTGTTCATTTGTCATTATCGTTTGACTGATTTATTTATACCTTCTTTCGCTAATATATCATAGTTTCGAGATTTTTATTCATGATATTAATGCATTAATCATAAACATTTTATCCGGACTTTCTGTACCAACATAATTTGTTCTTCCAAACTTTATTTTAGTTTCTCCTTTTTTTCCACGTTGTTTTCGTTATTTAAGTGTTTTTGTCCTCTTCGCGTGTTCTCTTCTTGCTTTTCGGACGTTCCATCTATAATATTTTCTTTCCTTCCCTCACCCTCTTCCCTCCCTCCTCACACACCCTCCCTGTCTCTCCATTCCTTCCCTCTCCCTTTCCCCTCCCTCCTCACACACCCCTCCCTGTCTGTCCATTCCTTCTCTCACCCTTTCCCCTCCCTCCTCACACACCCCTCCCTGTCACTCAATTCCTTCCCTCACCCTCTCCCTCCCTCCTCTTCACACACCCCCCCTGTCTCTCAATTCCTTCCCTAACCCTATCCCCTCCCTCCTCACACACCCCCTGTCTCTCCATTCCTTCTCTCACCCTCTCCCCGCCCTCCTCACACACCCCTCCCTGTCTGTCCATTCCTTCCTCCTCCCTCCCTCCTCACACACCCCTCCCCGTCTCTCCATTCCTTCCGTCACCCTCTCCCCTCCCTCCTCACACACCCTCCCTGTCTCTCCATTCCTTCCCTCACCCTCTCCCTCCCTCTTCACACACCCCTCCCTGTCTCTCCATTCCTTCCCTCACCCTCTCCCCTCCCTCCTGACACACCCCTCCCTGTCTCTCCATTCCTTCCCTCACCCTCTCCCCTCCCTCCTCACACACCCCTCCTTGTCTCTCCATTCCTTCTCTCACCCTCTCCCCTCCCTCCTCACACACCCCTCCCTGTCACTCAATCCCTTCCCTCACCCTCTCCCTCCCTCTTCACACACCCCTCCCTGTCTCTCCATTCCTTCCCTCACCCTCTCCCCTCCCTCCTGACACACCCCTCCCTGTCTCTCCATTCCTTCCCTCACCTCTCCCCTCCCTCCTCACAAATCCCTCCTTGTCTCTCCATTCCTTCTCTCACCCTCTCCCCTCCCTCCTCAAACACCCCTCCCTGTCTCTCCATTCCTTCCCTCACCCTCTCCCCCTTCTTCACACACCCCTCCCTGTCTCTCCATTCCTTCCCTCACCCTCTCCCCTCCCTCCTCACACACCCCTCCCTGTCTCTCCATTCCTTCCCTCACCCTCTCCCCTCCCTCCTCACAAATCCCTCCTTGTCTCTCCATTCCTTCTCTCACCCTCTCCCCTTCCTCCTCACACACCCCTCCTTGTCTCTCCATTCCTTCCCTCACCCTCTCCCCCTTCTTCTTCACACACCCCTCCCTGTCTCTCAATTCCTTCCCTCACCCTCTCCCCTCCCTCCTCACACACCCCTCCCTGTCTCTCAATTCCTTCCCTCACCCTCTCCCCTCCCTCCTCACACACCCTCCCTGTCTCTCAATTCCTACCCTCACCCTCTCCCCTCCCTCCTCACACACCCCTACCTGTCTCTCAATTCCTTCCCTCACCCTCTCCCCGCCCTCCTCACACACCCCTCCCTGTCTCTCCATTCCTTCTCTCACCCTCTCCCCTCCCTCCTCACACACCCCTCCCTGTCTCTCAATTCCTTCCCTCACCCTCTCCCCGACCTCCTCACACACCCCTCCCTGTCTCTCCATTCCTTTCCTCACACTCTCCCCTCCCTCCTTACAAAACAAATGAGGGGGCCTGACATGGCGTTTAGACCCCCCAAAAAATATTTTCCCCCTTTTCCTTTCCTTTTCTGCTTTGCTCTTAATCGTGAAAGTTGTTGGAGTTCCATGGCCTCTATAAAGCCTTCCCATTCAATGTATCCTGTATATCAGCACACCTTATTTCATTTTACATAATTATTTCGAACCTCTTTTTCTGGATTGATCATATTTATTATCATAATATGAAACACCTTTCTTTTATTTTCTACATTTCGCATACTGGGCTAATTCTTATTGTAATATAATAATATTAAGTGTCGCAAGGGAATAATTTACCCTAGAAATAAAACTGGTTAGTTTCGACTGAGATGGGATCCCTGTCCCTTGATACCTACCCCATTCTGTTAAATCTAATTCATTCGGATATGATTTAATTTAGTTTTAAATATATTTGCTTCCCTTGTCAAATGGTTTACAAAGGTGCGGGCTGGGGTACGAAAGACAGACTTCCGTTCGTCGTCGTTCCGTCAGTGTCCTTACGTTCGTCCATGGGTCGAAAGTGGAAGCATTGTCTTTTAAGCTTTTCCAGTATTCGATGAAAGAAAATCCACTATTTCCTGTTTACATGACTCTGCTTCCTTAGTATTTGCCCCCTTCCAACGTTCTTGTTGTTTCTTCCTATTTCAGTGACAATTTGTCACATACCAAGATTTATCAATGTTAAATATTATTATTCAGTTAAAAATCATATTCTTTTGCATATTTTCGCATTTCCTTTCCAAATGTATCATTCCTTGTAAATATATTGTGATTTTTCATGATTGTTTTCAATAAAAACAAAATTATAAACCAAAATTCAGGTAGCCTTTTATGGCAGTAATATCAGATCTTAAAACTTGAATTATTTGTTGAGATATACCACCGTTTTTCGTAATATTGACACGAAATTTAAACACACTATCTTACAGTTATTAAATAAAAAAAACATATTCCACATTTAAAAAAAAAGGGGGGATGCGTTAGACGGTGAAGTCGGCTCAAATTACCCAGAAAGGATATAAATAATACAATGCTGAGATCAATACGGTATTGAAATTGAAGTCTGTTCCCGAACTGCTATTTTAGCTTACGATCCTTCATCAATTCATTAGACAACAAACCTTCGGTGATACATTAGACAAGCGTCTCTAAATAATTCTTTCTTTGGTAAAAGTGATCATCCCTTCCGGCAAGTGGGCGCCCTCTCCCTGAACTTTGGCGGGAAAAGTAGCGCTCAAGGGGGCAAAAAGTGCAAGCTAAGAGGGGAAAACAGGCAGAAAGTGTAGACTCACTTTCTGGGTTTTCATATTTTTAAATATCAACAGAGGCGGGGAATCCAAATTTCAGCGATGTCGCTGTTATAGTCTTCAAAGAAAGACTCATAATAACTTACTTTGGCTTGCTCATACGCTTATTTACTACAGTACTTCGATGTCAATATTTTTGTGAAAAAAAAATATAATAATGACATTTTAATGTGTCTAGGATTTTTGATGATGTAATCTAAATTTTGTATCAAGGAATAACCTATAATAGCGTTTTATTTACCATGCCATTTTTTAATGGTAGTTTAGTGGTTAGTAACATTACTTATCAGGTCAGAATAATAAATTTACAATTCAAAGCGTATACTATTAAAGAACCGTGCGTAGACCTTCCTACATGTACGCTTTTATCTTTATTGGTGTATAATGTTCTGGCGCTCCAGAGCATTGATACTCTTCTGACAATCTTTCATTCAAACGAATCCCTTTCTGGTACCCTTGTCTACCACACCTGAGTCAAGTGTGCCAGTTAGGGTACTTAAAAGAGATCTGAAGATCCAACCTTGGGATTCATTACCTTGTACTTCTCTTTCATTTTTGATAATTCTTTCAATGATTATAATAACAACGAAGCAAACGAAAAACGATAAAGATTGTGGCTGATATAGAGGATTGGTTGAAGCTTTACAATATCAGCTATAGAAGGCTGTTAACTAGAACAATGGTAGTAGACAAGATCGACAGGAAGGAAGTAGCAAAGAAGAGGAGGAAGCCGAAGGAGGAAAGAAAAAAAAATGAAGAGTACTTGGCAAGGTTCATAACCTGAAGAATTTAAATGAATTTCGTGTGAAACAGGTATATCTATAAACAAATGGAGGGAAAGCGAGGTAATTAGTCATCGTCTTTGATCAAATGAAAAAATATTATGAAAATCCACCAAAGAGCAACAACAAAAAACAACTTAAAATGAAAAAAAAAAACATCATCGCAATCATTACCATAAGCATCAGCTTTCACGTTTTATCATCACGATTCTCCTCCATCAAAATTTGGTAACATTACGTTCTCTCAATTAACATCATCGGCATTAACATTGTCATCATTCGCCTCGTCGCTACACATTTACTGCAACCCCATATTCTACATAAAAATAACACTGATAACCACCACCATCATTGTCGTTATCATTGACACTTTCATCATCATCATCACCACCATCACCATTACCATCATCATTATCATGATTATTTATATCGTCTTTAAAGTCGCCATCGCCACCAAGAAAACATTCAATACCGAGAAAAACAAGAAGAAGGAGAAAAAGGAGAAAGGGTGCTATATGAAATCATTGAGGGAATGAAAAATATTACAAAATTGCTCGCTTGCTTCGCTTACTTGCAACTATTCATATATACCCCTTACACGATTTTTTTACCCCCCATGAACTTTTAAACCTATTACACCACTTAACAGCACCATCGTCAACATCACGTTGTCTTTATCATCGGGATCTTAAACCATCTTCACCTACGGGGGCGTCGTGGTCATATGGTTACGACTCTCGTCTTTTAATCAACGGGGCGTGGGTTCGCATCCCAGTCATGGCGTGTTTTCCTTCAGCAAGAATTTTACCTAGAGTGTGCTGCACTCAACCCAGGAGAGGTGAATTGGTACCCAGTAGGATTAATTCCTTGAAATGCACTGAGCGCTGGAAAGTTACTTGAGCTAGAGATGGGGTAATGATAATAACAACAATGCGCCTCGGAATTGATTATTTTCAGATAGATGGCGCTATAAAAATTATTATTATTGTTACAGGCCATGAGCACAATCAACATCATCATCGCATTGATCATCAGTGGGATAGCTGAGGGATGGTCATCGATGTCTCCATCTCGTCCTTATCTTCGTGATGATCCTCATGCTCGTGGTCTTGATCCCAAGACTATCTAGGAGAAGGGGGGATTACCGATTCTGTCATCCAATGGAGATAGTGATCGTTGCATTCAGGGTCTTGGTCGGACCCGAAGAGGAAGGAGATCAATAGGGGGAAGATGAGACGAATTGGGGTAAACAAGTAAATAAAAGGTTCCCAGACATAAAACGGGGTTAAAGATATCACATCATGAGTGCTTGCATCGTTGAAAGATAAGATGGGTGAATTCGGGACGGACGGATGAGTGCTATATTTTGGGGCGGGGTTCGGTATCACTTCTTTAATAGCTAGGGGATGTGGTAATAATGTAATGTTAATATATAATGGTTAAAAAGGGTTACGAGGGAGCCCGAAGCGGAATGAATTAGCGGTTGACTTGTAATCCCTATAGGACTCCACCAAGACAGACATAATGCTTGAAAAGTTCACCTTTTTGTCGAATATTTTGTATCACAATTAATCCTTCCGATGCAACCTATTTGAACGACAAAGAGAATAGTTTGCTAGGAGTTGATTGTCAAAAGTCTTTATCTTTGTTTTGGAACTGTAAAGTCTCTTTACTTCTGATTAATGGGGGTACTGTAGAGGTCGGAAATAAATGTAGTTGTATACTCTTTGTGTAAGGGGGTCCAATTCTCGATGAATGTCCATGTTTGACATGTGAGACTCATCATGGATAGGCATCGCCTTCTATTATAGTATGATTATGTTCTATATGTTATTTTCTATATTCATGATATTTGTAACCTCAGAACCATGATGAAAAACAGTTTTGGTGATCAGGCTTTTATCACGAAGGCCTGTAATAAATTCAAATGATAGCAGTACAATATCATATTTGAGAAAGCAATTATTCAAAAATATTTGTAACTAAACATACAATGTAGATTCAAATGTTACCTGACTTTAGCACTCTCATGACTATCATATCTATAACTATTCAAGTTAAGAGGATGAGGTGAAATAAGTTTATGTCAAGTTTTGCTCTACTCTTAATCTCTGAAGCTAACACGGGTAATGAGTGATTTTTTTACCCGTTGGATTGTACTTTGAAACTGTGACTCACATCTTCACAGAAAACAGCCTTTTCTAAAATCATCTTAATCGCGTGTAAGTGATAGCTTTAATAATAAGCGCAAAATGCAAAAGAATTACATCTGTATGATTATTTATATTATTTTGCGTCGAATTGTTATTTTCCTTTGATAGGATTAAATAGATGGACCCCCAATAATTTTTTTTCTGCTCCATTAGACAGCTAATTCCTATTCAGTAATCATGTTGGAAATGGTTTTGACCCAATTGAGTCGAGTACGTACTGTATGCCACTTCCACCGAGTTGAGTAGAGAGTGTAGAGTGACGTTTTTAAAGCAAAGTTTAGATGTTGCTTGAGTTTGTATTTTGAAAGGTTAAAACAAGATGGTGGCCAATGTTTGGAGTAAGGGTGGTTCCCGCCAAAGCAAGACTGACTCACCATCCTGCTGAAGAGTTACCGCTTGTTTTCACCTCGTCTGCGATCTTCCTTCGTCCTTGTCTATTAGTTTACCGTGATGTTTTTCTTTTTCCCCTTTTTGACTTGCTGTGTGATCTTTTCTGTCATAATTTACATCTACCTGTTCATGTCACAAGACCGTTCTGGATGGTGAGCCTTTCTTATAGATTGGGACAAAATAATTTTATAAGTTAAGGTAGATGAAGATTTGGGGGCGTCGTGGTCCAGTGGTTAAGATTCTCGTCTTTCAATCTGAAGGACGTGGGTTCGATTCCAAGCCATGGCGTATTTTCCTTCAGCAAGAAATTTATCCACATTATGCTGCACTCAACCCAGTTGAGGTAAATGGTACCGGCAGGAAGTAATTCCTGAAAAAAGCTGTGCGCATCGGAATCGGTAGACTAGCTTAGCCAGGGTAATATCGGAGCGCCTTGAGCACCTGGCAAGGTGGAGACGCGCGCTATACAAATCCTATATTATTATTATTATTATTATGAAAACATGTAAATCAGTATTCTAGCATTATCCCACTAAGTTTCGATGTAAAACATTCGTCTTCATCAGGTGGTATAACCCAAGCATGCCAAATGAATGGTGATGTTGATCACTTTAGGAGTTAAGGGAACACGTGATGAGGCAAAGCGAGGGATCGATTATTTTTCACGTTTAAAATTCAAATAAAGAAAATTCTGTCCTCAAACATGTCAAAGTTAAAAAAATACAACAGAAAATATGATTGTAAGTTACTAATCTGCTTCGGATGAACAGAAAAGTTTGAAACACAGAAGGAACCAATATTTATCCCAATTCTGATTTATTTAAGATTAACAGCAGATTGTCATGAATACCACAGTCACACCAAAAACACGACTCTAAATCGACAGTGTGACTGAAGTGACTTCATCATAACAGTATTGTATAATGACTTCAACATTTAAAACAGTTTGTATCTCATGCCTAACATCGTCACCTACACAGATTCGAACCAGGGACATTGGCTAACAAACAAAGAATTTTGTTAAGCATACACGAACTCTTCAGTAGGCAAGATAGTCCAATGCTTCACAGGAAGCCGTAAGCAAAATGCATCTATCTTCTCATCATTTTCACACACACACACACACACACAGAAGGGGGTAATAAACTAATGAACAAAAATTGTAATTTTGTAGTCTTTCAATTATTATCTTATTATTTCAAACCAAGAATGTGTGATGTTACAGACCCACCAATGAAACTGACTCGAAATAGATCTTTGGTATGTCATTGGAAATAATTATTTTGTCGGTCTGGAGTCAGTTTGAATGTGGCATCACATTACTTGCATTTTAGGGCCTTTCCATACGTGAATCTTGAATCATCACTGTAATGATGATTGCAATGCGTCTTTTGAATCATCGGACCTTTCACACGCTCACTCGAATTTCCGAGCGAAGGCGATGTGTCCTTGGTGACAAGTAAATCTGTATAATTTTTATGTCATTTTATGTAATGTTTGATATTGCTTTGTAAATCTTAAATATGTTTGAAGTGCCAAATAAATAAATAAATCAAAGCACTGCACCGCAAATACAAACTACGTATTATCTATGGAAGTGCACAGTGGAATTCACCTCCGGAGTAGAATTTGAATTTGTGATTGTGAATAGCGTTCATGATTCTAATCATGGTATAGTTTGGTTTCACGCGTGCTACAAATTTGTCATCAGCCTTATTTTTCACTGGAATCATCATTCGAATTACGATTTTTTTTACCGTGTGAAAGGGTGGTTAGTTTTATAGAGAAGAATGCGTCAAAAATACGTGGCAAGTCAGGATCAAGGTCAGACAAATCACTCTCACCATATTCCCTGTTCACTTGCAATTGAGCATAGCCCTATTAAAAGGGACGTTCACACAGCTTCTTCAGTGAGGGCGTATTTCAAGTTCTGTTCGAGTAGATTAGTATCTAGTTTCATATTTGCTGTTCTATGTGCAAAAAAGAATGATGCGAAGAATATTCAAAGCGATGGTCCGGGCTGAAAGTATTTATAGCTTAATAAAAAGAGTAGATTTCACTGAGCAAAATGCCGAAAATTTCATCAAAATCGGATAATAAATAGCAAAGTTATTGAATTTTAAAGTTTAGCAATATTTTATGAAAACAGTCGTCATATATATTCATTAGGTGGGCTGATGATGTCACATCCCCACTTGTTCTTTTGTATTTTATTATATGAAATTAGGTTTATTCAAATTTTATCCTCCAAGAACTATAAAAATTGGATTGACAACTGATTTAGTGCATTCGATATGTAATGCTGCAACTTATTTCATACAAGGGAGACATATAATTCACGCAAGTATGAAATAATGAAAAAAATTATGATTTTATGTAATAACAGAAGAAAACGGAAAGTGGGGATCCGCGCTACGTACTACCCACGTCCATTCTCTTCCGTTATAGTAGTAGTAGTAGTAGTAAATCCACATGCCTGAAAAAAGATTATCGCTTTATTGATCAATCAGTCTTTGTCACACAAGAAGTAGTATAGAAATATATATATCATATAATTTAAAAAATATTGGGAGTTGGAAAATCAACATCGTTCCTGTCGTAAAGTTTCATCCCATTTATATAAAATATTTATATTAGTGCTTCTCATAGCTTCTTCATTTGTTGAGATCAACTTTTGCGGAATTAAATGATGGCTTCTTTCCGATTCTATATACTGTATATCGTTATTTCCTTTTGCACCTCTGAATGGTTTAACTATTTCCACCTCCACTAAATCTAAATATGTCACTCATTAGCCATTTGCATGTTTTCACTGCACGCTTCAAATATTTCATCGCTATCCAGAGTCTTCAGCACAGGACATGTGATGCATTTTTTAACCTATACTCGATGAATTTTGTTTTATTCATTTAAACTTAAAAACGAGGAAAAATGAGACTTATACCGTTTTAAGTAACTCATGATTTTTGGTCTGCACCAGGCCTTCAATAAAGTAGGAGCCCGCGCTATTCAAAACTACAATTTTACGACTCAGCCCGAAGCTGGTCCGGACCAGCGAGTTACTCAAAGCGGTTTAAGTTTGACTAAAACGACTGGTTATGAGGCAGTTTTATAATTTTAATAAGCCATATATTGATTCATCTATACGCTGAAGTAATCTGAATGTATGATGATTTCTTGATGACCGCCCTTATTTGTGAAAATGAATGAATAATTATGATATCCCCTCCCCAAGAAAATATTAAAACATATATTGTTGAGTAAACAAAGGTATGAATAGACGAATGATAATGATTTAATGCATTTTAAAGGTCAAGTCCACGCCAGAAAAATGTTGACTTGAATAAATAGAGAAAAATCAAACTAGCAAAACGCTGATAATTTCATCAAAATCGGATGTAAAATATGAAATTTATGACATTTTAAAGTTTTGCTTATTTTTCACAAAACAGTGATGTGCACAACTGAAATGAGACAGTCGATGATGTCCCTTACTCACTATTTCTTTTGTTTTTTATTGTTTGAATTATACAATATTTCATTTTTTTTATAGATTTGACAATAAGGACCAACTTGACTGAATCATATAATATTAAACAATGCTCAATCCACATGTTCAGGGAGGAATTAATCGTTGTTTCACTCGACAATGAGGAGAAAAATAAAATATTCCCTATTTCATATAATAAAATACAAAAGAAATAGTGAGTGGATTACGTCATCAGTCTCCTCATTTGAATACCCACCAGGATGTGCATATAACTGTTTTGTGAAATTAAGCAAATTAAAATGTCATAGCTTTCTTATTTTACATCCAATTTTAATGAAATTTTTAATGTTATGCTTGTTGGATTTTTCTCTTTTCATTCAAATCAACTTTTTGTTGGGGTGAACTTGTCCTTTAAAGAATGACATAAAAACTTGTGATGGAAGTCGTAAATAATTGATGGATATTTTACCTTACATTCAATGAATTATTTACTTTGAAAATATTAAACTATATTTTAACTTTTTAGCAGCATCCCCCGTTGCCAACATGTTTGCATTATAATATGGACTACAATACGTTAAATTGTGCTGTATGTTTATTGTTTACAAACTGTAATCGTTGGAAATAAAAATAAACAAAATGATTACAAAAATGGTATTCAAGATTTTTAAGAATAGTACAATTTAAATAACAACCCAAGTCTCTGGCGGAAAGGAACGGCGGAAACATAGGCATTGGAAATTAATGAACAGGTCATTCGCCAAACATGGTAATTGGGAGAAAAACTTCTAACTTCACTATATACATTTATCATATGATATCATATTTTATCATTTTTCCTTCCACTTTCTTTTATAGGCAGTGGATTTTTTCGGAAGGGGGAGACATGCCCCTTAGCCCCCTCCCCATCCATACATGGTCTCGTATGGTATGTATTAAATCATGCATCGCAGTTACAAGGACTGAATTGCACATGGATATATAAGGACCACGTCCATGACGAGGGGCTACGGTGGTACTGAAGCCCCAAAGTTCCATGATCGAGAAGAGAGGGAGTGAGATATGAGGAGAAAGAGAAAGAGAGAGAGAAAGGGGGGGGGGAAGAAAATGGAAGGAAAAAGGGTAAAATGAATAATTAGTTTTTTCTGGATATCGTGTTAAAAAAATATCTTCAATTTAAACAGGTCAGATATCTGCTCGCTGGTTTCGCTCGCTCGCAACTATTTCAAAATGAATCTCGTACGCCATGTTGTGCCTCATTTTATTCATTAAGCCTTGACATCCTATACATGATAGCAATTATTGGAAATCAGGTGAGCCCCCTACACGGGGGAAGGGGGAATTTTTAGTAATACATGTACATTCATAACTCTCTCCGTCACTATGAATAACATCAAGCAGGTGTAGGCCTATGATCTCCTGTCCTGTCATAGCGTATTTTAGTATCCACTTCCCAGACGCTTTCTGTAACGTTCAGAATATATTGAAAATGCCCGTCAAATCCCATAAGACAGACTAGAAGTCATTGTCGAAAGTTGGTGGACCAGGGGGGTGT
The DNA here is from genome assembly GCF_037042905.1 of Lytechinus pictus. Classification (NCBI taxonomy): domain Eukaryota; kingdom Metazoa; phylum Echinodermata; class Echinoidea; order Temnopleuroida; family Toxopneustidae; genus Lytechinus; species Lytechinus pictus. The sequence continues at coordinate 2,468,305 of NC_087255.1, read as the reverse complement.
TTCACAAAGATTTAAGTATGACTGAAGTCGCACTTAAATGCCGACGCGTACATGATATGCAACGCGCGATCTTATTGATAGACACGCATTAGTGCGCGTCCTCATGACACGATCTGACCAATGCGGTCAAGCCTTTCATACCGTGCGCAACTCGGTATTTAAGTGCGACTCTAAGTCATACTTAAATCTTTGTGAAACACATCGTCTTAAGATTCGGACCATGACGACACCGCTGTCTTGATGCACCGATTTCAACAAAGACTGCTTTGTTATTAAGGGCTCTTAACAAAAAGATTATCCGCTTTATAGAAAGAGTCTGCCAAGTGATTGCTAAAATGCCATATTGAGTGCACCCAGCCGTCGTCTACGTCTCCAGTGCAAATAGCTTCTAGCCAATCAGAGTCAACCAAATATGCTTGGTCTATCCTGATTGGTCGAAGCTATCCGAGAACCATTGACATTAGCGCACATGCGATTACCTTCTACCCTAATATCATGACGTATTGTCTGCGTACAAACAAGAGAGCAATAAATCATTTTTTTTAGGTCAATGAAATATTGATAACATCTTGCAAATGTCATGGTGCTTTGCAACAGGCGGAATATACTCATTGTTACACCATCTCATAAAACACTCATATTCTTCAATGAGTTTAAGGTCAGTGCCCCACTCTGCCTAAAAAGCATCGCTTGAAAGCAATTATTTAACTTCCATTTCCAAACTACACCTTTCACAATGTGGGCCTGATTAGAAACGATGTTTGTCAAGATCAGACAAGAGTGAAACATGCAGCATGTGTGCTTTGGAATGAACTCGGTAAAGGGCAGCACCATGAGAGACGTGAGAAGAATATATTTTAAAACCAGAAGGTAGTATGAGAGGAGTGGGTGGAAGAAGGGCAGTAGTTATTTAGGGCTATCATTTCGTTCCAATGATCGAACAAATGACTTTTCGTATTTTCTGTTTAATATCATCACATTCAAACGACTTTTCGATTCAATTAAACCTTGCATGAATTGTCCTTCCAGATATTGCTTGACATGTAATATTAGCATAATACTTGTCCAATGTACTTTATATGACAATTATCAGTGGAGAAAAAGAGTGCAATACTGTCAAATTTTCAACTCCGCCGAGGCCATTAGCAAACTCATAAATGTCCGACATAGACGTAACAGGTTGTAAGGAGTTTTCGATTTGTTCGTTGTCTGTGTCAACTGGACGAGATTAGTTTATCATATTTTGTGAGCTGTGCGCATGTGTGGAGTAATCTGCAACAAGCCCTCTCGTCAACTGCCCAACTGTGCTTGAATGATCACTAGTTCTTACATAATGACGTCATCCAAGCTAAGCAAAAATGGATGAAGCTGCAATCAATATTCGAGTTTCAGCGATTCAGATTAATGGGGCTTGTAAACCCGTGAGTTACTGCTTCTTACCCTCTTTTCAATTCGATTCCACGTGTCATGTCTTCACTTGCTTCATAATTTATACAGTAGGTAATTGATGTTCCATTTCCAAATGGTTTTGCCTTATCGGTCTATGTCTAGCTTCCAAGCTAGCGACAATGGTCAGCGGGGATGGCAGCCTGACCCTACCACGGTTAATGCGATTAACTCCGAAGAAAAAAAATCATAAAAAATAGAATTTTCAGTAAATTTTCGCAAAACTATGTAAGTTGAACGATCCATTCTCTTGATCATATTTGATATTGTTGTCAACTCTGATCTCTGAGATTTATAGTGGCATTGTCCTCACATACCTAAACACGTTTTAAGCATATGAAAGAGTAAGTTGCACCCCAAAATCACTCGACCTGTTCATGACGTGATGATACGCCTGATCCTCCGGCCGAGCAGCGGGAAATGGCCCGCTTGCCATCACTCCTGTTCACGTTGTGGACTGGTAAAGGGCATCTCGACTGAAATCTATACTTAATTTATCAGTGGACGAACGTGATAATTCAGCGCGTTGTTCCGGTGAACGAGTACTACGTTCACGACGCAGACAATCGAAAACTCCCTAGTAAATAATGCAATTTAGTACGTATTTATCATTAGGAGTGACATGTAAGTCTCATTTTAATTATCAAAATTATTTTTGTTACTATCCCCTCTTTAGGGGGGGGGGGGCGAATTGAATTTCTATTATAATGGAAAGTGGTTTACGTGCTTTTAATATTGTATCATAAAAATATTGATTGTATTACGTCACTAGATTTGATTGTTAGAAGAAAGTCCAATACAATTCAAATTATTAAACGTTTTGAAATCATAAAATAACTTTGAGTAACCGTTTAGGGAGGGGGCACTTCCCTATGTTAGGGGAATTCCCTCTCTGAAATGTGCAATGGCGATGACAGATGTGTCCCCATAGTGGAAGTGCATTGTGACGTAATTCATAGCACATTCCTGAGAACCTGAGAACAATGCAAGGTAACAAAAGACATTGTGTTGTGTCACAATGACGATGTGATTATCTTTCACATTCACATTTCCGCCATATCTAGTTTTGTTTACGAATCTTCCTCTCCCTCATCATCCACATACTACTACTACTACTACTACTACTACTACTACTACTACTACTACTACTACTACTACTACTACTACTACTACTACTACTACTACTACTACTACTACTATACTAGTACTACTACCACTACCACTACTACTGCTACTAGTACTCTACTGCTTGTAATCTAGTACTCTAGTACTCTACCACTACTAGTACTCTACCACTACTAGTACTATATTGCTATACCAGTACTACTACCACTACCACTACTACTACTACAACCACTACTACCACTACTACCACTACTACTACTACTACCACTACCACTACTACTGCTACTACTACTGCTGCTGCAACTGCTGCTGATACCACTAGTACTACTACTACCACTTCTACTACCACTACTACTACTACAACTACTACTGATGCTGCTACTACTACTACTACTACTACTGCTACTACTGCTACTACTACCACTACTACTTCTACTACTACCACTACTACTACTTCTACTACTACCACTACTACTACTACTACTACTACTACTAATACTACTACTACTACTACAACTACTACTGCTGCTACTACTACTACTACTACTACTACTTCTACTACTACCACTACTAATTATACTACTACCACTACTACTACAACAACAACTATTACTACTACTACTACTACTACTACTACTTTTACTACTACTTCTACTACTATACCACTACTACCACTATTACTACTACTACAACTACTACTAATACTACTACTACTACTACTACTACTACTACTACTACTACTACTACCACTACTACTTCTACTACCACTAATACTACTGCTACTACTACTACTTCTACTACTACTACTTCTACTACTTCCACTATTACTTATACTACCACTACTACTACTACTTTTTCTACTACGACTTCTACTAATAATAATACTAATACTAATAATAATAACAACAATAATGGTGTTAATAATAAGAATAATAATACTATTTTTATTTTTATTATCATTATTATTATTATTATCATTATTATTATCATAATTATTATTTTGATTATTATTATTATCATTATTATTATTATTATTATTATCATTATCATCTCATTATCATCATCATCATCATTATTATTTTTTCTCATTAGTCCTGGAAGTGACACCAACCGTTTTAAATTATTTCAAATATGCGAAAGAAGATGAAAGACACATATAAACTGTCTTGCATGTTTTTTTTTCTGGAGGGGGGGGGGGTAAACTCCCTAATGTCGTAAAAAATAGAAAAATGCACAAATGGAAAATGTTTTTCCATGACGTCATCAACCCTGTGTCTACATTTTTTTAAACGCAGAATCATTTATTTGTTATGTACAAATTTATCACGTTTATGTTTTACCCTCATATATCTATCAACAGAAAATGGTTCTAAAAGCGAAGGGATCGTATACTTTACTTTACTATTTTTAGAACTATCACTTATAATCATTTTTAAATGGTACTTTGAAATAACGAGCTTTCGTGCAGCCATTAAAAAAAAAGAACCATTAAACTTGTTTGACAAACTTTCACCAAAATAACGATTTTTTTTTGCGCTTATTAAAATATTGACCATAACAACGTGAGTGTGATGTGAAATCCTCAAACTTGAAAACTATTAGAAAAAATAACCTGGCGAGTAACAAGAGTAAGTGAACAGTATCGAAGAAGAGAGACAGAGAAACTGTGCTCATAGTTCAATGTAAATTAGGAAAATGTCGAAACGATCGGTTTAGCAATTATATGGGTGGACCTTTGTCCCGTACATTAATTTACTTGTATTTTGTAATTTCTATCATTGTTTTCTACGGGATTTCAATAGGCAATTGGTTAAGCACATGAGTAGGGTCTTATTCAGCTCGTTAAAAATATCATTGGTTTTCAAAAGTCTACCTCAAACCTGTCGTCAATAGGAAGAACACTTGAAAGGATGATGAATCTTACGAATATGATGGGTCTAACTTTAGAATCACTCCCCACCATTATGTCATGGGTAACCTGTGATGACTTGTCTGGCGCTTGGTCACGGCGGAAAACGGGCGAGGAAGTCGCGCATATTTGGCAAATTTAACGCCACTTGTGTGTCTTTCCTCATTAGACTTTTTTTCTCGCGGAACCGCCCCCGTCCCGAAGGGTGCAGGCCACATAGGAGAGGTGTTGGATGATATGGAAGCATGAGCTTGAACGGTGATGACTGCTTTTCCTGTTGATGATAGAGGGACATTGTATTATATTCTGGGAGGAGTCCATCAACTCACATCATATGGTATTGATAGGACCATCATCCTCTTTCGAGGTATCACAGGCCTAATTCATTCCCCATAGACTCGTGTGTTAAATTGGCACTTTAAAAAATTCATAAAAAATAAGGATGAAATTCGGGGGTCGAATGTTTACTACCAGTGGATAGGATATATGTCTGGCAATCCATATCTGACCAGAAAAGGGTCCCTCGACCGGCTCATTTTAAAAATAAATTGGCGTGTTTGAAGACACCGTCGGGGGGAGCAGATTCATCACCTCAAACAGCAAAATAGCCCTAATCCTTCCGCCAGTCAGAATATAGTCCAGAATTGGTGATATTTCTTCCCAATTTGGGAAAAGGAAGTTCAGTAATTACCAAAAATAGAATCAGTGTTAGATGGACAATCATATGCATACACTTTGTCAATCAGCCATATCAAAATAAAAAAAAATAGCAATGGGTTGGCTCGAATGAATATCTATGGCCTGCCTCTAGTGATTAGGCCCGTGAAGCCTGTATTGTATGGCACATGAAGGTTTCTTTTTAATTTACCTTCCTGGCTTTTCTTTAACATCTGTACACTCACTTTATCACAAAGAAATGCATGAAATATACAGATGTGTTATGTAATGACCAATTTTAATGTTACTCCTAATGTCTAGTGCCCTATGGATTTACACACATCCTACCTGCCTATATGTAGCTCAACAATGGATGCAACTTAGGGCCCAGATCCTATAATGCAAATTGTAGATATGAATAGTGTGCATATCTGGATTCAAGATCTGCCCAAAATATAAATACCAGATTCACATGAGTTAAATTAGATAACAATAAAAAGAAATGAGAATCAACATACAAGCATACTATACATTCACATCTTCCTATGACAAGGGCCCAAGCCAAGGGATGTAAGAGAGAGAGACAGGGAGAGAGGGGGGTTAGATGGCTTGTATTCTAAATGGATGGGGGCTAGTCTGGCTAGAAGTCAGTAAAAGTTGAACAAGATAGCAGTAGCACTCATTCTCAGCCCCCCCCCCCCCACCAAACATACTAACTATGCTTTTCTCTACCCCCCCCCCCTCCCTATTGAATCCACCACTCTTCAGCCAAATTCTAAAGTTTTCTCTTCTCCTTCCCTTCCCCATGAACCAATTTCACAAGTGCAATTGATGCAAGGGCTATCTAATGTGTACTACATCTTGTGATGGGTGCTATACAAGATTTACATCAGCGCTCGTCGGTATACGAAAACACACAACAACATGAATCACAGAGACAAACACACAGCCTACACGGCCTAGCCTAGGTACACAAACACAGAGTTACTAATCACAATTTGTTACCTGTTATACCCCCTATGTAGCCTTGTATATAGCCATGAAGTTCAGTTTTGGACCTCTTGATGATTGAAACATGTATACTAGTGAAAGCAATCTGCTACTGAAGAGTTTGGGCCCCTTTTGGGCAGATATTTCATCAACTAGGGAATTCCCCTTGTAGGCTATGGTCAAGGCTTATATTATAGGTATCACAGGCCTAATTCATTCCCCATAGACTCGTGTGTTAAATTGGCACTTTAAAAAATTCATAAAAAATAAGGATGAAATTCGGGGGTCGAATGTTTACTACCAGTGGATAGGATATATGTCTGGCAATCCATATCTGACCAGAAAAGGGTCCCTCGACCGGCTCATTTTAAAAATAAATTGGCGTGTTTGAAGACACCGTCGGGGGGAGCAGATTCATCACCTCAAACAGCAAAATAGCCCTAATCCTTCCGCCAGTCAGAATATAGTCCAGAATTGGTGATATTTCTTCCCAATTTGGGAAAAGGAAGTTCAGTAATTACCAAAAATAGAATCAGTGTTAGATGGACAATCATATGCATACACTTTGTCAATCAGCCATATCAAAATAAAAAAAATAGCAATGGGTTGGCTCGAATGAATATCTATGGCCTGCCTCTAGTGATTAGGCCCGTGAAGCCTGTAGGTATCACAGGCCTAATTCATTCCCCATAGACTCGTGTGTTAAATTGGCACTTTAAAAAATTCATAAAAAATAAGGATGAAATTCGGGGGTCGAATGTTTACTACCAGTGGATAGGATATATGTCTGGCAATCCATATCTGACCAGAAAAGGGTCCCTCGACCGGCTCATTTTAAAAATAAATTGGCGTGTTTGAAGACACCGTCGGGGGGAGCAGATTCATCACCTCAAACAGCAAAATAGCCCTAATCCTTCCGCCAGTCAGAATATAGTCCAGAATTGGTGATATTTCTTCCCAATTTGGGAAAAGGAAGTTCAGTAATTACCAAAAATAGAATCAGTGTTAGATGGACAATCATATGCATACACTTTGTCAATCAGCCATATCAAAATAAAAAAAATAGCAATGGGTTGGCTCGAATGAATATCTATGGCCTGCCTCTAGTGATTAGGCCCGTGAAGCCTCGATCACCCGCCCTCCCATCCTCCCTTTTTGTTGTTCTCATTGCAATTCTTACATCAGGTGTGCACGGTCTTGCCTGGCCCCTTGGGCGATGCGTCGTCGCCACGTCATAGTGTTAACCCTTCCTGTGTTTGTAGGGTATATTTCGATAAAGTTTTTTTCAGTTTTTTCGTAATTGTTATGTATTGAAATCTCTTCCACTATTTCCTTTATACATCTATTTCGATTACAGATTGAAACAAATGAAGTTACGTGGGAAAAATCGCGAAAATGGAAATCATTTAAATTTTACTCGAATTTTTCGTTGGAATCGGAAGGGGGGGGGTCCTTGGGACGTACCACTGAACCATGGAGCTATGTTAATAGCTCCATGACTGAACTCGACTACAACAGTGAGACGTACACGTACGCGTGCGCGCGAGGCCTGATCACGTGATTTGTCTGATTGGTTAGAAAGAAAATATAGAAAGGAGGAGGAGGGGGGGGGGGGTATCTACTCTTGTTATCCAAATAAGAGAAGGCGATATAGGTATAATGTAAAATAACATTTAATTGGAAGACGAAGTCAAAGAGAAAATATGAAGAGGGGAGAAAAAAATGGAGAGAGGGAAGAAGATTCATTGGACGAGATCTACCTTCATTTAGTTGAAAACATTTTTTTCATAATTCAGAAATTTCATTTTTTCGGAGGAAATGAGCAAAAAGATAGAGCCTGTCAGAAGTAAGCATGCATACAAGTAAATATCAAGCGATTGAAAAATAAAATGCAACCGACATATCCACGTACTAAAGAATGGGTGATATGCATAACAGTAATATGTATACCTATACATACATTTTTCCTCTGAAAAATTTTTGAAATGTTCTGAATTATTACCAAAATGTTTTCAACTAAATGAAGGTCGATCTCGTCCATTCACTTTTTTTAAATCTTTCCTCTCTCTCTAAGGTTGTCTAGTATGGTAACAAAAGAAAACAAAGCACATCCTTGTGATTTTCATTCTCCGCTAAGCAGGATGTTGATCGTAACCAGGGCAAGGTGGAGTGATTTCAATAGGAGACACCCATTGTTGAGGGTTGCTTTGATGTTTCTTCTCTTTTGAACCTTTTTTGAACAAAACATATCCTAAACCAGGACCTAAACTTTTCGTTGACAGCATGAGTGTATGGGGTATCAAAAGGAACCTTTAAAGATAAATTCCAGTTTTGGTAACGATCTCAAAATGACTTTTTACAGAATCTAATATAATGACCACCCAAGTGTCTGTTTGTATGAATAAAAAATATGTGCCAAAGGATTCTGGAAGAAATTGTGTAATTGCTGAGAAATAAGCAAAATAAGCGCGGATTCGGTCACTTCCGTCGGGTCTTTATTCCAGTAATAATAATACACTGTCCCACGTGTGCCTATCTGTGTTGGTGATCTTCAGTGTGAACATTTTTCAGCGTAGATTTCAAGATTTCACAAAGTTCAGTTTATGTAACTGTACCAGATCTAGATCCTCGATGATATACTGACAATTAAGCCTGGTTTTACAGACTTTCTCATGAAATCAGTGTTTACTGCAACTACTGGCATTTCTCTTTAACTCCACATTCCTCGGCTTTCAACGTTTACTCACGTGATGACGTCACGGCTCGCTATCACATTTTGCGTGCATTCTCAAATGATAATGATCCGCCTTTTTATAGCGCTTAACACTTCGGAACGACGTCTCTAAGCGCTTTCCAGATATATTATTACCCCGGTCATCGGATCCTTGCATGCCCGCATACAATGTATGCACCTTCTCCACTCCCTGGGGAGCATTCCAACAAGAGTTCCAAGACTCAATTGCCAGGCATACTACATATATGCTTAGCATCCTACCGGGTACCCATTTAACACCTGGGTGGAAAGTGGCAAATTGTGGATTGACGCCTTGCCTAAGGACGCTAGGCCATGGTGGGATTCGAACACACGACCCTCTGATTACAAGGCGAGAGTCAGAACCGCTACACTACGGCGCTTCCACTATTCTCAAAAACACATATCCAGGCCGAATCTACGAAGTGTTGGGTGAGGGGCGCACCATTAGATATCCGGGGGGGGGGGCGGAAGTAAAAAAAAAAAAACACCTGACTTGCTATACGAGCAACAACAAAAAAGTTGACTCAACATCAGAGTAAAAAAATAAATAAATAAAAACTTAGTCCACTGACAAATCATCTGAAAGGGGAAAAACAAAAACAAAAACTTATATCAATGGACTAAGGAAAAAAAAACTTTACTCAACGAAGAAAGACTTTTTTGCATCAACCCGAACTTCCAGCCCCCCCCCCCCACCCGGTATCTAATGGTGCGTCCCTTATGTGACCCAACTATTGGGTGAAATGCTACAAGCGAAGTACGAATCACCAAAAGATATCTTGTACAAGACAATCGACCAATCTGCGAACTTACGAATGTTCTGCGGAGATCTTACGAAATTGTATGAATATCGCTCTTACGGCTCTCCGCGGCGTTCGTAGCAATTCTCAATTATTCAAGTTACGGAGAAGGCAATCCAAATATAATTCATGTTTATGGTTTAATTGGGCTTCTTTTGGATGCTGACCCCGTACTTAAGTCTGGGGAGATAATCTTGAATTTTCTCTGTCCAGTGTTTGCCCTTACCTGCCTAAAGCCAATAGATCAGACATGCAGACACTGCCCCATCATCGCTCCCCTTTCCCAGCGTTTCCCTCCCTCGCTAAGATTGTTAACAGTATATAATTTTCTCCATAATTATGATGAAACCGTCCCAACCATAATTTGGCAAACTTGTTTAATTGAGTAATTTCCCTTGGAAAACAGTGGTTGAGTTCATGCCGGGTCGCAGTCGCTCCACCAATCCACCTCAGGGGACGAGTGGTAAGGACCTAAGCCCTTCGGCCTCGTTCACCGGAGATGATACAGGCTGAAAGCCCAGACGATAGACTTGAATCTGTTGGAGAAGGTGAGGATGACCAGCATGGCCCGAGTGGAGATGAGAAAAGGGTGGTGAAGAGAGAGAGAGAGAGGGGGGGGGGGGGGTGGTATACGCGTTGCGTACTCCACCCCCTCACTGACAAAAAAAGCCGCCAAATTATCCGGCCTGTGCTCCTGGTTGATTGCCAATGAATGTACATTAATGGAAATAGGGCACTGGTAACCACACATTGAACCCCTGACCCGGGGGGGGGGGGGGGGGCACTTACATTGACGAGTGGATACCATGTGCGACCCCCCCCAAAAAAAAAAAAAAAAAAAAAAAAATCGTAAAAGGATGTCTTTTTCAAGATAGGGCACGTTACGTATAAATAAGGGTGTCAAATACACTAAAATAATGAAAAAGGGTATCTAATTCGCTAGGAAAGCTACGTGTTTAGGGTCAAATTTGCGAGGGTATAGAAGAGATTAAAATGTTTTATGAAGGATGTACTTCTTGCCCCGTCAACACTACGTGTTTAGAGTCCGATATGCGCGAGGTGTGGGAGGTTGTGCTGTATACCCAATGATGTAGGTAAAGGTAAAAAAAACCGACGACCGACGTCCGTGACATAACTAAAATATCGCTGTACTTGTAAATTCAGGGAATACTTGCCAAGGGTATCGTTTTGTTTCCAATACTTGTTAAGGAACGGGGTAGGATTTCTCACGCCAATACTTGTTAAGGGGTGCATTTTCAGAATATGGAAAATATTGTTTAGGGGTGCTTTTCGAGACCCCATGGTCGCGCATGGTATCCACCCGTCAATGGAAGTGGCCCCCCCGGGATCCCTAATGACCCTATTCTCGAAGAAAAAACGAATTTCTTCTTATAAAAAATATTGGCCCCTATAATGCCCCGTGTTAACACAAGTTATAATTTAAAACTATGTAATGTAAATGAGAATGTATAGGAGTTGACAACGCTATGCTAATAGCGGTAATTACAAAAAAAAACATCAGCATCTAGATTATAACATATAAAAAATCGTTGTTATTAATGAAAAGGGGAAATATTCAAACATGAAATATCACGTACCCGCGGGAACGCGTACAGTTTTAACATTGGACATACTTGATACAGAAATGACGTCATCTCACTCAGCCATCATACAAAATCAGGAGAGATAGGGGTGGCTAAAATAGTCTCAAGAACAAATGATAAGATGTGGCAATAAAAGATCCACAGTAAGGCCGGTGGCAAAGAGATAGTATCGATTTCATAATTTCTTGTGTCTTTGGAAACAACTTAATTCGGAGCAAATTGGATTATTACTGATGATGAGTTGAGTATGCCCCTCATCTAATTTTGGCAAGGCGATTTTTATTTTTCTGACTGAAGATGACGGGCAGCTGTGAAGATCTAAAGCCTGGATTGCATTTTGGTAAAGTATTCGCTCTCAAAATTTGAATTCCCTGTCCGCGAAATATAAGACTAAGAGTAACCCAATAAAACATACAAGATGTATTATCGATGCAAACTAAAGGCGTATATTATATTAAAAATACATTAGGAAAATGCAGTTAACATGATTAAAATGTCTACATTATTCGGATATCTGACAAAAGTATATACCTAAAAATTTGTCCAATTTATCTTCAACTTATTAAACACGACGTATCAAGCATGAATGAGGGAGAATAGTTCCCGGATATACGTAAACTATACAGGGGCCGCGGTTTTTGAAATTGGAGGGAGGGGGGCTGACCATGCCAAAAAAATCACAATCAGATTGTCATTTTTACATTATTTTACACGATTTTGGAAAGGGGGGGGGGTTGAAGCCCGCCCAGCCCCCCTCCCCCGTTCCGCGGCCCTTGCTATAATGTATATGGTTCTGTTATACCAAAGTTTATCAATTAAAGAAGTAGCAGGAGGAGAAGAAGAAGAACAAGAAGAAAGATAAAAAGAAGGAAAGAGAGACAAACAAGGTAAGGAAGATATACAAACAAGAAAAACATAGGAAATGAATCAAGAAAGAAAGAAAAAAGACATACAGACAAAAGAAAACAGGGAGAAGAAGGAAAGGAAAAGTTCGAAAGACAGTTGAGAGAACAGAAAAAGCAGAAATTCATGAAGACATCAACAAAAAGTCAAGCGTTATGAACAAATGGTACGAAAAGAAAACAAGCTTCCCGCCACGTGTGATTTTGAGCGCAAGTGAGCGATTAGTTCTCATGTCTATAATCTGTTTTTGTAGGTTAGTAGGATGAAAGGATTATGGAATATGTGACGAAATGCCGACACTTGTGGCCATGACCCACATACTAGGCGAATGTGGGTCAATATTCGCGTTAAATACTTAAACAATAGCTCTTTTATGACTCTTATGTCTCTCTATAGTAAGTATTCTAATGAGAGAAGATTGAACACGTGATTATCTGGATATGCCGGATCGCTTGATCTCCATACACGCTAAGGGAGGGATTAAACCATGGAAAGAAACAAAACTCTTAAAAAAGTGCAATGAATGGCGATTCAAGAAAGGCGGTTCACAAAGGGTGCATATGAAATAATTATACAGGAATACTATATTGTTAAATACCTCAAGAGACTTTCTCCTGATATACCGTTTGCGACATTTCAGTCATTTCCTATCAAAAGTGAATGTCAGAGTGTATGTTCAAAACTAAGTTTGACGCAAATTTCAATGCATCCACTGAAACGGATTATGTTCGAGAAATCACTCGTATAGCTTGTGAGAGGGATAGAGAAAGAGTGGAAGACCAAGGCGAGAGGGGGGGGGGTGGGGTGGGGGTAGAGAAGAGAGAGAGAGAGAGAGAGAGGGGGGGGGGGTATTACTCATGTGAAGGACCTATAGTTGGAACATTATGAACTTTGATATTACATACTATTATAATGACAATCAAATTGACTGGTCAATGGAAATTCTTCGAGTCTCTCGAAGGTTCTTCAGATGTTGTTGGTCCCATTGTACTTTTACAATGAAATCCCACAGCTTTCATGCCAGCCAACTCAATACAAAGTCTATACTAATCTCATTTAATCTTTACCACCTGGCCATCCAGTGTACAAGATCCAAAAAATATGTTGTAGCGAAACAAAAACGGGTGATTCTTCCGTCAAAAATGTCATCTTCAATATCCCCTTCCAATCCCAGACCTATGATATTATTCATTTCTAGAAAGGCGTTGCTAATTTTAATCTGGTTAGATTTGTATCTCGATGGGGATGGGGAATTTCGTGATAGGGTAGAATCATGGACCTACTACAAAGTCCATGGTAGAACAGAGTTAGACAATAGTAACTTCATTGTTGTGGAAACAGTAAATTGATACCATATTGATTAATAGAGGATGTGTTCAGTGATAAAAGGATGTCCGGAATTAGGGTTAATCGAATTGTATTGACCTGGCACGATAAGTGGGATTGGCATTTTCAGAGGCTTATTCAGAAGTCAAGTTAATATATTGAATCCATTGTCCAATTTCTGTTATTGGCAAATGATTTAAATAAATGATTAAATAGCATAACTGCAGATTAGACGAAGGGTAAATGGTAAGGAGACAAAACGGATCAAGATTAGATCATGTGGGATTAGACCAATAAGAAAGTAGAGGAGGGTGTATTCGAGTGGTCCATGTTAAAGTAGCAATTGCTTCAAACACAAGCAAGAGCTAGCCATGGACCTATCCACGGAGTATTATTCTATTGTTACTGGGCCGGGTGCTGAGCATTGTCACAGCACCCCCAGTAACAATAGATAATCCTCCGTGGATAGGTCCATGTAACTAGCCAAGCAAAATGCATAAGCCTGTAGTGCTTGAACCCGTTTCTTGCCTTGAGAAAGCAATTGCTAGCGGTTTGAACAATAGCGACGTCACACTGGTTTCGAACACGACTCACGGAACTTGAAAAAACCCAAGCAAGTACTTAAAGGTCAAGTCCACTCCAGAAAAATGTTGATTTGAATAAATGGAGAAAAATCAAACTAGCATAATGCTGAAAATTTCATCAAAATCGGATGTGAAATAAGAAAGTTATGATATTTCAAAGTTTCGCTTATTTTTCACAAAACAGTGATATGCACAACTGAGTGACATGCAAATGGCAAATGAGACAGTCGATGATGTCCCTCACTCACTATTTCTTTTGTTTTTTATTGTTTTTTTATTGAATTATACAATATTTCATTTTTTTTTATACAGATTTGACAATAAGGACCAACTTGACTGAACCATATAATTATTAAACATTTCTAATTCCACATGTTCGAGGAGAAATTAATTGTTTTTTCACTTGACAATAAAGATAAAATTAGAATATTTCATGTTATAAAATACAAAAGAAATAGTAAGTGGATGACGTCATCATTTTCCTCATTGCATACCGACCAGGATGTACATATAACTGTTTTGTGAAATTAAGCGAAACTTTAAAATGTCATTACTTTCTTATTTTGCATCCGATTTTGATGAAATTTTTAGTGTTTATGCTTGTTGGATTTTTCTCTTTTTATTCAAATCACCTTTTTGTTAGGGTGGACTTGTCCTTTAAACGTACAAGCGAAATGCATGCTTTGTGCATACGCTTTTTCGCATTAGCTTAAAGGTAAACGCTAGTTTTGGTAACGATATCAAAATGAGTTCGTACAGAATCCAATGAAATGAACACCAAAGTGTCTGTTTGTATAAATAAAACGCATGTGCCAAAGGATTCTGGAAGAAATTGTGTAATTGCTGAGAAATCAGCAAATAAGCACAGGATTTGGGTAGAGCGTCGGGCCCGACGCTCAAAGCAATAATTATACACTGTCCCACGTGCGCTTATCTGTGTTGGGGAAGTTCAATCTGAACATTTTTCAGCGTAGATTTCAAGATTTCACAAAGTTCAGTTTATGTAACTGTACCAGATCTAGATCCTCGATGATATACTGACAATTAAGCCTGGTTTTACAGACTTTCTCATGAAATCAGTGTTTACTGCAACTACTGGAATTTCTCTTTAATCGTCAAGGAAATCCTAGCAGTCAGTTAGCGATTGCTTGAACTTACTAGCAAAAGCATTTGCTCGCCCATTCTTATGCATACGGAATCAAGCAAAAGCAATTGCTACTTTTTATGCATCTGACACATTAATGCCCTTCTCTATTCTAATTTGGCGAGTAACTAGCTAAAATGCATAAGTATTACCATAACTCGGTTGGGAATCGAACCAATGACCTCCTTATCCATCCATGAGGCAGGTGATTCAAGTTCACTGAGCCATGGTCATGCCCAGTCGATCTATTCTCTTTAAAACATTACCCTTACGATAAGTTGGGGAATGTTTTATGAAAATCTGTTAAAGAATAACGGAGTGTTTGATAATTTTCAAAGTTTCAATTTTGTGAGGTCACAGATGAGCAGCCGCTAAATGTGTCGTGTAATATAGAAAAAAAATGTCATTTTCTAAAAAAAAAGAAAACAAAAGAAAACAAAAGAAAGTTATTTTCTTAGACACACAATTCCATACCCCCTTCTAAAAGATACATATATTTATACATCTTTTCCATTAATACGTGAAATCCACTGATTTTTTATAACATGATGTAGTGTTGGAACTGCTCAAATAATTATGACATCACAAACTTTGAAAAATCCACAACTCTCATTTCTTTATATGGAATTTCATCGATTTTACACCAATATGTTTCTTTCTTTCTTTTGCTTTTATCGCAGCCAACTTATATTCATGATGAACATCCTCTTTAATAAAACAATTGAATGGTTCAATTCGAATTTGTTTCTTTCTAAACCTTCTTTTCCGTTCAAGAATTTGATTCTCATGTCATCTTTCCTTTTTCTCCTTTCTTTCGCCGCGATCGCAACATGTGGAAGAAGCCCTTTTCTCAAATTTCACTAATTCATACCAGTCTTACCAATAAACAAAATTCGACCTGTAGGCTGAAACGCATCATAAAATGTATTCATTGGAAACTTGTTGTCTATGTACATACGATTATTCATGATGAATTAAGGCAAGACAGATTTCAATGAATTTGTCTCTTTCCGATCAGATACCAAACTGCCAAAAAAAAGGAAACGATCTTGGCATGTATTTCCCCCGATTGGTTTGGCTTTGAGGTTGCTGTCACCGCTTCAACCTTACGCCGAATAACATCAGAACACTATGCACTTTCATTTCACACTTCGGTTTTTATCAAAGAGAAACAAAAATATAAAGAGTCATATCAGCAGCGCAATTCGTCTAATACCCAATTTAAACATGTTAATTGAAAGGCATCTATCCATAGATCATACATCAGATTCATGAGTGCAGTGGTACGCACGCGCAAAAGCTTCACGAGTAGAATTGTACGCATGCGCCGAAATCCTTCAAAGATCAACGAATAACGATCAGTCTTAGTTAATCAATAAATGCGCATGCGCTTACATAGAAACGGCTGTTGTCATGGTTGTAGTTATAGGAAACGGTGAAAGATACCCCCGCCCGCAGCTTTTATAGGTACAAGTTGGAGAAACATATACTGGAAAAAAAGTATATGCCTGGTATGATTTGAGCATAGGGTCCATGCTTTGAGATACATAATTATGCGTATGGAATATTGCAAAGTGATTGCTATTTTCAACTCATCCCTTAATTGTTTTCGAGAAGCCTCCAGAGATCATTAAACATGGAAGATGTTCACTTTCCTTTCACCTTTTCGCAAGTTTGATTATTTCGTTTACAATGAGATGAAATTTGATTTATCGTCTGACCTTCAAAATACAAAGCGGTACAGTGTGTATATAATTGGATTAAAAAAAGGCAAGGTCTTCAAATGCACTGTTGCTTCTGACTTTGTGGGTGAATATGATTATCAAATTGGAAACAAACATAGATATGGAAAATAATAATAGAGAAACAAGTAAGGTTTTTTCTGATTTTACATACGGAGACGGTGATGTCATATCAAATTATTGTATCACATAAACTAATTCTGGGTATTCATAATCACCTATATAAAGTTTAGATCTGTCCAAACGTTAACACGATGTTTTACTTTCATGTCATTTTGTCTGATAAAATAATTATTCTCAGTAAAACTGATCGATTTTTCCTTTGCCAAATTCTATGTCAACCTAATTTACGAAAACCTTTGACATCAATAGAAATAAAGGCAATACATTGGGAATCAAACGGCAAGGTGAAAAAGGCAATAATAATCATGCGTAGACATATTCGGGTGGGGGTGAAGTACATTATTTCCAGCGATAGCATTTTCCTAATGTCAAATTTAGTAAAGAATTGTAATGGGTTGAGCAGATATACGACTGCTATTGGCGAAGGTGTTTAATGAGGCCAGGTATGTAAGTGACCTAGATATTCGCATTGCTTGACCTAATTTTGAGTCATATTTCTCAAGTTGAATTCAGATCGTATCGGTCATTGGACGTCAGTTTGGTGAATGGCACCACCAGATCACTGACAAGCTGTTCATATATTTATTATAGAATGGTGATACATTTGGAGGAAGGTGATGGATCAACAGATAAAGAATTGTCTCATTCCATTTTAACATAATTTCAGTGGCATTTGAGTCCCACACATAATTTATATACAGGGATCTTCCACAACAACTTGTTACGATACTTTCAAAATTAGATATTACAATTTTTTTCATTTGTGAAATAGTTACCAGTCATGTTACTGAAATGAATTCAATTCTACGTTCTTAAAAAATTGTCCCAACAATAAGCATAATCATTATCGATGATATGTAGCTGACTTAAGAATTTTAGTAGAATTATGTTTACTTTATGTTATCATTATTTTTAATGATAAATGCTACACCAGGAACACATTTCATTATTAAACATTTAAATTGCAAGTCATAAGTTTAGAGCCATTTGCCGTGGCCTTTCCCCCATCATTTCAGGGGAAGGGATGTGTGAGATAGAAAGAAGATGGTTAGAAGACAGTATACAACTTCCAAGAATGTTCTGTAGTCTGATTGGTCCGAGTCGGACCACATGATGTTCAGTGTTTTATACATCCTCAACGATGACGACATCGACATTTTTTCATCCACAGAAACTCAAAACAAATACCACTAGAGTAGCATTATCAATAACAACAACTACTACTACTCCTGTTTTTACTACTACTACTACTACTACTACTACTACTACTACTACTACTACTACTACTACTACTACTACTACTACTACTACGCATTTTATATTACTACTACTTCTACTACTACTACTACTACTACTATATACTACTACTACTACTACTACTACTACTACTACTACTACTACTACTACTACTACTACTACTACTACTACTACTATACTACTACTTCTACTACTACTACTAATACTACTGCTAATACTACTACTACTACTACTACTACTGCTTCTATATACTACTACTTCTACTACTATTACTACTACTACTACTTCTACTACTGCTACTACTGCTGCTACTAGTACTACTACTACTAGTAATACCTCTTCTACTACTACTACTACTACTACTACTACTACTACTGCTACTGCTACTACTTCTACTACTACTACTGCTACTACTACTACTACTACTACTATTACTACTATTACTACTACTACTACTATCATGACTACTACTACTACTACTACTACTACTACTGCTACTACTACTACCTATTGAGTGTGAATGTGTAAACTGTTACCCCCATGGGCCCTAATTCTTATTAGGGTCCGTGGTTACCCGCTGTTCTACCATTACATTTGATATTCCAACGCTGTCCTCCTTCAATCCATTTCCAGCTTGAACTGACAAGAATAATAATAATCACTACAATTATGACAGGGATTAGCATACATTACAAGACCACAGTGGCTGACCACTGGTATCCATATATCAACTCCCGTAGGGGATGACGAAAGCCTCTTTTCTTTTCAGCTGCTATGAGGAGAGTGCCGCATGTGCCCCTTGCCCTTTCTTGATCCTATGAAACTATATATCCTATTAGAATAGATGAATATACCAATAACCCTGTTGATCCTGTGAAATCATATATCCCTTTTACCATCCAGTTGGGTCTGTAGCCAGCCCTCTTACCTGACCCGATTCACTAAATGACACACAAACCAAATGACTTGTAAGCTTGGAGAAGGCATTGGATGCAAAAGGCCTCTAGTCAGTTTATAAGATTTTAATCTTAGATAAAGAATTGTCTTAGATAAATATAAAGAATTTAGAAATTTAAAAGTTATCTCATGATAGTATATTAGTATTATAATCAATATAATATTAAAGGGTAATTAAAACATTTAGATCGTTTCCCATTCGGTGGTGTCATGAAAAGTGGAGTGCCGACAATTAAAAAACAAATATTTTCAAAGAAAAAAAAGTTTGTAAAAAATAAAATCAATCAAATATTGAAAGGAAATCAATGATGATTGCTCAACATAAATACCACTTTTACGGAATATATGGGATAGTTGCCCCGGTCCTGTACACCACAGTACGGCTGTTGATCCATGGTGCTTTACAGTTAAAAGAAAAATAGTTGAGAAATGGATTGCATTCTGACGCCTAACTGATAAGTCCCTTTGAATATATCACTCCATTTTTTTTGGGTAATCCTAACAGTTTTTTTTTTAAACATAACTCCAAGCAAATTGTTTTCATTCAAATAGAATGAGTGGTGGGTGCAAATCCACTCGAATCATCAAAAAAGGTCAGATGAAATCGCTCATTTATTCATTGGAGTATAGTAAATTATGAAGTTTCATTATTTTATTCCTGGTTACGACTTGTATAAATGTGAACAATCGATTATTGGTGGACAGAGCAAACCAACATCAATTTAAGAGACCGCGAAAGAGACCTTACCGTGTATCTCGACTTAGATACCTCCTGGTCATACACTATGCAAACAATGTCTATCTTGACCTGATGTGGACTTACTTCTTTCTGTCACTGTGATGCCCGTTTATAGAGATATCGACCATGCTATCGTTCAGCTGGACACTGTGAGTGTTCCCGGCATCGATTACTCCTTGGTCAAGCGGGGGCAATCAGGGTCAAGTGGACACAGTTGTTGCAATTATGCCGGTCATGAATAATTTAGGGTTGTATATACTAGCTAGCAAACAGGAGAAACAATCATAGAAATAGTTTGTCAAGCATTGGATTGAGATAATTCTACGGTGAAACTGTTGCGAGAGTGATGAGTTATGGTGGAATAAAGATGAAGGAAAGAGAGAAAGATTATTAGATTCATAAAGAAATATGAAGGTAGATATTCTCAACCTTCTTTTTATTCCTTCGTGTTTGTTTTTGAAAACTGGCAGATGCAATTCATTGGCATCAGTGGAGATTTGTAATTTTTAAATAATAAGAATTAAACGGCAAAATAACCCTTTTCTGTCATTGGTTTCCCGGTTCAACCAATAAGATTTTGTTTCACCACGGATTTTTTTTTCTAGTATTACATCAATTTTTGAACAGAGCATTAAGTAAAGAAGCAATGAGGAGAGCGGGGGCATGATTCTCAATCTCTCATCAGTGTGGTAGAGTTGAAAGTTTATACCCCTGCGTCAATTCGGGAGGCAAAAACATCACAACTTTGGTCGGGGATCACTGGCGGTCTAATTCCTGTTAGACAAACTGATACTTACAATAATCCTATCACTCAGAATACCTAAACATAAACGTCTCTTTCTTTCTCATTCTCCGATGACAATGATGTAGGATGCCGTCTGTCTTTCGGAGGACTTATTTATTTCAGATAATGCTAATAGACCCGTCATCAGTGAGCACTTGACAAAGTGAAATGTATGTGAGGGCGCCCTCGTCATGGTGATTTTTTTTTGGTGAATATTGAAAAAAATCGAACGGACCCTCGTTAAATATACAATAAACTACATAGACAGGTCGATTAACCAATATATTTTCCCCCTTTTGACTTGATGGAGGGTAACACTGGTGCTGTCACACAAGAGGACCAACTGCATATCGATTTAATTTATTACCAATGGAATCCGATTGGTCTATTCTGAGTGGTTTTCTTTAGTGTGGCTGCAGTGACTTCACCTCGATGATCATACCAACGCAGGATTAACCTTTACATTACATGAAAATGTGTCTTTTTTTTTTCATTTTGCTAAACACCCCATTTAAAACGAGTCAGAAATGGTCGACTGTTTAAAAAACGATAAGAATTATGGGTAAAGCCTATAATCACCTGATCGTGATGATGATTGTTGCCGGCGAACTCTTGAAATTTTTGATTTTTTTTTCTGTTTTTCACTTATGGGAACATTTTATTGAACTCTTGGCGGCAGGTCTTTTAAATATAAGGACATCTTATCAGTTGTCGGCAAGTTTCAATAATCATGATAATTTGGGGTTTTTTATTCCTCCTCTTATTTTCTTCTCATTGCCAATTTCATTCACATTAGATTCGTCGGTAAAATCCTTTGCATTTACGATCCACAATACATAGAGGCTCAGAGGTTGATGTTCCCTTTCGCGGAAGATTTTGAGATAGAAAGCAAATGAAACGTGGTTTTTAACCAGGATTCAAGTTTTCGCCATCATATCCTCCACCATTCTGTCTGAAAATGATGGTAATATGAAACACATGAACAAATAGGATCGTACAAATGAAATATCTTATATCATCTAAGTAACTAATACGAACGCAAAGCTCGAGTCATTGACCTGAAAAAAGGTTGTCTTAGGGACTCTTGGCATGAATTCTTCACATGGATCACTGTTTAGTGGAATGATACACGTTTCAAGAGCGAGCTGAAAATAATTTATATTCAACCAGAAAGCGGAAAATTCAAACCTCATTCGCAATCATAAATAAGATCTTTCTCTCACAAACAAAAACAATCATGCGAGCGCGAAGTGCGATCTGAAGATACTGAACAGAAAATGACGTTTTTACCATGGTTTTATATATGAAATAATGGGGAAGCTATACATATATCACTCGAAATATTTTTGTAATCATGACCACGGTGGGTAATGCCCGAAATAGGACTCACGCGAGCGCGAAGTGCGATCTGAAATTTTCAAAATATTAGATTGACGACAAAAGGGGCCTTTGCTAAGAACTATTTGTGTATAATGCGAGCACGAAGTGAGAGCTGAATATGGGTGATGTCCAGATCTGAAAAAAAGTTTGTATAAGCGCATTTAAATCCCAAACAGTAACCGTGTCTAATTAAAGAGATAATTTAAACTAGAAAATCAGCACTCGTAGTGCAGTCACTATACAAGCACTGTAACTGCTAAATTAGCACTTCATTTTACAGTGTATCATCATTAGAATAGAGCCTACCATTAATAACCCTCCTACCAATAACCTACCACCATTGGGGGTGGAGCCTATACAATAAGTACCCCTCTACCAATAACCTATCACCATTTGCCAGGGTGGAGCCAACCATTAATACCCTCCCCTTATCAATAACCAATCCATTGTGGTGGAGCCCACCATTTTAATACTCTCCTACCAATAACATATTACCATCCAAACTACTCCGATACCCAGGGTGTACCTTTCTATTCTTCACTCATCTCCAATGTATAGATAATATTGTATTAATTTACACGTTTTCCCCATTCTTAAGCTCAAATCCTTGCCAATCTTCACCTTCTGTGTGTCTTACCCCCTCTGACTATGTTGACTCACAACCAGAACCTTATTACCTTCTGTTGACATGACACTGTTTTGATAATCCAACTCCACAAGTGGGTGTCACCTGATAAGAATTGAAGGGTTTCAAAACGATACTTTGAATTCACCTAAATACCCTGAGATTGTTTTTCATTGGTCTATATTCGATCCCCCCAAAACACAAAACAATGCTATATACCACGATGGTCATGATGGTACGTACCAATATTCCACTCAATACGGGAGAATATGCGGGGTAATACTTTGTTAGCTGAACACAATTTATGTAAAAAGTGATTTGATATCAAAATTTCACTCATATTCAAAGAAACCCTGGTTATAATTTTATTATGTTACGTTTTAGACGTGCATTCAATGTCCATATCATTATTGTAAAATGAAACAAAGAAATTATGCAGGATTTAAACGATTTGTTTAACGTGTTTAAAAATGCGATGTATTATTTAAAATTGTAAGAAAAAAGTTTGTTAACTATTCCTTTGTAATTTTAGCGCTGCCCATGAAGATATAATTTCAATAAAGATACATTTAAGATTTCATTGGTGAATAACAAACATCATCAATCTAATGCAGGGGCGGGTCCATGATTTTCCAAGGGGGGGGGGGGAATTAGACAGAAAAAATATCGACAACTCCCCTAAAAGATCTTCACTACCAAATCAATTTTTGTTGCTTCTTTCAGAAAAAAAATGACAAGCAGAAAGGAAAAGGTCCTCACTACCAAATCGGGGTCATTTTGTTACGTGAAAATATTGACAAGCAAAAAAAATTATATTGGAGCCAATCAATTTTTCATCTTTTGTTTTCATCTCATTTAACGATAACACATGTTCTCCTATCTGGCAGTCAGGGGCAGTCTGTTTATTGCTTCGTCTGGTAAGCATATAATGTAATGGTAAGCATTTCATTTTCGTTCATAATTTTGGGAGAGGTAACAATGATAGTATTGTTCATTGTCAGGTTGATTTTATTCTCAAACAAACATTTCTCTTGGATTGTACTCTCTCAAGCATTCTGCTTATGATAGCTGGCCCTTGCATTTTAATTATTTGTACTTGTTTATTTCTATATGAATTATTATTACTATTATCTATTGTTATTACGTCAATGCAACATTTTGTAATTTCGTTCAATTCATTATATGCTTGTATATACATATTATGATTACTGATATCTTTTTGAATGATTGATAAATGCAGAAACACTTGCTAACAAAGCAAAGCTGAAAAACATCGCCTTGTTACTACAATGGCTTATGTTTATTAACTGCTATCTTGCTTCGATGTGGACGTATCGGAGGGGGCAGGTTGCATGAGCAGTGATTTAGTGAGATTGTTGATGCTTCTAGGAGGACAAGATGATCATCGCCCAAGTGATTATGTAAAAAAAAAAAAAAATCGAAATTCGAAGGGGGGCGGGGACGTACCCAGTCTCTCCATTGTTAGGTTGGCCCATGTTATCCCTTTCCCATACAGATACAGATTTTTTTTCGTTTTTTCGACAAGGTCCTTTATCATGTTTATTTGGTCTAGTGGACTGCAACAAGTGATTTTCCCCCTTCGCCACCCCCTGTCTCTCTATATCTCTCTCTTTGTTTGTTTGTGTGGATGGCTGCCTGTCCGTCTCTTTTCTCTTTCTTTCCTCCTTCCTTTTTATCTTTCTTTCTACATCCACTTCTCTCTCCCTTCCATTTCTTTCTTTATTCCCTTCTTACTCTTCGGCTCTCTCACAAACTAGAATTAATACTAAATTTTTTTTGCTTTGTAGGGTGTCAAATGGTCTTAAAATGCCAAAATGTTCACGCGAAACAAAGTTTTTAGGCATGTTGCGCATAAAATTATTTTGGGTGAGCGTTTTTCCTATTTTTTCCCTCTTAAAAAGACCCTACCAACTAAACTTGAGACAACCTACTTCAACTCCCTACAAACTCAAATTTTCTTTTACCCATTAAACCACAATGATAGCAGGAAGACATATTAAAGAAAACACGCATTACACTCAGTATAAAAAAAACCCTGTTTAAGATTTTATACAACGACATTTACGATATGAACCTTACATTAGTTGTTCAAACTCTTTAAACATGTGCTTAAAATCTTAAACAACAAAATTAATTTTTAATATTTCATTCTCAGCAAATGAAGCATGGTTGATTAAACTGTTAAACAACTTCTGTAAAATTAGTAAACAGTGTTGTATAATCTTTCAGTCAGTCATTTTGACTCAGCAGATATTTCGTTTAGAGGTATCTTCCAAAACCTTTATATAAAATAGACAGGAACCCCACCTAACCAGTTTGGGAAACCTCATGAAGCAAAAGTCAGAACTAATGAAACATACATGTGTGCTTACACGAGCCGCTCAAAACAGTGCAGCCAAATTAAGTAAATGCAAAATCTTGTCGATGCTATCTTGTCTTATCTATTTCAAAATTCCTACAAAATGTGTATCATGTAAAAATAAAAATAAAAAGTGTTCATCACAATGTAAAATCAATATGGCTTCTCGAAGCAATTTCATAAGTTTTCCATGGTTATTTTTATAATGGTAAGATACAATAAACATGATGAAGGTAAACCTGGCTTATGCACTCAGTTCCATGCACTGAAATAGATTGCAATTGACATTCATCTTTCTCATTAAGAATTTGTGAGCTTTCTATTATTTTTAGCTACAGGAATAAGGTAATTTCAATAAACAATCCCCTTTTTCTTTTTTCCTGTTAACCCTATTCATTCTCTATTCATTTCTTGTTTATGATCTACATATATAATCAACATTTTGTTTTGAAAAAAAAAGTTCTTTCAGGCAAACTTCACATCCTTGATTACATTATAACTTTACATAAAGGGATGGCACCTTTTAATGCCAAAATCAAACTAAGTCAATAAACAAAACGATGGCATTGTTATCATGGCGTATATAAATCGGGGAGTTTAGATCCCAAAAGCTAAACGACCAAGAAATTAAAAAAAAGGAATAAAGGAAAGAAAAGACATTTGAATATGCTATATGTTCTGAATAGGTTGTAAAAACCCATCATATAATTATATTTTCATCAGTATGGTCAAAATTTTCGCTCGCTCGCTTCGCTCATTACATTATACGCCATTTTGTTAAGTTCTTGTTCAATGTGCCATTGCTTCCTTACATTCGACTGAGCGTCTCTGAACTCTACCGAAATCTTCTTCTCCTAAATAGTGCCCCAGTCGAAAAAGATGGAAGAATATAATACAAACATCGTAATAGTTTGAAATCAAAATGTACGGCTGTAACAGTTTTATTTGCTTTCACTTCTTTCCACTGTTTCTCATTTCACGCTATTTCAAGTAAAGGAGACAGGGGATAACCCGTTGAATTGTGTTCGCCCGGGCAGGAGACTAAGCGTGCAAGCAATAATCATCATCCGTATTTCTTTTCTCCTCTCTCTCTCTCTGCCATGCCATTTGAACTTTAATCAATTGTAAATCAATTCCTTTTTGCTGTTTAAAGTGTCGCAATCCATTATTTACACCACTGACCAATGCATCCATCATACATTCCCTCGCGCAAATAGTGCTATTTTGTTGAACTGGAGAACTTGTACTTTTCAATATTTTCCCTCTTTCTTTTTTATTGAGATGGGTTATTATTACTTGCTAGCAAAATATTGGCCGAGTCGTATACTCATGTATTTGTTTTGTGCAATGTGCATTATTGTCAAAGAATAAAGACAAATGTATAAATCCGTGTCTAAATGTTCATATCCAAAGAGACATAAAGACAAGGGAATATATATATATATATATAGAGAGAGAGAGAGAGGGGGGGGGGGAGAGGGAGAGAGGGAGGGGGAGAGAGATTAGGGGCTGCGCGCGCAAGGCGGAAAGGGTGTTGTAGTCTGAAGGGGGGGGGGGTACCTGCTTATTTCGTGGCCACTTTCTAAAAAACAGAGGAGGGTATCCAACCTCTTGAGTTTTCAAGACATAAAAAAATGAAAAAAGAGGAGGAAATCTTCTAAAAGAGAAATAATTTTTAAGAGAGAGAGAGAGAGAGAGAGAGATAGTCTCGAGTCTGGGGAATCCAATTTTTCTGCACTCTTCATGTATATCAACAGGGAAGGCCAAGTCCACCTACTAGTAGGAAAATGTTGATTCGAATCAATAGAGGAAAACCAAACAAGCATTAACGTTGATAACAACGTTCATAACATCTGATGTAAAATAAGAAAGTTATGACATTTTAAAGTTTTGTTTATTTTCACAAAACAATTATAATTATGTACAACTCAATGATATGCAAATGATAGATTCGATAATTTTTTTGGCCTGAATTATGCAACAATTCATTTTTTTCACAAATTTGACAATATGGACCAACTTGACTGAACCATAAAATGTTCAAATAATGGTAATTTCACATGTTCAGGGAGAAATTAAACTTAATTTCGCAGGATAATGCATGGGGGAAATAAGAATATTTCGTATAACTAAAAACCAAAGAAAATAATAAGTGAGTTATGTCATCAGTTCCCTCATTTGCATACAGACCAGAATGTGCATTACTGTTTTTTTGTGAAATAATGAGAAACTTACAAATATCAGAACTTTCTTATCCCCTATTTTGATAAAATTTCCAGTGTTATACTTGTTAGATATTTTCTTTTTATTCAAATCAACTTTTTGTTAGGGTTGACTTGTCCGTTAGGTACACCAAACATGGGCATAACTACCCTTAGACAAAAAGGGAAGATTAGTGACAAAGAAAAAGATCTCATGGATATAAAGTACGAAGAACTCTTTTCAAATGAACTATTGGTAATGTAGCATAGCTATTTCTAGAGCAGTGTAAATGTTTGAAGTTCATCTGTCACACTGGTTTGTAAAAGAGGTTCAAATGAAAGGACGAAACGGCATAATATTGGCCCGTTCAACGTAAAGACACAGACGGCTAATAAGTTGGAGATGAAATGGAAGCCTCCCTCACGCGGTTTGCTAAAGTTATTTCCCTGACGCGGCCATCTTTATTAACGGGTTCGCGCTCGCAGGCACGCGCGTACTGATGGTACATCTACTTTGATGTATGGCTTAGAAGGGACGGAAGTGACAGGCGCGCGCATTGTGTTCCGCCCGAAGCGAGGATCCAAAGCAGTATATAAACACAGATCTACATGACAGACCTTTTAACTACGTGCAAAACAATAGCACCAACTGAATGCTATCTCATGGAGCCAAGGTTGTTGGTGATTAAGAACTCTCCTCCGATTATTAAATCGAAGAGAAAGAGAGAGAGAGATAGAGAACAAACAAGTGATGTAGAAAATGAGAAAAAAAGAGTACAACAGCCTTTGCTTTTGATTGCAAGAGTAATCGTGGCAACTGATACAATCCTAACAGATATTATTAATATTGACTTACAGGTGTACCCTCTCTCAGTTTTAGCCAATATTGTCTGCCTCATCAATTACAATCAGTATGTACGGTAAACTCTAATAAGATAAGAGTTGAAATAACTTCATTCTCCCACAAAGAGGCATGCAGTCAGAAAAGTTCATGTGCATATGAAGATTTTTCACATTTTCACATTGAGTGTAAGCCTGAAGAGGATGTTATAAATATTCCTTACCTCTCAGATTTGTATCAAACTGAGAAATTCCGAACATATAGATACAAGTCTCAATTGAACAAACTTCAAGGAAAATATTGAATTCTCAATAACAAGTAATGTCTAACAAAAAACACGCAAAAAGAAAGGATCGGTGGCAAATTTTACTTAATTCAACCTACAATATAGCCATATCTTAATAATCATGCTTAATGTTCAATTGTGTTTTTAAACAAATCAAAAGTAGGCCTAAACGAGAGATGAAATGGAAGAGAGAGAGGGAGAGGGGGGGGGGTATCAGTAGGTGTCTTTTAGACTGTCAACAAGCAGAGAAAGAAAGAAACCTGAGAGATATCTATGATATAGGTTAGACAAATTACCACACTCGAAGTATAGATTCTCAGTCGGGGCGAACGCACTCAAGAGTTCTCTTACCGGGCTGGCATCTCGAAGGCTATTAAAGTAGAGATCCTTGTTTTGATCCCTGAAATCCATGAAAATTCAAACGAAGCAGAGATTAGTTGAGGATAGTGATGTATACTTTCTAAGGAGTTTCGTAACTCTATAGACCATGGACTAGTAGGTCCATGTATAGACTAAGCACCTGAAAGCAATTTGGTTGTAGAACTACACCCATTGCGATAAAGTCACATTCTGGTATTGTGTTAAACTAGTATGGCTGATTCATACTGTTACAAACAAGGTATTGTTGATG
The DNA here is from genome assembly GCF_037042905.1 of Lytechinus pictus. Lineage (NCBI taxonomy): Eukaryota > Metazoa > Echinodermata > Echinoidea > Temnopleuroida > Toxopneustidae > Lytechinus > Lytechinus pictus. The sequence goes on along the minus strand of NC_087255.1, from coordinate 2,439,116 downwards.
TTACATTTTGGAAACAATAAACTTTGAATCAGACTTTCAAAATCATGTAAATGTTGTATGGACCTAAGGCCCGGTTCCACTGCACTTACGGATGCAAAGAGGATGTAAAACGGAGGGAAAAATCGTGCCATCCATTCGAAAACGCTATGCATCCGTTATGTACTCAAAGCCTACGTGCTTCATACGCTCTATCCATCGAGCATCCGTCCACTGTGATTTCATCCGCGCAAACAGTTTTGGGCTGCACAAAACTTTTAGAACGGATGACATTTCAGCCGTGTATGATGTAAATCCACAACATTTACGAGCAACGGACGTTCCATGTCCGTTATCATGCGTTAAACTTCCGCTGAATCTTCTCTGCATCCTCTGGGCATCCTTGCAACTCACATCCATTGCAGCTAAACAACGGAAAGGGGGAGGAAAGATAAGGTGCATGGGACGTCTATAAATTGTTTGTAGCATGGAAATAGAAAGGATGTAAGCGTTTGCATTTCGTAAATAAAGTATCTAAACCACAGGTAAACCCTTCGGAGCTGTCATCCAGTTCCATCCGTTTTCATCCGCTAGGTTTCCGATGAACATCCGTTTAACATCCGCGCTACATGCTACCCACGTCCTTTCTATTCCGTTATGTTTTCGCCAAATTTTCGCAATTTTTTTGTCCATTTCTTGAACGGATGAAAACGGAATAAGACACCCCTGAAATTTTGCTCGTCCGCTGTGCCATTTGAATACGTTTTGTGTCCGTCGGTCAGTGGGACCAGGCCTTAATACAAACAGGATGATGTTGTTATTATGTCCAACATAATTTTCCTTCTTTGGTTCTCTATAATTATAGCTTTTCCGTAATAGTTTAATTGCTGCCCCCAAAAAACGCAGTATCCTTTTTGAGTTTATTAACAGATTTTCATTTTTTGTTATAAAACTACTTGTGTTAGTTGGCTTACTAGATAGAAAAATATTGTTCCATGGTATATGCTATATAAATAACATTGAAAGAATATTGAACATGAGGTATCGAATGTTGAATTCTTCAAGGGCGGTATCTATTTTGAACCCTGCGTATTCAGTTAACCAACATCAAATTATTAGACCTCTTTCGAAAAACATCATTGACCAAACTAACCGGGTCTCGCGCAACTTTTATGGTTTAAAAATTATTTAACATTATATAAGTACATGTCAGATAGCTAGCTCAAATAGCCCAAATACCTCAAAAATGTGAACTCATGTACAAAACCAATACAAAATGCGTTTCAGCTAAAATTCATGATTATTTTTACTTTCATCGAGAGTAGTCATTTAATTTGATGTTATTTACTGGCCGAAATATTGTCACGAACACATTTTGTCAAAAATTGTGAGTTAAAAGGAACAAACAAGTGGAATGCCTCTGGCCGTCTCACCTGCATCACGCGATTCAATATAGCAGCAGTGCTGATTTTGAAAACTACTATAACTCGCACAAGATGTTCAGTAATACTTGGTTACTCTTATTTCCACGTTTTATGAACTAGACCAATACACTTATAGAGATATGATGGCAGTTCAACAAATACCCCCAACGTGGCCAAAGTTCTTTGACCTTACATGACCTTTGACCTTGATCATGTGACCTGAAACTCGCACAGGATGTTCAGTGATACTTGATTACTATTATGTCCAAGTTTTATGAACTAGACCAACACACTTTCAAATTTATGGCTGTAATTCAACAAATACCCCAATTTGGCCAAAGTTCATTGACCCTAAATGACCTTTGACCTTGATCATGTGACCTGAAACTTGCACAGGATGTTCAGTAATACTTGATTACTATTAGGCCAAGTAAAAAAAGATAGTAGTTGATCGTCCGGGTTTTCTGAGAGCAGTGATGAGGGAGGTCCTTACTATTTGCTATCTTGCTATTTTTTTAAAAAACAAGGAGGCATTTTCTCGGCCCGTTTTTTGACATCAGTGATGAGGGAGGTCCTTACTATTTACTTTTTTTTTTGCTATTTTTTATTCAAATGATTGTCATTTATTACCATGGAGCCATGTTCAGTTTTCCAGAGCCAATCTCTTTTAGCTCTGGGCATGGTTTCGCATCGCAGTTTCCAGCTGCTTGTATATTCGTTTACATAATGTTTAATACTGTTCAATTTTTATTCATTTTTTTAAATTGATATCAAATGTTAAAAAAACCCGGCTACATTTGCACGTCTCATATCACTTTCTTAATTTAATTCTCCACCCCGATCACCCTTGATGATGCCGCATTATATATCTTCATTTTTTTTTTTTTTTTTTTTTTATGTTTAATTTTGACATAACTTTGTATATTATTTTCGTCTATTCATTTTTCATGTTTGTTTACTCCAATTTTACTTTTGCCAATTGTATTTTACCCATGTTTTGATATATTTTGTTTTTCGTTTTTATTTTTGTATGCTTGTTTTATGTTGATATTATTTGTTATTATCATTTGTCCACGGCCTTGCTGAAAAGCAGCTTCTAGCTGAAAGCAGGCTTTTTAACCGTGATTAAATAAATAAAATACAAAATACAAAAAATGATTATTGAATTAATTGTTAATTGTTCACATAATGTTTATTATTTCAATATTTGTAACTGTTAGTGTTAGATCTATTTACTAATTTTTACAATTGTCCATCAAATTGAATAGCTCAAAGAGAATGAAGTTTATCAAATTTGAACAGAATTGGCACTTACTGGAATCCCATCAATGATTTTCAATATTGATAATGAATAACCCACTTGAAATTATTTTTTGAATATTCAATGCATTGCCTGCTGACGTAAGAAAACTTGCCAGAAAATTCAATTCATTTCACAAATTCACATGTCGCGCCAGCACAGTCAATCACATCATCCCAGCATGCACACATGCATTCACCCAACAGAGTCACAAGCACAGCTCATTCACCGTAACACACATCGAAGTACTGGCGCTATCACTCACCAAAATACCCCGCTAAAATACAAATTACATCATTAAAATTGATTTATCTGCGCCATATTTCCAAAGCACGCGACGGATTAGTTCAGATTCAGGAAGTTGGGTCCCCAAAAATGCGCTAAAAATGAAGAAATCCGTGATCTTTTCCGAGTTTGCAAACTTTATTTTCTCGCTAATATATGATGGTATCTTCAAAATTTCAATAAAAAAACAAATCAGAATTTTTTTTCCTTCTTGCAGTTACGGCGATATCGGACTTTGCAATTGTTTTTGAAGTTGCGAGAGAGATCCCAGAGCACATGAGAGCAAATCACTCGCCAATCTTGTGAATTTTTTTCGCTATTCAGCAGCCATAAAAATAGTAAATATCAAGAAAATTGATGCTGCAATCAAAAAGGAAAGCAGGCACGGAGGAGAAACATCACAATTTTTTTTTTTTTTTTTTTTTTTTTTAGCCAATTTTTGAAAATAGTCAATAGTAAAAATTTTCATGCGGCGGCCAAAATAGATGCGCGCGAGGACGATCAACTACTTTCTTTTTTTACTTGGCCTTATGTCCAAGTTTCATGAATCAGATCCATAAACTTTCAAAGTTATGATGGTAATTCAACAGATACCCCCAATTCGGCCAAAGTTCATTGACCCTAAATGACCTTTGACCTTAGTCATGTGACGTGAAACTCATGCAGGATGTTCAGTGATACTTGATTAACCTTATGTATAAGTTTCATGAACTAGGTCCATATATTTTCTAAGTTATGATGACATTTCAAAAACTTAACCTTAGGTTAAGATTTTGATGTTGATTCCCCCAACATGGTCTAAGTTCATTGACCCTAAATGACCTTTGACCTTGGTCATGTGACATGAAACTCAGGCAGGATGTTCAGTAATACTTGATTAACCTTATGGCCAAGTTTCATGAACTAGGTCCATATACTTTCTAAGTTATGCTGTCATTTCAAAAACTTAACCTCAGGTTAAGATTTGGTGTTGACGCCGCCGCCGCCGTCGCCGCCGTCGCCGTCGCCGTCGGAAAAGCGGCGCCTATAGTCTCACTCTGCTATGCAGGTGAGACAAAAACGAAGAAATACACAAAAATGTAAATATATACAGCACATTAGAAATTGATTTTTCCCCATTTACTAACGTTAGGAATGCTATTATAAAATATTCCCACAAAAATTACCCTTCTAGGACCTTTATTAAGTGAATAAGAACAAAAAGAATTAATTAATCAATGAATTAGCATGATTAATTCAGATGAAATAAAAATAGGAATTTATAGCAATTTACCTGCGCAAGCGCGTAGATTATGTCATTTTCTATACCTTCGCGCAAATTTTCGTCGCGATCCTACGATCCGCCTATACTTAACTTCGTGCCAATGGGGGACTACTCCTTTGAAGGAGAAGAGACAGAATTGAAGAAGGATGAGACAACATTGTCTTGGTTGATCTGATCTGAATCCTTGCTATGAAGAAGATGATACGTAGTTGTTGAAATAAGAAACAGACGATGACTGATGGACAGGTATCGGTTAGTATGTCACTGACCGAATGACTCCACATGGACAGTGCTGCACAACAAAATTAGTGTAAATAGGTGTACACCACCAGACATTTTACTCCGGTGTAAAATGTTCAGTGTTTTTACAACACCTATGATTTTTATTACCTATGTTTGTTATTATTACACTCTTTGGTGTTATGTTCAATCTCTAGGACGTTATCCTATGAGATCTCGGGGCGTGGTCATCTAGCAACCCCAATTGCTGTCAGTTTTAACACTCCAGTTTTCGTTGACCAACATGACAATGATATAGCTGCGAACATGGGAACCACTGAGTTTAGAAAGAAGAGTAGACATGTTAGGTCACCAAACATTTTATTAATTTTTGACATGTATATTAGACGAGACGAGGAACTATTCCTGACAGTTCTATTAAAAATTGGCTGAAGCCTACATTTTTTCGACAATGTAGGAATTCTAATCACCATGGTCATGATCCTATTGAAATTTACAAAACAATAATAAGGTATGTTTAATGCTGCCAGATCTAGTTAGATAACTGAATAATATGGGAGACCATGATAATTATATTGAAAGTAGCACTTATGATTTTTTTTCAAGATGGGATTTTCTAAGGATTTAGTAAAAAAAAAAAATACGTATACGAAAGTTGGCGAGGTTTTTTTTTTCATTTAAAAATGACCCTGTTATTTACTTTTAGAATGTAGGTAGTTTATATCCATATTATTAGTCTTGCTTTATCAAAGTTCTGACGACTTGCTAGATGTTGATTACGACTTGATCATGCAAATAGTAATTGCAGTTTGTCAAATCTGACTCAATTAATTTTGCTATAGAATCAGTAGGAATTTGGTCACTTGCGGACACAACGAACTGTTAAAAATTCGACATTGATGATCTTTTTACGAAAGGTATAGCAATCTAAAATTTGAGTGTAATCTAATTGTGAAGTATGCATTGAAGATGCAGAATACAGCATCATTTCATGTAAAATGTGTTTGGCTCCTTAAGAGGTCCGGCGCCATCACACAAGATGATCTTGCACAATTCGTCGTCTTCTAACAATGAGATTGGAGCAGCTAAGATGAAATATAAACGTTTTTAACCACGATGCAACAAGAGTCTACCATGTGTATTAATCAAATGGTTTGAGATACATGATAAAGGAGCAGGAATAATTATTGTCCATCAGTATGTTGTTGATCATGTTGAAATAAGATGGGTTTGACTAATGAACTCTTTATAACTAATCACTCTTCTTGTGCAACTAACAAATTGTCATGTTATGTGCTTTCTACATTTGCATTATTATAATAGTTCAATGAATAATATAATTGTAATGAAAATACTTTCCTCACATCAAATTTCATAATCAAGACACACGTACTTAAATAACTTAGATGGCTAGTAGCATGCTGAATTAAATCACTACAAACCCATTGCATCATAAGGTAACTTACGTATAGGAATAATACTTACTTTTACTTACGTATATAAGAATAATACGTGCACAACGGCTTGGATAAGGAATAAAAAAATAGATTCATGAATATTATATATTGATAATGACATGTCAAATCTATTAAACGTTTAATAAGTTTCACAGTGGACCTCTCCATTTCCAACATTTTAATTTCAGCTACTAATATTTCATGATGCATCTAAGTTACAAATGTATATGATTAAGACATAATTATGTGTGTGTTACTTGTTTGTTGATTATAGGTCGATTGTTTATTATAATTGTATTTCTATAGATTCTGTATACTGTTCGACCATGCATGGTTCGACCGTACGTACGACGTATTTCCAATATGTCGTATTGGAAATACGAAATTTTTCGTCAGCTCCGAAACTTAGAAGGAACCTGCTGTTCCGATTGGCCAATATCTTACTTCGACCTCCCCGCTGTTCATTGTCATTTGATGGACATTTTCAATACATTTACTGTGTTCTTGAATTCGTTTTGTGTCGTGGTGCTAAAACACTACAATACAGTTTCTGAACTCCATCAAATAGTCAGTCTTATCATTTTTCAAACGCCCTGTATAAACATGAACGTGAACTTGTAGATTACGCAATTTTGCACTTCTTAAGACATGACAGCATGGTGATAAGTGTCAATATATATATATATATTAATCTTTCAGAGTTGAATGCAATGGACAAGGCATGTTATAAATTGATATGATGCAAACATATATATTTCATATTATGTTAATTAACACATTGAGCCATATGTAGAGTGGACATAGGTCTTTCATTTCATTAATTTACAATTTATCAATTTAAATGAGTCTACTTATCTTTCCATATATGTATTTCGAGAAAACCTCCAATTAAGTTAAAATCAATATTTCTAATTAAAGAATATGTACATGCGATTCAATATGCCCAAAGTACCATGACCTATAGAAAGTGTATACGTTAAAATGTATTTAGACGGCGTTTGGTACCACGAATATTCATTTGGATAATATTGATGCATCAGTGTGTAGTAATCAGTGATCGTAAAGTCGGCGATTTGAGCGTTTTGTTGTTTATATTCATCCCATATTGTCTCAGATTTGGCGTCTTGTAAAACAAGCGCTCTTTTGCTGTTTAATGAATAGGCAGCGCTTGTTTATGAGATCTTAATAGCGTTTTTAGAACCCATTTTTCCCTCGCGAGATCGCAAGAGGCACGTTTCACGTTTTTATTTGTCATCATTTATTGCAACAACTGCTTTGGTTTTTAAATTTTGCACGTCTACACCTTTGATGACAGCGATGATCTTATGATTCTTTAATTCGATTAACAAATTGTAGAGTGAACAAAGCAAAGCTAGGAGATTTATGACTGAGATAAAGGACGTTTGAGCGTCGCATAGGATTTTAATTTGCTGTTAGCTTTTGAGAATCGACCGTTTCCTTTATATGGTAGTCGATTGTTACAAATATTAGAAGAGAAAAAATATGATTAGCTTCAAATACATGTATCTTCATCTGAAAAGATCGACTTATCTTAATATCATCTACATCTTTATTGCTTACGTAATACGTATAATTGGAAAAACTTTTTTTTCTTTACTAAAATAAATAGAAATTAAACATAAAAATATTTAGAAAGTAAACACTTCAATTAACTTGATTGAAGAAAAAGAAAAAAGTTTGAATATCCATTATGAGACCTTTGTGACATCATGTACGAGCAGCTGCCCCATAATATGTTATGTAATATAAAATACATAAATTTCAATTTTTGTAATGGTTAATGATGGCTAAAAACTTTCTTCTTTCAGGAGCGTGTGTGAAATATAATTTGTCTGTTGATATACTAAAGGTACAATAAAACCGACTTTCAGTATTTTTTTTTCTTTTTAGAAAATAACATTCCTTTGATTTTTTTAATTCATGATACATGTGGAGCTGCTCGCATATGATGTCACAAAATCAAAAAGTTAGAATTCAAATAACTTTTTTAATCTTTCGTGGATTTTACTCAAACCGTCACCAATATTTTTATATTTTTTCTGATATTTTTACAATAACCTTTTGTTAGGGTGAACTTCCCCTTTAAAGAAGTTATTTACTCATACTAATTCATTACATTGACAGAAGTAATGTGGATTTTTTTCGGGTTTATGTAAGAAGCGAGCAGCAGCTTCTCATAGGCAACAAGAAAGAAGCAGGTATATCACTGGTCGTCTGCAGAAGGACCAAAGCGCATGTTGCGCTAAAGATGAAAAGAAGGGAGTCGATATTTCGGCAATCAGACTAGTATTTAATTTCACCAAACCACGTGACCTACACAAAATTGTCTAACAGGATTTGGTTTGATTGTTTCCCTCTCAGCGACCCAAGTTTAAGTGTCAAAACATTTTTCAATATTCCAGTCAATGATTGATCTATCTTTCTATCCACGGACACGCTGGCATTTTGTCTCTCATTTTAAGTATCCTCACCTCCATGCTTTCTTGGTAACTGTATGATTTTATTTTGTCGATTTTTAGCCATTTTTGACGCGCGGGCTCGCGCCAAGGAGAGCTACTAAAAGGTACATATTGTACAGGTGGTCATGATGGTGAGAATAATTGATTGTTTTCGGTCTCTAGAGTGTGTTTTCTCCTTGGATACTCGCTAGAGCTGTAGCCTTTTCTTCGTCACAATGTTGTTCTCTAACCATTGGCTATTTGTTGAAAGCATGAAAGTGGCATTATTGAATTATGATCTTCTCATTTCGAAGTGCACTTTACAATTTCAATTCGATGTCGAAGAGAGGAAAAAAGAGAGCTTGTGAAAGAAAAAGAGGCAAAGAGAAGAAAAGGAGCATTGATTCAAGTGGAATCACAAGATTTGAAAAGAGATGTATAAAATTCCGAAGGGGATTGGGGCGAGGTGTGCAAATTGAAATTTACAACACATTGCCATACATACCATATGAATAAAAATAAATTGAAGACATTTCTTAATTCAATATAGATTTTGTGAGCACCAATTAAAGGAAAAAGGACGAAACAGCATAGACCTATAATCGACAAACACAATATGATATAAAGTGATTTCCGTACACAATCCAAATAAGCGCAAACAATAAAGGAAGTTTTGAAGGACGAAAGAAAAAAAAAAGGATGTTTAATTGAAACATTTACAGAATGTTATAACACTGAGACGCTGTGCATGATATTGATATATAATATTAATATTGATTGATATTTTCTGCCTTTTGATTTCTAAACACGTGTACACGTTGGTATCCTGATGCCTATATGGCATTTGGTGAGCGATAAAAAGAGAACAAACCTTATAGGTTTCCACGTTGTTGATGGCGTCTCAGTCTGTTCGGTATAACGTTAAAACAACTGTGCGTATAACATTTATAATGCCTTATTATGTGCACTTATGAATGACATAGCATTGAAAATGAACTGCCTCGCTCAAAGTTATGTGTGTGTAAGTGGAGTATGGGAGATTGAACCCCTAACTTTCATGTCTTTATTCATGCGCCCCAATCATGATAGACCACTCAACTAAATCACCTGAAAATCAAACGATATCTACTGATATGTATGGGGCATAAAAATGGTTCCCATAATGAAGTAGGGAATAATGATTAGCAGGTCCTGTTGTATGATCAGGAGTGCCTATCAGATACGATTGGTCTTTGGATTGACCATTGATCAGACTTGTATAAGAGCACTGTTTCGGTAATATTTTTTCATATTTTTTATATAAAATACTCGAACTCTTATAAATCTACAGATACGTAGTCACGCAATGTACAATAGCTATAAAAAAATGATTTTCTTTTTCATTCCATGCTGTTCATGTTTATGGATTGGTTTTGAAAAGTAAAAAAATATATATTTTGGATAGGATTTACTTTTATTGTTTAGTATTTTGATTGTAAACCTCACCCATATCACTTAAAGACCTCGTCTCCCACTATATGATAAAACTCTAACATCATTTATGGAAATGAAACCAGAGTTTGGAAATTAATATTGTTTATATAACAAGGACATAAAATGTATTTAAAGAAGTCTACTTCTTTTCCAAATATCGTGACTAACTCTATATCTTTGTTGAAAAAAAAGGCAAGTCTGGCACAGTCCAAGCGAAACAAAATACAAGTTATGAAACTAGTCAGAGATTGAAAAGAAGGGAAGAGACTAAGCTGGTTTTAATTAGTCCTGAAAGGATATATATCTCTTAATATTTTGGGAGGTTATCGCCTCAGGCTGTCTGGTTATTCGTTACTCAGACACAATCATTAATTCAAGCCAAACCTGGTCATCAGTCAGAGGAAAGTTTAAATCACTCAATGACAAAGCAGCAATTTCTGGTGTTCCTTCCCCTTTCCTTCTCCCGTCTTCCTCTCCATGTTTTAACGGTTAGTCCGTCCTGCTCCACACATTTCCCCCTTCACTTTTGTTCTATTAACTCTACTCTCTCTGTTTCCTAAGTTCGGTCAAAGAGTCGCTTCAGTCCCACCCGTGTGTTTTCTGGTCAGGGTTTACTTTCTATAGTAGCCTCGGGCGATGTTCGTCCTATGCTGGTTGCCGTTCATTTCCATGTTAATAATCGACGGAATTATATCCAGACATAACCATAGCAAGCCTCTGTCATCGTGGTTCTTTCTTGTTGGTCAAACTATTATTCAAGTATAGACCTACATATACTCTGTTATCGTGTCTCTGTGGTTGTCTATAAAATGACTCATCGATCTCTACATCTATGGAGATTAGAGATTGTTCAAACCCGTAACTCCGCAGGTTTGCATACCCTCAGGCTTTTCTACCTAGTTGGGCCATTGATAAAAAGAAATCCTGAACTTGAAAATAGGTAATTTGGTTTAACTGTTTGAGAAGCTATTCATTGATTATATATATATATTTTTCATAACTTCAGTTAAAAGTAATGCAATATGGCTACAAAAAAATACAATTTCAATTGACGCCTATGGAACAATAAAATCTTTCGTCACTGAAAATGTATCAAACTCCACAGTGAATTTATTAAAGGAAAATTTACAGTAAAGACATTTATCCTAAAATTGCATTTGCTCACCAGCAGGCAATAGGCTTGAAGACAGACATGTTCCCTCTACTGTAATGTACTTTTTATTTACTCTTTGTTTTGATGTTCTAAGCGCCTTGAGTATTTAATCAAAGTGGAAAAGACCCTATTATTTCATTAATCTTTAACATTAAAATCTGATCTAAACGCAATTCACAACTCATACATTTCTCCCTATACAAAATCAACATGAAAATGTAGCTCGTTCGATTACTATTACAATTAACTATTACTACTACTACTTCTACTTCTAATACGGCTAGTACTTCCACTACTACTTCTACTACTACTTCTACTACTACTACTACTACTACTACTACTACTACTACTACTACTACTACTACTACTACTACTACTACTACTACTACTACTACTACTACTACTACTACTACTACTACTACTACTACTACTACTACTACTATTATTATACCTGTATACTACTACTACTTTGTTTTTCTTCTTATTTCTCCCGATCTAATTTCCTCCTTTTTCTCTTTCGACTGCAGTCTCAATGACTAAGTGATTCTAACAACGCTTTAATGGTCGATGGGACGAAGGTAACCAAAATGGCACGTATGGTGTTATTAGATAACACCTTGTGATTAACACCTGATGAAGACACCTGATTGTGTCACTTTGTTTCGATTGCTGTAAAATTCGGAAGAAATGCTTTCTCGGTAGACAACCAGTTTTAGGTCGAACATCAGGACATCAACAGAGATACGCAAAATGTCTTCTTTTTTTGTAAAAGGGTTCCTTAAAACCGATTGTCACAGTGATGATAGGAAAGCTAAGCTGCATTAATTTGTTAAATCGCTATGACCTATTTAATTACCCTTTAAATATATACATCTCCTTCTCTATCTTCTTTCAATCTCTTTCACTCTTTCTCTCTGCCTCCTTTTACCTCCTTACACTCAAGCTCGATTAGGTTTTCTTTTATTTTACTCATTCATATATCTTTTTATCTCAGTCTCCCTTCCATCCTTTAAGTATTTTATCCCTCTCCCCCTCTCTCCTTACCTTTGCTTTTTTGTCACTGTAATGCGTTCGACACATTGTCTGAATCGTGTTCATATTAGCCAGGATAGGAGCCATCACCCCTCCCCCTCTTCATCTTTCTCCCTCCCCCCTCTCATCTCTCTCTCTCATGATCTCGTCTCATCACCCGATTATGAACCGCTTGACCTAGTATCACGACAAATTACTTCACGTAACCTAGATATCGGTTTAAGGGATTAATTCTCCTTTTGGCCTTCCAAAATAAATTTTAATGGGGATTTTAGAGAGGAAGAAATCTGCTTGTTTTCAAAATAATGGACGGATTAGGGCATCGAAGGTGGAGTAATGAAATCAATCAATTATTCATGGAGTTATTTGGGATCGGACTACTTTGAACCTATAAATATTTCGAGTATGAAATTGAAAAAAATATATGTTGTTTTAATTTACGAGCGAACTACTGGTCCCGCAATCGCTCCAAGTCTGCTTAATATTCTAAAAAGATGAACAGATTTCTCTCGAATTCTCTTTAACATCTTAATAATTTTGTTGACCTTAATACTTGTCCATAAATACTTATGATACACTTCCTATGACCAATAAATGAGCCTTATCAATACCCAACCTGTTATGTAAACTGCCTATTGTACATTATGAACTTATTGTTTGGTTTATTTTATTATTTTATCATGCATGTCATGTCACTTGATTAATATTTGTTTGTGGATATGGAATTGAAATAAAATGAAATGAATGTGTGTATGTTTCCGGGTTAATGGATTGCTTCAATTAGTCTTGGTAATGTATTGTGAGCATTGCTCTTGTTGAAGAGGAATGGTTTTGGAGGAGAGCCACCACCATCACTTTAAAGGGAAACAACGATGTCGTGTTTTCTCGAAATTATTGGAACGTGAATTTGGCGGGCGCAGAGATGCGGAAGGAAAAATGTCGTCTGCGAACCAGCTAAGACTGCTATTTTTCAAAGCTTTGCAATACCCTGACAGCTTTAGGTTAGGTTTAAGCGTGAACTCGCAGACCCACTATCCGCTTCTTGCCTGTTTACCTTATTGATTTGTGAGTTGGAGTTGTCCCCTAACCATGTCAGCTCCAAGTCTTTTCTTGGTATATTAACCGTCATTGTTTACCGGATGTGAAGGGATGTAACCGACATGTTGTCAAGGAACGAAAATATATCGGCTTTGATAGAAAGATATCTGAGTTTGGTTGAAGAATATAGGCCATCAGAGCGATAATTTGCAATGGATGATTTAAAAAAAAAATCTTAGTGGTTGGTGCTAGAAATTCATTGTTATCTGGCAGACACAAGCGTAAATAAGTATGCCTCCTCAGAGATTCACGAACTAGAACACAAGAGAAAAAAAAATGAAAATAGAGGATGACATTATTGGGTTTTTTTTTAAAGATATTACGCTAGAATCTGTAACAAAATTAGGTTTTGATATAAAAAAGGTTAATAGTTGGGGGCTTTTCTTGCTGGTGAAAGTCTAGAATATTATATATATATATATTATATATATCTTGCGTATTGATAAGTCACAGATTATTAAGAAGTCAACGACAGGAAGCACAAGGACTTATTTTCTGTCAGTATACCACAGGAAGTTAGATTCTAACGGAATTGATATGTTCGGATCTTTGGCGCCTGATTAAGAATGTACGAGATTATTACGTTACCATGGGAACTGACTGATCAACCTCACCTTATGTGAATTCTACATGAGATGGTTCCCCCGTTCATTATCCAGTCATCACATCATCATCATCATGATAACATACCGTACGCAGCGGGAGGGAGGGCCTTCCCCCCCCCCCCTGTTTTTTTGGTGTTGAAAACTTATGTGACGGTGTTTTACGGAAATTATTTTCCAAACCCACCAAAATTGTGCACGAAACCCTTCAACTTTATTTTAAAAAATTCAAAAGCTCCCAAATAAATAACTCATTCATTTCGCTCTCTCGCATTTCAGTTCTGTCAAAAAAAATACGCGTCTTGCCCATACAGGAAAAAAAAGATTCTGCGTACAGTCATGATAGCAGTATTTCATTTCTGTATTAAAGAGCATACATATGATAAAATAAGTTAGATTGCCCACATTCAATTTGACTGACACATTCTAGTTGGATTTTCGTGGGGTCCAACAAATAAAAATGAAACATTTAACAATGACATACATGTTTAAGGTGGACACAATAAAGATTAAAGATTAATAGTAAAACTAATATTCTATACAAACATTTACAGAAGGTAAATAGACACAGTCTAACGAACATAAATTATTTTAAAAAATACAAGTAATCAACATAAAAATATTTTTACACGAAAAATAGCATCACGAATTAGATATCAAGATGTAAAGAAACATGTATATGCCTATAATCATTAAAACATAAATTATAAGAATAAAACGTAATTAACACAAAAATAGGTAAACAGCGAAATTTTGGAATAAAATAATATTCAAGTTGTAAGTGGACAATTGAAATTGTAAGTCTACGTGCATAATATGTAAAACATAAATCATAAGAATAAAAAAGTTAAAACACAACAAACAGAAAGAAAGATGACCTGATATAGGGGTTGATAATCTTATCATCAAGTTGATATTGATCATTTGTTCAAATAAGTTGAAAGAAATATCATTGCTGGTACTATTAACATTACGATGTTTAAGCATGCTATGTATATGTATGTTATAGATGTACGTATTTATAAAGCTATATAGCAGCATACAAAACTTGAAATGATAATAAGTTTTTTTTTATTATATATTATAGAATGGGTATCATTTACACTCTAAAAAATATTGGGTGAAAATGCTCCATGAGGGTAATTATTATGTGTCAAACCAACATCGGACAATTCTTTTGGGCATTTTTATTTATCCAGTGTGATGAAAATTTTGCCCATTCTAACGTAATTGCTGCTTATTTTTTAACCTTACTTGACAATATGCTTCCCGCATTGGGCAAAATACTACCCCAAATTGGTTGGACACATAATTACCCTCGTGCTTGTTAAAATTTTACCCAATATTTTTACAGTGTATTAGTAATTACCGACGCATAGCCAGCTCATGCACCCGGTAAATTTGCTATGCGTCCTGTAATTACGTATGCATGGCAAATTTACCGGTCGCATGGCTATCCATGCGTCGGTATACAAATGATGCATGGGTTAGAGTGGGTCAGTAGGAACTGTGTGCACAAGGTAACTTTGGCATGGTTTAACCCACGAGGCACAGCCGAGTGGGTTTAGACCATAATGCCAAAGTTACCACGTGCACACAGTTCCACTGACCCACGAAAGAAACTCATGCATCATCTGTTTTATAGAATGGAAAAAATGTATTGAATAAACCACAAAAATTAATGATTTACCGGATGCATGATAATTTCATGCGTCCGGTAAATTCAATTACCGGACGCATGAAAATATTTACCGGACGCATGATTTTTTTTTTACCGGACGCATGATTTATTTACCGGATGCATGAAAATTCCAAAATGTAATGCAGACCCTTTGATAACCCTGGACAACATAAATATGTATGCCTAACTTGATGATATGTTGGCACAAAGGCATTATTATACCCAAAATTCCAGATACAGCTTTGCATTGACTAGATCTATGAGACAGCCTCAGACCTCCAATAGCTGTGTGTGTATGCCCGGTCCGCGCCGGGGGCCAGTGCCTACGGCTGCCTGGGCCTGCAGTGGAGATTTGGCTGTGCACAGCCAGCCCAGGGCAGCAGATCTATAACGTTAGATCGCATGTCTGGACTTCTAAAATAACGAGTATGCAGGCAGTTTTAATCCCTATGACAATTACGGTACCGTATTTGTACTTACAGATCATTTTGCATCCTTTATTTGATTCATTCTGCCTTGATCGAAAATTCAAAATTTTGACGTAAACAAGCGTAACAGTACATGCGCGATGACATCACAATGACCTTTTCGGACGATAGCTTGTTTACAGTGGATATCGTTTTGAATATCGGGATAACGTTCATGCAGCCAAGTAAAAATTATTGCATAGCTCTCAACCAATCAGATTGCAGGGATTTTCCCATCCATTCTATAATAATTACTTATGCATGGTTGTAAAAGAATTGATTTTGAGACCAAAACTTCCACCATTCTATAATACAAATGATACACAGGTTCGATCGTGCATCGGTAGGAATAGTGAGAATGCGGTAACTATGTAAACTAGTCTAAACATGCTAAACCTACGAGGCGCACAGTTCCATAGTTACCTTATGCTCACAAAACCTACCGATTCACCTAAATCTGTGCATCATTTGTATATTGATCATGCATATTCTTATATATGCATTTATTCTTTTTTTATCATCTATCAAAATAATGCTTCAGCATACTCTTAAACTCACTATCAAATGGGGCCGCTATAAATTCTATGCAATTTTGTTTTTTGTTTTGTTTGGACTTTTAAATCATTCTTAATTCATGTTGCGTGGAAACTGTAAGTCACATGTCATTGCTTGTGCGACTATCCGTTGGGAAATCATATGAATGGTGGAGAAACAAGCGAAAAATTATGAATACGGAGTTGAAATATGGTTATATAAAAAAAGAACTTGGAAATGAGGGCGTAAAGCAAGAAAGAATACTGTAGGATTTTAATGATGTGCAGACAATACTTCGAGAGAAAAAGAGAGCGTGGCATATTTGATATTGCATTATTTAAATGGATTAAATGAAATAATGGAGAGCATAATTCTCTAATTACTTGTTATAATTATCACTATATATCTCACCGTGTACTGATATTTTAAAGAAATAACAAGGCCCTGGGTCTTGGAATTCGATAAACGCAAAGAGCCCATGCAAGGAGCTTTTCTTCTCGATGAATGTCAAAACTTTTCATTTTGAATTGATGACGACCCTTCGCAATCTCGTAATGACATTGTCTAATGTCCGGAAGGATATCGAAAACGTTGGAAGACTACATGAACCCCAAACGACTGAACAGAAGGACTACACATTAAACGGTTAAGATACTTGAAGAGTTGATAATGGCATTATACCTGTTTTGCGTGAATGTGTCTGCTCTTGCAGAAGCGATTGAGCGACGTCAAAAAGGATTTTTATGACTGGCCAAAAAATGGAAGCTCTTTTGGTGGAGTGATCATTGTAAGGGGCTGCAGGAGTAGAAATCGGCATGAAATCAGGCGTAAGAACAATAATTTATCGGGTGCAATGGTATGGAAACAACCATCATTCAAAATGACAAGGGTTGATGAGATAAGATTCAAAGAAAAGTTAAAAGATAGAAGGTAAAAGAACATGACATCGTTCAACTCATCGCCTAAATTACGATTTCGTTGTTGTCAATAATATTTGAAGAGAGCTAAAAGGTGGCACTTTGATTTAAATTCTGTCTCCCTTTCTATGTTTAGATGGTAGATGGATCGTTGAATTAAAAAACAGTTTATTGCTGATAAATGGGCCAGCAATTTGAGATGGGGAATATTATGCATCCATGCCAGTAATACACAGTCTTCCAAAACATATTTTCTTATTGTGTATTATTCCTATCGATGGTTTCTAACTATTCGACGAACAGTAAACCATCTTTAATCGTAGTTGTTGGACTCTAAAGATGATTATTACTAAGCAGCGAACACATTTGCTTTGGGGGTTTATTATTCCCCCCCCCATAAAAAAAGGAGTTGAAATGCTATAATGTTGTGCCAAAAAAATTATGTAATATCTATTTTTTTGGAAACAGAAGACCATGTACCCTATTACCCCAAATCATCATGAGAGTGTAAAATTTAATTTAACCGTGTTTGTTGATGTGTTTCTGTCAATATCCTACATCAATCAAATGCTGCTTTCACTATGCAAATATTTATCTTTTCAAATCATTTACTTTATCTTATCAATGTTGTTGGATAAAAATAATGAAATATGTTGGATGAAACGGGTTGCTAATTATTATATTGATGCGGTAAACTACAAGACAATAATCCAATTACCCATGTATGATTTACAAAATTTATACAGATATATTCATTACCCGCGTGCAGGATAAATGGGATTTCCAGAATTTCCCGATTCTGTTTACTGCTCTTTGACTTTTCAACTTCCCTTATTATAAATATATGAATAAAGTTGATCTTGCTATGCTTACATTACAATTTCAAAATAAATATTACATATGAATACATTTTGTTAAACATACGGCCATCACGGCCATTTTGAGCTTTTGAGCGACGTAGAATGGAAAGGTAGACATAGAGAGAGAGAGAGTAGATAGGAGAGAGAGAGAGAGAGAGAGAGAGAGTGAAAAGGAAGACTGACTAACAGATAAGGCCTATAAATACAATCGTTCGCAATAAGCGTACAAATACAGAATCACAAATAAGCGAAGAATGAAAAGATATGGTTATTGTTGACATTAGTAACTATGATTGCGGTAAAGCATTATCGTCGATCGTTAATGGGGTTCTTTATAACAATCACAATAAACAAACACAAATGGAAATGCTAGAAGATAAATTATGGGTTTAAGCTTTTCAGTGGGTATCAAGCGAAAGTGCCCAAATAATCTTTTAGTTCTCCCACTCTTTCCCTCTGATTTCATATCACCGTCGCGTTTCTGATAAATCTTAACACAATACACCAAGATTCTTTTGATGTACAAGGACATTCCCGACAATTCACCATTGACAATGCACAACAAACCACGCTCAATTTCATTGATTTCGTTAAAGAGCTTAATGTTTGACTGTTCTTTTATTTATGATGACTCCTCTTCCTCCGTCGGGAAGAAAATAGAAAGATAAACCCCGTCGAGAAAACTGAGTATGATCTTTCACTACAACAAAATGAACCACCTAGTGAAAATGTGAGACCAGCAAAAAGAGAACATTTTGCTTTTAACAACGCGCAGAGGGGCTGTGTTAGACCTATTCATCCACTCGGCATTACTACCATTGAGACCGAGTACATGGGTCTATATAGTATTCCCATTGCCACACATTGTCCTCCTCATCATGAACTGTAAGTGTGCGCAACCAATTGATCAACGCCTCCATCATCTCTACACACAGATATCAACCCCACCGCATTTGCCATTAAAAGTGAACTTGCGAAGTACCACGCCCGATGCGAACGGCGCCAGAATGTGCGATTGGCAGTGCTTACAGCTAGCAGCATTCAAAGGCGCCACTATTCTACGCAGCATTCATGGTGCAACACGCCAGCACGGTCGGCGTAGACACACGCCACCTCATGCTGTGACAGAGGGTGCTCCGTGGATTAGCCAAAGAAAGATCGCATTTCATTAGAAGGATATACCTCCGAAATGGCGCTACAAACATCGTTGAAATATTGATTTATCATGAAAGCATACTTTCTTCTTCATCTTTTATTTTTCTTCGGAAATTCGAAGGCCGCCAGGGGGTTACAATGAAATGTCTCTTACTTGAATTTATATTTGACGGAGAGGCAAAGATTTTTTTTATTAAATAAATTGTTAAGAAACATCCGTCGTAAATGATATTTCAAAAAGACGAATATTGAAGCTCGGTATCAAAGCAAGACGTAGGTCGTCAATAGTTCTCTTTTCATTTATTTATTTTTAGAAATAACCATGAAAACCTTGTGGTATATCGATCAGTAGAATTTGAATTACTTTCAAACGCCTTAAGCCAACAATTTAATTTATTATTTTCTATTAGGTGTGTTACCTATTGCGCCTCTTTAAAAGAGAGAGAGAGAAAGAAAGAAACGTATGGCAAGGCAAACTTCAAGGATTGTTCTCCTGGAAGTCACACGATCGAACGTGCTTTCGATATTAAATCTTAGTCAACAATATTTATCTTAATATCAAAACAATTTTCCATCTTGCATGCAAAGATATTCCATAAAGTATGATTAATCACATTGAAAAATATATATGAAGAATAATGTGGTAAGTCATGTTACTCCATCGCTTTTATTCACAAAGTGGCAAACCTCTCAGATATGTCTGAGAGTGCTTAGTAAAAACTAAGTAATGAGGAAGAAAAAAAATCATTACTTTGGTTTGAAAAGCTAATAAATATACTCACCCATGAATGTCTGAAAAACACTAAATAAATTAATGAATCCTTTTCGACTAATATCAATATACAACTCCATTCTCTAAAAGCATTGAATTTCTGCTAAAATAAATTAAATGACGTGTTGATTGATTTATTTATTGGTATAAATCCATGTATACACATGAAAATTAACCAGCAACACATACTGAAAGGGTCAATTTACACAAATTCATGAAGTACAATATAACAAAGCAAATGGAAAAACGTGATTATAGTATTCTATATCAAAACTTAAGTCTACTTCAAACTGTCAAATATATGTCTCATAAATGGAAGATGAAGGAAGAGAGAGATAAGAACAGGGAGAGAGAGAGAGAGAGAGGGGGAGAGAGGGGGAATTGAGAGAAAGAAAGAGAAGGGGAAGAACTCCAAAATAAAAAGAGAAAATTGAGTGAGGTAGAAAGAAAAAGAGAAAGCGGTGAAGAAGAAGAGAGTGACACGAAGAACATAGACGAAGAGAAAATATTGTCAATTTTGATTGAAACTACATAAGGACATAAGGAAATGCTATGAATATATTCAACATGAGAAGTTTCATCACGGCGTAATTATGTCACTTGCCTTGTAACCAGAGGGTCGTGTGTTCGAATCCCACCATGGCCTAGCGTCCTTTGGCAAGGCGTTAATCCTCACTTTGCCACTCTCCACCCAGATGTTAAATGGGTACCCGGAAGGAAGTGCAAGTCAATGTAGTATGCCTAGCAATTGTGTCTTGTCGGAATGCTCCCAAGGGAGTGGAGAAAGTGCATAATTGTATGTAGGCATGTCAGGATCTGATGACCGGGGTAATAATAATATGTAAAGTGCTTAGAGACATCGATGTGATGTATTAAGCGCTATATAAAATAGGATTATTATTATTATAATCACTTTACTGTGCTTTCAATGTATATCTGTTTTCACACATGTACATGTAAATTGAAATGCGAAATTAACATTCACTCTTTTTGAGTAATTTCGAGCCTAGAGTTTCAATTACAATGACACTATTTAAAAAAAGATAAGATGTAGAAGAAAAAAAAGAACATTATAATATCTTCCTGCAGTACGATGTATACTTCTTCAAAAGGTTCTCTCCTAACAAAAGATTTGTTATTTTCTTAACCAAACCTTTTTAACGTGGGGTCGAATGCCGTCCAAAGCCTACAAGGCAGTGGCAGGTTATGAGTTAAACATTTTATAGTGGGCACATTTTGCCCAAACTGTTTTCGTCACCTGCAGAATTACCAAATTTTGGGTACGTTAAACTTGCCAAAAATCTGCTGTTTCTTATTGACCAATGAATAATACACATTAACTCAAATTTCAATACACATTTGCACATAATGGATTAAAAAACGGCTTGTACAAGACTAAGTAAAACCATGAAAAGAATATACCAATTTGTAGAAGCAAAATGTTGTCAACCAAGAATATGACCAATAGTCGAACAGCATTTCTTTACTATTCATATTGATCTCGACCACGTTGGGGATGATTTGCTTAGGTCTTGGGAAAATGTTTATACCAGCAATGTGTTGCCCCGTGAAATTCCCCCAAATTTTAAGGGTGGTAATATAATATTTCATATATTATATTCCAATCTGAAAATAAATCATTCTTAAGGGTATTACATCTCCAACTAAGTTAGATGGTCCTGTCGTCTATACCTTTCAAACACAAAAAATAATGATAGATAAATTTGACAATGTATAAATCATAATAAATATGTTTGGAAATAATATGGCTCCGACCTGTCTTAAATTAAATGTCGTTTGACGAGTTGTTTCCGTTTAAATATAAACATAATTTATCAAACTGATTAATGATCTGCCATATTGTAACATCTAGAATGACTTATGGATAAAAGTTTGGAAATAAATCAGAAGGAAATGGATTAGTTTGGCAGAAATAAGGCTTGATTAATAACTGGTTCTAATCTCTAGGATTTGCTTCTTTTCATCAATCCCTCGTCTCTTCCCGTGTACCTGATCTATGACATGACAAAGACTTTGATTCATGGATGAATAAGTTTGGTGTTCAACGATCATGTCCTTTATCAAGTTGCCATATCATTTTTCTTGTTCTTTTCTGAAATGACTAGGGGGACCGTAACAATAGATGTCGCTTTTCCAACGCCCCAACCATACATCCTCGATACTGCATACCAGGGCCCCGCCTTACAAAGAGTTGCGATTGATCCGATCAATCACAACTATGGACGGCCAGCAAAGTCAACATCTATTATGCATGTTTGTTCAAAATATTTTCTAGCTATGATGTATATTCATGCAGTCATTGTTTTCTTGAAAATTCCCTGTGCTTCTTTTTGCTTACAAGGAACATCGTGCAAATTTCCTGTAGAAAAAAATTATGACATTGATGGATTTCCATAGAGTTATGATTGATTGGATCAATCGCAACTCTTTGTAAGACGGGGCCCAGGTATCCATTGTTTAAAAAAATAATGGAGATCTATTCTAAGATTACATACAGTACATACTCTCCTCTAGCAGTAACAAGTCTAAATAGAAGTAAACATTGAAACCATCGTGTGATAGATTTAAAATAAATGGAGCACATCTTTTGTAATTTAAACAGTTTAATGTGTCTTTACAGTCAAAGACGAACCCTTGGCTGAACTGTAGCAGATACACTAAACGATAGTGGTTCTTGTTCAAGCATGGAGATATCACCATAGCAGTAAACTCAAGTTGTTTACCATCTTCAGAATCCCTTCAATCCATACTTCTTTTTCTTGACAATTACAAAATAGATAAATAACAGTAACCTCGACACGTCCTCCACGTTTGAGACTGAAATTAGTACTATTTTTATGATTGCAGCTATTGTAAGACATAACACACTCGACATCATAACAAGCACTACTTTGTTACTGATAGCATCGGATTAAATAACCTTTTTAACGAAAATGGTAAGTCAGTTCTCACCAACAAGCATTATTAACTAAAAGTTTGAATATAGAAATGAAATATCAAATAACAAGGGCACAGCTCACCACTTGAAGAAAAAAAAACCCTTGCTAGCGATTGTGACCTTTATACGCATCTGTTTATCTGTGTCACCTATTCAACGCAATCAATAATGTTAGTACCGTTATTAGTTTGTGAACAATGGTAAATAGGTCAGACCAAGAAAAAATGCATCTGAATAAAAAAGCACACAAATAGTTTCGGTCTTTTATTAACCTAAATACCTGAGAGGAGGGTCTCTTGGTGAAGCTACTTGCTCGAAGGGATTGTATTGGCCACACCGCAATTGTTAAGAAATATAAAAGTTATCAAAATATCGCGATTTAGTGATACTAGCACGGATATGACCTCTTATTATTGTAAAAAAAAAATACAAAAAAAACCTACCATAACAACCTCACCAACACCAAAGAAAAGAATATTTAGTGGCCCATTACTTGCTACCAAAGCAAAGTGAAATTGGCTTAATTGGAAGGGTGAAAATAACCGTTTCGTCCTTTCATCTTTGCCATTTCTCCATCTCGGAACCAGTATTCAGCAGTCCTAATAAATTGATAGTATAATATACGCGTTATCAAGTGTGACGTGGAAGCTAGTGGTCAATGATAATTAAAGTAATTTATTCTAGTTTAAAAATCATAAAAGAGAATGTTTTCCGAAAATATGAAATTACAATTACATTATTGAGTTTTACGAAGGGCGATTGAAGAGGACGGTATATCATTTTGTTAAAAGTACACTTTAGAAAAAAATATCTCCATATCAGCAGATCGTCATGATTCGTTATGTTATCTGGAGTATCTATTGGGTGCAAATGGTCGTGGTAATGCTGAAAAGAAACCCATTTCCCTCTCTCCCTCTCTTTCAGGTCAATCAGATGGACATTGGCAATGATGTCACATAGTTTAAGATGGCCCCAATCGAAATATGAGTCAGCATGAGATAACATCATGATGAGCATCACCCATCAGAACCAGCGAACCGCCAAAATGATGACATGGCTATGTATACTTTCCAACTGCAAAGAGAAAGAGAGAGAGCGAGAGAGAAAGAGAGAGAGAGAGAGCATTAGACGATGTGTGCGTGAGTGTGTGTGAGTGTGTGTGTGTGTGAAATGATTTATATTGTTTTTCTAAAGGAAGATATAAATTGCGAATTACTTATTAATTGATGAATCATTATTTCGTTGTTAGGGACATAACTAAATGATTAAGCTTCTTACCTAGACGTGATAGACTGTAAATGAAATTCACTGGTCATGAACTTGATTATTGTTTTTCAAGAGTTTTGAAAAGGGTGGACTAACTGTAGCTTATTATAGTTTATTCATATCGGGTATTCTATGTAAGGACAACATCTAATATAAATACTTGCGCTAGCTAATTAGATTTTGTAAGTATTATTTAAAAAAAAATTGAAGAAGAAAAAGAAATAGACGGAGAAGGAGAAGAAGAAAAAGAAGTAGAAGTAGACGACAGTAGAAGGAGAAGAAGAAAAAGAAGAAGAAGGAAATGGTATTGACACGATTGATGATGATGGTGGTGGTGGTGATGATGATGATGATGATGATGATGATGCATAATGATGATGACGATGAAGATGATGGTAATGATTATGATAAAGATGATGGTATTAATGAAGACGGAGAAAATGATTGATGTTGAATGAAATGATGATAAAAGAAAGAATAAACATTATAGGAGAGAGAGAAAAGTATTTCAATTTCAAGTCCTCTGGCATATAAATGATGTTTGTATGCTCAACAATGAAAGGTGCATGGGTTACGGCACTATGCCCTTTTGAAAGAGAGTGATGAAGGGAAAGAGAGAGAGAGAGAAAAGGAAAAAAAGAAAGAAAGAGAGGGGTCAGTTTGACTTGAGATGGACATCCATCAACCGAATTATTGGGGTTCCAGTCAATTACGGGGGTTAAATGATACAATTACATCGTGATGTAAAGTCACCCACCAATTTCGTCATAATGAAGCTGCGAAAAGTACAGAGAGCCGCTCGTTGTCACATTGAAAATTATCATAGTTCTCTCTCTTTATCTCCTCCTCTTTCTCTCTCTCTCTTATTTGACTTCTTTCCAAGCTATTATCAATCATTTGTAGTTAATTACCATGAATGCTCATAAGAGCTAAAATTATGAATTTGGCTCCTATTACTCAAGCATTTATTTTGCTTATATATTTTGCCACTGCATTTTTTTTATTACTTTGTCTTATGCTTACATTGCATTTATGTCTAAATTTTATTATTACTCTGTTATAAATTTGTCACATTGCAATGTACTTTAATGTCATACTACAATTATGTTTATGTATTGTAAATTTATTTTGCATTTACAATAAATACAGAAACTCCTGCAAAAAAAATATGTGTATTGTTATCAACATTACAGTTATCACGATAAATATAATTATTTTATCACTTTTTTTCATTTACAAATGTATCAAGATGTTTTTTTAAACATATCTTATACTAATCCCAGTCTTACACGATTCATTGAAATACCTGTCAAATTTAACAGAATACACTCCTAACTACGCCCAGTTTTACTGAACTAAAAGATTTCGATAAGCCTATTGCTAGTATGCAAATTTGCAAAGTGGACCTTTTGCATGTCAATATCAATATCTAATTTAATATGCAAATTATCAGGATAAATTCTTTGTATTGTTGCCATCATTTTAATATTCTTAGAAAGAAGACACATCGTGCTATCTACAACCCTTTCATATTACACCAATTTAACTCGACATTTCAGAATTGATTAAGAACGATCATGCAACTCCCCAAGATATTGCAATAGATATCGCCATACATCGCTTCATATGAGAAATTTGTCCTAGTTACCAGGTACAACTTTAATATGCTTATGTATAATTGGGACAGCGGCTAATGAGGGAACGGTTAATGCTGTCCAACATAACGAGAGCTAAGAAAGTTAGACGCCGCGACCTTCGAGTATTTTTTCGTTCCATTTCTCATCAAACCAGACAAATCATTAACCTTCGTAATGACACCGAGCGCCTTTTCTGATTTTGAATTTCTTTCTTATGTCTAGTTGGAGAGATCGTCTGCTTGCCAGTAATAATTCTCTCTGTTTACGACGTCAATATTTTCACCAAGACAAAGATGACTGACCCAGATATTACCCCATGAACTAGAACAGCGCGCCAAATTCGCCACTTTCCCGTTCCCGCCAAAACATGCATCGATGCGTCCATGATGACGAAGAGTTATGTCTCCATCACTCGAAGAGAATACATTCTTTTTACTCAGCGATGTGATTTCGTAACAAAATGAAAATATATTCATTATTTAGTGAGGTGTGTGTCGATTTTATGGTGGTTAAATAAAAATGCATATTGAATTTACTCGCCGTACTAAATCCATAATGTATTATTTGGACATTTTGTTTTGGGTAGAAAGTTGAACTAATAGATATGGAGACGTCGTCTTTTCTTGCTATCACCAAGCCCTGTCGGCATTCCCACATCTATTATTAACCTGGTCAATCCAATTTACTTTCTTATTATACACTTGAAATTTAATGAGGCTCGCGTGCTAATGAACATAATCAAGGATTGAATATAGAGAGGGGGAAAGGGGCTTACAAGGATAACAAGGAGGTTGAAAAAAAAACCCATTGTATGAAGAGTCAGGAATAGTGGGGATGATGTAATCCTAAAGAAAAGAAGGAGCGAGATGCAAGAATACAAAGAGAGCATGAAAATAAGTGTATGAATAATGCGTTTGGTAGGGATTTGATGAAAATCTTGAATGCGAGTCTTTATGAAATGTAGGGTAAGATATTGGCAAAAATTGAGAAATGTGAATTAAGAGTAATTTGATACCCTTCTAGAAATAGAGAGTGAGAGAGTGAAAGATGCTTCTTAATATACGCAGTCAGAGACCCTATTCTAATGCTGAGTTGTATACTCATGTGTTTATGGGCTTCCTGAATATTGTTGAGATGAGGATTCATCCAAAAAGGGAGATGATGATGATGATAATAACAATAAATTAAACCAATAATAACAATTTTTTTTTTTTTTTTAAAGTTGGCTCTATAGATTCCGAGGTAAAAACGCCATCTGTCGTTGGTTTTCCCTCTAACTTTTACTTTCCAGAAATGCCAGAAAATGGCGTGAATCAAAGTGTGCATTAATGGCCGAGTTCATTTAAGTTAATGAATAGTAATAAATAATGGCTTTGTATTCTCTTTTTCTTTCAAACATGTCGTTTGTCAAGAGTCCAGGACGACACTGCTGTTTGATTCACCGATTTTCGACAAAAACTTGTATTGCTACGAAGGGCTTTTGACAAAAGATTATCAGCGTTATAGAAAGCGACTGCGTAGTGATTGCTAAATGACTTAATGATGAAGACGTAGGGAACGTCGAAATTGTTAGTAACTTTGAATAAACATTTGATTGGCAAAAAACATTAACTTCGGATTTGTTTTGTTATCACTGATTGAAGCTAATCCGGGAAACTATAGGATAGATTATACAAATATATATATATAAATATATATATGTGTGTGTGTGGGTGATGGTGTGTGTGTGTGTGTGTGAAGAATAGAGTAGAATCAAGGATGAAGCAAAGTATACACTATGTTGTAAAGCTTTCGGCCCTGGCCTTCTTCAGTTTTTATTTGCTAAACAAAACAAATAGAAACTGAAGAAGGCCAGAGCCTAAAGCTTCACAACATAGTGTATACTTTGCTTCATCCTTGATTCTACTGTACTCTTCACACATATATTATAAACAATGATCGAAGCGATTGGTACATTCACGCCTCTCTCGTAATATATATATGTGTATATATATATATTTATATATATACATATATATTATGGTATATAAGTCATACCATCTATACATACATAACATGCACACACATGCGCACGCAAAAGATAATGAATATATATATATTTTTTATCTTTTGCCCACTTTTATATCTCTCCTTCTCCCTTCATAATGATAACATATCCGGTGTTTAATAACCATCCAGTCAAAATGGACATTCTATTCTCTAAAATAATATTTATGCATCTAAAGGTTTTCATTTATCTTCACCGCCATATCCAATATGTGTTCTTCTATTATTGTTTCAATCTTATATATACCCCGATATATACTTTTTGCATCGCTTATCCTTCAACCGATACGGGTATTCATTCTCTTATTTTTTTTTCTTTTAAGAAGATGCTTTTCTCCTTCAGTGCTGGTAGAATTCCTTTCCGCTAGTTTGCAATAAACGATGTTTCCTGTCCAGTTTTTTTTTCTTATCTAAAAGAGAAAGCGGTATTCATTCCCTGCTTGTTATGTGTATTGTCTGGCTTTCATTTCGTTTGACATCGCCTTTGTGCATTCATCAAAGAAAAACGTTGATGCAACGCTTTAATAGGAGTCACAGTCATTGATGTTGAGACCAAGGCCATGCTTTTTTTAAACAATAATCTTCACTTTCGTCTGTGTAACAACGACAACAGACTCAATACTGAGATGCTGACATAGAATAAATTCAGAGCCCAGAATATATGGAGGGATATTATATTCAACACAATACAACACGCTTCACGGGAAAACTAGCAGTCGGTTTGCAAGATAAAAGCGAATATGTAAAGGAGATCCAGAGAGCGAGAAAGGAATAAAGAGAGGGGGAGAGAGATTTTCTCAATTGAGACATATTTTTAGATTATGTTATAAAGAACCAGTTGTGTTCGCGTTATCCTCGTCGCCTCTCATTTTTTTCAAAGCCACGGCGAAGAAACATTGTCCTTTGTAGATGCTCTTTCAATCAAACATCGATATATATTTTCTTAGCTCGCTTGTACACGTACAATAGCAATCGACTTGATGATATTACGTCAACTCCAATCATCATTTCTATTCCATGCTTACATTTACTATAAATGCCAATTTCCAAACTCAACCACTTTCCAATGAAAGCATTGGCCTTCACGAAACATCTCTTCACCCGATCGAGTTATAAATTTAGGTCGGGTTATTGGCGACAACTTGGATTTTGCTCGACATACGTTCAGAGACATAACTCTCAAGATCAAACAAAGCTAACCTTTATTTATATCTTAAAGAATCCCAATTTCATATCGATATGAGCAAAAGCATGACAGTCTTTTGTTTCCAAAATGCTCCATTGTTTCATAGTGTGTCTACGCATTGCGTACTTTTTAATTTCGCCAATGCAAGGACACGGGCCACACGCCGATGTACAGTAGAAAGCAAATTAATATGGAAACTAAAGTGTAGGGGGCCCAATATCAGTGCATGTAGATCCTTGATTCGGCGACAGATTTATCTTGACGGAAAGGCTTATTTTACTTTCAAAGAATACATTGAAGGAGACACCAGTAATAATCATAACGGTAAACAATTCCATATGGTGTCGTAGACGACACACATTTCACTCCAAATGTTTGAGAAAAAATGAGGGACAGACAAGGACAGGGAATTGTCCGCTGCTTTTCTTCAACATCGTTCAATTTAATGCAAATGTGGATTTCAACTTTCATGACCCGATTGTAAGGGAAATTCCTAAAAAAATGCAAACTAAAATATCCTCTATTCCATAGTATATAATTTTCGATTAACATAATAACTTTTGTAGACCATCTGAAGCTCATAACTTTCGCAATTTATTCATGATGAATGACATTGAATAAACCCTTCTTGATAGGTTGGTGTTAATTGTGCATTAATTTAACATTAGATCTTCAACATTCCAAATCCAGAATCAGATCAGGAGATGAGTGAGTTGGGACCTGCTACCGGTAAAGAGGTGACCCGGAACGGATGTCATGGCCAGGGGCGTCGATCCATTTTTCAGATTGGGGGGGGGGGCAAAATCATGAATCAACTTTCCAAAGGCGCTCGATCACACAAAACAAACAGACTCAAACACACACACATACGCATATATGTATATATATATATATATATAGATTATATATATATATATATATATACACACACACACACATCTCACCAACAAATTAAATTAAAAAAAAAATAAAAAATTATAGATGCGAGCGCGAAGCGCGAGCTGAAAATTTTGATATTTTGATCTTAAAAGAAAATTGACGTTATTAATAAAGAACAAGAAATATATCCAACAAAAGATTATTGCAAATCGAAGTGGGAGTTCTTTCGAGGTATAGAACTGAAAACGGGACATTCTATTCACCTATTCAATAATGAAAAGTATGGGTTTTTGCTACAGAAATGGTGCGAGCGCGAAGCGCGAGCTGAATTTTTTTTATATTCTAATCTGAAAACCGGACATTTTGAGCACGATTTTAGATGAAGAACGAGTTGAGTATCTCAATCTCGCTTGCTGATTTCTGTGTAACATTACAATCTTATTTTATTTTTTGCACATGCAGAATTATTGGGGGGGGGGGCAAAACGATATGTTTGCCCCCCCCCCAAATATTTTCATTGGTGGGGCGGTTGCCCCCCCCCCTGCCCCCCCATGATCGACGCCTCTGGTCATGGCCCACAGTGGATCGATTCCGGGTCATATCTGGCCTGTTTTTTTTTTTCTTGAAGCATCTCAATTTGCCTCATTTTGTTGACTAATTTTTGTTGATACAGGGCCCCTTGGTTGAGCAGTTTTTATAACTTAAAGGGCTTCCCTGTTAAAAATAAATAAGAAAATAAAAGATACATGAATAGTAAAATTACAAATATTTCTTACATTTTTAAACTAGCATTTATATTTAATTAATTGATGAATCGGATCGGGCTCGCCCTATCCACTAACCCTTCTCTGTGGTCTAGTGGTTAAGGCACCAGCTTTGTAAGCTGGTGACCCAGGTTCGATCCTCGACAGAGACATTTTTTGACATCACCATTTTTTTCTAAAGGCAGATAGCTCTGGGGAACCTTGATTAAAGCTACGCCTACCATTGTTCTCTTTATTCATTTCTTTCACAACATATTTAAATACAAGAGTTGCCATATATATATGTATAAAGGAAGAGGGCCCTTTGCACAACGTGTATTGCAGCGCGTCATGTTCTACGTATAGGCGTAAATAATTCAAGCATTAACGCTAGACGCAGCTTCCAAGTATCTCTTTTATTGCGAGCTTTCGGCCAGTAGGGCCTTCATCAGGCCTATAATGCATCGAAACAAACAAAATAGAACAAAACCATACATTTTTTTTGTAGTAACCTTCTTCTGTGTATACATATTCCGCAAATTTGTTTGTACATTATGGCCACTTGTTTCTCTTGTATTTCATATACCTGACGAAGGCCCAATTATGGCCGAAAGCTTGTGAATAAACTTGATGAACTGAACCCTGGCTACGTCTCATTGCTTATTCTCGCTGTATTTATAGCATCCTCTCAAATATATATATATATATATATATATATATATGCATATATATATATATATATATATATATATATATATATATATATATATACATATATATATATATATATATATATATATATATATATATATATGTGTGTAAAGTTATACATGTACAACAGCTTTGGCAACTCTTTTATTTAAATATTGTAAAGAAATGGATGAAGAGAACAATGGTAGGCGTAGCTTAAATCAAGGTTCCCCAGAGCTATCTACCCTTTGGAAAAATTGGTGATGCCGAAAAAATGTCTCTGCCGGGAATCGAACCCGGGCCCCCAGCTTTGATCGCCGGTGCCTTAACCACTAGACCACAGAGACGGGTTAGTGGCTAGGGCGACCCCGATCCGATTGACCGTCAGATAGACAGATTTTCGACACTTTCGACATTCGACATTTTCGACATATATATATATATATATATATATATATATATATATATATATATATATATATATATATATATATATATATATATATATATATATATATATATATATATATGTATATATATGTTTCTATGTATGTATGTCTGTATGTATGTATGTACGTTTATTACAAAATTTAATAGTACCAGATATTGGAATATTCTAGAAGTTTGTAGAAGGATATTTCGACTGTTTTTCGTACTATTATATTAAATGAATCACTATGATACACTTGTACTATTTTTCGCTCAAACTTGTATGGACACCTCTTAAATTCAACCTCTACAGCTACCGATATAGATACAAAAGTATATCAATCTACATTTCTGATATGAATTTTGCCGTTTGATAAAAGATACCTTTTGATTATGAGTTATATAAATGGTCACAAATACTTGTAGTGGAAATTTTGATTATCTATTCGCCGCGCAATTACAAAATGATGGCATATCCATTAACCCGATTTTTGTTCGAAATATGACACATCTGTGAGCTCTACCTCTTCGATATATGGGTATATAGGCCTATAATCGCTTACTCGCTCGGGTGCGTGTGTGGGTGTGTGTGTTAGGATGGGTTAGCGTGAGTGTGAGTGTGCAAGTATGTGTGCGTGCTACGAAGGGACTGAAAAGACCTAAGGGGAAGATAGGAGAAAGAGAGGGAGAGATATAGAGTAATAGGGAGCTAAGAGAGGAAGAGAGATTGAGAGAGGGGGAGAGAGGGTCATAAAAGTGTACCTGATTTTATTTTGCAAAGCTTCTTTGTTGGGAGGGATGGTGGTGGAATATGTTTCAAGAATACATAGTAAAGATTGAAACAGCAAGAGAATAAACGCTGAAATCTCCAAACTTTCATAAACACATGCCCGCTACAAACTTATCCCCTTTTTAATATTTTTTTGCAATAGTCGGCATGATTCTTACAATATACCGTAACAGTATTTTTATTAAAGTTTTATTCTTTATTTTGAAAAAGCGTTGTTTATAATAGAAAATCCTGAGTTATTAAGAACTTGCATCTTCATGTAATGTAAATTATACATAGTTACTGACCTCGTAAACAACACCTGAGAATAATTAATTAGCAGAGGTGAATTGGTTAGGTAATTCATCTTTTCCTTATGATTTGAACCAAAAATTTACCCTTTCAATAATTTTTTTTTGGAAAATGTTGGAGTTGAAATGATTTCCAGGGAAGATTTAATTAATTTATTTGGCCACACTGTTTTGTATATTTTGTATTATGTTGAAAATGAAATAAGTGAAGTGAAGTGAAATAAAAAGGAAACGGGTAACCAACATTCCATTGGGGATTCAGGATTGATCAACGGGGGAGGGGGCAAATAGTGGCTATTTTTTCTTTAAACAGGTGACAGTCCCTGAATCAATCTTCTATTACACCCTAATTAAATTCCGATGGTAGTTTTGAATAATGAATACCAAGAATACAGCAATAATATTAAAAAGCTAGATATCAATTTTCAAAAGGCCTTTGTCATAATTATTTGAACAATTGCTGGCAAAAGAGGGACGAAAACCACAGTCTAATATTTAGTCTGACAACCTTTAACATGCTGCACCTTCAACGTACCACCTGAAAATCACAAAACCATCAATCCAATTGCTCTTGTACTCTGGGCAAACTAATTTTTGACGATATATGCTTGTTTGTATTGCATTTTCGACTTTGAAGTGGAGATAATTGCTGCGATTGTGTATTCGTTTACGCAAGCTGGGTTTTATTGCATCGCATATCCTTTGCGAAATGATTACTGTTGTACCAGGAGTTATTTTAGTTTGTATAGGTTCTACTGTGCTTTGATACCGCCAATCATGCCAATAAAGATTTGGAAACCAACTGAAAGAAAAACGCGCATGTTTTCATTAGTTGACATTACCGAAAGAAAAACATTTATAAACGTTTTGCACACCTCACATAACTGTTTAAAAATGGCAAACCGAAAATTTGCTCGGCAAATAATTGGCATAATTGGGTAAATTTACATTCGCTGATGAAAGGAGGAAAGGGTGGAAAAGAACATTGACCCTTTATTCCATTTGAATGCAGTACTATGTGAATGAAAAATAAGTGAGAAAAGAAGGTTTAACAGTCTAACTGATTCTTAAATGCTTTAGAACGACATGGTGTATATAAAGTTACAGTAAAAGTATCAAACGTCTTAAAAGTGTTGTAAAATTATCTTTGAATTTGACTTTATTTTTTTTTTGTTTAGTCCTTTCACATTAAAACAATTGTTTGTAAACCACATAATGGATCAACCTGCCTGGAATAAAGATTATCATTGTATTATCATTTTCCTGAAGGTATAACGATAATATATATAAATTAAGATAAAATGTGATTAATACAAATAAATTTATTATGATATTTAAAACAAAACAGAAAATTATTCAAATGGCATCGCAATTCCAAACAGCTTCTTAAGAGCAATTGGATATCGTGTAAGAAAACTGTTTCACCTTGTACTGTTTGATGTATAGGCTGATAGGTGGAGGAATAGACACAGGTCGAATGCTACATCCCTTTGCAGTTCTCAATAATTCATCTCTCTCCACCCTAGCGTTTATCAAGAGAAAGGTATAAGGGTAGCAAAGTAACCCTATCTCCCCAATTACCTAGCTCTCTTTGACAGATCATTGCACTTTTGGTTCTTAAAATGAGGCCGAGAGGAAACAAAGTAGAAAAGAAACAAGCGACATTGTCTTTACTTAACCTCATTCTACTACAATTTTCCTCTACTTTTTTTTCAAGCATGGCTTGCACCAAGCCTTTTCCTTCCTTGTATCACTCATTCTCCTCACTCTATACCAACAATCTCCCCAAAGTGTCATGCAAATAAGAAAGCCCACTCGGTTAATGGTAGTCAGTGAAAGGGGGCGGAAATATGTTCGATGGTTTCGCGTTCGGGCGTTTGCGTTTAGACGGTAGAAAGGAAATTTGACATCCAGAGAGGGAAAATAGAAGACCCCTCTTTCCCCTTTCTCTTTCCTCTTTTACTGTGTCTTCTTGGATGTATTGTTGGCATTCCCTTGATTTCTATCGCCATTTTTGACACTTTGATACTTGCCCTTTTCTCCTTCGACAACACCATACACACGCACACGTATAAACGCACACCCGCACTTTTCTACAGCACCGGGCCATAGATACACAAACCTACTCAGGAAAGCAGGTAACGCCTATGGCGACTCGTGTCAGGTCGTGGCGCCATGGACCGATTGGCAACAGTTACCATTATTGGCAGGTGTCGAAAATATAGATATAAGAAGAAGAAAAACACGCAGAATTGTGGGTGACGGGGCTTGGAGATAAAAGTAGTTATGATAAAATCGAAGAAATTTTACCTCAATTGGGAGATGACTAAGGAAATCCCGGGAAAGCGATTGCAAATCACATGTATTTTGTCTCATCCCAATTTCCTCGTACTCTGTTTAACGTTCATGACATTATTTTGACACCTTTTCAACATTTTATTTCGTTAAATTTATCAAACGTCAAGAAAAAGTATGTGAGAACCTTACGATTCATCGAAACATCATTCGACGGAAGATTATTGACTGGGATAACAGAATCCCACGGTAATTCTATTTTATGATTTTAGGTTTGGACTGGTCGTGTCAAAATCAATTGATAGTATTCTTCATGTTCCCTATCTTTCTCTCTATAGATGTATATGCGTGCAGTGGGTAGGTGTAGATGGGTGAGTGCGCATGTGTTGGGGCGGTTCGTTTTATACTGTGGGTTTGAACCTAGGATTCTTTCTAGAGGTTCGTTTATCATCATGTCCCAGTTCGTAGATTAAAAGAAAAAGGTGTGTTGTCTTCCCATTTCTTGTTACATTTTCTTATTGTTCTGCTCCCCCCCCCCCCCTTCATCATGTTTAATATTCATCCCCGTTTCCCTTGTCTAGAAATTGTACAATTCAAGATGATAGTGGTGTCCCTTTTGCCCCGAAACCGTTTTGAGCTTCGCCATTTACTGTAATGGTAGAAGAGTGTCAGTGAAACAGATAATACACCATCCTCTCTAAAGTCAATCAGCTGACTCTTGCCGAGATCAAATGCTTTGGAGTAAGCGAGCTATCTCAAGTTCGAATCTCAAACTCGTTTCGGTTTACACCTTGGGGCGATCGGCGCAGGACCAACCAGATATCCCTTGTACTCTTTGCATCAAATCCTTCCAATTTTATCTTGACCACTTTTGTCCATCTCTCATTAATTTAAGCTGGGTAGGTTCGATACTAGCACAAGAATGGCGATAAATAATGTGCACAGTCCAGAAGGGGGGAGGGAGGGGGTTGTATGTAATCCAATCACCCATTTGTTTATGTCTTGTAGCGATATAGACCACTGTTCAATATTCTCAAAATTTCGGAATAAAGATAATGCAAGTTGCAGGAAATAGTTATGCATTAAATTTCAAATAGGCAGTACTTTTTAGACCAAACATTTTATGCAGGTCGAGTGTGTGTGTGTGTGTGTGTGGGGGGGGGGGGGGGGGTGAACTAGTGCGCTTTACCTTGTACCACACGAAAAGTGTATATTAAGAATTATTTTCTTTCATTCATTAGGAGCGGGATAATATGCCGTCAACCATATAACACAAATTAGATAATGAACTTCAGCTTTACACTATATAAGAGCATCATAAGCTAAATGGAAGAGAGAGAACAAGATCACGAAAGCAGGATCCTTATGTCAATATCTATAGCCCCAATTTGCTTTTTGTTTAATTGCTCAATTACAAATACCGTTAAGAACTGCTACGAACGCCATACGAACGATATTTAGACCATTACGTCAAGAAGGACATAGGAAACCAATAAGCCCCTTTCACAATTGACGTACGACCTGTTTACGACCGCCTGCAACAGTTTTTTCTTGTTGTTGCACGATCGATCTCTTGGTGTCTTGCGAGCACTCGCAGTGGTTGTAGACGAACGCACGAATTTGAGTTGGTCGGAGGTGGCCGTGACTGGTCGCATCTGAATTTGAACATGTTCAAAATCCAAACGCGATCAAATACGATTGATTTACTTGCATCAGGTCGTACCATCGGTCGGGCGATCATCGTGTGAGTGTTGTTCAACGTTGTACGACTTGGTGCGAGAGGTGACACAACTACGTATAGTCGCATTTAGTCGACTGGAGGTCGTACAACACTTGCACATGCGCTAGATACCTACAGAGACCAGTCTTGCGACTGGTTGCGATAATATAAGACTGTTGCAAGACCGATCGAAATTACGGCTTACAACATTCCACTGCCATTGCATTCGCATGTATGCGACCGTACAGCCCCTTTCACAATTGACATCCGACCAGTTTACGACCGCCTGCAACAGTTTTTTCCTGCTGTTGCACGATCGATATCTTGGTGACTTGCGAGCACTCGCAGTCGTTGTAGATGGTCGCACGAACTCGAGGTGGTCGTGACTGGTCACATCTGAACTTTAAACATGTTCAAAATCCGAACGCGATCAAATACGACCGATTCACTCGCATCAGCTCGTATCCGGGGTCGTACCATCGGTCGGGCGATTATCGTGGGAGTGTTGTTCAACGTTGCACGACTTGGTGCGAGAGGTGGCACAACTAAGTAGTCGCATTTACTCAACTGGAGGTCGTACAACACTTGCACATGTGCTTGCGACCTACATGTACAGAGACCTGTCTTGCGACTGGGTGCGATAATATGATGGGCCATAAGACTGTTGCAAGACCGATCGCAACGGCTTACAACATTGCACTACCGTTGTGTGCGACCGTTCCCCTCGCAATCCCTCGTGCAACACTCGCATTTGATCGCACGAGCACAATAGGATCATAAGCGACTTACTCGTGCAACGGGTTTTACTGGTTGTTTTTGTTGTACGACAGCTGTTGCGACTGTGAAAGCCTCTGTGCGATATTATGAGATGACTGGCGATTGATGCCTGTTGCAGCCTGTCGCACGACCAAAAGGTCGCAAGAGGTCGTACGTCAATTGTGAAAGGGGCTTAAGTTAAAGCTTGCAGCTTATTCGATGGACTTGTCCAGTATTTTTGTACGAAACCTCTCTTTATTAGACGGCCGTACGATCGTCGTGGGAACATTGTAAGACTCAAGCCCAGCACACACTATGCGATCCGATTTCTTAATAAATAAATTTCCAAAAAGCAAAAATATTTTATTTGAAGTTCGGCATAATGTTAAGAATAATAAAATGCTAATATTGCTTTGCGGCAAGCCCTGTGTTCGGAGTGAAGTCCAAATCAGCCTCAAGTCGCAGGCGATGGTGACGTCATCGCGATTTGGAATTGATTTTGCTTTTATACCTACAGGGAGGCTCGACTGAATTCCGATTTCAGTAGTCCTATCACCATTCTGATTGCTAAGATTGCTAAGATTTTATCGGTTGGAATGTTCATATCAAGTGTTATTGCAAGTTCTTTGAAATTCGGATCGCAACGAATCGCATAGTGTGCGCCTGGCTTCACGTAAAGCCCCTTTCACAATCGACGTACGACCTGTTTACGACCGCCTGCAACAGTTTTTTCTTGTTGTTGCACGATCGATCTCTTGGTGTCTTGCGAGCACTCGCAGTGGTTGTAGACGAACGCACGAATTTGAGGTGGTCGGAGGTGGTCGTGACTGGTCGCATCTGAATTTGAACATGTTCAAAATCCAAACGCGATCAAATACGATTGATTTACTCGCATCAGGTCGTACCATCGGTCGGGCGATCATCGTGTGAGTGTTGTTCAACGTTGTACGACTTGGTGCGAGAGGTGACACAACTACGTATAGTCGCATTTAGTCGACTGGAGGTCCTACAACACTTGCACATGCGCTAGATACCTACAGAGACCAGTCTTGCGACTGGTTGCGATAATATAAGACTGTTGCAAGACCGATCGAAATTACGGCTTACAACATTCCACTACCGTTGCATTCGCATGTATGCGACCGTACAGCCCCTTTCACAATTGACATCCGACCAGTTTACGACCGCCTGCAACAGTTTTTTCCTGCTGTTGCACGAGCGATCTCTTGGTGACTTGCGAGCACTCGCAGTCGTTGTAGACGGTCGCACGAACTCAAGGTGGTCGTGACTGGTCACATCTGAACTTTGAACATGTTCAAAATCCGAACGCGATCAAATACGACCGATTCACTCGCATCAGCTCGTATCCGGGGTCGTACCATCGGTCGGGCGATCATCGTGGGAGCGTTGTTCAACGTTGCACGACTTGGTGCGACAGGTGGCACAACTAAGTAGTCGCATTTACTCGACTGGAGGTCGTACAACACTTGCACATGTGCTAGCGACCTACATGTACAGAGACCTGTCTTGCGACTGGGTGCGATAATATGATGGGCCATAAGACTGTTGCAAGACCGATCGCAACGGCTTACAACATTGCACTACCGTTGTGTGCGACCGTTCCCCTCGCAATCCCTCGTGCAACACTCGCATGTGATCGCACGAGCACAATAGGATCATAAGCGACTTACTCGTGCAACGGGTTTTACTGGTTGTTTTTGTTGTACGACAGCTGTTGCAACTGTGAAAGCCTCTGTGCGATATTATGAGATGACTGGCGATTGATGCCTGTTGCAGCCTGTCGCACGACCAAAAGGTCGCAAGTGGTCGTACGTCAATTGTGAAAGGGGCTTTAAGCCCCTTTCACAATCGACGTACGACCTGTTTACGACCGCCTGCAACAGTTTTTTCTTGTTGTTGCACGATCGATCTCTTGGTGTCTTGCGAGCACTCGCAGTGGTTGTAGACGAACGCACGAATTTGAGGTGGTCGGAGGTGGTCGTGACTGGTCGCATCTGAATTTGAACATGTTCAAAATCCAAACGCGATCAAATACGATTGATTTACTCGCATCAGGTCGTACCATCGGTCGGGCGATCATCGTGTGAGTGTTGTTCAACGTTGTACGACTTGGTGCGAGAGGTGACACAACTACGTATAGTCGCATTTAGTCGACTGGAGGTCCTACAACACTTGCACATGCGCTAGATACCTACAGAGACCAGTCTTGCGACTGGTTGCGATAATATAAGACTGTTGCAAGACCGATCGAAATTACGGCTTACAACATTCCACTACCGTTGCATTCGCATGTATGCGACCGTACAGCCCCTTTCACAATTGACATCCGACCAGTTTACGACCGCCTGCAACAGTTTTTTCCTGCTGTTGCACGAGCGATCTCTTGGTGACTTGCGAGCACTCGCAGTCGTTGTAGACGGTCGCACGAACTCAAGGTGGTCGTGACTGGTCACATCTGAACTTTGAACATGTTCAAAATCCGAACGCGATCAAATACGACCGATTCACTCGCATCAGCTCGTATCCGGGGTCGTACCATCGGTCGGGCGATCATCGTGGGAGCGTTGTTCAACGTTGCACGACTTGGTGCGACAGGTGGCACAACTAAGTAGTCGCATTTACTCGACTGGAGGTCGTACAACACTTGCACATGTGCTAGCGACCTACATGTACAGAGACCTGTCTTGCGACTGGGTGCGATAATATGATGGGCCATAAGACTGTTGCAAGACCGATCGCAACGGCTTACAACATTGCACTACCGTTGTGTGCGACCGTTCCCCTCGCAATCCCTCGTGCAACACTCGCATGTGATCGCACGAGCACAATAGGATCATAAGCGACTTACTCGTGCAACGGGTTTTACTGGTTGTTTTTGTTGTACGACAGCTGTTGCAACTGTGAAAGCCTCTGTGCGATATTATGAGATGACTGGCGATTGATGCCTGTTGCAGCCTGTCGCACGACCAAAAGGTCGCAAGTGGTCGTACGTCAATTGTGAAAGGGGCTTAAGATATTGTAGAGTCGAGAGACAATTCTAGAAACCCTAAATTCTAATCATAATCATGAGAACGCTTTAAAAAAAATCATAAAGGTCTTTTACGGACGGAGATTCGTACGGCGCTCTTACGATCAACTCTTCAAGTTTGTAAGGAGTCCGGATAAAGGATTCATAAGACGTATGTACACTTGTGAAAGTAAAATCTTCTTACGATTGACTGTGAGTGCTGTGGGTTGAAAACCATCTTCCGACAACATAAATCGTAAGATGGCTGTAAGTATTGACTGTGAGTGCTGTGGGTTGAAAACCATCTTCCGACAACATAAATCGTAAGATGGCTGTAAGTATAGGACAAAATGGTTTGAAATGTTGAAATGAGTCAAATATGAGTAAAAACAAGCCTTACCTGCCATGTCTGCCAACCTGAGCTCACATTCTTAAGAAATGATGGGGTAATCAAAGGAAGAGGATGCATTTTTTTATGCCTGACTTTCATTCTACTTCTGCTTCAAACCGAACTACCATTTAACCATCTATGCTTTTCCAGTGATTTCAAGCCGAACTTCAACTTATAAGAATGAAGTATATTTGAAATACCGGTTTGCGTGAATGACGATATTAATTCAATAAAAAACAATGTAATTGATTTAACATTCTCCTTCAGATAAATGGTAATCATAATAATTATAACTGAAAAGAAACTATTTGATGTTCATTTGTTTTTATCTGGACACCTTGTACGGGTGACGCGTACTTTATCAGAAGGTAGTCCGCATACAGGGTTATGGCATTGGTGCGGTCCTTTAATCCTAATTGCGAGGACTGCTTCATTTTGACTTTTAATTCCTTTCAGTTGTTTGGGGGGCACGCTCGCACATGGCCTAACAAGATGGGAGGTTCTATACCTTTCTTCAAGGAAATGGCAAGGGGATTTGGATCTTAATTTACCCTCTGGGGATGAGGAGAACAAACTTGAACTCCATTTATTTTCTTCTCCCCATCTCTCTCTCTTCTTTTCTCTTTTTGTCGTTCTCTCTTTCCTTCTTAAAACCATCTATAAAGAATCGGCCGAGACAAAAGACGCCCCTTAGTTCAGAGCAGGAAAAGAGTAGTGTAGTGTGTTGGGGCAGGCAGACCCATATCAAGTACTCAGCCCTCATCTCCCTCCACACTAATCCCACCTACTCTAACCACCCCCATCAACTCGGAGGTTTCTTTAACAACCAACCAAAATGCTTTTTACCACTAATGTCGGTCTTTCTTTCTTCCTTTTTTTTATCATTGAAAAGCATTTCGTTTGCTCTTTTGATTTTCCTTCTTACTTTTCACTTTTGTTATATTTTTCCTCACTCTCCCACTTTTCCGTTTTCATTTTTCAGGTGCGAGTCTGTCGCTTGGTGCATTAATAGGTTTGTATTAAGGATGATGGTAAGGAATGAGCACAGCGGTGGGATAAAGATTCCAACAACAGAACACGAATATTAAAAGGAAAATGAGATGATAGACAGAGAAATTTAAATGATATTTAGGGTTACAAAATAAGGACCCGATTGCTACCTCGTCAGTCATATCTAGTTGATTGCCGAGACGAGTAGTCGTGGATATATTTTGAAATAACACTATAACGTTGGTAAGTAACAACTATTCTCATATTCCTGGCAGATAGGAATTACTGTGAAACAATATCTAAAGCTTTAATTCTAAATATTATAGGTAAAATTTATATTCTACATTTTTCTGTAGCTATAGATCATGTACACATGCATTCTTTTATATTTGTTATTGAATCCAAAACAGATTTGAATAAGGTGACTAAACGATATCTCACTAAAGCTACAGTAAGCTATAAAACTTTTCAACCCATTTCTAGAATTTATGGTGTTTCAATAGATTCCTTAGCTGGGAAAGCAAACCAGATCCTGCGCCTTTCATTTGTCTTCTGTGGTATATAGCCTTAGTTCAATAAATATGTACACGTCTCGTGTTAAGGAGCATCTAACATCAGGCTAAAGCATTATTTAACGAGTGCAAATAATTAACGCAGCCAGTATTGGGCACAGTGGGGTAGAAAGTCAATAGTTTGCCTCTATTCTTGGTCTTTTTTGCACCCCTTGTATTTGCACGGTGGAAGATTGTTTCTGGACCGTTCTATGTGCGATCAAATATGTTTTAACTTTTCGGCTGGCCTGAAAAAACTGCTATTGCTTGAAATTCAAACAGAAAGTAGCGCCACGAGTAAATATGACCTGGAAAAGTGGAGTCTAGATTTTCACTATTTAACCAAGAGAGTTTATAAAAGAGATGACTTTCTAAGGAGGCAAATTACGAGGGCAATTCGTTATATCAATATCTTTATTCATCGGTCATTCAGTGTAATATAATGTTTATCGTTATTCTCTTCTTTCTTTGAATTGAAATCATTTCCATGTCAAGGATGAAGTGGATTACTTAATATTTAAGGTGCCTTATATCATATACATGCATTGTGTTGATTATACTATATAACTGTTTGTATGAAACGAATTATTTAATTGTTTAAAAAACGAGGAGTTGATGGTCAAATATTCACAAATTAGAATAAGGCCAGGTTCATATAGAATTATGTTGAAATAAACAAAATCATCCTCGTTGCCTATTATCGACTGAAGTGAAATAAAAATATTATGAATTTGCAATGATGGGAATTAAATAAGTGATGATGTCACATTGACTTTTTTTTGCAAATTTATTGATATATCAAACATTTCATTTTCGTTCTTCTTGAGTATTTATGGCGTTAAAAGTAGTTTGATTCCACCCTAAACACGCAGTATTGTCATTACTGTAACCCGTTATATCTAAACTTGAGCTTCTTTATTATCATATCTACATATATCAAACTAGTGTCCTATTCATATTATAATAAAATTAACTACTGAATTAATTCTGACTAAATGACACTACAGGCTCCTTCATTTGCTTATATCAAGACCAACTATAATCGTATGGTCGATTTAAAATTGCAGTGACGTCACGCGATTATCAGAACAGATTTCGGTTTTATATTAGGAAGGTCCGCTTTCCATGAATTTACATTTAAGTATACACAAAATATTACTTTTCAACACAATTTAACTAACAAATGGCAACCAACGTATCATAACAGACAACGATAATTTGATTCATCGGGAAAATCATATTTCGTATTTTTTGTACTGTCTCTCTCTCTCTCTCTTCTAAAGTCCGCTGTCAGAATAAATGAAAATGCACATTTCTTTCAGAAAATCCTGTGCACATCGTTTGCTTTTAAATATTGATATTATTTTGTCAAAACGTTCATGAATTGTGTAACATTGTTTCGGTAAAGAACGTATATGCCTATGTTTGCAA
Source organism: Lytechinus pictus (assembly GCF_037042905.1). Classification (NCBI taxonomy): domain Eukaryota; kingdom Metazoa; phylum Echinodermata; class Echinoidea; order Temnopleuroida; family Toxopneustidae; genus Lytechinus; species Lytechinus pictus. The sequence continues at coordinate 2,394,890 of NC_087255.1, read as the reverse complement.
TGAAAATAGTTTCAACCATCACAAATTTAGTCAGATTGATAGCAGTGGATGAAGATTTTATGCTTCACGAGTTAAAGAAGTGAAAAATAAACATATTTCTGAAATCACATCGGTGTCATCTGGTTCTAACAATTCCATATATCTTCGAAGGCAGACATATATTTAGGAGGGGGGCTGGTTGACCATGCCCCGCCCGCGAAACTATTTTTCCCACCGCAGTTCTGGAAGTCAATATGAATACTCATGACTTGCGTCTTCGGAATAAGAGTACACATGCGCGTGGACTTGATCTTTACAAAATAAATTGTCAGTGGTCGTCGTTAACGTGAACGTTGCCACGAATGAATCAGCACCCTCAAATTACCGGTACCCTTACATTAGTTACTCATAAGCCTTATAGGCTTAGATCAATATCTAGATCAAATTCTTAAACATCACTTATCAAACTGCCATTAATGACGAGACAAAATGCTAGACTAGGGCTAGCTTAGGCTAGCGCATTACCTTGATCTCAAATCTGGACCTGTCTAATGCCTAATGCCGACTAACGTCATGGTTAACTTCGAACTGGTTAATTCGAATTCCGAACTTTACGTTTAATTAGGTTAGACCAGTTAGCTTAATAGCCTTTAAAAGGTCTAGTCCGTATACAGAACTAGTCCTAGATCTAAATAGATCTAGTCTAGTCTCTGATCTACGCTGTATCAGCATGGAACATATTCTAACGTCAGGCGAAGTGAGCAGAACATGCATGTAAAATGTCTATATATTTAACGCACGGCCCTGCATAGGCCTACTATTGCAAACCCAGAGTAAACTCGATCTTGATCCCCGTCTTGATCAACAAAATATAATAGATCGATCTGCATTTTATTAAACAATTATTAAGTTTTTAATTTCCAGTGCTCCAAATCGGCAATTGTGTTACTAGATCTAGTTCTATATACGGACTAGACCTATTAAACCAAGGCGACCAAGCTCATTGGTCTAACGTAAGTAAACGTAAAGTTCGGAATTAACCATGGCATTAGTCAGCCGCGGGCATATACAGGTCCAGATTTGAGGTAAAGTTAATGCGCTAGCCTGGGCTAGCCATAGCCTAGCCTAGCATTTTTTCCTGTCATTAATGGCAATTCGATAAGTGTTTAAGAATTGGATCTAGATATAGATCTAAGCCTAAGGCCAATACAAGGGTACCGGCAATTTGAAGGTGCATATTCATTCATGGCAACGCGAACGACCACAATTTTGTAAAGATGAAGTCCACGAGCAAGCGTGCTCTAGCTTATTCCGAAAACGCAAGTCATGAATATTCACATTGGCTTCCAGAACTGCGGTGGGAAAAATAACTTCGCGCCCTGCCCCAATGTTCCACGAACTAGAGATAAAAAAGGGTAAAAAAAGTACACGAAAAAAAAGGAAAGATATGATGCTATTTTCAGAAAATTATGTTAAAATTTATCACGTAACTAAATTTTCATTTTTTTTAACATCGGCATTTCTGCTCGCATGCTTCGCTCATTCGGGACTTAAAGGGATGGTCCGGGCTGAAAGTATTTATACCTTAATAAATAGAGTATAATTCACTGAGCAAAATGCTGAAAATGTCATCAAAATCGGATAACAAATAACAAAGTTATTGAATTTTAAAGTTTAGCAATATTTTGTGAAAACAGTCGTCATGAATATTCATTATATTGGGACATCCCCACTTGTTCTTTTGTATTTTATTATATGAAATTAGGTTTATTCAAATTTTTTCCTCCAAGAACTAGAAAATTGGATTGACAACTGATTTAGTGCATTAGGTATTTATTGCTTCAACTTTAATATTTCATTATAAGGGAGACATATTATTCACATAAGTATGAAATAATGAAAAAAATATGATTTTATGTAATAACATAAGAAAACGGAAAGTGGAGTTGTGACATCATCAGCCCACTTAATGAATATTCATGGTGACTTTTTTCACAAAATATTTCTGAACTTTAAACTTCAATAACTTTATTATTTGTTATCCGATTTTGATGAAATTTTCGGCATTTTTCTCAGTGAATTCTACTCTATGTATTAAGATAAAAAATTTCAGCCCGGACCATCCTTTTAAAAATGTTTCGTCACACACCATGCTGTGCCCCCTCATTTAGCTCATTACACCACTCATTTATAGAAATATATAATTTATTTACGTTACGATTATTCACTAATCAAACATTTGGGGAAAGAATAGTTCTAACTTTCGAATTCTGTTAACAGAAATCAAAAATCCATGTTATTTCAAATAGGCGTTACAAAACAATTGGAAAAATTGATAGTTGTGAAACAAAATAATTATAAGGTGACAAAATAATACTATGTGACAATCTCATGTAAATAGATTTAGATTCGCAATCAACACAGTACCATTCATCGAGCTCTTTTGTTTTGACTTTTCACGCGGACAGGTCATGATATAGATTCATATCTACCACTGACCTTATTCGGCCTAATTACTCAAACATTGGAAAACAGTGGCGTTGCATACGCCACGAGTGAAGTGGTGAAGAGGACAAAAAAGATATATTAGAGTGAAACGGAAAGAAGGAGTGGAAGGGGAATAGGTGTCTTTTCTCTCTGAAGGGTACTTCTCAATCACTCATGCGGAGTGTCAAAGGGAACAAGTTGTTTGACCATTGTAAGCAGCCTTTTGCCCTCTGTGTCCAATGCCCTTTCAATCAAACGATTGGTCAAGCGATACGAACTCCCACTCTTCTTCCTCCCCTGATCTCCCCCATGGCCATTGATCAGAGACCCCCATGGCAGCAGAAGACGGGAAAGATTGATTTATTCATGGGGGAGATGTTTTTTTTTCTCTATCTAAAATGACAAAAACTATACTGGCAGCTGATTGTATAGGATTTGGAGTAGTGCGGGAGGGAAATCACTGGCCGTCAAAGGCCTAGGCAGGAGGACCAACCTCACGCTTCTCGCTTTATACCGACCCAACTTCCCGCGATAAATAAAGGACGAGCAAAAAACACCCTGCTCCACCGTCGTCCAACCAATCAACGGATTAGAACGAAGATAACATCACCTCTTTCCTCGGACATTGTTCACGTCAATGGTCATCTTTTCTAAAGAACAGAGGAAATCGCCATATTTCAAGCTTTCGTTACTCACACAGTTATTAAATGTCCATTCAAAATTTTCAGAGCATGTCTTCTAAAACGGACGATGATCAATGGAAGCAATTATTCAACATGTTTCTTTGTTAATATCACCCGTGGTCAGTTTAATCATACGAATAGGGTTAAAAGAAAAGGTAATGAAGGTCCAGCAAGAAAAAAAATACACGCAAACGCGTCAAAACTCACGCACCAATTGTGATCATAATTGCGCTCTGTGTATAAGGTTTCGCCAATCAGTCATGCTATTCTATGTATCTAATAGGTAGAGTTAGGAATTAGTCAGGGGCGTACACAGACAAGGAATAGAGGTGAAGGATTATCAACTTTGAAAAGATGAATCAATTATTCCAACACACCTCTTTCCATTTGATTATTAAACCTCCCCCTTTCTTGAAAAGAGTAACAGACAGGCCATCTCCTGTAATACACTTCGAATTTTGAAATTTGAAATTCAGGGGACAGCTTGGGGGGGGGGGGGGGTAATAACAATTTTTTTAGCATTAACCATCACAATAATAATGCTTGCATCATGCGTATATCGTGTTACTATCAGGCATATGCAACTGCGCGTTGTGTGGCGTGCGCCTGTAATCCAAGCTGTGGGAAAGTTACAAACTGAGTTCGAGGTTCGAGCCCTGGTCACGTCTTTCAGATGGTGACGTTAAAGGTCGGTCCTAGACGTAAATAATCATATCTGATTGATACACGTCTGACAAAACTCAAATACACACACATATATATGTAGATTCATCCCGTTGGTATGGGTCATATCACCAAATGAAAATAAACCATATATTCAGTATAGTAATATCAAATGCATTTTACTTAAGATCATTCAGACCAAAGATGATTAAACATTGATTATTTCACTACTAGTAGTAGTAGCGGTAGTGGGAGTAGTAGTAGTAGTAGTATAGAAGTAGTAGTAGTAGTAGTAGTAGTAGTAGTATGGTAGTAGTAGTAGTAGTAGTAGTAGTAGTAGTAGTAGTAGTAGTAGTAGTAGTAGTATCAGTATTCGTAGTTGTAGTAGTTTTAGTAGTGTAAGTAGAGTGTAGTAGTAGTAATGTGGTAGTAGTAGTAGTAGGAGGGGGAGTAAGAATAGTAGTAGTGGTAGAAGTAGTAATAGTAGTAGTAGTATTAGTAGTATAGTAGTAGTAGTAGTAGTAGTAGTAGTAGTAGTAGTAGTAGTAGCAGCAGCAGCAGCAGTAGTAGCAGTAGTAGTAGTAGTAGTAGTAGTAGTAGTAGTAGTAGTAGTAGTAGTAGTATAGTAGTAGTAGTAGTAGTAGTAGTAGTAGTAGTAGTAGTAGTAGTAGTAGTAGTAGTAGTAGTAGTAGTAGTAGTAGTAGTATAGTAGTAGTAGTAGTAGTAGTAGTATTAATAGTAGTAGTAGTAGTAGTAGTAGTAGTAGTAGTAGTAGTAGTAGTAGTAGTAGTAGTAGTAGTAGTAGTAGTAGTAGTAGATAATAGCCTACCTCCAATAAATAACATTTGTAGTGCATGTTAGCCTCTATATTAAACGTTGTTCATTGCAACTCGTGTATTCAAAGGCAGAAAGTACCTCTCAAACACTAATTTTCCCCTTTTTTTCTTCTTTTCCTCCAGAAAGAGTGGGAAAAAAACGATAAAGATGTATTGACTAACACCTGATGTGGAATTTGGTTTACCTTTGCACGAAGAATGTATGTGCAATATGACGATAACATCGGAATTATGAGGAAACTAAATCGTTGTTCTGTTGGAGCGGCACTTCAATCAGATATAATAAGCGATGAGATAATTGAGAGAAAGTGCTGTTTAATGAGAGAAATTGCATGGCTGTAAATGTAGAGACTGATAATGAGATGGAAAGAGAGGGAGTGAAAAAGGCAGGAAGATTTTTTTTTAGCGATAAAAGAAATCAAATTGGCTATAGGGCTTACATTGCAATAAGATGTGGAAGAACTCGTGTCAACATGGTGTACTAACTGAGGGGGAGAAACGTAATATCTACTCAAACATTATTGGGAGCTCCACTTGTACGGGGTAAAATCGGCGTCGGACTTGACTTGGGTGCGTCGAAACAGGTGTTATCACTGCGGCATAGATGAAAGGACCGACCTTGTCTATGAAAGAAAAAGACGAAACCGTGGTTGAGACAGAGAAAGAGGGGAGAATTAAATAGTTGAAGGCAAAAAAAGGGAATAAAAAAGGAGAAGAAAAAGTACGTCGACTTTGAATGATTTGTTTCACCCGGATGTGTGTTGTGCTGTGTGCGAAACCACAGCTTAGGAAATGTCCCAATATTAACGAACAATAACCCATTCGGTCAAGTATTTAGATTGACCAGCGACTTCACAATGATTTCTGTCCAAGGACAAAAGCCGATGTCATTTTTGTTCATCTTTCACTCTAAGCGAATAGGGGAAACGGAATAAATAAATGAATTGGTGATAACGATCTTGGCAGTTGTGAAAATTTAATGAGTGTTGATCAGATGAGGTGGTTTCCATAGTAAAAAAAAAAATTATTTTTTATTTTGCAGAATTACAGGGGTTTCGTGTTAATAGGTTTTATTTCAAAGTCGACTTTTTTTTATTATGTCCAGTCTATAATCATAATAACGCGAGGCATATTAGACTTCATATTAGACATTTAACATGTTTAAGGAGTACAATTATCTTTTTTTGCGACTGTTTAAAATGTCGAGATTTTTTATGAAAATTTTAGTGAAATGCTTGTTTAATTTTGCTCGATTTTTATAAATTAATATTATTCCAGGTAAGTACAGGTAGGTGAGATTTAATGAAGTCTACGATTTGAAGTAAAGATGTCCAAGTTCAGATGATGCCATTGAAAGTCGGACGAGTAGTGGACTTTTGTGCCTACAAAGTTTCCATCCCATTTGTTTTCAAATATTGCATTGAATGGTTTAGTTAATTCAATTTAGTTGATGTAACATAATTTACTTGAGTAAAATGGCGGCAAAGAAAACAAGTAAATATTGCTTAAGACTGCCGAACTTACGAATACTTAAAAAAGAATAAAACACTTTTTTTAACATAATACCATTAAGTAAATACCAATATATATTTGCTTACATTTTTGATAAACTTACACTATTCAAATTGAATTCTTGAGATATGCCCCCCCCCCTTTACAAAGCCATTATAAAAGTTGATATAACAAATATTTAATGACAAATTATAGTCTTAAAGGTTTAATAAAATGAATATCTTACACTGAGAGATAAAGAAAGAAAATAAAAGCAAATTTGTTTAAATACCAAACGTCTGCTCATTACATAATAACTTGTACTTATAGAACAAAGTCTTTTTTTTTCAAAACACGAAATACATATCATACATTTTTAGGTCGATGTCTCATTAATTGTGAAACGTGTTGCGTTTGCCTCTTTTTAGTACAGACAAGGTAAAGAGGTTTATACATCATCACAAACATAATAGTGACAGTACCACAAATACCATCACTTTAACAATGTTTTAAAGACGTTATTTGTGGATGTATTTGTGTCCCTTTGTGTAAGGGTAAGTGGGTGTGTGGTGTTAGGGTGTGTGTGTGGGGGGGGGGGACCTGGCAGATAGCTCTCCCCCTCTCTCTTTCTCTCTACCAGGGAGGGACATTGTTTAAATTGGTTTAATGGCTTGATGAAAGAAATCGAGGGTCTAAAATTTGGGTACTTTGCACCACTTCTAGAAATTAGCAAGGAAGCGAAATGAGAAGTCTTCCAAAACTTACCTTTTAAATAGCGTTCCAGCAGATTTCGTAATTAACAAAAGTCGTATTACTCAGACGTTCAAGTAAATTTAATAACAATTGTGATTTTTTTTTAGGTGAGGGGGGAGGCTGTTATGTTTATTTTCCAGCAATCCTTGTATGAAACCATTCGACCTTCATCATTCGACATAATGTAATACATACATATAATAATAATTTTATGAAATTCATTTTCCAATTGTATTTTTGATCATAATTATAACTCATATTGATTACTCCCGTTTTTTTATTTCCATCATGAGTTACAACGGTGGTCGATTTATGTATTGAGGAAGATAATATCTATCTCTTTTCTATTCGACGTGATTGTATCGAGAAAACATGAAATATTACGTATTTATATAAGTGATATCAAATGGAATGCTATAAAGAAAAAATACAGAAAAGGTTGATATAATATTTGCGGGAATTGAAGGCTAGACACGTTTCTAACCAATGAAGGTTATTAATATGGGGAGAACTTATTCTTTGCCATTACAGCTCTAATTGATGATTAATGCAATTTAGGATTGATTGATTTAATATACATGTACACACTTAAATAGTTGGGCAACATACTGTTCACCGTGTTGGGTAGTGTATGTTGGTAATATATGTATATATTCTGGGCAATTATTATCAAACTGAGCAAATTTATTACCCAATTATTAATTTCTATTACCCAATGTGGACAGATTTTAACCAATAGTTGTGTGGACAGTATGTTGCCCAGTGATGGTTAAAAATTTGGCCTTTTTTTAAGAGCGTAGCATGGTAATGAACGATATTGTTGACGTGTTACATATCTATTGCATGTCACTCTATGCTTTTTCCCCCAACATACAATTTGTAGTGAGTGTATACGCTCGGATTTAAAGGGCAAATGAGCAACATTACCTTTTTTGTTAATAACGAGTAATGCAATTTATTGCAATGAGATATCCATATTCCATAAATCGAGAGCTACAATGTTTCACTTTCATGCACTTTTGTGTTGTATTTATTATCTAAGTTAATGTGTCAGAAGTACTTGAGCGTTTTTGATTAGTTAACTTCACATTGAAAATGGAAGTTAGTCCTAAAGTGATAAATGTGTCACTGATGTTATCTACTCCCACGGGATATTGGCTCCAAACAAAGAAGCTTCAAAACCGATTATCAAATCATTCGGGGAGTGAAGCAGACAAGAGGAGAATACATGAAAACCATTTTTTGTTTGGCGCCGATCTCGAATCTTTTTCCAATACATCAATGCGTGCATTAGTGGCTTGACAAGCATTCGCTTAAATGATTCGAGGAGTGGAAAACTCGTCCCATTTTGAAAGCAAAGTGTTCTTTAAAAAGCAGGTAAGAAGTCTATTTTCTTGCATTTTGCCTGTCCATCTTAAGGTCTCATTCAAGCGTGGATCGGGTGGTGGAGACGGAGAGATGGGATCCCCCCCGTTCAGCTTGCCTGACCGCTATATGACTTTTAAGTTGATTAACAAATTCAAACGGCTGCTGGTACTGTTTCCTGTATGTACCCCTTTATTGGGCATGCCACCAGCTCATATCAAACGAGTCGATGACTTGATGGGTTTCATATGAAATGAACAAAATGATATGTTGTGGCGAGCTTTATGGAAATATTCTATGGTATAGCATTACCCATCGCGTTGTCGCGTTAAAATAGAATGGGTTAGGAGATCCCAAATCGGAGAGGGACCCGCGTGTTCGGCCGGCGCTTCGGGGAGGCGAGAGTTGCTGAAGAGCGAAGATTGGCCCGTGACTGCACACCGAAACTATAAATATGAAAAAAGGAAAGTAAGGAGAAAGAGGTTATATGCCGGGTAATTTAACAAATCCCACTGTGATTCATATTGCTTCTCATCACTGCATTTAACTTTAACAAAAGTGTTCAACTGAAACAGTCACTTAAGAAATGAATATGAAACTGGTAGGACGAATGGTGATGAAACATTTTTTAAGCGAAAGCAGAACACTTCCATCTTTATCGAGAGAGATATTGCATTATTTCATGTGTTATTTGCATATAAGATTAATTCATTATTCAATATTGTCTGCACATGTGCATGATACTGCCTCATATTTGATTTGTCTGTAATGACAAAATGTCCTTGTATTGAGAGATTTAATTTTACCAAGTCTTTTTAACGAAGATATCTGAGTGTATTTTTAAAAGTTGTTTTCATCAATCTGTAAGACATTTTAAATTGGAACATACGACGGACCATTTATTCAGCATACATACAAGCACAGCCACATCGTTATTGTCGGTGTAGACATGAAAGATTTTTTATTTTCTAGAAATGCCAAACAAATGTCATAAATCAATAACGAATAAAGGGGAGGGTGTATTTCTAGAGTGAAATACATTTTATATTGTTTGTATAAATGCATCAGAATAATGTTTGATAATGAGAATGTAGGTAGATGAGAGACCTTACAGAAACCTATGAAAATTTACGGTAAAGATACACGTCGGTAGAGACAAAAGCCCGGCCGCCTGCAGCTATACTGGCAATGACACCCCCATCGAATTGCTCGAACAACTCTGCACCGACGCGCCAGGGGAAATAGACTGGTCGTTTTACGTTGGGCATTTGAATCGTGCAGCATGTCCCGGCAACATTCACCTCCACGCTTTGCACTATCCAAGGCCCAAATGCAATCGGTAAAGAAATAAATAGAATTAAGAGAAAATGAAAAGAGAGTTGGGAATGTTAACACAAAACCAATGCTTCTACACGAATATTGCAATCGGTATCCAAGTCGTGTAAGAATCATAAAAGAAAAGGCCAAGCAACCCTTTAGTTTTACCCGATCACTTTCGAATGACCGAAGGAAAGTTAATGCACTTTTCAGAGGGCAATCTATTGGATATGTATTTAGGTCAAATAGCTGTGGAATAAGAAAAGGGTAGGAATGAGAGGAGAGTTTAGGATGGAGAGTGGAACCGTTGGGATTGCCATACACATCGTACTTTTTCGTCTTCTTTTCCTTCTTCACATGGGCATGCTTTGGGGATATTGTGAGAAAGTGGGAAGTCAATGGCATCAGATTGTTTTTTTTTTTTTTTTTGGGGGGGGGTAAGGTTGGGTGTTAAAAAAAAGAGAAAAGAAATGATAGTTTGAAAGACAAGAGTTTAAACTCGTTTCCACTGCCAACAATACCGCTTGACCTCTTGACCCGGTAGGTCTCCGTCGATCAGAGGTCAAGACACGATGGGTGTAAAATAGGCTCGCCACTTGGACTTGGCTGTCGGAAATAGGTGACAGATTTGGACGAAGAGACGGAAACACAGAGAGATGCAAACAGAAACTTGACGGAAAGTCCAGCTAAATACCAGCCATCTCCTCTTTCGAACCTGTGGGAATTTGAGCCGCTCTGACTGTGGTCAGTTCCTTGTCCTCAATGTCCACCTGAAGAAGAACTATGAATAAAACAAATCATTGTTCGGACTCGCCTATGACTATTGAAAAGTAATTATGATTTGGCCCATATCTAAGATTTAACAGACATTTCGCTGGAGTTTCAACGTTACTGTCATGAACTAGTTAAAATAACCAATTATCACACTAAGAACAAGTCAGTGTCTTGATTAAGAATAATTCACAGTTTCTTCTTATTAATCCTGAGATCAAAAGTGAACAAATCCGTTTTTTTTATTTACATATAATTACCACTATTTATCAATAGAATTTCTTTAAACATTTCATCATTTCAAAGCAGAAATGAACATGTTCGAAATATTTCCATGATTTCATTCATTTTCAAAGTGAAGGCCTAAATACTGAAATCCGGAAACATTACTTGTCCAGTTAATCAAAATAGATTTAACTTGTCCATATCATTAGAAAAATGTTGTTTCCTTTAAAAATTCATCATACCCATTTTGGTGACAATGATTAAGGTTATGTTAATTATGTTGATTTGAACATTTGCATATTTGAGGTTGTAAACTTTAATATCTGGAATTCTACTTAGATCGAACGAATAAAAAAAGTAATATTAGCTACCCAAATATGTTATCCACATTCTTTGACAATGACATATCGAAGTAAATTAATTTGATGAATGATTTAGATGACGTAAATGAAACCCCGTTTTCACGGTTGATAATTATTTGAGTTTTTAATCATGCAGAAATGCAGTTTGATACAAGCTTATACAAAAAGAATACAAATTTCAAGAGGGATTCGCTATCAAAAATGGTCGTGTCGCTATCGGGAAAAAAATATTGAAAATAAGTTTTAGCTTTATCTATATTCCATTTATGCTATGATGAAAGAAATCAGTGTATAGTTATACAATAATCTGTATATGAATCTGTAATCACTAAATTCTCAAATGTACTTTCCACGATTTTCATGAGAGCTAAAAGGAAATGCCTTCATCCTTCCCCTAAATCGATTTGAATAAAGCATTCACGAAATAAAATGACTTATCCCCTTTCTCTTTTAGAGTGCACCTGTTATGCTGCTAATGGCAAACCAATGTAAAGTTTGCTCTTTCTTTTTTCTTTATCGTTTTAATATCATTTGAATGCGTAGCCAAACGTGTGTTCTTCCCCTGACTTATTTTTCATAGTACATTGTGAGTGAATAGCAAAAGGGTAGGAAAATTGATTTTGGCTGCAAAGTAGAAGTTAAGAAAAGGGATGGTTGAATTTGAAACCCGAGATCGAACAAACAGCCGCAGAATATTTCTGGGATTCAAAAACACAGCACTTTTGTAAACATAGTAGTTCAGGAAAAGCCTCGATCGGTCAGAAAAAAGCCCGTCATGGAATCTTATAGTGAAGAAATTGAAAAGGCCCAAAGACATGAAAGAGGAAACATAAAGCATGTAAAGTAAGAGGACTAGGGAATGGATGGGGAGCTTCAGATGGAGAGTGAGAACTGGAGAAGAGTGAATTAAGGAAAGAGAGTAAGATAGAGTGAGCAAGAGAAATAATCATAAAATCAGAAAAAGAAAAGATGTGACGTTGTCGACTTCGGGGATGGAATGAAATTAAGTTTAGTATTCTTTCTTAGTACTTTATGCATGACAAGAAGACATTGATAACTTAAAGACTATAATTTGTCCATAGAAAAGGGGCAGAAGAGATTGATGCTCGCTAAATTTAGATAAGGTGAAATTGAAGGAAAAGGGTAAGGAGAGATTGGGGGGAAATAAAGAGAGGCTTAGGGAGATGGAAAAGATAGGAAGAGAGAGAGAGAGAGTGAATGAGAGGGAGAGAGAGAGAGAGGGGGAGGGGGGGGGGGGAGAGAGAAGGGTGAGAGATAATTTTGAAGACAAGCCGTTTTCGAGGCTGGTTCGTGTTACTTTCTAAAGTGGAGAAACATATAAAGAGATAAAGTTACGTGAGTATAACGTTAAGGGTATATCCCGACCAAAACCCATCCATAGAAGAGATAGTCTCATCCCTTTATCGAAGCATATTGCAGTTGACAAGTAAAGATTCGGACACTGTTTCTTCAAGAGCTGTCTGGTGTTCTGTGTCATCCAACCCACCCCTATGTTTCTATCTTTCCCCAAGAGTGTTTCCGTTTCTTTATTGAAGAAAAACTTCACCTCCAAAGAGTGATCGAATTCACCCACCACCAGGCGCCTCAACTGTATCTTTAGACGTTACAAGGAATCAGTAACAATTGTTAACTCGTTCACTTATGTACGCATCCACTTGTCGAGTTGGTTTCAATATCAGAATCGAAGATTGCACCCTACTTTTTCTTCTTCCTATAACTTTCTAGATCTCTCATACTTCTTCGACAGCTTTTCGAATGCTTCATGGAAGAAGCGATGTTAAGTTTGAAAGATCATCTTTATAGGAGGGTTAACATTACTCGCTTAGAGAGGTTCCTAAAGAGGTGAAAGAAAATGGGTGAGAGTGGGGGAGAGAGAGGGGGGAATAAAGGCGTGGTGTTTAGTTCTTATGGTAGGAGAAAAGTTGTCAGTGTACACAGCAGTACATGTTGTGTCGGTCGATCACTCGGTAGGCGTCCGCTCGGGTGCGGGAAAGACGATCCCTTCGTTTCGATTCGAAGCCAACGCGCTCCTTGAGTTTCGAGCCAACAAGAATCTGAGATGTTACGCTTTCCAACATCTCCCTTTTTTCCCGCCATCCAACATAGGGTGCTCTTCTTCGCACCTGCCCCGATCACGATCCCACAGTCCGACGATGCGGGAGCAACGAAAAAAAAAAGGTTAAAAGAAGATGAACTAAGGCTATCATGGGATATGGTAGTTTCCAAGATGAGATTATATATATGATCTTAAACTTTGTGATCATATAAAGCAAGAACAGCTCAATCTGTCAAGGAAAATTTGGCGCCATTTTGCTCACTCGATGACTCTGAACATGACAAGTTGGGGATTCCGTTCAACAATCTGAAACCACCACGGAATGCAAAGGGGTTTAAACACGCCTCCCAGACGACTGTCATCTACTGAAATTCGGTTCAATGTTCGACCGATCGCCACCACCCCTGTATGGCGATATAAAGTTAAGTTGATATCGGTGAACATTGCTTGTTAAGATCGTTAGGATGGCTTTAATTACAACCATTCTATACTGAACTATTGACATACACGTACAGTGTTTGCATTGTTCAAATGGCGCCAAAAAGGTTTATTTTCATATGTATATATTACTTCTAAGGCGCCAGTATTCTACATTAGAGCCAACAAAACCTCATAAAAATATCATCATGATCACATGAATGCAAATAAATGACGCAAAAAGGAAAATATAAACCACTGGAACATTCTTACTTTTCAGTATCACGTGAGGCATTTCCCCCTATTGTTTAATAAATATAAGATGTTCAGGCTTGTATAAAAGACATTTTGGCAGTTTTAGTCTTTGTATGAATGAACTGTGTTTGCCTACACCAAACATGACAAATTATAACATTTTAATATGATTGACGATTTCTGTAAAGTATATATAAAATATTTTAAAGAATATTACCAATAAAGATATGATCGACATTCTTCTTAAAAAAATATTTCGTATCTTTTTCAGATCATTTTGTACCACAACGTTGGGTCATGATAATTTTCACTCATAGAAATACATTTCTACTGATATTATTTTATACCCCAATTTTTATCAGAGATGAAGAAACCATGTTTACTTTATGAGGCTTATCTTGGCAATAGAAAATATTTTCCTATTACAGTGAGCGAATTTTTCAAGCTTAAATTAATGCTAGTCTGACGGATAATATCACTGATGTCATCCTGGTAATATACTTCATTTCATTTCATCTACAGAACAATATTTATAATCTAACGTTCGCATGAAGTAATGAAGACGATATTTTATCACTTTGACGGTTTGATAAAATTCAACCATAACGGCAAAGAGAAAGAATGCAAAAAATCCCAAAATATTATTTAAATCATACCTTTTTTAAAAATATAATTGGTAATTTCTAATATTATTCAACGAAAACAGAAAATAGATATATTTACGTTAAATAATATATAATTTCAACTGAAATTCTGGCCTATGTTTCTGTTCTTTATTTGTACTCATATATATATATATATATATATATATATATATATATATATATTGTATCATTTGAAAATGACTTGACTTCAACATGTCGAAAGAGGTAAAATGTCCGGGTAGTGATTGAGTCTAAATTCTAAAAGAATTGCAAAAGAAATCTTCATAGGAAAGTAAAACGAAGGGGTTGGGGATAAAATGAAGAAAATGTGGGATAATTTCTCAACTACGACAAAGCTTCTTTGATGAATTTACGATGCTTTGCAAAGCTTTTTTCTAACTATATTTGAGGGATTGATGGGCCAGATATAATGACGTAAATACAAAAATAAAGATTTAAAAAGAAAAATTGATGTATTTCGAAATGAGTTTGACAATGCTAAAAATATGAACCCATTTTCTTCCACATCGTGCGGCGTACATTCCTAATATGTTTAGCACGTGAAAAAATGCAATGCACCACGGAGAAAATGAAATGATCGACATGTTGTCAATTAGAATATTTATGTGGTATATCCATTTTGAAGATATATAATATTTTGTAATTGTTTTCCTCTTCCCCGTTTCTTGAATTCTCTTCTTGTATGACGCATACTAAGAATGAAATTGAGTGATATGATGATAACAAAAGTAGCTATATAGTACCGCTGGGAGAGAGTAAAGTGTCACGTGGAAAACTAGGCTGATGGATTACTGGTACCGGTTGATAGTCAATATTCTACAATAAGGATCTAAATCAATTTGTTTAACACTGGTTTGACGAAAACCCCTGCCAACTGCCACTGCTAGTTATACCAAAATGGTGGCGAAATCCGAGTCAAGCGCTTGTCCGGTTTAAAATAACCAGATCCTCTTTTCCTCAGTCCTTGATGAATTTGTTTTAGACTTTAAATGCCTATCTATCGGCCTTTTCCAATTTGGTTGAATCTGTTCCTTTTTATCTCTTTCAATCTCCAGTCTTTTTATTCTGGTATGCCAATTCTCTCATTGTCGGGTAAGTTTTAACGATTACTGTCTTGAAATTGGTGTCAATTGCTTGTCCGGTTAGCGAAATCTAGGCCAGACAGGGGCGGCAGCATTTTCTAGTGCTTTTGATGAAATAATGAGCCGAGTGTTCAATAACCTAAGGGGAGGGAGTAGCAATCAGGTATCTTATTAACTTTAGAATAGAAGGATAAGAATAATTCCTTTCCGCTCATTGGGACTGAGTGGCGATGAGTTAGATGAATGATGTATAGCAAGATAACTTCTTATAAGATATTGTATCATAGTATCAGGCTAAGTTTTTAATTATATCGGAATGCAAAGGCTTGGTATGATTAATTTTCATACATATTTTTTTTTTATATTTTGGTGTGATTCGGAAATAACAAATATCCCCGGTTTTTGTACAAACCAATCGTAAAAATGAATGAATTGCTATTGATGTAGAGTTATTTGTTAAATTGCAGGGCGCCTTTGGAAAGAGGTTTTGCATAACTTAACAGGCCTACCCTGCAATATGAAATTAAGAAAACAATTCACTCCTATCTATTTGCTGAGGAACGATATTTAATACGCAAGTGAAGCATTACCTGGTGGTGATAAAACCCTTTTTTTTTTTTAGTACAATGTCTCATATTTATCATTTAGAGAGGACAAGATGAAATGGACAATGCTATGTATTGTCTTCCTTTAAAATTATAAAACAGGCATGCATAAATGAGTTACTAAAATTAACTGTTTTGCACACGGAAAAGTGAAGTTCGATATGTTTGCAGTTCTGAGTCTAAAATGGATTAAAAGTAATTTGATAAAATGAATAAAAAGGATAAATTCAACCAGTAAAGTATAAATAATAAAGAAGGACAGGAAGAGGAAACAAAAAAAGCGGTCTTAAAAGTTGCGACTGAAATCTGGTAAGATGAGTGGAACATAAATGTATGAAAATTTAAGTCAGGAGTAGGATATTGAAAGGATAGGCCAGATTCAAGTGGAAATAAAACACTAAACATTCGTTAAAACGGTCAACATGGACGTAAAACAAGACTGAAGAATGTAGCGATTTAGAATACTAAATTTGTTTAGTTGTCAGCTTTCAATCAATGTTCCTCAGCGGACCAATAACCATCAGTCTTTCTCTTAGTTGTCGTCATACCGTCACTTTTGCCCTTTCAAAGATTTTCACTCCGGAGGACAATCTCCTGTCTTCTATTTAATCAAAAAGCCCCATGATTACTCCTCAAATGGAAACAATTGCCAACGACTTGAATCATCCCATATCAGGTTTCCACACACAATTTTCCGACCCTTTTAAAACTAGTTTTATTTGTCTTTTGAACACTCTCTTAACTTTCCCCATTCCGTCACGCACCCATACTTGTGTTATCGAATTTCGCATTAAGCTGCATTTAACCATAATAGAAACATCTTCATCAGATAGGTTTGTGTGAATGGGTAAACCCGATATCCTTTTGCCAGTTTCTTTCTCGAGTGCGCTCGCCGCGCTTGATAATTTTATCGTTGGCTTTGATATAAAGTTATTCTTAATGGGTTTTCGACTGACCTCGCTTCCTTTTTGTGGAGGGACTCTAATTGAATGAAAGATGAGGATGTTAAAGTTCTGTTGGATAATAATTTGATTCCCCGCGATGCCAATGAATTTGAAGTTCTCTTGCCCCCACTCACTTTCTTCCTCCTCATTTATTTGGGATTCTATTATTTTCTACCACTCAATTTTTCCCTTACTCTCTTTCAGACCGAACCCCTTCTCTATATACTTTCTTTACTTCGGTTTACAATTACATAATTATCTCTCTTTTCATCACGCAGTTGTATTCGGTGTTGTAGTTTTCCCTGCATACGCATATACTTATTGTGTACGATGATACTTTTTTTGTTGCATAGGTACCTTTCATTGATGTTGGAATGATGATCTCATCTCTTGTTTTTATACCGTCTCAGTGTCTAGATCCAATATTTTGCCCCGCTTTGTCTTCTGTTTCTCTTCACAACTCAGCCGAAAGAAAGAACAAATATACCGAGATGAATTCGAAAGAGATGAAGTTATTTATTACTGACCATTTTTCATGGAATTCGATCTCATTTCTATCGATGTAGCTACACAATCGTAACATCACGTTATGACGTGACTCGCACGCTAAATTGCAAATTCACACCCGCCGATGACACTACTGAAGTGCAATATTTTTCTCGGTTTTTCCACTCTCCCTCGCAAAAGCTTTCGAACTTACGAGTCGCCATTTTCTTTAGGTCTTCCTCTCACCTCGTTCTTATTTGTCAGAGGTTACGATGTTTTCGGCAGGAAGATGCTCTACCATTTAATCAAGTTTCCTTGGCTAAGGTGATGTTTACACCGATGTTTAAAAAAGGAAAGATAGTGCGAAAATAAGAAACTCGACAACGAAATAATGAAAAAGATAGGCAAAGTGGGAGTGTCGGACGCTGACGAGGTGATGAGGAAAGGGAGAGAGAGAGAAATAGATAGCAGGATAAGGTAAAGATAGAGAGAGAAAGTGGTAAGACGACAAACAAGATGAGATTGTGCTTTGTGTTGGACAGATACAGATACAGAGAAGGGGGGGGGGGGTGACGATCGGGGGTACATGTGGTACGAGGAAAGAGGGAAAAAGTAAACGTAAAGGAGAAGGGAGTGATACAGGAATGGTACTTTTGGAGTGCACTTGGGTACCTTCTTACATGGCAAGTTGGAATTTCGCTCGCTTCACTTGCAGAAAAAAAAGGAGGTTAGATTGAAAGTCTAAGTGAAAGGAGGGTTCAAAGAATATACTCTCAACTCCACGACACGAATAAGATGTATGGTCAGAGTTTTATAACACATCGGCCATCTTATCCAGGACAGGACGAGATGTCTTGACGACGTCTGGTAACCCAATTCTTAAAGTCTAGGACTTTAACTCGATTTCAGAGCACCGCTCCTTGAGGGGCTATTAATGGCAAGGCGCTAATTGCTATTTATCGGCCTCTAATGACGCGCTGCGTCCGAGAAGCCGTATTTGTACGGCCCTTGACTGCACTCCGTAACATTATAACTTAACAAACATAAACAGAGATTTTGTCCCATATACTATCCGTATTATGATTGAATGAGCGCGCAAACTAGGACATGGCCTAAATATCTCTTAAATGATGAGGTACAGTAAAAGGGATTTAGCCCGAGACTCATGAGGCAACATGAGTTAGACGAAGAGTCGCGTGGATGCAGCTCAGGGGCGACAACTTGGGAAGGCCGGCGGGAATGGGGAGGAATGCAAAACTATCAAGCTTTCAACATTTATATACCCAAAAGAAGCAAACTTCCCAGTGAGAATGTCTAAGCTCATCACATGCTCTACTTGGTGCTTTGGCGCTAGAGTGAATTATCCCTGCGCTCCAAAAGCAAGAACCGAGACTCTAATAATAATTTATTATTTTCCTAATCTACCATATGATGAACCCCATGGATAAATCGCTTCCTCTTTTTTAAAGCTAAATCACTTCATACAGTTTTCGCTCTACGAAGTCTTTATTTCATTAGTTTTCCCTCCCAGCTGCAGTGAGCCTTAAATTATCACCTACTAGTTCTTCACCTGCCCTTTCACATAACATAAATACATCCGCACGACCCAAAATACTGCATTCAGCTAATTAAAACTATTATATTAGCGATGCTGTAGAAAGCTTCCGCTTATTAGACGCGACTCTATGGAAGAGTAAAGAAATAATTAGGTCAGGCGAGCTTGCAATGGGGTCATGATCGATATCACAACACGCGATGGCATCCAAAAACATTTTACGCGCGCCACTGGCCTATACCAATCCCTCTCAATAGAAATGTTTAGTTTTTAGATAAACCGTGTACTCGTGCGCTGCGTGAGTGGCAGGGGTCACGTGACGTGATTTCGGCGCCGTTATTGGTCAATAAGGGGATCTGGAACCCACCAATAGCCACGGCCAGAATTCATGATGTAGAAACTTTACGAGTTAATGTAGAAATGCAAAAGGTTGTCACTTAAATGCATTTGGTTGATTTCCATGCAGATTTAACCCGGTGCCTTCATTAAATGATAAACGGTGACCTTTTAAGATAATGACACGATAATGATATTGAGCGGTGATCTGAAAAAGAGAACATTTAAAATTGCTGGAGATGGTATGTTTTTGCATTTTAATCCAATTCTGGTTTAACAATCTTTGATACAAAGATTGATTATGGTCATTTGGCCTTGCCATTCGCATCATTCGTCTCCATGAACAATTTCGCTTTTACACCGGCTTTAGCTGTGCTGTCATGTAGGCGCTGAAGCATTCAAGGAATATTTTCCTACCGAATATCCATTTACCTCACCTGGGTTGAGTGCACAATGTTGGTAAATTTCTTGCTGAAGGAAAACACGTCATGGCTGGGAATCGAACCCACGTCCCTCAGATGGAAATACAAAAGTCTTAACCTCCAGATCACGACGCCTCCACAAAATTGTATAGAAGATTTGTTTTTGTTTTCAAGTTAATCAAAATAATTATTGCCTAATCCATTATTACCACATTATCATTAAGTAAAATGATAGAAATAAAACTCCCAGTAGACATAAACGTGTATAGGGGAAATGCAGGCATTTCCCCTATTTGCCTTTGTTTGTGATTTGCATTTGATAGGACTTTGCTATTTCTAAATTCTGCACATATTCCTATTTATTTCATTTCACGTTAATATGATTTTAGGTATTATTTTTGTCTGCAAATATGAAGTTAAATATATATAACGTGATAGATGACAGTGGTCTCGACGGATTCTCTGTAAAATGGATGATTCCATATAGCTCAATGTGCAAAGAATATATTTGGGGGTTTTAAATGTTCTATGTCTCCTCCTTGAAAAAAAAGGAAAGAAATCATTTGGAATAATTTACAATCAGGGAATACAGAATAAGTCATTCGAATAATTCGTTGGCGGTCATCCGATTCTTCGTATCACACATACAACGGTTAACCCATTTAGTTTAATATAATTTCCACACTTACTTCCCCAGCCTTACAACATATTCATTGCTAGAAAATACATGGTTAGAAAGACCAAGAAAATACATGGTTAGAAAGACCAAGAAAATTGCTTGACATTGGTTTCCTTATTTTTACACAAGACTAAGGATCGGAGAAAATATCGCCAAAGAGCAACATGCTTGTAATTTCGGTCTGGGTGGCTTAGATTTTCCCTGTACAAAAAACGCCATAGGGAAAAGCGATACGACGTTTTGACTGACCGCGATTGCAATGCGTGCGATCAGTCAAAACGTCGTATCGCTTTTCACGTGCAAAGTCATGCAGTGCCCAGTGCCGATACGACGGGTTTGGCTGACTGCGCGCATAGAAATCGCGGTCAGTCAAAACGTCGTATCGCTCTGTTACAAGTACACGTTTCCAATGGGATTTGCGCATTTTATTAAAAAATTGCATGGTTTAGCCGTGAAAATCCCCTCATATCTTAAAAACTAAAATAAATAGCTGCATAGAAATTTAGTTATGAATAAAATAGGACTTGTACTTTCATTTTCTGTAAAAATCTCAAAATTGATTTTTTTTTTGTTGTTGACAAAATTGATTTTTTTTTAAATTGACTGATACCAGATACGACGGTTCGGATGAACGCCGACGAAATGTTATTGTCTTAATACCTTACATCATTCAAATAAGGAGAAACTAAAAATGAATTTGTGTATACATGGACACAGTCAGTTGATTTCCCCCCCCCCTCTCTCTCTCTCACACACACACACACACACACACACACACACAAGCACACCCTGACATAGATACAAATATATACACAAGATGCACTCTTAAAAATGTTGGGGAACATACTGTCAACACAAGAATTGGTTAAAACTTTATCAAATTCTGGCACTGTCTGGGTAGTTTTAAACCAATAATGTGTGCTTTTGGTGAAAACTACACAGTATTGGTTGAAAAACTACCCAGAGTTTGATAAATTTGTTAACCAATTGTTGTGTGTACAGTACATGTATATTGCCCAACATTTTAGGAGTGTATGAATAAGTGATCCTTTATAGAGGCATTATGAACCATAATCCAATGGCGGTGGAAGTGTCGGGGTCTAAGGCACCTGAATAGACACTTAATAAAAAGTCTGGGATTCGTTCCTCTGCCACGGAACTTTAAGTCCTTGAGCAATCAACAGTGCTATTTTATCTTACATTCAAATAAATTGAAATGCCATATGCATTTTTGGAGACTATGTGTTGACTTTTTTAAGATACAAATGATAATTCTCAGATTTTAACTAGAATACATGGTGCATCATTGACTCTCAAAAAGAAACAACGCGACCAAGTGAAGCGAGCTAGCAATGTTTATTTTGTCATATATAAGTACAATACTCTACACTGTTAGCACATTTCTACTGAAAAAAAAATCCTGCAGCAGAGTCTCGTGAACACCTGTAATTTTAATGCACTGTGTAATCTTACATGAGTGTACAATTACAGAAGGTTGGATTTGGTGTATGTAACCTTACAAATTCATTGTAATAAAACTGTTTTCCCCATTTTTTAAACAGACCCGGTCTGCAAAGTTGTAGAAATTCTTTCATGTTATAACAATTTACAGAATGAATTGGTTATTTCTTTTTATAAAATATTATGTTCTTTTTTCTAACAATGTATATCATCATAAATAAATAACTTACATAATTTTATTCGATGCAGTCACTAAGATATTTAAGGATTAAATGCAACTTATATGTTATATATACGATTTGTTTAAGCAAGTGTTAATTGTACTCCGGAAGTCAACTTCGGGAGTCCAATTCCCGTTTGGCCTTTTTCCATTAAACATTAATAATATACCCCAACCCCTCTGTAATACATTGAAAGCCCCTAAGGTTGTGGAAATTAATTAATCTTTAGACTAACACGTCCATAGGCCATTTTGCATTTAACAATTAAATTTTATTAAAATTAATCAAATATTGATACTAAATCAAGCAAGACACAACCACCCGCAACAGGCGAAATTGTTAATAATAATAATTACGATAGTAATGAACATAATAATAATAATAACAATGATGATGATGATGATGATGATGATGATAATGATAATAATGATAATAATAATAATGATAATAATAATAATGATAATAATAACAATAACAATAATGATGACAAAAATAATAATGATGCATGGTAATACTAATAATAATTCGAACCCCTGACCTAGTGGTTCATAGTCTGCTTGTCAAATCGTCCACAAAACCTCCTTTCTTTGACAAAGTCCCGTTTTATACAAAATGGGGGAATTGAATTTAATGAGAATGTTTATGTTGTCATGGTTACAGACATTACTCTGTAATTCCCAATGACTTTGTGAAATAACGAAAACCATCAAAATATCAAAACAAGACAAAACATTTTGTTAAAATGATCCTGAAAATTAAATTTCAATATACGTTGCTCTTTTCAATATACGTTGTTGAGGTAACAGCTCAATAATACTTAATCATCCGATGTCTCCTATAGTTTTTATTCAAGCTGACTGCGTCTGTACACTGTGAATTAGGCAATTATATTTCTCAGACACGTTAGAATCTATGCAATATTTTACGGTACTGAAACAAATCAGGAATAAATCTCTTTCTACCATCAACTTGGCCATTCATGAAACCAAATTAATAACATCAGAAATAATTCATCAAATTAATCGTCGAACATACGTAAGTTTTAGACAAGTGTGTGGAACAAGAAACGTGATGTTATACACTCCATTTTCGTCTTTTGTTTTAATCCACTTTCCTATTATGAATTTATTTCTATGAATACACTATGATAAAAATTAAAAGTTAAGAATTCATCTTGGATTTTATGAATGGAATTGAAAAAATGTATATCTTGTAATTTTGTTTGAGGGGAATTCTTCAATACATTTTTATCACGAGGGTCTGGCGGTAGAATGAGTAATTTGGTGGCTTTTCAAATAAGTTATATTTGAATTTGACTGTGAAGCAGAGGTACATTGATACAAGTGATGAGATGAATGGAAGAATTGATGCCGTGTAAGTCATACTGGTAACAAGCGTATCCCTCATGTTACCTAAAACTTCACCCTACCGATCGCTTTTCAGTCCTCCTCAAACCCCCTCCATGATCAGCTCAGTGGTCATTCCTTACCCCTAACCACCGATGAAAAAAAGAAAAACATTGGAGGGAGAAATGGATGGAGAGATACAGAGAAAGAGAGGGGGCTGAGATTTAGGGAAAAAAATTCGTTGGGGAAAATAGGACAGCATTACAATGGTTGACAAACGAACAGAAGGCAAAACTAGGTAATGTCAACAACCAAAATTTCAGTCAGGCAGGGAAAAAGACTTGTCACACGCTCTTAGTGTAGAAGAAAAAAGAGAGACATCGCACGTATTCTTTCTCCCTTGATTTTTGCTTCCCCTCTTTTTTTTTGTGAGATGACTCCGTATTTATTCGCAAATTTCGCAATTGTCACAATGTTTATAAGCACGTCTGACTCGGTTAAAAACTCGTATTTGCATATATTGGCCTGGATTTCTGCTTTATTTAAGTCTATGTTTTCTTGTTACTCTTTTATTTGCTCCTCCATGTGGTTGCCCCAATCTCTGGGTAACCTCAGCGAGAGTCGCGAGGTGCTTTGGCCAGGAATAGCCCGGGTCTAGATTATCGGGTGCCGTTCGATATAAAACCCGGCCGATTTCTACTACCTACAGTGCACATATTGTATCTACTTCACTCAGTTGTAGGAGCAAACCAATGCCTTCAACGCATACCGAAGCCATTATCTTTTTCTTTTCTTTCGATTGAATTAGTTTTACGCGTTTTTTTTCTTTCTATCATTAAGCAGTATATATATTTCACAAAATATTTTCAAAAGATATTTCATGTAAAAACTTTTTTCTAAATGTCTCTAAAAAGTTGAAAGGAATATTATATCATATGGACATCGTGATTAAAGACAACGTAATGATGTTAAACGAAAAGGAAACTAAAACGAATAAACACAAAGAAATCCACACAAATACACTCTTCAAAATTTTAATGAATAAACGAACCAAATAACGAATAAATAAGTAAAAAATGAAAAGAACTGATATTCGAATGAAAGTGAAGGTTTTTAATGTGTATTTTTATAATAATGATAGGAGACATTGATCAAGTGTTCTCATCTGTGGACATCGTAACATGTGAATATGATAATAATACCAATCATAGATCTTAAAATCAATTGCAAATTTGCACTCAGTTGCTGGTGTGCTTTAGAGGTTCATAACAATTTAACATAGTTAAAATTGATCTTCCAATTTCAAAATTGCGATTGATTGCAGATGTATTCTTGCAACAACCAATACAAATATATAGGACAGGTAACATTTTATACTTGAATAGACAAAGATTTGATGAAATTCACAGTAGTCAGGCAAATAAAAAAAAATTGAACTAAAGATTTTATTTCTTAAAGTGAAATATTATGATGCTTGTGAAATCATCACATTCCTATCTGAAATAATTAATTGGAACATCTTTCAATCTTAATCATGACCATCTATTGATTTTTTAACACACTAAAGTGCTCACCTCTCGGAAACGATATTAATTCTGGTATTTTATTTCTGAAATACCATCGCTGGTCTGACGTTTTGCGATTAATATCTTGGTTAACAGTAGAATACAAAAAGAACAAAGAACTGGGGTTCCATCATGATTACTCGTCTCATTTTATTTCCAATAGATTAATGCACCGTGCCCTTTTATTGATGAATGCTCTGAAATGTTGCCCAATTCCTTTTCCACTCTATTTTATGGCACTTTATTAGCTGCTACTTAATCCAATCGTATAATTAAAAGGTAGCCGCTGTCATTTCGGTGGTCGAGTAAATGAATTAAGTGTGAGTCATAATTGAAATAACTCAGGATAAACGAGATAACATCAGATAATATAGTTTTTGTTCCAGAAATAAACTGCATATATTATGCAAACCTTTACATGTGCACTAGCATGGCTGATTTGTTGTAACTTGCGACTAAAAAAAAATTATATCCATGCGTAATAACTCATATAAGACAGGCATTCTTTCATTGATAGATTTTCCTTAAAAGCTTATATAAAGTTCAATATAATGGTTCTGCAGATTTCTTTCAAAAGTTGGCAAATCTATTTCATCGGCTTCGCTTTGTTTGAATTTATTATCAAACGAATCTTCTTCTTTTTACCAATAGAGTTCACGAGCTAGATGATCATAGAATTGGTAGAAACTATCTTTGTAGCAGTAGAAGGGTTAAACCTGCTCTTGCTCGCGTAATTAGGCTATCCAAATAAACGTGGCCTGTATAAAATAGTCAAATCCACATCGAAGGTTCATGCGCGTGAGTGGGTGAAAAAAAGAAGTGCAGTTTGGTTTGTGTGTGCGGGACAACCATCCGCGCGTGCGTGCTATGTTTCAGCGGGACATGTGGGAGTGCGGATGATGGAAGTACCCGGATGTGTATTATTTGTAACCTAGATTTGTGTTCTATTTTCCCCTGACTGCATAAACAGAAGACCTTAAGGTTGCCAGGGCCGTTGAGTAGCCCCGACTAAATTCTTTAATTTAATAATTTCACTGGTTCCCTTCCTTCCGAAAGGTCATAAATACTTTTCACGTTCACCCTTAGTTGAGTCAAAATTCTATTTTTCTTTCATTTCCGTCGCATTTTCTACCACTTAGCGATGTATAGAGCACTGGTCATTGCGTTTATTGAGCTGGATAAGACTTTGTGATTTCAACATCAAAGAGCCGCTTTCGTGATACCAAACAAATATGAGCATAACCTGTCTAAACGTTTGGGATTTTGATAATGGAATGGGATGTGAAAAGATTCAGAATAAAGCCTACTGAGAGAAGATATGAATTTAAACATTTATGAGAGCCCATGAGTAGGCCTACATGTCCAATCTAGTTGGCTGGTATATGAAAAGGGTATGTCTGCAGTATTCATCTATATACATGTACTTCATGTTCATGACATTCATAGTAAATAAACGAAGTATCAATAGGTAAAGGGATGTAGATCAATCGGGTAGCAATTCATGGCCGAGAATGGTTTGTTGCATATAATATTTCGATATGAACAAATACTGGAAGATATTTCAAGATTCAATCAATTGATTGGTAGCAGGAAAGAATTAAGGAGCGATGAGCTCAATAAAAAATGGAAAAAAAGGGTAATACGTTTATTTAAAAATTCTGAGCGACATTTGAAAAGAAAATGATGAAAAGAATCCCAATGGAAACCATCATACATTTTGAAAGTCATTAACGGATCAGTATCATCAATATGCTGTCAGTGTAAATCGAGTATACACTTTAGTCATGTTAGTTAAACGTAATGACAAATATCTACACTTGTCATTTTCTGAGGACATATACAAAAGAAAATCACAAATTTTATCATAAAATAATTTGTTATGTTTGAATAAAAGGAAAGTCAGAATAACAGACAACAGGATTATACATTTATGAGTTATCGAACGAAAAATTGAAATGATAAAAGTGTGCAAGGAATGGGTATCGGAATCGACAGAAAACGAGGGAGAGAGAGGTATGAAAAAAAAAACGATTAGAAAGAATCAATAGATGTAGATTGAGTGTATAAGAGAGCAGAATGCTGAAATTGAGGGGGAAACTGCAGAGAAATGAGGGAAAGAAAAGGGGAAGAGAAAAATGGAATAAGCAAGAGATTGGAAAGAGAAATCGAGAGGGAAACAGTCAGACTTTGGAACAAGAATGGAAAGTAGATGAATTCCCTTGATGGTATCATGTTGCGATTAGTCGTAGATGGATTCTAAAAGTGCACCATCGGTCATCTTCTGTCTACCAGTACCCCTTAGTAGCCCCTCTAGTGGAACGTGGCTCCCTCGATAAAATCATGTCCAGTGGGGTATAACAGTTTATATTAACATGTCACGCTGACCATTTTAGCGGCAGTTCCACATCTTATGATGACGTGTAAGGGTCATTTATTCATTTTGATGGACATTTTGACAGGTGCGATAGCAATTCTTGCAGGGGTGGCAATTTCTGCGCTGGAATCATAGACTTATTCGGCTTTGATCATTTAGATATTTTTTTTTTATGAATTACGTATCTATTTTTTAATTAGTTGGAAACCGAAATGCCAATTTAACATACCTTCTTGTCTGCAATCCATTGAGAACTAATGTGCTTAAGAAAATGAGTATGAAAAACAATGACTGGATGCAATGAGAGGGAAGGTGAAAAGCCAAGATTAAGAAATATTGGCTGGCAAATGCATATTGAACCTCACAAAAAGAATGTACTCCCAGTCACGTTTTGAATGAATGGTAATCCTAGATTTGAGATATGTCTCTGTAGAGTAATACCCAGTGAACTTTTTCTTCTTTCATTTCATGTACTATGTGCTTCCCGTTGTCGATTTTAGTGTTGAGAGCATCTCAGCTGTGGTGCCCCACTCAGTACTTCATTCATGCTATCGCCATTCCCTTTGCCCCAAACCAGCCGGCACGGGATGTCTTTGCTTCCCGACAGTCGTGTCATCTTACACCGGCAGCCTGGTGAGGATTAGCGGGCCAGGCTCGGGTCGCTCGGGTGGGCGGGTACCGATGGTCCGGCTGGAAAACTCGCCAACGACTTCAGAAGCTAACAATACAGAAGAAAAAAAAAAGAATGGGGAGATTGATCTGTGAGAAGTGAGATGAAGAAAACCATGGAAAAAAATATCAAGAGAGAGTGAGATGAAGAGAGAGAGAGAGAGATTGTAATAGAGGGAGAATTCGGGAGAGTCTGGAGAGAAGAAATAGAGAGGGAGACTAAACAAAAGTGCTAAGAACCTTTCTGAGTTCAGGTGGATGACCCGAGTCTTAAAACATTCCCCTTGTTTCTCACCGACTCACAGATAAAAAACGCGGCAAAGTACAGCCACCCTTTATGGACTGTGTACACATCCTCCGTAAAGCGATGACTGGGGTGTATTTGATCTGCTATATCGGGCAAACAGTGCGGTGCGGCCTGTTATGTACACGACTCGGCCCTCCATATCAAAACTTTCAACGTAACTGTCTTATCGATGACAGGTGTACATACCTTACCGTCTAAAAGGAAATGTTGGATCTAGAGAATACATGTAGATGGAAGGAAAGCGATGAATACAAATGGAGATGCTCTGTATAGATTCCTAGAAGGGGGTGGTATGTCTTCTTATAATACCCCTGCCGGACATTAAACATCTTCTCACAATTTAGCGAGTTTTATTGATTCGCAAAAAAAGTCGGACGCACTTCAAACCCTTCCATTACCAAACAAAAGATAAAGGCAAAGAGAGAAAGAGAGACAGATCACAGTTGGATGCGATTCATATAAATAATTATCAAATATCGAGCACGGGCCAAATTAAATGGGGCATTGTAGACAAGGTATCAATGACTATAATCAAGAAAGGGAGGGTTAGTAAACACATCGTTGACGGCTGGAATCATTTCATATTGAAGAACATATTACAGTTATTTGATTTGATCGCATCAGAAGAAAGCACAGATGAGGTGAGAAATGAGGGGGTATTGTGAGTCAGGATGTATTCCAAAGAAAGACGTTTTCAGTCTTCTTGAATAAAGTATATCTTTTCGAATGGCGGTCGGGGGAAGGATTGTATTTTTCTCCAGGATGTGTTGTACACCGTATTTATTTCCATTTCCACCAGGAATTTCCTGGCTAGCTCACCGTTTGCAAGAGAAGAAAAGAGAAGCAATCAAATATGGGATGAAATGGAATCATTCTTGAAATATGACTGTCTTAACTCCCATGACAATTCTGACTTTCTTTCTTGTGTTTCTTCGTTGATACATCCAGCAGAAGAATATTACGGTCACACTCCGATTTCCTTCCCAAAATCCTCACTATCTCCCCCTTCCTACTATTTACTCTCTAATCTACTACTGTCTTCTGTCACTTCTAGTCCCTCCTTTTCCACCCCCCCCCCTCATCTCTCTCTCCCCCTTTCAGTTTCATTAACACCCTGGAATGGAATTAAAAATGATAATGTTTGTATCATATCCCATCCTCTTCCTTTTCACCCCTCTTCTTTTTTTTTCTTTTCGCACATCACACTCATATTACGATTCTTATGATTTTCTATGTTAATGTCCTTCTTTACTTAATATTAATCAAGTACGTTATTGTGTAATCACTAGGTCATGTACAGTGTGAGTAAACAAAAACAACTTTGACACCTCACAAATCCCGAATTTAAGGAAAGAAATATGTCATGAATATAATCATACTTAATACATATATGGCCTGAGAGATCATTTTCCCACAAATAATATGATACCATATTTATGGGGTAATCAGGAGGTATTTTTACTGTCATGTAATGTTCGATTTGCACCAAAGTAAGGCATGGCTGCAATGAATGAATCCAGATGATGTCATAGTCCTACATGGGTTAGTTAACATGATATTTGCGAATCCCGTTTCAATGAAAGTAACTTAAAGGAAAATGAAACCTTTCAAACAAGATAGCCTGTGTTAAAACAGAAAAATCAAAGAAACAGATCAACAAATGTTTGAGAAAAATTGAATAAATAATAAGAAAGTTATGAGCATTTGAACTTTAGATCATTATCATAATGTAGATCCTCCGTTGGCAATGCGACAAAGATGTGTGATGTCACTTGTGAACAACTTTCCCATTACCTTTCTATATATTTCACTTTAACTGCCTCTTTTATCACATCTATCAGTAGATCATGTATTATTTCTATAAGAGGGCATGTAATACGGATTTTTAAAGAATACATTATGGATAAAGTGTTTGTATCACCATAAGAAAGAGCAAAAAAATGACATTTTAGGGGTATTTTATAGTCCCTTACAGGGAAAGTTGTTCACATGTGACATCACACATCTCTGTCGCATTGCCAATGGGAGGATCTCCATAGCATTAGTTATCGCAATATTCAAATGCTCATAACTTCCTCATTATTTGTCCGATTTTTCTTAAACTTTCGTTGATCTTATTCTTTGATTTTTCTCTTTCCACACTAGCCTACTTTTTCCAAAGGTTACGTTCCCCTTTAAGAAATGAAACAAAATTTTTTTTAATTTAACAATTCTAATGTTAATTATTGAAAAAAGGTATATTGCGATTGATTTTAATGCAACCCTTGTAGGATTATAACATCATTGACATCTGGATTTCATTAATTGCAGTCTTACTTTGGCCCAAATCAAAAGTTGCATCACTGCAAAGAATACCTACTGATTATCGAAGCATGAAGACTTACCACATAAATGTACTATGAAATTATTTGGGAGAAAATACTCTTTCCGTCCAAATATAATCATTATATGTTCTTGACATTTTTTCCCTTAAAATCTAGGATTGGTGAGGTGTATATATTTTTTATTATTTTGTTTTACCCACACGCTATACCGTACATATTGTTCTGATTCACTTTACAGTATTTCTAGGATTCATGAAATCATTGCCTCAATGTATAATATCTTATATCTATGTCTATATAATAAAATATATATAAAATACTAGGGACAGATCCTTGTTCGTGTGGAGGGGGGGGGGTCCTACCCGAGGAGTGGGGGAGATGTAAAAAAAAAAAGAACTGTAATCGTCTGAAATACACCACTGTCCATTCTTTCTTGCTTAATCAATTTTTTTCACTAAATATTCAGTTGATTCCAGTGTTTCTCGGGCGAACTTTGGTTGTAAAATAAATTATCGAATATATAAAATATGCCTAGTAAGAAATTGTGCGAGCAAGCATTTTTTTTTTTCAGTATACAGGATAATGAAGGATGATGTACACTAAGTTCATGTACTAGTGTGTTTTAATGAGAGACTGATGTTTTTATCAAAACATGCTCTCATGCAGTGGATACAAACTTTGCTAGGCCATACGTAGTGTAGGGGGCCTAGAAACATTTATATTATTGCAATTATTGGAGCGATGGAGGGAAGCGACCGAGTGAGAAACTTTAAGGGATTATAAAAAAAAACATAATGAGCAAATTAATCTATTTTCGTGGCATTCGAATATGGCTTGCCATTACACTTGACCAACATTTCATAATTATTCATTGATATAATTGTTTAAAAGCGGTAAGTATTATTTTGAACAGGCTACCCCCTCCCATAAAAGCGTATACATGTGTGTATGTATGTGGGTGTGCGTGTGTGTGTGTGTGTGGGGGGGGGTAATATCCTCTCCCACCCTTCCCCGGCTGGCATGAGGTAACAACGTCGTCAATTTATATATGACTATTTAGCTATTCAATGAGACATTAATCAATCAAAGTAAATAATTCCATTTAACTTTAGTTGATAATCAAATGTAACTTGAGCAGCTTATTTTAAGGTGCTTATGAAATAGTAATGGGTGTGGTTTTCTTGAATTATCCATTGCATGAGAGTATGGTTTAGTAAAAAAAAAAGCCTTTAGCTGATAATAACGCATGTTGATACAAAGTAAAAGGGAGGGGTGTACACCTGGGATAGGGAGTAAGGGGTAACGATCAAATAATCATTTGGGAGTATATTAATATTTCAATCAGCCTCAGGGTTAGCTTGATGCCACTTCCCCTGTGACCAATTGAAATATCGACAAGAAGAAATATGATTTCTTGAAGACGACGCCCTTTTTCCAGAGAGGAAAAATTGAGATAAATATAAGGTGTTTTCACAATGGTATCTTGGGGCAATATATTCCGGCTGTCTCTATGTAGTGTGATAACAACAAAATGTCGTTATGACCTAAAGATGTTACGTTTTTATCTTGTCTAATTGACCATCCATCTTGCACTGACCCTTTTTGGCAAATTTTGTTTTGTTAACGTCAATTGATTTCCCTCTACTTCAATTATGACATTTCGCTTTCTTCTGTGCTATATCCTGAATATGTTTGCTAGTTGACGTCAATCATAGCTAAATGATAGCGAGACAAAGGTTTAATAAGAGAAGAAAGATGGGAGGGGGAAGAAATAGGAAATTAAAACAGAGAAGAAGAGAAGAAGACCCTGGTAACTATTGTAAAGAAACGACACTTCACTACATATATGTTGATGACAAAAATTACAAGAGGATAACTAAATGGATATATGAAATGACATAAAGAAACAGAATAAATCATTGTTGGAATATGGCAATTATCTAATGATATAAGCATGTATACATTGATAGAACAATGAATTAACGAAACAAAAAATAGAGAGAGATACATTTGTTAATATACGAAGAAATGCATTGATTAATGTATCATTTAATAGCTAAATAGTCATATATATAAAAAAAAAAAGAACAGAAATGACCAATAAATAGGGAAAAACATAGACACATACATGCATAGGCCTAACAGACATGTATAAATAAATACATAAACGCACAATTACTGAATAATATAAATTATGTGATTACATGAATTAAAGAATCCTCAACATGATTAGTATAGAATAGTTTTAAAATTCAAGAGGAGAAAGTTGGTAAAAATTCAGAACAAATTGAATTAAAGTGATGTGTTAGAAGAAAGTGTAAGGAAGAGTCATTATTGGTCGTTATGATGAAAGTTAGTTCATGATGAAGAAAAGGAGAAAGTAATATGAAGAACAGAATGGCAGAGATGAACCGATGGGTACCTTGTGATTGGCATATATGGACCGGGGGCAATGCCTAGATAAAAATGATGACATTTCTGACATGTGGGCTTCGCATCATTGTGCTATTTTCTTGTATCGTATTAATGGAAGGGGTAAAGTGAGATGGGATGGGCAGATGACTTGCCTGATAAAGGCAAACTTAGAGACAGGGACGGGGGCAAACTTTTGATGACGTGTGAGGCTAAGTCAAATGTCACACGACACCGTGTTGGAGAAGTTATTCCTCTGTCACGACACAGTCAAACTCATCGATATCCCATCCAAGAACCCCCTTCTCTGCTCTTCTATCTCATTATCTCTGCAGTAAAACCCTTTTTTCAGTTGAGATTTGTGAGTAACCAACCAACCTTTGTGTAATTTGGAAATTTACTTCAGGAGGATATTATTACATTTCTGGGATGTAATAAGATAAATATCCGCCGAAACGAATAGAACTCCGATTACAGTCCTTATGTGAGTGGAATCTTTATCAGTAGTTCGCCTTCATGACCTGAAAAACGGAATTAAATAAAGTTAATACGGAGGTGTTTGAATGATATTTTCGATCACCATAATCATAATATTGGAAATAATGTCACTGATAATTTATTAAATGTTTCATCCAATGATTTTGTTATTCTTCAGATTTAATGGTTAGTTTTTATTGCAAATTAGAGGTAGATGGATTTAAAATGGACGGTATACATGATGAATATAGATAGATCATATGGTCTTAAGGTGTCATTGAAAAACTTGAAATTTTACAAAATGGTAACATAATAATAATGGTAATAGTGAGTTCATTGGGAAAGGTTTAGAGTGTTGCGACTTCTGGTTTTGATTGATGTTCTGTATAGTTG
Source organism: Lytechinus pictus (assembly GCF_037042905.1). NCBI lineage: Eukaryota > Metazoa > Echinodermata > Echinoidea > Temnopleuroida > Toxopneustidae > Lytechinus > Lytechinus pictus. The sequence goes on along the minus strand of NC_087255.1, from coordinate 2,360,886 downwards.
ATACCAAAAGAAGAGAAAATGAAATTATCGCGTGACTATGGGATGTTTTCATGTCTTCATTTATCTGTTTGTGCAATCGCAAAGGGGGAATCCCTCCTTTCAAAGATCTAAAGAAATGAAAAGGACCCGACTAATGACTTTCAGATGATTTTTCATTCATTTTTCTCGATGTATTTGAAGAGTGTTGAATTGATCATCGGCAGGGTTTTATGATCTACTGCTTTTCAGAAGACAGTGACATGAAAAAACAAAAATTGGAAAAGAAGAATGAACTTTCCGGGGGGAAAATACCAAGTTTGGTCAAGTTAAAAAAAAAGATGGGGAGAGGAGAATCGATTAAATTAGGAGGGAAAGAGAGGGAGGGTGGTGTCAATAAGTCAATGACTAAGGCTTGGAAACGATGGGCCTTTCTACACCATCGTGCGTTACTCTCGATGGTCCAGATATTCCCAAACGGGGTCCAAGTCACGAAGGATATAGCACCCTTCTCAGATGTACGGCCTGGCAATAAGAAACCCCATAACCTCTCTCACCAACTATTGCACAGAATGCATGATTGCTATTGCACATACACGATCGACTTGTCATGATTACTAATAATACAAAAGAGGGACAGGAGAGAAAGCCGAGAAGGAAAATTGGGTAAGAATCAAGAAAAAGAACAGAGACAGAAGGGAAGTCACGAAAAGATATAGCGCGAGAGAGAACGAGAAAGAAGGAGGGGATCGACGGACTTATAAACGTTAGAGTGATGGCATGAGAGAAAGGGAGGATGTGTGTGAGGGTGTGTGTGTGTGTGTGTGTGTGTATGTGTGTGTGAGGGTGTGGGGGTGTGCGCGTGTGTGTGGTGAGGATGCATGATTTATTGTGGGTGTGGGTGTTGGAAGGTATGTGTATCTATACGGTAGACATAGTGAGGGTGGATATGTGTATTAGAGTATGCATGGTATGTGCGTTGAAGGGGTAGATGGTTGTGGGTGAGGAAGTAGCAGACGGTCTGAAAGGAAGAAAGAAAGATAGAGACATTTACACTAGGCCCTGGTATATATTTTTTTCATTAAAGGGGGATCTATCCCAACGCTGGGTTTTTTCTAATGAAAACATTTATTTTTATTCATTTTTATCTTCTGTTTTTTAATTCTTTAATTTTCGTGTATTTTTTTACAAAAATTTATTTCATATTTTTTCAGGGGGTTGGTCAAATTAAAAATAAGGCAATAGCTAACTTATCAAATAGACAAACATTTCGCTCCAATATGTTCTTCTTGTAGTTATCCCTTGGGTATTTAAAATTCAAATGATTAAGTTCAAAGTTACACAGTCTATAATTCTGAACCAAAATTTCAAATAGGGAGACGTCATTTATGTTTGCAATCTTATAAGTGAAAAAACAACCAAAAACATGTAAAATCTCCTGATTTTGGATAACAAGGGATATTTTCCTAAATAAAACATGTTCATATTTTGGGAGACCATAATTATATCAATGAAATGATGGGGTTTGAAAAAAGCCTAGAGAGAAACCCCCCCCCCCCCCATAAATGGCTTGTAAAACAACAACTTATTTATTTAGTTTTCACATGCACAAGTTCATCTAAATTCCATGTCTTCATTTTGGTACTCGCTCGCTTGCTAACTTGATTTTTTTTCAGAAATGGAGAACCAGATCCGAGCCCTAAATCCATGACCCACCCTACCCATACCCTACTGGCGGATCCAGGGGGAGGGGCACAGTCGGTCCGTGCCCCCCCCCCCCCTTTGAGAGCCACAAATAAAATTTGCGATGTAAAACTGACGTTAAAACAGATGTGCCCCCCCCCCCCCTTTGAAAGTGAAGACCTTTTTTTTTTGCTTGTCAATTTTTTCGTCGGAAATTGTGCCCCCCTTTTGGGAAATCCTGAATCCGCCCCTGCCTATAACGCCCATAAGTAGCCATAAATGTAATGGTGTAATAAGATTATGTGTTGAGAAGTAAGAAACAAACAATAATGGTATATTCAATAAAAAATATTTATCAAAACGAAGATAGACAAACCAAGAAAAAGATAACCATATCATTTCAGTTTAATTGAGGATAGACTCCGTTTAATATGACAGGGTGTTCTTGAGAGAAGTAACAATGAAGCTAAATGAATCCTTAAAGATCAAGTGCACTCAAAGAAAAGGTTGATTTAAATCAACAGATAAAAAAATCAAACAAGTATAAAGCTGAAAATATCATAATAGAAAGAAAGTTATGGCTTTTGCTTAACTTTAAAAAAATATATATATACTGTATCCACAACTCAGAGATATTAAAATGAGAGGGTCGATGATGTCCCTCACTATTTTTTTTCCTTCTTTTTTTTAGGAAGTATATAACTTTTTACAGATTACATGACAACTTCACTGAACTATAACTGATAAAAAATTGGTACTTCTTTATATTCAGGGAGCAATAAAACTTTAATAAAATATATTTATGATCGTACAGTACACAACTACCAGAACATTACTAACTTTTTGTTTGAAGTTTAAGATTAGAAATATAAGGTCTTCTAAAGTTGATTCATCTCATCACCACATTTCGTTAGGAGTTCAATGTTTAGAAAGCAAAAAGAAGGGGTAATAGGTATGCATTTGATGGACCTGAACTTATGTACAGATTTTAAAATGTTAGGGAAAATGCAGTTATGCAATTATGATAGAATAAAAAAGGATAATGGGAGAGAGCGATTGGGAGAGGAAGACAGGAAAATGGGAGATAGAGAAAGAAAGAGAGAGAGTTGGATGGGGGGGGGGGGGGGGCTGGCGGTAAATGAGAAAACTTTGGCAGATACAAGAGAGGTTAAAGAGTCCAGTATATATATGTGTACGCAAATCAATGCCTGTGAAGTGGGTTCGAAAATAGTGCCAAAAAGTGCAAGTAGTCCTTGCGCGACCCAGAAACGGGAGTGCGCGCGATAAACATTTGAATGGTAACGATCAGGGTCTCCGGTGAGTGAGGTCAGACAGTAGCGTTATGAGAGCAGAAATATAGTGAGATTAAGTTACTCCCGTCTCTTTCCCGTCTCACCCGTGCTGAGTGATAATGAAAAGTTATAGGGGCAAGAAGGCTGGGGCAGTTCATGAGGGGGCAAAATAAATCGGACGATAGCATCAAAATCCTGAGCCCTCTACATCGTGGGGTGTAATATATCTGAGCTCTATTTCTGGTAATAGGGAACAGAGAAAAGATACAAAGAGATATCAGGTAATAAAAAGATGATATGTGTTTAAATAAGATATCTAAAACAAAGTGGACAACATTTTAAAAGAAAGAGACAACCCTTTCCATCGACAGAAACAATTGAGCATATAAGGAATCACGTTTATATATAATACTAAATTTAAAAACATGAAACTAAATTTTGTGACAGCATTTATTATTATCATTATTATTAATGCTATTATTATTGTTATCATTATTATTATTATCATTGTTATTATTATCATTATTAATATTATGTATACGAATATTACATGATACGACGAAATTAAACACGACGCATTCGTACAGTATGCTACCTTGCATAAATATGGAAGGAATCCTCTCTTTAGATTTTTTAGCCGGTCTTTAATTCTGTGCCTTCCACTTGTTTTTTTTTTATGATCGAACGAAGATTATTTTTCCTTCGATTAATGTAAAAATAAGTTGTGCATAAAATAAATATTACAGTCGCTGGAAATTAAATTTATTCAATGTGTAGGCCCTACATTTGTGGATTTTAGAGATATCAAATTATGAGGTCCAGTATGAGTGGTAATATGAGGGAGTATTATTTTAATTATTGTCATTGTCTTTATGTTTTTTTAATTCTCATTTTAATATAGTACATCCCTAGTATATAATGGTTTATTATAGAACTTTTCCTTGTATAGGCCTAGCTGTTGTTGTTAAATATTGACGATCGTGGTGATAATTATTATCATGATATCAATGAAAAAATACATTAATGATAATAATAATAATAATATTAAATATTATCAGGATGATAATAACAATACAATTTCTACTAGTAACCATGGTAACAGTAAGATAAGAAGTAGAAGAATGCTTATAATAATAGCAATGACAGCTTTCTATGAATCTCATATGAAAATGTTATCGCACTCTTTCCTTCATTATAATTGTTCACTTTACCTTGGCTAATTAGAAATGGTATTAATATTGATATCATTGAACATATTCAACTATATTTTATTACGGGAAAATTAAATAGGCATATATCGCGCAACGTGCATACATTCATAACTAGCTATGATGATGAAATAGAGTTATAAAAATGATGAGCTTATGATTTATGAGTTTAATCATATTCCATCATAACAAATAATGTTTATTTTACGTTATTCATGAAAATTGTCGACTTGTTTGATTCCATCCATAGTTCAATGGGCCTGATTGTTAACCCATAGCTTCAAATTATTTGCAGAAACTAAGTATGATGCCGTCCTATAATTTACAGTGGCCCAACTGGCAAAAGGTCATAATATAACTTTAAACCTTTTATCTCAACACACGAAAAATATCGGACAAATATTTGTGTTATTATTTATTTTTAACAATAACTAATGACTCATACAATCAGTATTGGGCGACGTTTGTTTTCTTTGGATATCATCTATATATATCAATATTACCTTCACACCAGTATGATATTGTTCTATAGCTGTTGAATGATGTTTTACTGTCTATTTATCGTTCTCACTGACCAAGACAGGGTATTGTGCTATAAAGGAAGGAAGACATAGTAAAAATTACATTTTACATATGAAATGGAGCATTGTTTCATTCCATACGTAAAATGTAATCCTGATAGGTTTACAGAAACTGGCTCAACAAAAGTGACGCATGTTAAACATAGGCCACGATTATGAGAACTATAGTTTTCCTACCGAGCAAATATCTCGGAGCTAGCGACGTAAAGAGAGCGAAGTTTGTTCCACGTTCTCTTGAAATAAAAACTCGCCAAAATCAGCAATATTTGAGAACTGCGCTTGACCGGAAAAACTTGTAGCCCAAGAAGTGCCGAACGCCCTTCACTATTGAGCTACTGAGGGAATCATAAAAGAGCCAACCACGATACTACTGAACAAATACATGGAAAAGACACCCCCAACTCTTTGGATCTTCTTTCCACTTTTGCAAATTAATTGAGAATTTATCCACATCTCGGGGAAAGATTTGTTGAAAGTAAACAAGATATCGAGCGACGGAGAAAGCTGACCTAGAGTTATGACACTGTGCCAGTGTTTGAGTTCTACCGTAATTTGGTTGTATCATTGGCGGGTTTCGATTTTCACAGAGGTTCCGAAAAAATGTCCCCTCGTTCATGAAAGGAACCGACTGAAATGGGTGTATATATGAGAGGGGCATAAGACATAATTGTCCCAACTGTATAATAATAATAAGAGGACAAAGAAAATGAGCAAAAGTCTCGGGGGCAAGGGCGCCGTTATGTCAATATGGGTGACTTCAACAAGGGCGTAACTATAGGGATACTAATGCACTCCTGCGGGATATCCATAGTTCAGACACGGGACGGCTGCGGGGATCGGCAATGCCACTGCGCCGCTCGCACCTTCTAACGAGTTGGTAATTATAGAGTGAGCAGCCGATGAGTGTAACGGTACGTCCACAGATCGTCACCCCTGTGGTACCGGCAGAGCTGTTCGTCGTAGACCCCTCCAGTATGAATGATCAAATTATGTATGCCCTAATCCAAGTGACTTCGAATCAAGATATAGCTTTAGTTATAATTTAACCCATTGTAAATTCATTTTAAAGAATTCTATTTCATGTTCGGACCATATAAAATAAAAAGATTACGATGTGAAGTGTTGTGCGTGTAGGTCTCTAGTGGCTACACAACAAGCTACACGGAGGAAAATACATCTGTGTACAAGTTTTACATTTGACATTATGGGTGTGATTAGTTTGCCATTTGGAAATTATGTCTTCATCTTACCCAGAAATTTACGAGAATTATCGTTTTATGAAGAAAAAAAATGTAGTCCTTCATGTACATGTAGTTAAACACTTGGTTGTAAAGACTACTCAATGCAACCGCTCCTCAAATAGATGAAAATATTACGAGTCGATCGTATTTTCTCAGGAAGCAATGGAAATACTCGTGAAATCGGAAATCAGAAATAATATTTCCAGGATCTGTAGATCACACTGTTCAACTGTATTCCCGGGAAATATCATGGTATATACTATGAGTACTTAACTACTTATTTCCAACTACGCACGCGATCTTGATATCTGTGGTACTTAAACAAACATATTATGTTGTCTCCCTTCACTTCACGACCGTACGCATTCTTTTTGAAGGGGGGGGGGAGGTAACAGGGCATGTTGCCCCGACCTAGGAACCCCCAATCCATAAGCAACACTGAAAATATAGCCGCAAGCATAATGCGTATTTGTATAATAATTGTGTATGAACTGCATCAATTTTGACGGCTTTGAATAAATTTTGCTTTGGAAATTAACACACATTTTAATATAGAATTACAGCTATCCTTTATATCCTTAGTTATCTAATACCTTGGTCACATTTGTTCTCCGGCGGCCGTAGGGCGAGTCGAAAACAGCCGTTTTAACATTTTTTTGGGGTACCAGCTACATATAGGTGGTTTGAATAAAAATGAATAAAACGACTGCTTTCGACTCGCCGTACGGCCGCCGTAGAACAAATGTGACCAAGGTATAAGGATATAAAGACATTATTTTATATTTTGAGATTTGAGTTTTTAGATTATTATAGGACAATTTGTAATATAGTGATAAGTAGCCTTTTTTTCATGTTTACAATCAAGATAAGAAATGGCCCTGTCCCTCTCAGAAGAAAGGATATACACCATTGAATGACAATTCGTTGACGAATACGAAAATCTGTAAATTTTATAAGCACACCAATATATTTGAAGATCGGGTTGAAGATGGACGAATGCAAAGGAAGAAAAAACTATGTGTATTTGGGATTGAATATCTGTTCGCTACACTGATGCCATATTTTCCGGTGTACCAACCCAGAGAGCTCGACACAGTGAACCCCTGGTTAATCTAACGATGTCTGACTCATCACAGTATAAAATGACATCTTTTCGAGAGTTGAATGTATATCGTGTACGCTTGGTAGATACTTAACATTGTCCAGAGTGATTGCCTTATATGATACTCCCTGAAACATCGTGTGAAAATGAACACGGAATGATAATCTGCTTCCAATCTTCATCGTGTTCATAATCAAACATTCCCCCAAAATAATTATTTATTTCTATTTTTATTTCTTATAAAAAACTCACTGAGATGTTAATATTGGTACCTCCTTCAAAAGATTTATTTGATGATTTTAATTGGTAATGTTATCATCATTTTGAAGTGCGAAATGACCCAGCGACATGATTTGTAATAACTACTCTGCAAGCTATGTCGTACTTCTAAATGTTGATAATTTTGATAATTATCATATTTTGCTTACTGCCTATTAAATATTGGTTCAAAAATAGTTCATGGCCACTACAGGTAATGCATCTTACTAATCTGCAGTAAAAAATGTGCACCTTTTTTTTTAGTTAAGTGAACTCATACAAACTATTACCTGTGCTGAACTTATAACGTTAACCATTAGTCGGTCGTGCTTTTATCTATCAGTATTTTAAAAGTATGTAAGTCTCTATAATGTAATTAAGGTCTGAAGTGGAAGAGCAATACAAAGAAACAAATGCGTATTGTAATGGGCAGGCGGGGATGCATAATATGGTAATAGCACTAACGTTTATTATCTGGGTAATGTGATTTAGGTTATATGGGTAAATGTTAAGCGCCGTATCTAAAAAAAACTAAGTGTTCTTATTACTCATAAATGCGCATTGACATCCTATGTTCCGGGGCGAATAAAAAAGACAGATGATTCTGGTCAGTGGTGGATTTAGATGGGGGCACAGTCGACCCGTGCCCCCCCCCCCCCTTGAGAGCCATGATAAAAAATATTGTTGTAAAATGTCCATACGCAAGTGAAGACCTTCTTTTGGGGATTTCGTTTTTTTTTGTTTCTTGTTTATTTGTTTACTTTATTACGTTTATATGATAGCAAAGTCAATTTACAAAATTTACAACTGATGATTATATGACTGCAAATCGCATTAACACAAGATGGTTACAACAAAGTAATAGAAACAATAACGAAATAACCTTAATTCACACCCCCTCCCCCCCCCCCATAAAAAAAGAAGGAGGGGTGAGGCAAAGTGACGACTTAATATCACTTTCATCTAAACAAAGATATGTGATTTGTTTTTTTGTAAAAAAAGATACACACAAAACATAATGTACGAGCTGTGATTATTAGATAATTTTCAAATAAATATTGATGTTTGTTTTGCTTGCCAATAGTCTTGATTGTATAATTCACCATCATTCGGAATTGAACCCCTCCCACTTTTTGGGGGGTGGTGTCAATTTTAAAAATGCACCCTTTTGGAAAATCCTGGATCCGCCCATGATTCTCGTTCAGAGAAGGCCGGTCGAAAGTATGCATGCCCATTCCTGCAAACCTATGATTCACCCATTTTGTTACCGTTCCAATCTCTAATCTCAAATGCAAGGTAATTTTGATGCAGATTTATGTGGTTTATGCTTAGCTCAGAATGTTGATTGAGTTCTAGGCAAACTCTTTTTGAAAATAATTACCACATTTTGTGCTGCCTGTCTTTTTTTTCTTAACCGCAGCTGTTTCCTACTCATTACACACAACAAATGTTTGCAAGGAAAGCGTATTTTCTTTCGACGATTCAATAATCTATTTGAAATAATATTGACAATGGGTGACGACCAAGGTTCGTTTTACAGCTGAAAAGTAAATGTTATACTGACTTTAAAAATATGAAAATCAATCTAATCAGTCTAGGTTTACCAAACTCTTGAAAATACATCAGCCTGGCCATGTCTTTCTCATTTTCTCTACCCCGCCCCAGCTAGTTTTCTTTTTTCTTTTTTTATTTCAACATTTCTCTTCTATACGTCTCACTGCTACTGAAAACAACATAATATTTTTGTTCATTTTTGTTTTCATTATTGCTCTAAAGATTCAGATTTAAAAAGGCAGACACATCAATATGAACAATACACAGGGACATCTATCTATAACACCTCACCAAGGTTATTGATTACCAATAACATATTATTGGTAGTATTATCAATGATATTAGAAAAGGTTTACTTATGCATTAATGAACAAGGGTTCTGGTATCCAGGATAATCTGGCAATGATTTTTCTTTTTTTTTTTTAAATGTTCAACTCAACTTTAAAATACTTTGTTCAAATAATTGGATGAATAACCAAAATATCATGAATATCACATTTCATAAATTTTAGGAGTTCCTTAGCTCGATTGTGGGGACATATAAGAAGCAATATTCCTCAGTAGACCTTCATTACATTACTTTTTTTTCTAAATATCATGAAAATAACCTTTTTTATCATTTACTTAGCAAAAACATCAATGGACAGGATAAAAACAATGCCATATACATGTAAATGGATAAATCGATTAGGTAAGGGAGAGAGAGAGAGGGGATAAGACAGGCAAGAGGGGCAGACAAATAAGAGGTGACATAAAAAACAACATTTAGGGCAATAAAATCTTGAACGGTCAAAGTTATTGTTTTCCTCTTTCTTACCTGTTTCTGCTCTAGTTAATAATAATATTGTGATATTCTATATAACATTTTTAAGAATTTCACCTTGGTTATTTCAAATTATATAATACATGTCTATGAAATAATATGCTTTGCATTCTTTTTCTGCAGGTGCGTTTCATCTGAATTGTCGATCATTTAGTATGTGATGTTTCACAAATTGAACACTGGTGATTTTCTTGGGAAGGGGGGGGGGGGCAGAGGCGTATCTAAGAAAAATGGCACCCGGGGCAAGAGCTAAAATTGTGCCCCTTACAAAGTATATATATATTTATATATATATATATATATATATATATATATATATATATATATATATATATATATATATATGTAAGTATATAAAGCGACCTGATGCGAGATGAAAATTATTGATATTTAGACGTGAAATCGGCACATTTTAGGGAGAAGTAACCTGTCAATGCGTATTTAACTAAGCAATTAATGCAAGTATAAGGGGTAAGCTGAAATTTTTGAAGCGCGAGCTGATTATTTTCATATAATTTATCCTCACCTATAAAAGGACATTTCAATGAGTGTTTGTAAAATTAAATGAAGAGAATCTGTATCTCCCTTATCAAATCAGCGCTTGGTGAAAAGCTTTGACAATTAAACCAGAAAAAAATATGCATTTCATTATCTATGAAATCAAGTTTATTACTAAGATAAATTACGTGAGGTTGTTCTTATTTTCCTTTTAGAAACAACAACCAACTGCATCACATCCTATCCTATACAACTGCATCCAGTCGGCATCCTCATGATTTCGGAGAAGAGAGAGGGAGAGAGATAGACTGGGAAGAAAAGTACACATCGACATTTCCAACAAAAGTATCGATATCATGGAACTGTATTAGAATCTGAAATCATATTTCGCAGTCACATAAACCATAGCGATACTAGACCAATCAAAATTAATTCATTATTAGAATCAATCGGTTTACAGGTGATACCGTTGATGTGACTGTGTTGTTATCATGCACATAGTTTGGTTTCATTTAGTTCCCCTAGAATGTGTATTGAAACGTAATTATCTCTTCAATTTATTTTCCCTCATGTAGTTTTAGAATTCAAAATATTTGTTTTTTCAAAATACATTAACTTGAATTGCTCAATGATTAAAGTAAACGTATATATCATTCTATTATATAGATGTGATAGCTTTCAATTTGATATCAAATATGAGTCTAGTATTATTAGCAGTATATTGATACCAAATTATTATTTGTTTTGTTTATATATTTATTCTGCTATAAGGATATTAAAGAATTATTTCATAAAATGAATCTACCCCGTAACAAAAGCAAAGTACTGATCCATTTTATTCACACAATATTTTACTTATGACTATTTTGCAAGCAGAAAATTTTTGATATTTCCCAAAATAAATTATAAAATTCCACCCCATGATGTGTGCGAGAGGGTAAAGGTCACGGGGATGTACTCCTAAACATGTTTATGGTATATGAGAACGCGCCAATCGATAACTAGTTACAACATGCAAATATTGGATATTCTGGCGAGAAGATGAAAACTCATATCTCTTCAACGATCGCCTGCCACATGCAGCTGTGCCAAGCGATCGTTTTTAAAATTAGACAGGCCTGCTTGAAAACAATAAATGTGGGTATGGATATTTGTATAGCTCGAGGATGGTCTTTGGTTTCATCATATTCCATATAATACATAACAAATCGGTGAAAAGGTAGAAAATAAAGAGATCAAGAAATGGTAGAAAATGAGTGTCCAGGCCTTTCAATCTTCTTGCCTTTTGACTAATCTCTGAGAATATATAAAAATAAGTAAAAGAGTACAGTCAGCAAAGACAAATTTGGGGTGAGGTTGAATGTAGTAAGCATTTAGCTGGATCAATGAATAATATTTTATTTATTGATCCATCTTATTTTATTTTTTGAGTAACATCATGCAGCATCTCACTGTGAATGAATTAATTCAGTGTGTGTTCACTCTTTACATATATATATATATATATATATATATATATATATATATATAAAACATATTATTTTTCAGAGAATAGTTCTGGTATCAAAGCTACACATTCCATGTAATGCTTTGCGCCAGTCCTTTTAACATAAGTGTGGTAAAGATGTATACATTCGGTACACAGTCTGCATTACTGCGTAATTTTTCTATCAACAGAAAAAAGCAGTGAATTTAAAATAAGAAATCAAAAGCAAAGATGCATCAGGAAGGAAGAAGAAACAAAGCTTTGTTTCTAATCTGTATGAGGACTATATATACCTTGTTTAGTATATATGTGTAATAAACAAAACAAAGTAGACATTAACCCAATTATTGAAAATTTTAGTCAGCATCCCTAGTTTGAGATGGTAGTAAAATGTTTAATTACTGAAATTTAATATGGATCTATTGACATTGTATTTTGCTCAGATAAGTATATTTTTTTAATGTTTTTATTAGATTATAACATTTATTATTGAGACGTGATGTTTCTTTGATTACTTTTGAATCCGAGATTGGATGACAATACACTGGAAAGGGTACTGTCGTAGACAATAGACAATGCATTTCGCCAAACAACCTAAACGAGTTTCTAGAATCAGGAACTCCGAACCAGATTTTACGAGGATAAGCGCCCCCTTTCGGCGATGGAAGTCCAATAGGTTTGGAAAGTCAGTGATGGGATACCATTATTTTTTCACATTTTTCACTGTCTTTATTTACACTACGCATCCCACGTAAGTACGCCGAATTGGAAAGCCCGTGTAATTCACCTCAATAAAACAATCTTTCTGAAGATTGAATATAATATTGCTGTGTAAATCCAAGACTGGTTGGTGATCATGAATAACGATATCAGGGTATTGATTTATAGTTAATACTTCTCGTATGTAAAATATACACAACATATAAGCCAGAAGCCAGCTTTGCTCACAGTTTATTATTTGTTGGTCTGTATGAACCTAAACATTATTATTAACATGACACATTTTTTTTACTATACATAGCAGCAATTTTTTTTAATCTTAAAGAAAGTTTTATACATCGTTTAAACAAACTCATAATTAGGGTATTAGCTTAGTTCTCCTGTTTGTTTTCTTTGTCCTCCTCTTAAAAAATCAGTTTTTCTTCTTCTTCTTCTCAAAGATTTACTTTTATCTATCATATAAGTATTTTAATAATATATACTTCCAGTAACATTATATTAAATCTACATATATTCGAGTTACATTTACTAATTTCTGTTTCACATTTTTACTAAATATGATAAACCTTGCATAACAAGGCAAGTTATATTACAAGTAACAAACATAATAACATATACAATGTAATTATAGATTCAACGGAGTTATCTGGTGATGAATTACAATTATTTTACAGCAATCTGATTTTCGTTTTCGAGAAAAGTACGGGATAATAAGCGAGATGAACCTAATGTATATAGTTGTTTTTGCTAAATAAAATAAACATATTTCGGAAATATCATTGAAATGGTAACAAGTTCTAATATATAGTTTTGTGTTTTCTTTTATTGTTATTCCACTTTTTGTTCAAATGAAAGTAACAGTCGCCAAAACCGGATTCTGATAGCTAAAAATATGGGAAACTGATATGAAAAGCTCGGTTAAACAACCATGCCAAATGATTATTATATTAGTATGATCAGAGTTGTTTAGTATTCATGTCAGTCTTACCCGAAATACCAAGAGGTAAAAAGCATAACCAAGTGACGTAATTAGGAGCCTTGAGTTTCAGGTAATATGAAAAAAGATTGAAACCACTTCTAAATTGAATTCATGGAGTGACAGAGGATACCGCCCAAAGCCAATGAAGGGTGTCAAAGTATATTGAAAGCGATTAACCATGAGTGTTAATATTGCAATGACAAATATTATTTCATAATGTTTTGTATTGGGATAAGGTTGATCTTTTCCCTACATGATGATCAGGTTGGATTGTTGGATAGGTTAGTGGGAGCACTTGCATACATTGGTTCCCACATTAGCCTTAAAACCAATCAACTTCAAATCGAAATAGAACACGTTGATTATATCAAAATTAATTAACCGCTCGTTGCTGTTCGGTATTCCGAATCACCTTGGGTTACGGTTAGTTAAAACACAGCTGTTAGGGCTTTAATTCTGTCATTCTTAAAAATAATCCAAATGCTTCCCGGCGCCAACGAGTGCGCGGTTTAATTCTAGACGGAATGTGAAGGTATTGAAAGATGATTGGTTAACTTTCGTTATTTTTTCTGCATGTGAGGGCATCATAAAAACATTTTTAGTATGTTAATACTCCTTCCTTGTAAGACATTATGGCGTGTTTGTTTTTCTTATGGGATTCTTTTATTCCGTATCGTACCTAAGACCATGGAGGTAGAAGTAATTTTAATTCATTAACCCTTTATCATATTTTTTTAGATTTGTCTGAACAATGTATGAATCGCATTAAAATCAATTACACTCAAGTCTGAAACATGAGATTTGAAAAGCCCCCCAAATGTCTAGGACACGTGGATACATCTCGTATCTATCTGGACACACGGACGAGGTCGATCCGCACCGTATGCAATGAGTGCGGTTTCTTGCTATTGAGATAGTGTGTGCGCGTGCTTGCGCGCTGGGAGACAGATAAAAAGATGGCGGAAGATAACACTACATGAATATGTATATAAGAGACACAACAGTAAATGAAGATTGTGTGATCACTAAAGAAAGGTGAACGACTTCTACACAATGCAATTGTTTTTTTTTCCCCAAGTGATTTCGTTAAGAAATCTGATGAATAATGTCCAGTAGATAATTAGTCTGACTGTTTAAGTAGCCAGTTAAACCTTACTATTCTCTCTTCCCGCTAACTGTTAAAAAACGAAACAACAAAAACTTAGATTAAAACGGTAATGACTAAATTTTGAGCCTTCCAAACCCGGGCCTTATTTACAGAAACACTTTGAACTTATACTTTACCCTATAATTGTTGCATTACTAAACTTTTTTTCACCTAATGCGATGGTCATGATGGTGGTATCAAGATGACCAAGTTTTAATCTGAAACATGCTACAATAAGAATCATAGATGACATAATTCGAAATGAAATCCATGTATATATATGTATAATGATTGCGGAAGAATTCAGTAATTGAAATGGACATATGCCTACCAATCTTAGGGATGTGATAGCTTCAACTGTGCATTATGAATACATGTTTGTTTCGTCACATTGGGGTGGGGCATGGTTCTGATTTTTTTTTTCCACCGGGCATGGTGACTCAGTGGTAGAGCGTCCTCCTCATGAAAAGGGAGGTCGTGGGTTCGATCCCTGGCTGAGTCATACCATGCATACGAAAGACCAATAAAAATTGGACCTTCTGCTTTCGTGATAGGCGCTCAGCGTTTAGATTGGAGAAGAGTAATATATGTTATGCAGGGCTCACACGTACAGCAGTTTCCGAACTGAAGTCGCTAAATCAAACGTTAGTATTATTGCTATCATCTTATCTCATTATCGCAGTTAGACATACAAATTAAACTAAAATGCATATTCCCCACTCCAATCCCTTCCTCCATGGACTCTTTATTCATTCAGCTTGACTTTATTTCAATGATCTATTTTGAATCATCTTAGATGCCTTTAACTAACTGGTAAGCAATGGATATTACTGGAGAAATCTCTTCCCGACAACGACCGCAGAGTTGTCTTCGCTCCGTCAACGTTTTGGAATCGCTCAATTACCACTATTACCACGTAGGTACCGGCGTCTAAACTTTGGTTAATAGATGAGCAAGATTTGTTTCGAAGCGACCTTTACGCCTCAACCCGCCCTGCCCGATAGCACCTACTGAGGTCACCAAGATAAGAGATTTTCGGACAGTTTAGGACAAGTCTTCTGGAAATTTACGGAAGGGGAAGAGTGATCGGGCACTCAAGCATATCTGAGTGGCTGTGAACACCATCAGCACTGAAGAAAGAAGAATGCTGAGGATATGACCAACAGCAATGTCTATTTCGTGATCATAAGTTTAATGAGATAATTATGAATTATTCGCTCTTAAGCGAGGAAAAAGGCGACACCCCATAATTACTGCTATTTATTCTTAAATCTTATCGTTTTAAGGCCGACATGTCTAATAGCAACTGATGGAAGTATTTACTCGTATTTGTACAAAAAATAGACCCATTTATTAGCTGAACATTTTGGGAGGTTTTCTTTTTTTTTCAACTGAACTTTAATAATTCATCAGGTTTCTTTCACCTGAACCCATGGACAGATTCCATTAAATATTATTCTCATTATTTAATTATTATTTATATCTAAATATTGCATGCATTCCCTTCTACCTTCGACATAAATTATCATAGCACCGAATTCAATGACAGGAACTGACAATGATACACTGTCATTTATATTAACATTGCACTATAGAGTAATTAATATATCGACTTCAGATTGGCAGTCATAATATAGCATTAAATTCACTGTTAACTAAATATAATTACATAATTATTATGGGACATTAAATTTCCGATATGATAGTGAGGTATTTGTATTCTCATATTTTGGGGGTTTTGTGGTAGGGGGTTTAATGGTGCAGTAAATAACATAGTATAGCAATATAGTGATAAATTACAGGTTTTTGATGTAGTGAAGTTTGAAGGAATGCATTGGTTACCAATATTTGATGCAACAGAAACTCACTCGAAGAAAACAGATTTCGATGATACGTGACTCTACGTTGGTAAGTGGGAGCAGCCAAACCACACCCATGATGCCTTGAGCGTAATAGGGCGTAGTGTACCATGGAAATGGTTGCCAACGAGGCGATCCTAGAAATACACACCGTGTCAAGAGAAAAAGGATGATACATTTTTTTTTATGGGGTACAGAAAAATGCTTTCACAAATAAACAGCATCTGATTATATGAAAATACAGATAAAGATGATAAAAGTGAGGACAAGACTATATTCAGAAACATTTCACTTCGTCTTTTAACAAAAAAATACTGTAATGACTCTTTAATGTTCCAAATTTATGCTCCAAATGCCATATAGATTTACTCTTAAAGGTCCCAATGATTGGCCTATATTGTTGAGAATCAGATGATTCGAGCTAATATTTCTATATATCATCGATTTATTGTGTTTTTTCTTGCTATTGCAAAGAACAGTTACTGACAATCTGGTAAACTTAATTTTCAATGACTCGAACTCACCCAAACTAATTTTTAGAGTCTGTCTTGTTTATTTTGATATACCCTGTACCAGCAGCTGACGACAGTAGCTTCCTCGAGTGAATCAATTGAGCAAGAGATTATCCGTAGACACTGCACAGAACAGATATGGGTGGATGAGTGTGGGGAGTATGTATGAAGGGATGTGCGTGTGTGTAGGAAAGGATTTGGTGGTTGTGTGTGTGTGTGTGTGTGTGTGTGTGTTAGAGAGAGGGCGGGTGTGTGTGTGAGTGTGTGTGTGGGTGTGTGTACGAGTGTATTTTGAGTGTAGTTTTCGGGATGTGGATGAAAGGGCGGGTATGTGATGGAGAGAAAAATGTGTGATGAAGGAGGTGGGGTGTGGGAGGAAAAGAGGGGGAATAGAAATATGATAAGGACATGATGGAGAAAGGTGTTGATATAGTGTTTAAGAGAGATGGGAAGAGGGAGAGAAGTGAGAGGATAATGAGAAAGAGAATGGCAGAGACGTAAAGCGTGTGTGTGCGAGGGTGAGAGTGTATGTGCGTGAGAGAGAAATATGTGAATAAATCACGAGAACAAAAAACACATAACAATTATATAATTACATATGCAGTCAAGGCCTCCCTGAATACAAATAAATATCACCTCAATCTGGTGCTAATGATGATTAATAGGGAGACGACTAGACTGCAACTTAGTTTTTTTAATCAATATACAATTTTTCCAAAATCATATTTTCCATAATTCATGATACGCGTATCAACAGGTGTACGCAATCGTTGTGTTTGCTTCCTCTAATGAACACGCCTATTGACCTATCACTGCAATCGATCTTTGATAATGTTTTGTTCTTAAACATATAATTGTGTTGCTGGCACAAGATCCCAACTGCTTGTTCAAGCCAATTAATTTTGTACTATTTTGATTATTATGCCGCTTTCCACACATACATGTAAATATAGGATAAGGTGAAAATACGGGATATGGCGGGAATATTCAAATTATAACAACGACGGTCTAATGGCGGCATTTGCACAAATAATCACCAGTTGAAGAGATGAAACGATAAGATATTTGGACCAAGGAGATACTTATCTTTATAACTATTAGAGTGCGACCACCGTTTATTATCGAAATATTTTCGCATCATTTAGTCTTAACTATATAACTGATAGTGTAGAAGAGAGGATACACTGTCACCAGATACAAGCAGTGACCGGTAATTTCAAACATCGCCCCCCCCCCCTCCTCTACATGAACAAAGTGATATTAATTTTAATTTAACATGTAAAATTCATAAACTATATAAGAACAAATTTGCAGCTGATTGTTTCGTGTAAATGTAATTGCATTAACTATTAGCAGGATTTGTCTTCAATTCTATTGACAATCCTGTTGAGATACATGACAAGACACGTCCAAAAAACAACCTCAAAAAACGAGTACACACCTAGTTATTAGTATTGGGTATAACATTTGCATTTATTTGAACGCAGGATAATAGAGCACTGTCGACTAAATGCCTTGCTCACGAGCATAGGTGCCTTGACAGGGGATCGAACCCTGGACTTTCTAATTTCTATTCAGGCGTCTGAGACCACTCGGCCACGGCACCTCCACAAGAAATATGGTATCCATTCACTTTCATCGTCATAAGGAGTTTTAATATCAGTTCCAGGATACTCAAATGCTTGAAAAAATTATGTTTGAGTTCGAAAAACCTTTATAAATCGGACAAACGAAAGTAAATCATAAGCAATCGAAGATTATAGAATTGTTATTTAACAAACTTAAATAAACAAATGTTTTTAACCATTCGTAGTACAGTCAAGATTATACACTGAGAGTGAAGATAATTAAAAGGTTGAAACGGAAGCATTATGTAATTCTCTCTCATTCTATCAAAACTTTCTGAAGTTCATATGCGTCATTCATATCAACGTTAATGAAAATGGTTCTAGCAAAATAACCTTTTGCCATTTTGTTAATTAACAAAAAGACATCTCATATCATTATTAAGTACAAAAGTAGGTAAATTTTTTAAAGAATAGGGCATTTTTTATATATATTAAACAAAGAAACATTCATGAAATGCAAAAATTTAGTCTTGTCAACGGTTTTGAAAATAACACGGTTATAAAACAAGCTCATTGTTTGATACCAAGCTATTAGTTTACACCAGAAAATAAAATATTCAAACAGAAATCAAACGGTCGCAATATGCTAAAGATATAACTCAGTATAAATTCAGCTTCAGTCATGTCCATCATAATCGTTATTCGAGATAAGATTGCATAGTCGTAAAAAAAACCCTCATCCAAACCACCAAATCAATTCATTTATGTAGAGACACAAATATTAGCATTTCAAAGTGACCAAATTGCATGCCCCGCTTAACGTTGACGACACACGAATTCTTTACCCCCTCTCCTTTATAAAAAACCTTCACCACTTAACATCTTTATGTGATGTATAGGGAGTTAATATAAAGCAGGAATCACTAAGAGTATTCTCTTAAAGAATGCGTCTTAAAGACAAAGGGTTAGCTGGGGAAAATTCATATTTCAAACAGGTTATGCATGCAGATAGCGTAACGGGATATGTCTCGAGTCTCAAAGCGTCCTTCTTGGGTATGCGCATACCGGAACTTTGTAGAATCTGTTATTTATTGCTTAAACAACTTGGTGTCTTGTTTCTCCAGAAATTGAATATAGTTTTACTTTGAGAGAAGGGATCTAACAACGAGTGACACAAATGGAGAAGTGTTTCGATGAAAAGGGTCAGAATTTCTTAACCGGCGCCATTTCACCCGATCTCAATGGGAAATTAAAAACGATTCATAAATCCTCTTAAGTACTTAATGGATGAGATTGCATAGTTTAGTATTTTTATGTTTAAATATTTATAATAATCGTGTTCATATATTTCTATTTTTCATTTTTCCTTCTTTTCTCCCTTTTGCCTCCCATGTGCCTCTGTAATAGCTACAGAGATAATTGAGGCATTGTGAAAGCTGTATTTATTTTTGGTACACTTTCAGCGCACAAACTATTAGATGAGGGAAACGTATGTTCCTATTCAGGTAAATGGATTTAATAAATAAAATAAATAGTGCATGTATTATGATGCCAATATATAAGCTGTCCCACATATTTCTTCACTGAAGATTATCAATTAACATATGGAATCGCAGACAACCATATTTACTTTGTAATTGAACTAAAAACTAGAATAATTCGGTAATCTTGATCCAAACAGAAAAGGGGTACGTTTCATAGAGACGTGAAGTTATGGAAACTTAGTGATTTTTGTGACGCAAGCGAGGTGTCAAATCAAATTTGATGTTACTCAACTATGTAGAACAGAAATCATAAGAACAAATTATGTAATCTTGATATAGCTTACCTTTGAGCTTCAGTTACCTTTTTGTAGAAACACATTATAGATCTTAATGAATTAGGATAGACGTTTCAATCGATGCCTGATACGAAATATTTTAACTGCATTTACGAACTTCATCGAATAAAGAAAACCAACTGGACATAAAGAACTATTGAAGCAACTTACACATATCTATGAAATAATAGAAGAATTAAATCTTATACAGTTTTTAAAAACTCAAAGAGTATTGTTAGGAAAATATCCCCCATATTGAAATAAGGAGACCAGAAAAAAATCAGGTAAAGATATGCATTTATATATACATGCTTTTATTTTTTTTATTTTGGAGATCTCTATTGTTATGATTGGAAATTATTATTTATGTACATATGTTTACAGGACAACGACAAAAACAGCTTTGCTGATTCGATTGTTTCTGTTTTATCCTGCATAAATATGCTGAATGTATGATATGAAAGGTACAGCGCTAGGTGGAAATTACTTGAATGTATAGTGCATTACATGATCAGTACAGTTAATATTATCAGCACAGAATTGAATTTCTTATCTGCATCAGCGAATAAATTGATGAATAAAAGAATTGTTGAAAGGAGGGAAAATATAAATAAATGTATAAATAAAGACTTATTTTTTAAAAATCTTTAAAATGGTAAATAGGTCTTATAGGCCGATAATATGAATGAAAAGATGAATGCAAATTTGAACGAATGTATGAGTAATTAAATAAAAACGTAAATTAATTTGAAATTAGATAGATAAAGAAAAAAAATGGATTAATCAATCAATCAATAAAAGATGATTAATTGTCTAAGCAGAAGCGACGCTATAAAGATGTTTACCTAAACCATCTTTTCAATTTACATCCATATTTAGAGGAATAACAACAATTCATTCATCTATGTATCAATCCATATGGTTAATGAATCAGAATACATTTGAATTTATTGTACATATTTCACATGATTATTAACATAATACAAAAACAATATAACATCATCATAAGAATCAACATGGTGTACAAATCAGACATGGCATCATTCATCTAAATCAAATAATACAGCGATTTGAAATCAAAGATAATCTACACTCTAAAAAAAGTTTACCCAATATTGGGTAAAATGGGAACATGCATGTTGGTTGGGTAAAAAGATACCAAATATTTTGTAAATTTTACGCAATGTTGCGTTGAAATTTACTATTAAAACATGCATTTTGCCCAATATGGGGTAAAAAAATACACAGCAAACATGCATGTTCCCTTTCTACCCAATGCTGGGTAAAATTTTGCTCAGTGTTTTTAGAGTGTAAGATATGGTGAAATATGAGGGAACCTGCATAAAACAACTCTTGTTCAGTCTGCAGGATACCCCCCCCCCAAAAAAAAAAAAGCCAAACAGGTCTATGTATGAAAAGACAATGAAATGAATCGATTACATAA
The DNA here is from genome assembly GCF_037042905.1 of Lytechinus pictus. Classification (NCBI taxonomy): domain Eukaryota; kingdom Metazoa; phylum Echinodermata; class Echinoidea; order Temnopleuroida; family Toxopneustidae; genus Lytechinus; species Lytechinus pictus. The sequence goes on along the minus strand of NC_087255.1, from coordinate 2,339,136 downwards.
AGAAATGCCAAAATATTACAACGGTCGGTATTCAAAGAGTGTTTATCACTATTACTCACCTGTCTGCTTAAAAGTACATGAAAATTACATGATATTGAGAGTGTGTTGGATTGGACTCAACAGAATAAGAAATAATAATAACATTTACCTTGATAGGAAAATGCTATGCCCTGAAACAACCAAGCAAAATGCAGCAGGCAGGCAAAGGTGTACTTTGAGGAAGGACGTAAAAAAACTTTGTTAAACTCGGTATTTTCTTATAAGAGAATAAGGCTTTGGGTAACATTTTCTGACTTTAAAAAATGGAATGTTGATATCATAAAAATTGTACAAGCACATAATTTGTAGCTTAAAATATCAATGAGAAGTATTGCTAAATTGTGAAAAATCTGAAATGATACATCCAAAAACCATTAACTTAGGGTTCTGTAACTGTCGGTACAGTATCTCCGATTTTATCCTCTTCAAAAAATGTGATTTTATTAAAAATTGTAGACGTATACGGCTAATTGCTTAAAATATTCAATATCTATGCTAATGGATTATGTTGCTTTCTTATAAAGATAACATTTCATTTTTTTCCTCATGAAAATATAATACAAAATAACATGCACTGAGATCCAAGAACTTTTTCAGAAATAATGCATATTTATACCCCCTCCAACATGTTCAGTCTGTACTGCTGGTCAATATTTATATTACATGTGTATACCAATAAATAATAATAATAGTATCAAATAAACAGTAATAAATTAAGACCCCATTGGAAATAAGCCTTTTGGCTTTCATGGGCTATCCTGTCAAGTTATTTTTCAATTTCATTGTAACCACCTGTAATATTCTTGACGAATAAAATAAATCAATAATAAAATCAATGATATTACATATATGTCTGAACACGATATATACGATGCCCAACGTTCGATTCATTCTCCAACAACTGTTTTTCACCTTTTCATGTTTTTTCTCCTGGAGATTGTATATATTTTTTTATATCAAGGTTTTTTCCACTTCTTATCTTGCTTTTACTTTGATTTTTAGAAAGACATGCCAACCACTATCCGAGTGTCTGTTATCAGAAAATATGATCCGAAGTGTGTTCCACAGTTTGTACGCATTCATTATTCTTGCAAAACATTGTACCAACTATAAATCAATGAGCTTCACAATGAAAAACGATGGCCGTGGGCTCCTACATAATACATACAAAATTTATATCAGAAAAAAATAAAATATAAGATTACATCAGTAGAAGAGCAGGATGTGCTATCGCGGTTTCCATAATAAGCTTCTATTCGTAATATGGCACACAGACTTGGGTAAACTCTCGAGGGGCACGATTTGGGTATTCGGCAAACAAAATTATTTTCAACTTATCTAACCTACGCAGCAATGTTTGCATTAACATGAAAAGCTGTAATTTGAGCTGTGTAATCAAGCGATGATATCTAAAGAAATCTACATGGGTCGAGGAAATAGTCGAAGTGAACCATCAAGATCAACAAAGACCAGACACGTCGAATAATATACAAGGTCATCAGGGTTACGATCAAGGTCAGAAAACACAAAACCGATATGTTCTAGTTCACAGCCACAATAGCCATCCCAGGGTATACTGTGAACGCGTGCATGGTGATTGACTTGAGTAGCAGACGACACTCAGCGCGCAGCGCTTCTACCCCGATCATACCGATACGATACAACGCGATATTTGCACTACTTATTTGGCGCCTTGTTGAACCGGAACAGAAAGGCAGAAAACGAACGGGTCATGACTGGGCGGGCATGCCGGTGTTGATAAGGTTCTTCTTTGAGCTGTACTATGGTTGAATTTATTTCCCTTATGTTAAAAAAAAATCTCATTAAGGCAGTGGAGTAGGTGGGGATATAGAAGAGGCATAAATCTGACTAGTGGTGGTAGTAGTAGTAATCTGGTAGTGGTAGCAGTAGCTCTAGCAGCACCAGTAGCATTATTAACCGTAGTATTAATAAAAGAAGCAGCAACAGTTGTAATTGTTGCAGTAATGGCAGTAAAGTTTTAGTAGTTGTATTAGTTGCAGCAGCAGCAGCAACAACAACAACAGCAATAACGGATTCGTTGCAGTTGTTGTGCTTATATATCTGTAGCATTTGTAGTAGTAGTAATGGTAGTAGTAAAAGTTGCAGCAGCCTGCAGTAGCAGAAGTAGTAGCAGCAGCAGCCGCAGTTGTAGTTTTGTGGTTATAGTAGTAAAGTTTCAGAAGCAGTGGTAGTATATGCATGAGCAGCTGCATCAGTAATAGTCCTATCAACATGATAAAAGCCTCGCTGTTGTTGTTGTTGTGGTAGTAGTAATGCATTTGTACACCAAGAGCAAAACACTAATTTGTTAAACCCGGTCGTTGCCTTGGTCATCTGCGAGTTTTCTTTTCAAACAATAAAGCTTGAGTAAGCGAGATTCTCATGAAAATGGTGAATTCTGAATCCCAAACATGTGTTAGATGTATAAATCACCAGTGCTTTCCACACCCAACCAATTAGGGGCCCTACAGAATCAGGTCAGTAGAAATGGAAAAGTCGAGCTATTTAATCATACGAATCATAAAGCCCCGCCCCCAGAAAAAAGGTCGTTACCTTTAATATTAGGGTTATATCATGGGCTGGTGGCATCATGGATTGGTATAGTCCCAAAGGGCTACTAGCAGACACTTCTTCAACCTATTTTCTAACAAACAACATGTTATACCCATTTTCGTCACAACAATGGTTGTCTGTTTTTCCAAGGCGCTGCGACTCTCGATAAACTATTTAAGATGATGTGTGCTATCTTAACATGATGATCTATTTTCAGTGCGATTCCATGGGCATGTTCAACTTCTTCCGTCGTGTCAGAAAAAAAGCTTCTTTGGTCCATGGGCGTGATGCGTGTAGTCTTTAATGTATCTTTCTAGGTTAGTCGCCATCAACCCCTCCCTCAGAAGAAACTGAGAATCAAGTCAGCAAATCTCCCTTCAAAATACAATTGTGAAGTCTGGACTATTAGATTTATTGATCAATTTTGCCTTGTCATAAGTCTTGTTGCTTAAATGCACCTGAATTCCACCTTTCTATCATTAAATCACAGTTAATGGCTGAAGCAGTTTATGTAATACAATCATTAGCAAAATAGAACGAAAGGTTTATTTTATCACACTCACTTTTACACAATATGAAATACATACTGAATCTTAACAAAATTTCAGAAATTAATCTAAATAAATATCACTAAAATGTTTGGAAATGATTAAAAAAATATATGGATGGGACACGTACTTTAAGTAGGGTACTGGAAACGAGTTTTTTTTCACAGAGGTGCTGGTAAAAATTTGACAAGTCCCCAAAAGGGGGGCTCGCTATGACAATAATTATTTTGTTCCAAGAAATATTTGACGAGCAAGCAAAAAAAAAAGGTTTTCATTAAAAAATGTAGGTCATTTTGGCTACATTTCAACCATTTATCATACCTACCAAAAGGCGCAGCACCCCAAGGAAAAACCTGAGTTTGCTTCAGCAATCCCCTCCCCCTACGCTTCCCAGGGCTATGCCATCAAGAAGGTAAAAAGTGGGTAATAATAGGCAAATGATTTTTCATGTTTCAGGTGAACTATAACTAGGTGACATGTTGTATTTTTGCCTTATTTCACTGCGGATCATGTGGAATTAACATACGACCACAAACAGAGGCTCTGGTTAAAAAGACAAAAGAAGAGAACGTTTATAGAGGATGTCATGAGTAAGGATGAGTTGTAGCACCTTGCTTACCAGACACACTGCTGAGGGTTGTCGCTTATGGTACTATCCATCACATACAGAGGATAAACATTATTTTGTTTTACGTTGATCATTCCCCCTCTCTTTCCCCCTATCAAAAGGCCAACACAGGCATGATGCTAAACGTAACGCATTCATCATTTCCCTCACCAAACAACGCAAGAAGCCACATATCAATTATTAATGCATGAAATGCATTGCTAACTAGTTTAAATAGTATTTTAGATATAATAGGAAAGTCATTACAATTTAATCTGAGTATGACGCTAATCATCATGATCATGGAGAATATTCCAGTTACATTTGCCATATTTCTCCGTTAATGTCTTGCTTACATAAATATATAGTTAAGAAAGAACCATCTGCTTTGAGAGTGAGTTAAGTAATTTCTCCCTTAAGATAGGCTTTTGATAAATCTCCACTTTCGTATTTGGTGAATGAAACGGGAGTTCAGCACAAAAAATAGGGGTAGTCGAGCGCTGATTCCCCTAAATAGAAGATAATTGCCTCATATGAATAATTAATGACTGACACGCTGTATGCATGTCCCAATAACCAAAACAGCAGTTGTGGTTATTTTTTCTTCTTTACCTTTGGTTTTGCAAAATTTAAGACTAAACATCTTTTGTTCAAGCTTAGATATCTGTAAGTAAAACGTTTCTACTCTCTGAACCTCTTTTTCAGACAAATTGATTGCAAGATTATGTGGTCCCGGTAACAAAATCTCGAATTGATACCCTAAACAAAAATATGCAGGTGTTTTTTTTTCGAGAAAGTAGAAATAAAATGATAAGTTAAGACCCCTTGAAATAAAACGGAGAAGTCATAATAGATTTATTGTTTAACCCCCTATGACTTGTCCAAATAATATTTACCAAAAATGATTATTTCTAACCTTATCCGAAATAAGGAAAAGAAAAAAATATATATATAGGAATAAAGATGATGGTCCTGCGTCGGTTGTGTTAGTTTGAAACAAAATGCAAGGTGAATAAAATAACCGTAGAGAGAAGCATTAGATCAAATTTGATCTAATGCTTCTCTCTACACGGTTATTTCATTCACCTTGCATTCTTTATATTTATATATATATATATATATATATATATACACTGTTAAAAAAAAACTGATTTTAAAGAAAAAACCCAAGATTTTGCAGAAAGCAATGACAGAATAATTCTGTAAATTCATAAAACATGAATTTTTCTGAAATTTAAGGGAAAAGGGTATTCTATTTTTTATTTAAGGAAATTTGTAAGATTCCATACACAAATACCAATTTCCTGTAATTTTACATGATATAATGTAAGATTACGCAATCTGGTCAGATTACAGGTGTTCTCGAGACAGTGTATATATATATATATAAATGTGTGAAGTATGGTATGGTGTCGAAAATCTGTCTATCTGACGGTCAATCGGATCGGGGTCGCCCTAGCCACTAACCCGTCTCTGTGGTCTAGTGGTTAAGGCACCGGCGTTCAAAGCTGGGGGCCCGGGTTCGATTCCCGGCAGAGACAATTTTTCGGCATCACCAATTTTTCCAAAGGGTAGATAGGTCTGGGGAACCTTGATTTAAGCTACGCCTACCATTGTTCTCTTCACCCATTTCTTTACAATATTTAAATAAAAGAGTTGCCAAAGCTGTTGTATATGTATAACTTCACACATTTGTATACTTTCTCCCATACATGTACTGTATCAAAGCGATAGCTTTGATCCAGCTGAGGCATGGCGGCTTGTAATTGTTCAATACCCACCTTCACCCGACAAAGGAAATTATAATTGGTATGGTGTCGAAAATCTGTCTATCTGACGGTCAATCGGATCGGGGTCGCCCTAGCCACTAACCCGTCTCTGTGGTCTAGTGGTTAAGGAACCGGCGTTCAAAGCTGGGGGCCCGGGTTCGATTCTCGGCAGAGACAATCTTTCGGCATCACCAATTTTTCCAAAGGGTAGATAGGTCTGGGGAACCTTGATTTAAGCTACGCCTACCATTGTTCTCTTCACCCATTTCTTTACAATATATATATATATATTCATATATATACTGTATATATATACAGACATTATTTAAACATTATTAATAATCCAATACATTTTTGCAGTAAAACGTTAGATTTTAAGGGAATTACTTTTATTTCAATGCCGAATCTAATTGCTTTTATCTCTGATAATTCATGTGACATGTTATTATAGATCTTAATTTCATGCCCATTATCATGACTATGTTTCTTCTTTAAAATGTAAACTGTATAGAATTCAGCAATTGGCTGCGAGAAACAAATTAAAATAGACCATGAACAAATAACGAATAAGAATAATATTCCACACGATTAGAATTTTGCTGCTCGTCAAAGGCCTAATTCGAATTTATCTGCTAAATTTTGGGCAAAACTAAGAATCTTAGCGAGCCCGCGCCGGCTACTGTAAAGGTGTTGTGGCTCAGTGGATAAGTCTCCGGACTTTGAACCACAAGATCCGAGGTTCAAACCCTAGGCAGCACTCGCATCCTTTGGCAAGGCGTTTTATCTACATTTGCCACTCTCCACCCAGGTGTAGTAAATGGATATTCGGTAGGAAAGAATTCCTTGAATGCTCGTGCAGCCAACCAGGGTAGCCGTGCTAAAGCTGGCATAATAGTATGCAGCGCTGAAGCGCTATATAAATGCTACATATTATTATTATCATCATTATCATTATTTTTGTTATTATTATTGTTATCATTATCATTACCATTATTTTTATCGTTATCATTATTATAGTAACATAGTAACAATCACAGACAATTGCTTGTCAGGCAATCCGAACCAAAGATTTGACTGAAAATGTCAGATCTGACAATGTCGTGTCGACAACCTTCTCGAAACACTCCCCAGGAGCCGGAATGGCTTCATAATATTGCCGAAAAACTTCACGAACTGTCTAAGTCATATAACATCCATTTACATGTATGTCTTTATTTCAATTGATATACTCATTTTTTTTTACTGTAATTAGATCGTATTTTGTGCGGAATATAAAGCTACTTGCTTTCGTTTCAATGCATGAGACAAATAGTCACTGCCTCGTCGATCTGAACACCCTGACCATGTTCTCAACTTTGTTTGGATGGATAGCTACATGTACATCCCAATCGCATCGAAATTGATGGGTTGTTTCATCAGCTTCACGGGGGTAGATATTATTTTGCTTTATACATTGATCAAGAGCTTTCGATCAGGACCGCAAACCCCAAACTTAAAACGTCAACAATGACCGTTGCCTCAGTAATAAAGATATCACATCCCAAACAGATTTGAATTTCAAGGGTATCCAGCTCAGAACTCAGACACCTCAGAAGGTGTACGTTATGTGTTATTATGAAATATAAATTTCCCCTTCACTCCTTAGACATCAATTAAAAACAAATAGATTTATTAGGCTGGGGATGAACAAAGAGTAATCTTGTAAATATAGAAGCGTGTGGAGGAGTCGTGGTGTAGCGGTTATGACTCTAACCTCAGAGGGGCGTGTGTTCGAATCCCACCGCGACCTATAGCGTGCTCTAGAAAGGCATCAGTCCATACTTAGCCACTCCCGACCCAGGAATTACATGGGTACCCAGTAGGATTAGGATTAGGGAGTGGAGAAAGTGCATACTTGTATGCTAATAGGATCCAATGTAAAAAGCTTAGAAACATTATGTATCAAACTCTACATAATAATAATAATAATAACCAATTTTTATGAAGCGCTTTTCCCAGAATGGCTCAAAGCGCGTTACAACATATTATTACCCCGGTCATTGGATTCATGTTACTCCCGCACGAAAAGTGCACAATTTCCACTCCCTTCTACATCAATATAACTATTATTATTTTTACTTTCATTAATGCAAAATCAAGAAACTTCAGATCATCCAAACCTTGGCTGTTAGGATTGTTACCAGAACAAAAATATATATAAATCAGTATCATCTGTTAAAATCCATGCATCGGTTGCCGGTCAGGCCACCGTCACATATTTAGTTCAAGATTTTACACTCTCATTTAAGTGTTTTCGACAAATGGATCCATCTCATCTGTCTGTCTGAGTTACTTGTAAAATATGAACCTGTTCGAAATCTTAGATCACTTCAGAAGGATTTATATAATAAAGTGAGCGAGGGATATCATCGATTCTCTCATTTGCATGTGACTAAATTTTGCATATAACTATTTTGTAAAAACTAAGCGAATCTTTAAAATGTCATAACTTTCTTATTTTAAATCTTATTGTGATGAAATTGTTAGCATTATGGTTGTCTGATTTTTCTCTATTGATTCAATTCAACATTTTTCTGAGGTGGACTTTACCATGTTAAAATTGAACTGTTTGATATTAGAATTAGCCTTTATCGGATGTTCCGAAATATTTTGATATATAAATCGGGATAGATCGCTTACACGACGCTGCGACGACAAGCTTTCCAACTTCTTCGTACTAAAGCATGCGTTTGCCAAATCTGTCAATATTCGAGTTAGAGGAACAAAACGGCTGGCATTGACATGATTTGGAGACCTATATACATTATAAGAACAATACACATGTTACATTTATTTATTTTTTGTGAATTATTGGATATCATTTTCCGAGTGAATCATACATTGATTAAGTACGAGAAGATTTTCTTTTTACCACAACACTTATTCTTAAGCGATTTTTTTTTAAAGAGTACAGTGCCTTTTAATAACGAGGAAATTGGTGAGGGGAAATTTTTAAGACAAGGTGGCGTGTTTAAGTAGAATCAGATAACGCATTCACACCCCTAGGTTCTTGTTGTATATACATGACATGTGCAACTGTTATTTCACAGTACATCCTCCTCAAAGTAAGACAGGATATTGAAATGAACATAAGTCGGGCAACACCGTTTACACAATAAATTCAGCGGCTGATGAGATAAGTCAATATTTTATTTCCATGTGGTACGTTGAAAAACTATCAAGAGGGTGTCTACAGGGACATTGCCTGTTGAATAAAGACCTTCACATTGTCCCTGAGTGAAGAAAGCGCGGCAAAACGACAAGGAATAGGTGTCAAGACGAAGATACATCAGTCCACATGTAATACTCTTCATGTCACCTCTATGTAGGCCAATTCACTTAACATGCCTATGAACCTAGTAACTTTGGAATAGACCGTACGTTCAGAGACCTAAAGAAAGTACATGAAGTCACAGTCAAGGATTAAACACATTTAAGACACTCTGGACAGAATCAGTCTTTATATGTACTGCATGGGACTGCATTTGTAACTATCATTAATTCATGCTTTACTCAGCCGTTTTCTCCCAAAATCTTTAAATGCAGCTAAACCAACCAAATACTTAGGGTGGTATTCTACCTGACATGCTTTAGTTAATCCTAAGTTTTTCAACACACTCACCAATTGATGTTATTCTTATCCTACTACAAAAATTTGTGAAAAAATGAATTGAGACGTGAAATTGGAACAACGGGAAAACAGACAAAAATATTATCAACTTTGTTTAATTAATTGATACAATATATAATTGCCACGAATTTTGAAGAAATATCATAAAGCCCAGCATTCCATAAAAGTGTGGTTTAAAAAATCTAGTTGATACTAGGGTTAAACCTAGGTTTGATTATCGGAATACCGCCCATAGGACCTATTGATAATTTATATTTACTATGATTATAAGAGAAAAAGTATAACCCGACAGTCTGAAAACTTGGGGTATTTTTTTAATATCAGTGGAAACTGAAAAGGCATGTTTATTGAGCAAGTCGGTCAAACCAGATACACTGCAAATTTCTATTTGATGTTGCGTACATGTATAATATCCTGAAATATAATGAAGTCGGGTTAGGGGTCTTGTGTTCACACAATCACACAACATGACAAAAAATGTCAAGGAAACCGTGATAAAAAAATGTATGGTATCCCTGTTTTCCTTCTATATTTCATATTTATTCATTAAACTCTAAATAAGCATTCGCCAAAGATGTATTGAAACAAAAACCATTTTTAAAAAGGAAACAAAAAAAATCTTAAAAATGTAAATCAAAACAAAAACACACGACAATCGCCAAGTAGAAAATCCATCTGTTTGGTGGTCAAGGTTTACAAATGTTTGATTACAACAGTTTCCATTAAACGATAGTAATCATGAGGGAGAAGGAAATGTTTCTTACCCATTCATGCAAAATGAATTTTGAATAATAAAAAATGAATTAAAAAGATGTATAGAAAATTAAAATATGGATGTAGTGAAAATTTAAAACATCGCTAGACATTTAGAGTAAAATGACACGCCCATTTAAATAGTTTATCAATTTACCTATAATGTCTTAATACAAACATTATTTTTATCAAATTATGATTCATCTAACATATGATGGTAATCTTCAGCTCTAACATGTCTGATTCTTATCTGGGAATCAGTGAGGATCTGGGTTATCTTAAAAAGACATTAAGTGTTAATTTTGTGGTTGACTGCCAGTAACAATATTTTGATGTGGGGATTCCGGGGTACATTACATGGGGGTAATCAGCAACATGTGGGGGCACATCTTGTACCCATATAGATTCTCTTAAATGGGTTGAGACAAATATTAATACTACTAGCAAAATGTACACGTTTCATTACCTCTAAACTGCAATTGGTTAACTTGTACTCTTGTGAGCATGAACCCGAAAATGAGATTAGGAAACGAAACTCGTAAATTAAATCATGTCGTTGTACCACAGCAAAAGTAAATAAATTCAATTTCAGTTTTTTTTTCTATTTTTTGTATCAGACATATGAGAATGATACTGATATGAAAAAAAACAGAAACAAATATTAATTGAAATTGGTAATAAAAATATAATTTTTAATATAATATCAACCACTTTTGATAATCGTACAGTTCTGAAAAAAAAAGCACCTTGTCATCATAACGAGTTGCTTATCATCCATTATGTCTCTTTGTTTGGATGAAGAGGATCAACCAACATTTAGTTTCCGAATGAAATATATACCTAAATCGCCATTCTGGAAACTAATTTTATCAAGCTCCTCCCCACTCATTGTGAAGAGGTATTTGGGATTAACCCGTCAGAGAGTTTGCCTTTAAGGGTAAGTGTCATCATTGATATTCAGCCAACACTCTCAGCACATGCCGTTTGCATAATGTTATGACATTTTCCGGGTGCCCCAAACACGCAAACTCTCATTTTTGATACAATCTATTTACCCCTTTCCATTTTCTTCGCCCATGGTTAATTTTGTCTAAGTCCTTTCTCACCATGGTTAACCTCACACGAAGCCCATATTTAAAGAAGGATTGAAATTCAACAGTTGATAAAATACCCTCTAGCTTTACATCTTCTCGTAGGATACATTTTCTATTTCCCATTATGCATTTGTATCGGAATTATCAAGGAAACAATCACATTTTTTGTAACTCAATTTTTGTTTTATCCAACTATTCACCCTTTTCCTTCCCGAAATACAAAGTTTCACAAGAACAAAGATGAAAACAAAATTCAAATTGAAAAAAAAATCGCGCTATAATGGCAACGGCTCGCTTTAACATTTCCCTGAAGTTTGCTTTCTATTTCAAAGTGATATTACAAATCTAAATTGTTTCACCACCGGTCCTGTCACCTATCAAAGGGATATACTTGCCCATCAATATTGAATAACGAAACGATATGAGGGATTGAGCTGTTAGCTATTTAAAAAAAATGTTCTGTGGGTGGGAGTCATGGTTAGAAAATATCCTGTAAATGTTATCTTAGTAACGAAGAGCTATAATTTGTCAGGGATAAATTATTTCTAATGTGCCGCCTCTCCTACCATCGTCATCGGGACCAGACGAGAAACGGGGACAAATTTACAAGTCATTGCGATCGATCATTCCGTTTTCCCGCCATCATCACCAATCATGAACGCAATTCGAAAATGGTGAACATGGTTGACAAAACAATTATGTTAAAACTAATCGGTGGAAACAGCTGTTGCCTAACCTAGTCATAGATGTAGAAGCGTCGATGTGAAAGCACTTTCCTCTTTATGAGATGAGAAATACCAGTTGTAGTAGGGCATCAGTTCTTTCAACATGTTCAATGTTCAGATGTTAAACCCTGCACTTATACAGATTCCGCATGTAATTGATCGTGTCAATGTTATTTCATCTTTTCGAGAGGCTGTGGCAACTAACGATGTGTTCAATAGCCGATTACTATCAACTATCATGATCACTGCCAAACGCTATGGCTACCTCTCTGCTATAATAATAATAATAATTACGCAGTTCTTGTATAGCGCATATCATATTACGTCATAACGTCCCTATGCGCTTCCAAAGGACTTGGATATTATTACCCTAGCTTTAACCCTGCAGCCTTTTACAGTGCGGTGGCATTTCAAGGAATACATTCCTGCTAGGTACTCATTCATCTCATCTGGGTTGGGTGCATCACAGTGTGGATGAATTTTTTGCTGTAGGAAATTATGCCATGGCTGGGATTCGAACCCACGACCCTCAGTTTCAAAGTCAGAAGACTAATCCACTGGGCCACAACGCTATATCCAGACAGGACATTGATCGGGAGAATGTTCTACTTGAATGTTGATTCGTCTAACATAATCTTCATGTCCAATGTTTATATATGGAACCTGTCGAAAGTCAAGGAACGAGATGACAGGATTATTTTTGGAAGACGCCATTGTAATTCCCTGTGAAATAACTCTGACTCACGAATCTCAAGAAGGTAATTGAAGGTGTAAATCCATCCGGTATGCTCAGAGATATCATTGGAAACTCGTTCTTTACTTCTATGATATATAAGATGGTTAAATGGCGAAGTTGCATGAGCACTGGCTCCGTTACTGAAATATTATGGTTCGAATCCAAGTCGATACGCTTTATTGATGTACAAACTTAAAATGTTGGGCAACATACTGCCCACTGTGTTTTATTAGTTTTTATTTCCCAATTTGGGCAGATTTTAACCAGTATTTGTGTGGACAGTATGTTGCCCAGGGTTGGTTAAAATATTTTAAGAGTATACATTGGGGATTCATCAGAACAAATCATATTGATGCAAATCACAGTCACATTGGTAAAAGTCCCTGAAAAAGTACTAGCAGATTTTATCCTAATCATTACAACCACATCCGATTCAACTGCTATCTTAATACAACTTTACAAGATACCACCATCTTACCCCTAAAGCAAATGAGAAATGAGATGTAGTGCTACATGTGAGCTCTCGTACAAATAATACCAGATTATCTCATAATTATTAACGTTTCATGGATAAAGGTATTGTTGCTAATGCTGTCGTTAATACATAATCACTTCCGATAGTCTTATTCACCGTCCAATTATTCTAGTTACTCTGTATTCTTAACGATATCCCGAAGACAATACACCCCGAAACGGTTAGTTGACAGGCACGAAAAATTCCAGTGACTATGAAAACTGGAATCGAGACTATCAAATTAAAGAAACTTACTCAGCTATACGAAAATTCTGTAAAAATAAACATGAGTTTTCTTTATGCGGTGCGCCTGAGGAGGAGGGTGTCATTTAAATGTAAATCATATGATTCGCAATGTGAATTCAAAAATTCCTCCTTACTTTTTACAACTTGATTTAGTCTGTTGATGACGGGTGTCATGTAATACTCTTAGCCTAGCAGCTTTCAACACTCGTCATATCGTTGGAGAGTAATGTTCTCTTTTTATTCAACTAATTTCCGGATAATGTTCTAAAACTTTTTCTTCCCTATCGAATGTTGTCGACAAATTTAATCTCCTTAATTTCTGGCATGAAATAAAACCTTCGAGGTCTTTTGGGATATAAAACCTTAATTCTCAGACAAATCTAATATTCCCTTTTTATTCATGAACTAATATTTTGTCCCAGAACAGTATAATAATAAAATAACCAGCCCTATCGATAAAAAAGAAAACAAAATGTTACAATCGTATGACTGAAACATTGCAAGTGTTTCCCAAAGTTAGGCAACATTTTTTGAAAAAAAATTGGACAAAAAGGAGAGGTGCAAAATCAGATGAAAAACACTTAAAGTAAATATGATAGTGTTTCTCCGGCAGAGTTAAAATTGTTGTCTATATTAATATATATATGCATATATATAATTTTTTCAATTCAATTCATTTATTTTCAATTCCGATGAAAGATATATACAGAGAAATGCATGTGGGCATATTAACAGATTGTCGAAAACAAAAAAGATACATTATAAAGATATGCATGCAAACATGCTTATGTTACATAAAGCAATACAGAGATACATATATATATATATGTGTGTGAGGGTGTGTGTGTCTGTGAGTGAGAGAGAGGGAGTGTGTGTGTGAGAGAGTTTGTGTGTGATGGTGTATGTATGTATGTACGTTTTGTTTAGTTTGTTTGACTTTCATGTTGTGACAAAGTTAAATCAATCGAAAGTGCATGTAAAATAAGATTATTGTTTTGAAAAAGCTGACAAAGATTTGTTATTCACTAATTTTAATTTTCTGTTGAAAAAGTATGTTGCTCCTACCCCCCCCCCCCCCCCCCCCATTCTGGTAACTCATGGCATTATAGCAAAAAATCAGTTTCTCTTGTCATTTTCTTGTACTCAGCTTCTAATTTATGCACCATTCCATAGTTCCATACTATTCTAATTATAATTCATAAAGACGAACATTTTTAATGCATTTCAGAGTAAAGGATATATTTCCATTTCGGGTGTAGACCTAAACTATTTTTGAATTTTAGTAGGGCCTTTATATCAGTCGTTTTGACACACATTTAGCAAAAATGTGGATAAAGATACTTCTAATTAACATAAGGACCATGGAAATTATGTCGGAATTAAATTAAGAGGGGGCAGAAAGGAATATAGGCATAGGTTACTAGAGCAGAAAGAAAAAAAAGAGAAAAGTACTGCCTACTTCTTCACAGGAATTAGATTATTAGTTCATTATCTTGCATTTGGTAGTTGGCCATGTTGGATTGCTTAATCAAGTTATTTTTGTTTTCGTTTTGCTTTTGAGAAAGATAGGAAGATGCTCTCGTTAGATATTATCGTACCTAGGTTTGATAATTGGACCACGTACACTGTTTCACACTTTACCATTTCTTCCTTAACTATCTCACAGGTGAATATCTACGGGACCAGAAAGACGAGATACGAACCCTCACGTTTCTAAGCGGTCATAGCCCCCGGAACCCAAGCTCTGGAGCAATCATTAAACAAATTTTATCAAATCGAACTTGACTTTATAGTCATCTGAATCTCGGGCACGTACTCATGTTCCTTGCCGGGGGCAATGTTGATTTAAGGCCCAAATTAAAGACTTTAAAATCAGATCATGATGATCCCAAGGTCAGCTTCACACCTGATACAAAGCCACAGTTTCCAATAAATCGCAATAAAATCCACACTTCATCAAATATGGAATAGGTGACGGCCAGGGGAATGTATTGGCGGCTGCCCGTATGGTCCAAACTTACTGAAACATGGGCTATCCACAACTGGTCATTTTGTTTGATGGCTTCATTGGCACATCCCCGTCGTTACCAATCTAACCCCCCCCCCCCCCCGAATTAACCTGAAAGCGAGTGCCCCCTTCCGACGCTCCATCTCTCCCTATCTACTCATCCCACTCTCATATACCATTTGCATATCATCCACCTCTCTCTTTTTCTTTCTCACTCATTCTATCTATCTACCTTCTTTTTATAAAGTGGGGCTGTGTGAAACAAATATATAAATAGAGTAACAAAATTGAGATTTCAGACCTAAAAACGGGACACTCTTAGCACTTTTCTAACCATGAACAGGAAAGGTATATAACTATACAATTGATGCGAGCGCGAAGCGGAGCGGAGACAAAATTTAGATTTCAGACCGACAAACGGGACACTCTATTCATGTTTTGTAAATCAGGAAAAGGATGGGTAATTGGGTATATTCTTACATTAATAATGTGAGCGCGAGGCGCTAACACCAAAATGTTGATATTCTGATCTGAAACTTTATAATTTAAATACGATTTGAATTTTAAAAAACCCCTGCGTATCTGAATAAACATGCGTGCGTGTCTTTAGATTTATACCTAGAATAGGGCATTCTGAAAACATTTTTATTATTAAAAGTCAATAATGCGAGCGCGAGCTGAAATTTTTTGATATTCGATCAGCAAAAGGGTGAATTTAAGCACTATTTCAAGCATTGTGTAGGAAAATTCTGAAGGGGGGGGGTTCCTACAAAATGTCGTTCATTTTCATTACACTTATGTCATTCGTTATACATATTAGATATCCAGGGGGTACTGCCTATGGAAAATGACACACGCAGCACCCAAGGAAAAATTTGGGGGTGCTTCCCAGGGGCATGTCTTTCCTCCCTCTGAGCACAACATTTGCCATTGGAAAATATAATTCACGCCACATATGTCAAGGTCAGGAGGAGATGGTCATGTAAAGGATATGGGAAAATCTTAAAATTTGTGTGCAAAACAAATAAAGAGTTATCCACAAAATCAACTTTTAGGAAGCATATTTGCCAAATTGAGGAACCCTACAGAAAGGGTTGAAAGACATTTCAAACTTCGATAACTCTCTTCATTTGTAACCAATTTCAAAAAAATTGTTTAAATCGTTCCTCTCATGTTATTCTTTCGAATGGGATATCCAGTTTAGCTTGAGTTTTGGTTTCCTTTAAGCAAATAATAATTTTTTTAATGCATAGGCTTTACCCGTAAAGACAACACTAGGTACATTAATTGATGAAATACTCTATGTTGCACTCTGAACATGACAGAAAAATCCTTTTGTGCGAATTTATCCCACGCCATTTTATCTCATTTAGTTTTATTTTTATTTTTTTGTCAATCAGGCGTAACATGTATATCAGTCATAAAATTGTTACATTACCACGACATTAATGCGTCTTTCCTGCCGTCAAAAAGTCACTGTACTATAGCTAAGGTGATACTATTTATCAGACCTCCTACATTAAAGTAATATTTCTCGTTTTAATTTCCATCACCTAAATCGTTTAGCACACTTACCCAGTAACCTATTTATTTAGAAGGGGTTTGCACATGTAGTCTCGCTGTAAGTGGATCAATATCTTTCAGTTCGTTTCTAAAAAAAAAGTGTTTTTATTTTTTTTATAGTGAAACTTATCATCTCGTCAAATGCATAATGTCTAGAATGAAAATTAATCAGTAAATTTAGTTTGTAATATATAGTCTAGGGATGTGATAGATTACATTATTTACAATGTGATGAAAATGTCGATATTATACCGGGTTTGGGAGTGAAGACTATTAAAGGGGGACTCCAATGTCAAAGTTCGTACGAGGGTACAACATGGTTGTCATTTCGATCAACTTGGTCCAGTGAATTTCGTATGTCAACGTGAAAAGTAGATATATTTACTAGGTGCAAGACAAAAGCTGCTTGGTAAGTGTCCGGCTTTTTCAGTTTGGCGTCGCTTTCCTGGGGTTCTAATATGGTAAATTTTGGATGTCCCGTACCATTTGTAGGTGTAAATGGCGAAGCGAAGAATTATCCCCAATCAGATGGTATTTTGTCATTGTTGTTTAACTTAGTCGTTTTTGCCCCCCCCCCCCTTCTTACTATTATGTATTTATTTTGTATGTATTGACTTGTGTATGTGTTTTTATGAAGAATGGAGAAGAATGTTTGTGTTTTTAAAGTCTGCTTGCCCTAAAGACGCGGTATAATTCAAAACTGCTGTTCCCAGCCATGTAAGCATTAGAAATGTGCCTAAAATTTGTAAATTAAATAAATAAATAAAATAATACAAATAAATGGAAAAAGGCAAGGTTCTTAGGTGTCACGTGGAAAGTGACTTTTTTAAATTATTTACTTACTGCTGCTTGACACCAAATAAAGAATACGTAGAACTGATGAATACAGTTATTAAAAAGATTTAATCATATCTCTTCAATCTTTCTGATGTTCTCTTTTGATGGTTTTACAATAATTTGTACATGAAAATATACACAGATATAACAAAATACAACTTAACCTAACGGTAATCGTTGACTCTAGCCCCCATCATCTCATCTGGCCTGACATGCCCCACTCGGCCCTGGTGGTCGGTCCAGTTCCTGGCCTCCGCAGCTAGCGATGTCTCTTCCACTCGGCCTCGGCCTCCGCAGACTGTTGCCCCTCGATGAGTAGCCCCCAGATCAGAGAGATGTGGCTTTAACGAATTAGTCGACGAGATCGAGCCCCCAATGATGACATGAATTGTGTCGAATCATGTCGGTGGAGAACCGGTGGCAGCTGGGGTCGTTATCTCGTCACCGACGTAGTCCCTCAGTTTTAACTTAGACTGCCTATACGAACATCTGTAGTCTATTCTAGCTTAGGTGGTTCTCCCTGAATTACTTAAATTAACCTCCTAATATACCCTACCGTTACTAGGAATAACTGTAAAGTTTCTATAACGTAATTCAAAGAATTTCAATAGCAGATGAGTGCATTAAGCAACACATTCTTAATAACAAAAAGACTTCCTGTGCATCTGTACATCTACATTCTTCAATGCTAAAGCACAGTATTAACTATTTATGACACCTGTATGAAAATGCTTATAGTATACCTAATACGAAATATGGCATCAACCTGGTACACTTGTATTCTAAAGGGGGGGGTATCAAACGTTTCCAACGCTTGCCTTTAAAATATTCAAAACGTATGTATATGCTTGTCTACAAGACAACCCTAACCTGGACAAGTATGTTGAACACATGTTTAAACTGAAACATTTTATAATTAAATTTCTTTCCTGACATTAGGAAGGAAAGAAGGAATTTTGGCATGGTCGTGCACCACCGGGGCAGGAGGTTGCCTCCCATTTACTTTTGTTGTGTTTTGAATCTTAATGAATCTTAGTCAGTGAGTTAACTCCTGAAATCATTGCATCTGTGAGACAATAGTCCAACAACAGCAAAGATAATTGAGGGTAGAAAAATATTCGTCACCCATTATGTTAAATATACACTCTAAAAACACTGAATAAAATTCTACCCAATATTGAGTAAAAAGGGAACATGCTTGTTTGCTGGGTATTTGTTCACCCCATATTGGGCTATTTCAACACAACATTGCGTAAAATTTACCAAATATTGGGTATCTTTTTACCCAACCAGCATGCATGTTCCCAATTAACCCAATATTGAGTAAACCTTTTTTAGAGTGTATATATATATATATATTGATATGGAAAAGGTGATTAATTAAATGAAATTACTTTTATTTAGAGAAAATAAACTTTAAAAAATAGCTGAACAAATCTTCAAGAAATTAATCGTTTATTCATTCAAGGGTATTACTCAATCACTGAATCCGAAATCTGAACGCAAAGACATAAATAGACAGAGGAAAATGCTAAAGAAAAAAAATTGAAATCGCGAACATTTTTGTAATAGGAAATGAGGTTTCTCTAAAACAGTTCAACTTATCACAGTTAATATATTTTGGTGAGGGTTTTTTTTGTTTTAACTTTTGAAATTTATCTTAAGAAGATAGTGAATAATTAAGTATTTGTTTACAATCTTCACAATGTATGCTATTGTATTGGTATTTTTCTTGTCGATACTTTTGATTATGTAATGAGATTAGTCGATCATATTATAATATCAGTCAATTATTTTAAAATATAATGTACATGGCGATAATAATGGTGTTGACGATGATAGTGACGAACATTATTAACAATATCAATGATTGTGATGTTTTGAAGATGAATATGATTATTATTATAATTATGATCATGATTTGTATCACCATCATAGTCATCAGTGTCATCATTATTAATCATCGTCATCATCATCATCCTCCTCATCATCCTCCTCCTCATCGTCATCATCTTCCTCATCGTCATCATCACCATCATCATCATCCTCATCATCACCCTCATCTTCATCATCATCATCATCATCCTTATCTTCGTCGTCATCATTTTGTATCATTATCATCTTAAACAGGTATAAAACTTGGTTCAAAGCCAATTCTTCGAGCCGTATATGATGCCTTCTTAAAGGCATTAGAACAAACGCCCCGGCCCGAATGATCTTCCTACCCAGTCACAACCATGTCGATGACATCACGTGACCTAACACGTGATCTACACATCATATCATACCTGATCAGAGTTGACTATCCTTGATGTTTTGTTTGTGCAAGGGCAGAAGAAGGGGTACCACAAGGCCAACAAACTTGCAACGGTATGGCTTTACGTTTAGACGCCGTCGCCCCAGGCGTTAAAGAAAGTCAAGAAGGAATCCGAGAGATGGGGACACACGAGGGTGGACCGGTAGATAACTTATTATACGTGGGCAAGTCATCATGTTCATGAACTTTTTGATGGTTGAAAGTACAACGGGATGAGTCAATTCGATTTAATACACACTCATGAAGCCCGTCCCCCAACTCCTTACATACCATGCACCCATAGACCAACCAATCAACACATACACTTTCACACACATCACCCACACCATCCCTGCCCCTCTGAATATCAGGGGGTTAAAAAAAAATGTGTTTTTCAAAGAGAAATGGCATTAGAGGGAGGAGAATGATGAAAGAATGAAGACGATTATAAAAAAAAAAATATAGGCAAGGTAACTCTATAATACCTTTATAATTCAAATGAGAAAAATAGAATGTCACTTCATAATATACTGGAGGCACTCCTGTCCCATACATCGTAACACAGCCACACACACATACACGCACACACGCCCTTACACACAAACTCTTTTTTATTTGATTTGATTGTTTTCTTCTGCATTCATTATATTCGTATACAATTCAATTTTCATTACGTAACAAACTCGGTAATTGATTCTGGTATGAATCATAAAGAAAAAAATACAAAAAAAGTCATTCTAAACAAATATGATCTACTACCAACAAAGAAAATTTAACACTAACAGTTTGCAGGAGAAGGAATGCCATTATAAGCAGTATGCTTGAAAAAAAATTACGACCCCGGAATTAAAGTCATTAAATGAATCAATACATTTATAAAGTAGAATGAACATGTTATTATGTTCATAATTTTATAATGATGGAGATGGTATATGAATGAGGATGACGGTGATAATGGTGAAAGTGAAGGCCATGATGGAGATGGAGATGATGATGATGGTCATGGGAGAGTATATGGTGATGATTAAAGTGATTGGTTAACATTGGTTTGACTTTTAAAAAATCTGAGCTAGAAGGTCACACTTGTCACCTGTGTGTGTGATATGTTACAAAAATGAAGCCCAGAAAAAATTGCGTTCGAAAATAATTATTTAGTGCTTCAAAAATTGAAATATAAAGTGACCGAAAACACCATCTTAATTTCATCCCATACACTTATTTGTACTATTTAGGCGTCTATAAGACGCCTACTTACAAAATCGGGGTTTGCCTTGTAGTTTTAGCTTTTCATTCTCAATAATGGCTGTTTTCAGGGTTTATTTAATACATGCACTTGTACACATGTTTCATCTTGGTTTGAGAATTTTTTTAATCGGCTGCACACAAAGTTAAACAATACCTTTAAATCACAGGAAAAGTGATTTAATGATTAAATGAAAAACTGACACAAGAAAACTTACTTTAAACATTTTGATAATAACATGGATTTAACATTTGCCTAGAATGAGTAAAGAGATGAACATTTTTCATAGACTCTGGTAGAGAGTTCCATAAATCGGGACCGTGGTGTCTTATGGATCTGTGCAATGAACAATTTGGGTTAATTAAGTGAAAATTTGAAGAGTTTCGTCTAAGATATAAATGAATAGATGTGTTCATTGTATAAAAATTGTGGAATGGAGGTGGAACCATGTTATTTACGTACTTTCGAATAGCTTTTTTTCTGTAATAAATATATTGTATTAATTTTATTTTTTGCACAGGTTGCCCAAACTATATTGCAGTACGATATAAAAGGTAAAACCAATTAATTGTATAGTGTAGCAAGGTTAGTTTGTGGAATAATGTTTTTCATTTTGTAAAGTACACCGACGTTTCTCGAGATACTAGTAGATATGCAACGTATGTGTTCGTTCCAATTTAAATTTTCATCTATTGTAACACCTAAAAAATTTGTATCCTTTTTTTTTCTTTTCAGAGGAGTATTGTCTACGATTATATTATAAGGAAATTCAGCTATATGTGAATTTGTATGTTTGAAAAACATAAAGTTTGTTTTATCTATATTAAGTGAAGCTTATTACACTTAAACCATATAGATAGTTTTGGCAATTCACGATAGTAATTGTATCTACTAAAGTTTCTAAACTATTATGTGAAAAAAAAAATTTGTGTCATCTGCAAATAATTCAAATGATAACAAAGGCGTTACAAAAGTCAAATCATTAATACATATTTAAAAAAGCAAGGTGCCCAATATCGATCCTTGTGGAACTCCACATTCTATTGATTGAACGTTAGAAGAAATAATATTGTGAATATTGTGTTCTATGTGAACACCATGATAATGCAATTCCTCTAACTCCATAATTTTCAAGTTTTTAAAGTAAAAATTGGTGGTCGAGAGTATCGAAGGCTTTGCTTAGGTCCATGAATACTCCTATTATATGTTCTTTATTTGCCACTGCATTTGTAATTTTATCGTATATATGTAATAAAGCCTGGTCTGTTGAATGTCCTTTCCTGAATCCTTTTATATTTTTAATTCATACTATACTTTTCATTCAAAATAATCGGAATGATGGAATAGGTGATGTGTAGCGTATATGTGTGGGTTTTGATGTAAGTCCATAGGCATGGACCTATGACGTGGGGGGGGGGTCTAGGGGGCAGCACCCCTCAATATTTACCTAGGGAGCTGCGTATATTATTCACCTTGGGCAGCACTCCCTGGAAATCTGGTAGGTATGGTACATAGCAGGAATATAACCTAATTGACTTTCTTTTCATATCGGAACACTTTTTTTTGCTTGTCAATTTAAACCAGCAACCCCTGTTTAAAAAAATCGTTCCCAGTGCCCTTTCTATAGGCCAGTCTGTCAACATATCATTATCATAATATAACTATTGCAGAAACAAGAAATATTTAATATACATTATTCTGTAATCGTTTTGCACTCTAGGTGATATACATTTAGTAAAGATCTTAATCTGGTTGTGCTAAGGGGCATAAGCTTTATCACCGTATCCACATGCACCATGTCTATACGAATTGAAATAATTATTTGAAACCTGAAGCCACTTAAGAAAAGTGAGCGTGTGACGTAATCGCCTCCTCATTTTTATTTCGCCCATATTATCCATATCGCCGATTCATGAAACGATGCTAAATTAAAAATTCTGTAAATTCCTTATTTTACATCTGATTTCGATAGAATCGTTATGTTATGCCCCTTAGATATACTCAAATAAACTTGGATATAACGGCGGACTTGCTCTTCGACACATTTTTGTTTTCATTATCCTAGTCCAAATTTTGAACAGACCATTTTGTTTTATTCCCCGATCGGGCTTTGTATTAAAGATAATGCTTGCATTTTGTTTAAATGCTCTTTATCTTAATCCTGGTCTTATAACAAAATCAAAATAACAACAGCAAAAAAAAATCACATAAATCAAATACTTCAGATACTTGTGAATGATTACAATAGTAATCAAAATTTAGAGTTTATCCAACCACTCGTCACATGGTATTCTTGTCTCGAACAAGCCGACTTGCAGAGTTTAAATAACTTGTCTATTGTATCTCTGCCCCCAAATAGTCGACTTGAGATATTTTAACAACTCGTCATATTGTCCCTAAGAAGACGACTTGCCAAGATACAACAACTCGCCTTCTTGTCCAGAGTCATTTTGACGGGTTCCAACAACTTGTATTTTCGTCATTTTCGTCTTCCGAGCTCGTAATCTCGTCATAAAACTTTCGCAGAATTAAATCTCTGGGAAATGAACTTAGACCTTGAAATAACAATATCAACAGAAGAATAAAATAAATCGAGAATTAAAAATATGGCAAGTGAGCGAATTCAAGATGGATTCTCGATTTCAAAATTAAGTTTATCAATCAAGTTTTATATTTTTTTTAATGTTTTATGGTAAGTATCATAATATCCTTTTGCAGAAATGATTTTTCATGGCCTTCTTTATTTTCACAAAGAATCATTTTACAATTAATTCTTCGTAGGCATGCTTCGTAGAATCAGAAATAACATGATCTAAAATAAAATTATTCATCAAAGCATAAAGTATAAAAATATCTTACAAAATTTAACGAATACATTCTCAATATTATGAGTCTGATCAGAATCCATAAGTTCCATCATATATTGAGGAAATAAAGATATAAATTTGAATTTTGTGAGTAAAAGAATGAAATAAGAGATTTGAAGGAAAGCTTTGTAATTAAGATGCTCAAACCTATTATTTTTCGTGCAAATTAGAACAGTCTTTAGACATTTGGAATTATAAAAAATGAGGGCTTACACATCCTTTTCCATTGAGAAATGGGTCAAGAAAATAAGTGGCGGTGAGATCTAAACAAATTGAAGGCAAGACAGATCTTTTTACATTTTCAAGATTAAAGAATTGGAACACTAATTCTGTAGATTTTGTATTATAAAGGAAAGCTTTCCAAGTAGATTAATTAGGTCCGATGCATCGTTGAAGACGTGAATTTACTATATGTTTTTCCTTTTTGCAGGGGGGGATTCGTGACGATGGTTCGGATAAAAAACAAATTAAAGAGCAAAAGTTAAATATAAATGTTTCAGATAAATGAACACATTTCCTTCCCAATTTTAGATGGCTACCGAAACTAACGCAAAAAAGGAAAAAATATAAAAACTTTAGCGGAGATAAATCAAATACGAGAAATCAGGTTTATAAGTTGCTAAACCCATTTTTATACCGGTTAACGTAAATTAATCTACTTCGGGATGTTTTAAAGTGTTTTAGTGAGCGAATCTAGGATTTAAGAGCTAATTCCAGAATTATGGGTTCGCAGTAATGTCTGCCATTGCATCTGCTTTAATGAAAAGATTACCGTTTTACAATGATTTTATTAAACATTTTTTTATGTTAATAAATAACGTAGTGAGATGATCATGAAGACTGTGAAGATAACGATGATGAAGAAGCAGAGAAAGAAGAAAGTGAAGAGGAAGAAGAATAAAAACAAATCAAATTTACACAGAGAAGAGGAAAGAGATGCTAAATTGCAATCGCCATGTTTGCTTTATTTTTTTTATAAAGTAACTCTATATAATTTACATACTGTATTAATATCAATGTACATAAATATTCTACTCTTATACTGTTATTTTTAATGTGGTTGATAATAGTTTTCTTGTTGAATGCATTTATATTTCCCTTGTTCGATGTTCAGTAGTCATGGTAGTCTGTTTTGGTTGTTACTATTAAGTTTATCTATGATTATGTTGTAATCATTGAAAACATGTTCAGGTTGGTCTTTGGACCTTTATATCATGTATCTTTGTTTTAAACCGAATAAATATATAAAAAAGGTAACAATTATACAGAATATTACATTAATAAATCAATTAATAAGTTACAAATGTGTATCATTAAAAATAAGTATTGATAGAGTAAATACAAAAACTTAATAACAAATGCATGAAGAGTGATATTATAGGAATAAAAAAATGAATGGATTTGAACGGTATAAATTATGCAGTTTCTACCAGAAGATCCTCACACACATCATTACACACCCACTTTTTATGCAGGCAAACACACACTCCACCCACCCACCCAGACACACACACACCCTCACACAAACACACGCTCCACAACACCCGTACTTACACCCTCTATAGCCCAGGGAAGCGAAGTTCCGGACCCCAATATGAATATTCATGCTTCGTCTTCGGAATTACAGTACGCATGTGCGTGGACGGTGAAATTACCACCAAAGTGTTTGTATGTATGAATACAAAAAAATATTTGCCAAATAGCTCTGAAAAAAATTCACCAAATGTCGGGTATTTTTCGAAGCAACACTGTTCCACATATGCTTTTTTATGTTAGTAATCATCAGAATTATCGATTTT
Source organism: Lytechinus pictus (assembly GCF_037042905.1). Classification (NCBI taxonomy): domain Eukaryota; kingdom Metazoa; phylum Echinodermata; class Echinoidea; order Temnopleuroida; family Toxopneustidae; genus Lytechinus; species Lytechinus pictus. The sequence goes on along the minus strand of NC_087255.1, from coordinate 2,313,248 downwards.
GAGCTTATATTTCATGAATTTACAAAGATAAGTTTACATTAATGTACCAGATCTAGATTTATGATAATATTTTGACAATAAGCCTTAATTTAAAAGATTTTATCATGAAATAGAAAGTCTAATTGTTTGCTGCAACTAGATCTACTGTCTTTTACCTTTAACCAGTTCTAAGTTCCATGGCATTATTCGACTGCAGGCATTAGACAGGTCCAGATTTGAGATCAAGTTAATGCCCTAGCCAAGGCAAGCCATAGCCTAGCCTAGCCTAGCATTTTGTCTTGTCATTAATGGCAATTTGATAAGTGTTTAAGAATTGGATCTAGTTATAAGTCTAAGCCTAAGGCACAGAAGGCCCGCTAGAAGGGAACCGGCAATTTGAGGGTGCTCATTTAATCATGGCATGCAACGCAAACGGCCACGCGCATGCGTACTCTTATTCCGAAGACGATAGTCATGAATATTCATATTGAGGTCCGGAACTATTGTGGGAAAAATAATTTCGCCCCAGGGAAAGAGATATGAACCTGGATAAATAGGTAAGAGATATAAAAAAAAAATACAAGACTCAAACATTTCTTTTTATATTAGCCGGTAAAAATAAAAAGTTGGATGCACTTGCATGACATTTCAAGTTTTAATTAATTTCCCAAGACATTTTTTTCATTTTCTATTTTTATTAAATGAAATATGATATATTTAATCTTCCCCTCATTATTAAACAAAGTGTGATTTTTTTCTAAACATTTAGAATTCTCATTGTTTACCCTATTCTGATTTGATGAATAGTCTATTATTATAACAATCATTGGATGGTAGATGCACTTGGGGGACCTGCATGTTATGCTGCAGTCGGAGGTCACATGATAAGGTCAAAGGTCATTTTCAGGTCAACGTTAAAGTTTACATGATAGACTCTCTTATGACAAATAAATCTGCAACCGTAAGTCACTTTTCGACCATACTTGGGTTGTAGGTGTACTCAGGAGACCTGCATGTTATTGTGTTCGGATGTCACATGGTATGGTCAAAGTTCATTTTGAGGTCAACATTAAAGTTTATGGACAAGACTCTTATGACAAGTGTTATTCCATCCCAGTCATTTCACAATGAAGTTTTGATACATTCTGTTGCGTGCCCTCGCCTTTCACAATATTTCTGGTTATTTTCATAAGTGGGCGAGACACAAAATCGCTTATGAATTGTATTGAACAAGTGCACACCTAGTTACCGAGAATGCGTAAAACATTAATTTGAATGTAGGATAAAAGAGCATTGTCGATTAAATGCCTTGCTCACGGGCATAGGTGCCGCGGAAGGGGATCGAACCCCAGACTTTCTGTATTCAGGCGCTTTAGACCGCTCGGCCACGGCATGCACCTTAAGTGAAAAACTAATAGATAGCAATCATTATCTTATAAATACAAATTACTTGAGGTTATCATTGATAGCATGTTGCAGTTTTTAGTGAAACTGGTCTAGACCAGTAAGATGATGAATTGTTGATTAATTTTCATTTATCTCCAACTTGGAAGTAATACCTGCTTGCATGTTTACTATGCTGTGAAAGAAGATTTAAGTATTCATATTCTTCCCAATGTAAAGAAAGTAACACATCATTGATGAGGAACAATAATAACAAAGTTTCATTACGGACTAATTCCAAATAAATAAACAAATGTCTCTGAGCTTACGGAATAGGCGACATCTCATATTCGATTTAAGTAAAGATGGCTCCCTCTTTCGACGGTCGTGTGAACAGACAATATTTTTATAGTCACCAGGTATAAATCAACAGCTGGATATATGTGTGTATATATATATATATATATAATTCGGACTAAATTGTCCATTGGGAATGATAAGTTTTCGGTATAATTAGTTTTATCTTTACATCTAATAATACCACAAACGTCCACAAACCCTCGTTACTCACAACTCACTCTATCCACAAGGGCATACAGAAGAGTCCCCTAACCATCAAATGAAATCAAGTGAATAATATATATATATATACATATACTGTATTTCATTGAAAAAAGAGACACCTACACCATCCCCAATCCACTTCTAAGGCTGCATCCTTTTACTTATATCATAATTGTATTATTTTTTTGGAATTGGCATTCTGGATCATTCTCTAGCAAACACAGAGAATAAATAATTCCGCAAATATCCACGAAACATCTCTCTTTAATTCGCACCTCGACCATTTTTGGTCAATAAGATTCTTCTCCCTTTGTTTGATTCCATTTACCCCTTTATATTCTCTCTCTCTTGAAATTCGGCCTAAATTGTCCATTGGGAATGATAAGTTTTCGGGATAATTAGTTTAATCTTTACATCTAATAATACCACAAACGTCCACAAACCCTCGTTACTCACAACTCACTCTATCCACAAGGGCATACAGAAAAGTCCCCTAACCATAATATGAAATCAAGTGAATACAACACAATGCTTGACCTAAATACGACATATGAATTGGGGAATGAATGAAAATGAATGACTGACCACACACAAACTTGACCGCTATACATCCATCGGTTTAAGGAATGCAATTCAATTTTGTTTTGGCGATTAAAAAAAATCTACAGGGGCTTTCAAGTCCGATTTATAATAAGTCTGTGTCAGTAGTTGATATAGGTATAGGGCAAGTCGAAGTATTGTCTTAAAATGATGAGTATCTGCGTACAAAGCGTATGGAGTAAAATGGTTAACGGGGGATTTGATATAAAACAAAGGGGAATGTTAAAAGTAAGGCTATAAGAAGTGTTTCAAAGAAAACACAGAAAGATTGTAATTTGTCTAGATTGAGACTGCTAGATTAATAAGACAGTCCAAAGTCTGTAATAATTGAAATAAAAAATAATTGGAAGGGCCATACAAAATGTAAACTATGTCTCTAAATCTTGCAAAAATGTTACGAGCGATCATCTTAGGGAACACTTAGTATTATGATGGAAAGTCTAATGGTTGCAAGACTAAAATAAGCCAACGTAAATATAATGATTGACTCTGCAAATATTGGGCTGCCAAATCACCATCGATGACTGAAATAATGAACACTTTGAAACAATTACATAAACGTCTTTTGATAAAGTTCAGTATAATATAAACTGATATCGCTTATCATGAAAGACACGCACAATATCCTTTAATTACGAGTAATCCATCACAAATAATAATTAAATCTGTTGTCTCCAGTATGCATCGACTACAAATTAACGTAAAAATCCCTTTTTCGAGATATTGGTAAAACAACCGTTGATGAACAAGAGGACATTTCGTTGCGTTTCGCCTTATTTACATACGAGTCCGCCTCACTTTAATTGGGAACTGGTTGGTGACTTATTACTACTACGAATATTTTGTTTAGATTGCAAAGAAAGAAGACGCTTCGTTCATTACCGTGATGATTGCTCGTATTTCTTCCTTTGTCAAATTCATTTATTTAATCTGCAAATAGACAAAACCTCTTTTGACAATTAATCATTACAGATTTATTTCTAATCATAAAATATATCTGTAGAGATTAGTTCAATGAAAAAAGGGATCCCGGTTGATTAGTAAACTGAACTCAATTTGCATTCCTATAAGTCTAGTATGAAATTGTATGATTTTATTCATAAGCCGGAAAAGAAAGCAGGTTTATGGAAACTAGGGATATGATTCGTCATTATTCTCAGACCGTTTATTATCTCAGACTATCATCATAATACATAATACATGGCGTAATTTCCTTCGGCAAGAAATTTATCCACATTGTGCTGCACTCAACCCAGGTGAGGTGAATGGGTACCTGGCAGGAATTTATTCCTTGAAATGCGTGTGCGCTGTAATCTTAGTAATTACGGCTGCCAAGCTACAGCTGGGGTAATAATATCCAAGTCCTTTGGAAGCGCATAGAGACATTATTCATAATCGTGATATTCGCTATACAAGAACTGTTTATTATTATTATTATTATTAATACATTCATTTTATATATTCTCTGCACATCACATTGATAAGTGGCATGGGAAATTGGAACTTGTTGTGTCTGTAATACTCCCCCTAGGAATTTTTACTTTCATCAATACACTCTTAAAAAAAAAAGGTTTACCCAATATTTGGTAAATTGGAACATGCATATTGGTTAGGTAAAAAGATACCCAATATATTTTACACTTTACGCAATGTTGCGTTGAAATGGCCCAATATGGGGTAAAAGTTTACTCAGTGTTTTTAGAGTGTAATAATGAGCCATTCGCTGTTTTTTTTAAAGTAATGTTATATAAACAAAAAAAATCCCTGGAATCTTAGCATTCGTTCAATCATCTCTTAGCGTATATATATATGTATGTATATATATATATTTATTTATTATTTTTTTTTTTAGGTGAGACTGCCTCTGGAAGTAGAATTCTTCGTATGTCAGCACATGGAATCAATTAATGAATACACAATAAAGTTGAAAGTGCATTGAAGATAATAATTGGAAAAAACTGAAACATACAGGAGGAGGAAGGGGGCGATAGTGGGGGCTTATAAACCAGTAAGCGATTTGCCCCCCCCCCCCCGTAATTTAACAGTTACCCAATATACTTTACATAATTATAAACAATTTAGCTGTATTTTGTTTATTTTTACCCCTTTTATGAGCTTTTCATACTATTATGTTCCCGAAGTAGAGTTTCTGCAATAGCTTCATACCTTCCCAGCATACTCTTGTGAAAATCCCAATTCTCTTGCTACAAGACACGAGATGGCGTCCTGCCATTGTTGACGCCACAAAGTCAACCTTGGAAAAGAAAATCGTTTGTTATCAGCAGGATCAGGACGCCATAATTTCCTCTTCTATTTTCATTCTTTAAATGTTTTATGGAGAGAACAGTGCATCCACAGAAAACATAAAAAGGTCATTCGTATAAAAAAAAATGAATTTGCTAAGTTCATTAGAATTATACAAACAAAAGTAAACAGGAATCAATAATTCTGGAAAAAAAATACTAAATGGTGTACATTTCTATACATATTAGGTTGCTCGGATTTAGTATGGTTTTCTTTTGGCAATCATTTCATTCCAGATGGATCAGTATTCGATTCCAACCGATACAAAAAATAATCCCAGGCATGACCATGTTAACCTACCACTCGCATCAAACATTTGATCGAACCATGTCGTCTTCCTTTGTTTTATGTCATCATGTGGGTCTTCCAACTTAAAATATTTCCCATATTACCTGGTCTCTTGATTGAATAGAATGAGTACATCTTATCTGATCATTAAATGTAAACGGATCCTCGTAGAGTATCATAAGTTACAATCAAGATCGGATTCCCTCTACCGCTACAGTGAGGACTGATGACGAATGTTGAAGATTCTTAAAGAAGAGAGGAGGGTTAAAAAGTACATTGAGACGATAGGTCACATGAAGATCAGTTTAGATTCTGGGGTATTGTTTATCAGATTTTTTAACCTGAATGTCCAGGGGCAATTGTTTGGTCTCGCTCCATCAAATAAAATTCGAAACCTGCGTAGAAGTGAGTGGTAACGAAGAAGAAGGGGGATGGAGAACGGAGAGATGAAGAGTGAGAAGGGGTAGAGAGGGGGTAAACAAGGGAGTGGGTGAAAAGAAAGAGAGATGGAGGGGGTAAAGGCGGCGGGAAACGAGTAGCGAATTCAGCTATCGAATTATAATATGTGCCCCCCCCCCTCCAACTCGTTCTTGATCTAACTCTTTTATTATATGAAATATAAGCTAGGAGTTCCATGCTCTTTATTTATTCCTCCTGGCGTATTTAGAGCTCTCATTGAGCGATATGTGGGTCAAAGCGGCTTCGGGGCGTTTTCATGAAACTAGCTACGTTCTTGTGCTAAGAATATATACCACAATAAACAAATGGTTTAAGCTTATTTTCATTTTGCCCTACTCTCTTTCATTTTTCTCCTCCTCTACCGTCAAACCTTTTCTCCCTTCCCCCCTTTCAACGCGCACTCCTCGAAGAAGAGGTCATTATGTTAAACGCTTTATCCCACTATTTCATTCAAAGTAATGTCATCTTTCTCTCTCCCTCTCTTCGTTTCCCCTGAATCTATACCTTTCCCTCCCTTGCCCTCTAACCCCTCACAGCCTATATATCATCTCCCAATTAGTTCATATCTTTCTAATTTATCTACCAAGCATCTTTGTAGGATAGCTCATCTACGCGGTTTATCTCCTGTATAAATCGCACCTTATAACCCCCTCTTATTCACTTACTTCAACTTCAATATTCTTCAGGTAGATGGGCCAAATTCCTGAGGAATTTAAAACTGCTAGAAATATCGCATGAGATAAACATTTTTTCTCTCTCTTTCTACGCTTGCCCCTAAAGTAACTTTTCTCTCTGCCCCACTCCCTTTTCGGCACTCCCTTGTTACTTCTCTCTTCTTGGGCGCTTACCCTAGTTTTAGGATGACGATTTCAACAATTAAATTACTTCGACATACGCAGACGACCGAATCTAGGCCATGTGTGTTTAAGAGATGGCGCGAAGCTAAATGGAGATATTCATAAATGGGGTTAACTCACATGTCATCCTGACCACTTTACCGGCAAGGGATCTTTCTTCTTTTTTTCGTCTTCTTTTTTTCCCACTCCCCTCCTTTTCAGAAACCACGATTGTCGAAACCTTTTCCCCAAAGGCTACCAATAGTTTGTTGTGCGTAACACGTCCCCCTATTCTAGAATTTCCTGCAATGTATATCAACATACAAAAGAGAAAAGAGTACTTGTAAGGTTGATTATTCTCTGACCGCTTGCCAAAAAGTGCATTCGGGACTGAAAAGAAAAGGCCAACGGGTCGAGAACTTTTCCCCCTTTTCTTCAACTCTATCTTCTCTCCCTCTCACTGTGAATGTGTATGAGGTCAATGCAATGAATGGAATAAAAACACAATGATTGGTCGAAGAAGTTCCCTATGAATTATAATTATTATACCACTCGTGCCATTGTAACGCTATGCCAAGTTTACTAGAACACGCGACCTCTGACCTTTCGTAAACATGGTAAACGTATAGTTTCTACAGAAGGAAAAAACATCTCGGCCTACTATTTTTGTTCTGCACAATGTTTGATGACAGATAATTCTGTGTGGTCTGCCACTACCACAATACCACAGGACCAATAATTTTCTTAGAAATCGTATAAGATTTCTCATAAATATTTTAGAATTCTTAATTTTTACCTTATACAATATTTTAGGCTTATGATTAATACCTCAAACAGAGTTACAAAAAATACTTATTTTATGTTCTGGGGTTTTGATGTGACATACGGTTCAATGATATTTAATTTATTCCTTTCTGATTAATTTTTGTATGGATAAATGTATAAAAAAAAAAGATTTACTGTTCGCACTGTAGTTACTACCGTCTGAGAACTATATTGCTACTTTTCTCTTTTCTTATATTTTCTGTCATTTGATTTGGCCTTATACAGTAAAAAGCAATTTAGTAGTAAGTTATTATTACTACACTCTAAAGAGTTTACCCAATTTTGGGTAACAAGGAACATTCATATTTGTTGAGCAAAATAAAACCAAATACTGCATGAAATTTTACCTAATGTTCCGTTGAAATTTACCCATGAAACATGCATTTTGCATAACATGGGGGTGGAAATCTTCACCATGACACGTGCACGTTCCCTTTTGACACAATATTGAGTGAATTTCTACTAAATCTTTTTTCGAGTGTACTACACTTTCCCAGGTTTCAGCACATGGATCAAATAAACTCATATTCCCTTGCAAAAACACCACAGAAATTATATTTATAGGTTCCTTATGTAACACATTTGTATCTGTTTTTATTCATTTTTTATACAGTATGATAATAACGTTAGGTTAAGCGGGCCCGCTTGGACAACAATTTCCAGAACTGAAGTGGCTACCCTGCTTAAAATATGGCGTTATTATTATTATTAACATTATCATTATTTTTATTTAATCATTTAACGTTTATAAGAATTAGAAAAGGAGGGTTATCTTCTAGAATAAAGGGTGTATTCAGACCAGACAGAAAACTAAGAGACTCCAAACTGAAAATAGGGTAGACACGCCGAGAAACTCAGAGAAAAACACCCTGAAACTCTGGCGTAGACCTCCAGAGCGTAGCCGATAGATAGGTTTACGGTTTGAGGCCAATTGAAGGACGAGCCACAATGACGGAGTGTTTTGAACAGTCGGAGAAAAGTTGTATTCTTTTTACTCCTTTCGCATAATAAAGTTGTCGTGTAAGTGGAAAACAAAGTGAGATTGGCTTAAAAGTTTGTGGATGCTATGCAAAAGTAAATTCTAAGAACGATTTGTCCATTAGCTCGGTGCGATGTCTCTGATATCAACACTATTTGATATTTTATTAAACCATGGATGTAATTTACGTGATCAAAGTAAGCTTCCGCAGAGCTCCACTCGCGAATTTCATGAATCGTAATCTTAATGCATTGACGTAAAATACATGTTAAGTTGTAAATAATGATGATGATGGTGGTGGTGATATTGTTACCGGGTCAAATGATCAATTTCAGAATTAAATATTCTTTTTTTATTCCAAATAAGAATAAGAATTTAGTTATTATCATAACCATATGTATGGGTATAGTCAAATTGTTAAAAAAAAAATTACCGTATAGGTCTACATAAAAGTGCCAAATTCAAACTTAAATATTTGATGGATAAGGAACTTGTTTGACGATATAAAGCAGGTTCGCTCTAATTCGTTGCATGACAGTTTATGAATAAATTTACCAATCATAAAATTAATGTTCATATACTATATGATTCCATACGCTTTATGTCTGTATAGTTGTCTTCTGACTGTTTGATGAGTCTTATTTCTAGTGTATTTATTTAAACTGTAATTAGAAGAATGAATTCATTTTATCCTACTATGAGTATTAATTAATTGAGGTATGTTAAGAGTATAAAACAGTTAACCATGTTCAAAATATCGCAAAATTACAATATGTAATCATTGAGAAAATCACTAATTTCTTTGATAAACTGACATCTTCCGTTCATAACGGTTATGCATGGAAAGTATTCATGTTTGTTCATTTCATCTCGCTTAATCTGCAATACTATACTGTAAACTATAATAATAATGATATTAATAATAATGATAATAACGCTAATAATAATAATGACAATAATAATAATGATAATAAATATAATAATAATTACTTATATTTGTGATAAGACTTCATTATAAAAGTCTTGTGAAACCAGCATCAGTTGTAGTAATAATAGTACTTCAGGCGGAAGTACATTTAAAAAATAATAATGATGATAGCTAGATTTATACAGCGCTTTTTGCCTAAGGATACAAAGCACTGTTATTATTATCTAAAAGTGTTCTGGTATGTAAATTAAGGTGATAATAAAAAAAAAAAGAGATAAGAAGAAGAATGAAGAAACTAAAAGACGAAATCAGTAGATAGAGTTATATTGAAAGGAAATCACATAAATATAATTAAATTTCATACAGATGTAACTGAAAATATTTGTCTAACATTTTCTGTTTATATAATTATTTCCTTAAAATTTAAAATCGATAAATATAGCCCAACGGTAAAATTATTTTCTGATATAAAATATTACTGAGGCTGAATATAATGATGTCATCTATCTTTATGATTTGTTATTTATTTATATTAGTAGGCATCCGAAAGAGCATGTTTTCATTAGGTCCCTGGCAGTATCGATATCAAATATTGCAATGCAGTAATTTCAAATTTATCAAAAACGTTGCTATCCGCCTTTACGAGGAGCGCGCGCGCACTCGTTGACCCCTTGACACGAATGTTGACTATCCGTTTCCGGTTAAGGGTAAAACGCGATGTGTACCAATTTCAAGTGTATAATCCTCGTTATATATGCTGTGATCAGGTCTGTTTGTCACACATGAAGATCAAGAATATCTCAAATATTCTGATTCAATCTTTGATGGTGAAAATGCTTTGGTATTCGATAACGTACAAGGGTCGGCCTAAGTGTAAGGATCCCCCCCCCCCCCTTGGCTGCTACCCCTCAGTACTATACTTTGAATCATGATTTTCAGATTATACACCGATATGTAAAACATGTACTTTAACTTGATATCATGTTGTTTTAATGTCTGAAAACAATTTGAAATTAATTAATCTTACCTCAGAAATACCATACTTAAAAGTTACACGTATGAGGGGTGTAATTAATTTTAAGTATGAAATGTTATATTTGAATGTTTCACGTATGGGGGATGTTTTTAAAAGAAACAACCTTTTGGGGGAAGTTAATAACAAGACATTGCAGATTGTCTGAACGTTCATTTTTCTATTCTTTTCAGACGCTATTCATTGTATTTTAAAAATGATTTTCTCGACTAAATTTGTATTTGTTTATTTCTAGTTTGTAGAGCCTTTTCACTGTAGTATATGTACTTCGAATGGTTCTCTTCAATAAATCACACCTACATTTGTATATCAGTGAAATAAAATGAAATTTAAAAAAAAATCATTATCTGTAAGACAAATAAATTGAGCATATATTTTGTTTAATATCAACTAATGTTGTATTAATAATTCATAGCATTTAATAATCACGCGAAAATGGTCGCCCACAAAACAATCTTTAACATTTTGAACTTTTTATTTTTTAGAATGCAAAAAGCTGGGTGATCATATTCAAATCTTAGCGACCAATCGCCATGATCAATGTCCTTCCATACTTCCAGAAGCTCACAAAGATATTCAGGTTTTAGATGCAGCAAAAAATAAAAATTATAAATAGATAAACTTAAGAAAATATCAATACCCCACATCTAGGATTTAAAGATTAATATACACTACCATAATGATTTATATTCATGTGACATTTGGCTTTTCATTATGGCAAATCAATACTGTGATATTTTTCCTTAAACGAAAATAATGGACATTCTGTTAATATAGGTAGTAATATTATTCTTGTAAAGAACAGTTTCAGCAATTATCTCACACATTAAGTGATGATTGCATATCAGATAGCTATATAAACAAAGATTATATCCTGAAAAGGGAACGTGCATATTGGCTGCGAAAAAAATGTGTGTAATATCATGCAAAGTTAATGGTTGTGTTAAATTTGATTCAGGATTGCTAAGAAATTTAAATTTCCGATAAACATTTACACAACAAATAAAGCATGTTCCAGTTTACCAAACAATGTGGAAACTTTATTCTGGGTAAGACTTTTTTGGGAAATATACTCAATAGTGTTCTATATTCAACCTCACAGTAAATTATAAAAAAAAACTCATGCCTCAACTTTAATCAACACATTTACAGCTTTTTTTCTAAGGATGTCTAGAATTACCATGAGAGTGTATTTTGTCTTTCGTCGTATTTTGAGGGAGACACATAGTAGATTAATCTCATGAAGCACAAGGATTACCGACAATGCCGTGCGACCTCGTACAAGTCCTACATGTAACTATTTTTTGCAAGAGCCGGTAGAACGTTCGACACATGTTGATGTCCTTTGATATCCCTCATGTCGAAATATACCAAAATAATCCCCCAAAATTATCATTTTGACGGAAAAGAATTACGCGTCATTATGGAAACCCATCCCCCCGCGGAAAAAAAAATTCTATCATCCCTCATGGTGATATAGTACTGCGATGATAATACCATTCACGGAAGTCAGAATGTCATACGGACAAATATCGAAAAATGGGACAAATTCTGTTTATGGAAGATTTCGAGTTTTAGTGCTTTCCTTACAGCTTTCCGCCTATTAGCTTAAGATTGGATGTGTCATAATCATGATGCTTTTGGGGATCTAATTAGAAACATCCCCAATACCACCAGTATCTGGGTCATGTGATTTAGCCATAGAGAACTGTAAAATCAAGCTGCAACATTAATAGTGTATCTAAGTAGCACTCTAGGGACATGTAGGAGAACAATTCCAACTCCTTAAGCAACGTAAAAATTCAATTCTTAGCAGTCTAACCATTTCTTGCATTTTACATTAAATATTCGTATGTTTCTTAGCTAGGTCACATGGTTCTTGCTGTCATATGATTGACAGCATTCCGAATTATGTTCGTTCTGTTAAAAATATTTATTTGAGAGATTACAAATTATCCCAGCCATGGCGTAATTTCCTTCAGCAAGAAACTGATCCACAATGTGCTGCACTCAACCCAGGTGAGGTAAATGGGTACCGGTAGGAAGTAATTCCTTAAAAAGCTGTGTGCGCTATGAACGCCTAGCTTAGCCGGGTAATATACATGATATAGGAGCGACTTGAGCACCTAACAAGGTGGATATGTGCGCAATATAAATACCCTATATTATTATTATTATCTTAAATTGAATATTGATAAATCATGTGTGCGTGTGTGTATGTGTTTGTGTGGGTGGGGTGTGTGTGTTGTGAGTGTGTTGTGTGTGTAAGTGTGGATTTTGGTATGTATTTTTCTTATTTACTCTCTGGATTATCATTGTATATATATTTTCATCATATTCTTGTTGTAATGTTCTATATAAGGGGCCCCTCTCACAAGCTCTGCTTCTAGGGGTCCGAAACCTATCGTGTCTTCTTATTTTTTGTTAAACTGTGTAATATGTCTCTTGTTTGATTGGTTTAAATAAAATTTGAACTTGATCTTGAAAAGGATGATAGAGCCATAAACAAAGACATACTTTCACCTTCTAACCATACTGCATCTCAATGTTATGATAATGATGGCTTCTTTGGGGATATCATGTATTCAATACATTAAAAACATTCCTATAAACATAATCCGCGACTCATATTCAATGTATTGGAAATGTATTGTTTAAGACATGAAAATGGGTCAGAGCTCTATCATATTTCACTAATAGGAAAACTTATCGTGTACATGTTGTGAGGTACAGATATTATGTATGTTCTAGCATGTCCATTAACTTCGAGTGTTTACCCTAAATATTTCTACTAAGAAAATACCACAATAAAAGGCCAGGGTACCATACACACAAAGCAGACCAAAGAGCCTTGTGGTATTTAAAGGGGAGAAGGTGATTCTAGAAACCAGGTTTTGGGGGTAAAAAGGCATTATCGATCATGGTTGACAGGCCATTCGTTACTCTACTTTATGAAAAGAGAAAAATATGAAAAGGGTCAGGAGGTGCCTACGGATCGGGATAATGTACGTACGGTCTTATCACAATAATACATAATTTATAATCCCATTTTGAATGGATGCATTGTTGGCGATAGACAGTCATCTTTTCATTACCACCACCAAGTGAATACGAAAGATAATCATCATCCGGGACATAATCACGAAAGACGCTGATCGAATTTTGCGAGGGTTGAATTTGACAAGTTTGAAAAGAAAAATTAAGACACAGTTTTTTTTAGCATGTTTGGGATAAGTTTTTCATAATGTTGATGTTAAGTGGTAATGATGAAGGGAGAAATATCGAGGTTAAAGAAGCGGTTGAGGCAGTAATTATGAAATCGACATAAATTTTATTTCGCCGAGGTTCTAATTCTTGTATGGATACTGGACGGAATAAGATTCCAGGTCTTGAGTGTACTTGGCAATGCGGAGTGCGCTCGAACGCGATACACCTGCGCGCTGTCTTGTGTGCGGGTGTGTGGGCTCACCACCTACCGAAGTGACTGACGACATCTGACTTGTAGAATCCCCCTGAAATCCATACAAAATTACAAAGTAAGTCTCGGTAAGTGGTCTGAAATCCTAGAACCGTTTTTAAAAAGCCGCTGTTTTCCTAACTACGAAAGGTGGTCTTCCTCTTCATCGTAAAAAAGCAAGAAGAGGAGGGGAAAGTTTGGTTGCGATGAAGCGGTGCAGAGAAAAGAGGGTTTTGTAGGGGAAGGCAGCTTTGCAAAAATAGGTAGTAAACAAACATAGTCATTTGAGTTCAAAGTGGGTCGCGCTGAAAGAAAATAATCGGTAGCACAGCACAGCAAGATGCATAGTTCATCCCCGCCGTGACTGGCCAATATCTAAGGATCGTTTGTGTTGTGATATAAACCACCAACCAGTTCCCACAAATATAAATACAGAAAAGCGTTCGCTCGCCCCCGCTCGCGTTGCCCCCCCATACCTTAGCGGGTAGGCAGAATTGGAAGCGCGTTCCACTTCAAGGTCTATAGACATAAGCCCATTTCTAGGACACGTTTACATTTTCTCCATTCTTGGTAGTAAATAGTAGTCGAAATTAGCAGATCATCAAAAGACCACTTGTTTGGACATCTCGGCGCTTTGGCAAACAGATGCACACATCGCGAAGAGAGCGGGAACAAGAAAGAAAATAAAAGAAAGTCTACAATTTTTACAACAACTTCTTTGAAAAGTTGTGTCTCGTCAAGTTTGCTTTGAACGCTTTACTTTGTATACATATTGTATATATATCAGTCATCTACAGCTGTTCGATGTAGGGCAGAGACGTGACATCACAATGCTTACTAGAGAATAGGAAAGCCAAGCCATAGAGATCAGTCTACTTGTTATTTAACTTACGCCTAGATCATTCTTTCCTCTTCCACAAATATGACCCAAAATATTCAAACATGGTCTAAGCAAAGCATACACAATAAAAAGAGCAACGAAAAAGAAAAACGGTTGATGTTAGATTCGGCGGCGCTTATTCATAGACGAATTTTGCTTGTGTAAACTCGAGAGTAACATGTATATGAAAAAGATACCACCTGCGAGTTGCATGTTAGCAGACTTGTGTAAATATTAATTTTTAGATCTGCTTCGCAATGATGAGATTAGTCCAATTGAATCGAGCACGAAAAGTAAACCCGACGTTTGGAGAAACAGGGTCTTTTGGGAAATATGTTTTAGGCAACAATGTATTACATGGATCTGCCGTCTGTGCTTTCAAATGCATCCATTGACCTGTTGTCCAAATTGAAGAAGAAAAGTAGAATACTGCAAAATTTTGAGGGTTTTTTCCTTTAGTTAAAATAAGAGCCAACAGTAACAAAGAAAAAGAAGTGGAATATGAAAGGGCAAACTCACCTCTTTTATTTCTCGAAGCAATATTGGAACAACTTCATGATATATAATTCAAAATGAACATTGTAAATAGTCATTAAAAAATTGACATCAAGTTACATAAGTTTAAATATCAGAATAGTCGATTGAAATTATACTCGATGCTAAATGTTTTATTTTCATCAAGATCGCAAACATGACAAACTGTGTATCTTTAAAGAATTCTAATCAATCTCACATATCAATACAGTGTTATTGAGGAGTAAATTATATAAAAACATGTCAGGTGTATAATAAAATGTACCAAAATAAATTTTGAATGACTACAAAATAATGAAAGCAGATGGTAGACAGCAGAAACCGACTTAAAAGCAGGGGGTGGAACCCCGTAAGAAAAAGTTGTCTTTTTTTTCAAAATGGAAAATGTTTTTTTCCAAAGTAATGCGCCCTTTTTCAAAATGAAATACCCATTTTGAAGTATAAACACAATACATTTTAGGTTAAGAAATCAGAAAATCTTGGGCTCGCGCTTCGCGCTCGAACCAATTATTGTTTAATAAGGTACTCATCCTGCTCATGGTTAAAAATGCTTAGAATGTTCAGTTTTCAGGTTGGAATATCACAAAGTTTTGGCTCGCGTTTCGCACTCGCATCAATCGTTGATTGATCGATTGCTCGGGCCCAGGTAATCGTAAAAGTTCAAATGAGAATTGAACATTAAATCCCATAATAATTGTACGTATACATTTTTTCTTAAACTTATATTTGCACTTATAATTATAATCATGTATATTGATTTTTTTTTTTTGGTTAGATATAATTCAAAATTATACTATTAATCTATATGGGTATATACAATATATTTCGCTTTTATGCGTGGGCAAAATACCCGTAATATGACGATAACGATGTAGTTCATTCAAATAGAAAAACAAACCTGTACGATAAAGTGTGTACACACAGAACAAACTCCCAACTTCCAAAAATAGCTCTATGTTCCAACGATCTGAACTACATAAACTGTTAAATACGCACCACATTTACACATAGACTAGTACAAAACATAATTATATGAAGAAGTTACTCTGTTTTATATGATGTCCATTGATTTTATAAATCGCAGAATTCATGAGTGTTGTTAGTGCGGAATTTTTGCGATTTATTTATTTTCGAAACATGATTACATTTTTTTTTCACTTTAGGACTTTAATCCAAGTTTTTTTTATTTATTCGTGTCTAGTATCCAACTTTTGTCCTTGTTTGTAGATTTTTTCACGAATGTGCTCGCCATCCACCGAAAAATCAAAGATAAAAAAGCGCCTGACGACATCACTGCCAACTATTTTATTGCCAACCTCACTCTCTCCTTTGGAAAGCTGTCTTTGGCATGTATCTTCACGACCACCTGTATACAGCACTATTGGTTACATACCTCTAGGGGGCTAGCGGTGTACCTATATACTCTTCTCTCTACCCGGGTTCCCTATATCATACCCACCTTGGCTATCAGGTTCGGTCCCCTCCAAACATTAGGGTCATGTCAGTATGTTTCCAGCCCCGAGCCCGCTTTCTTGGGATCAATCTTACCCCATGTTAGGGGAGATGAACGAGAAAATCTATGCCGAAGATTTAGTATCATCATTGACTTTCTGTAGGCAAGCATTGTGGTAGCATCAGGTCGGTTTAACTTCCTTGTGTCCTCATCCGTTTTTCCATCCTTAGATGAAGTCAGGAAAACATCGTGAGTGCATGCACCTAATCATGGTAGCTTTCAATTAAGAGTGTTACGTGAACCAGGTTTGGTAACACGTGTACAACTTCAATTTAACTATGTAATGACATTAAGTGAAATGTAAGAGTGTGACGATCCGTGTGTTGTGATACCTTATTACTTAACAGATCTGTAGATCGGTTTCCCCAGACAAACATACTGACCCCTATAAGCGCCAGACGGTTCATCTACCTAGAGACATGAGAGAGTAAAATGTAATCCCATTAAAACAAATATTTGATTAGGGTTCGGTTATACATCGTATATCCATGTTCAAATCATATCTTAGACATGGAGTTGTTTAACTTCTGGCTAGTCAACATGGATCGAAACCTTTGACAATCCCAGACATCGACCATAAAAGTGAATGGTCTTTGCCCAAACAGATGGCCAACTTTCTGTTCTGATTCAACTTTTATTGCACACATGCCCCCAAATTTTATCTAATTAATTGATTTCATGGTGCATATTTCTTTTCTTATTGTCAGAAAATGTGATTAGTATCATGAACATTACGAATTCGGATACGAAACATAACACGGCCCCATTCAATTCGAACATGTCCTAAAGAATCCAACGTCTTAATACCAGCATGACATTCAGGTATAAGTGTATTCAGTTTAACTATACATCCATCCTTTCGGAGACCGTGTCATTTGGCTCAATGATTTTCTTTTATTCGACAAATATGAGAGGGGGAAAGGGAGTGTGTGCGAGTTTCCACTTTTTTTAAGTTCAAAATGGCGCTTTTATTCACTGAAATAAAACTTAATATTTATTATTCTTGCCCCAAGACATGAAAAAAGCGGGAATGCGCTAAGTCCAAGTCTAACTCCTGGCCCTGTTCCTCGGTGATTTATTCCAAGCAATGTACATGAACATAATGGACAAACCGTGTAAATGTATTCCCAATCGTTGTCACTCTGGATGTTTGTCGTCGCTGTTTTGGGGTTTTTCTGATTTGGCACGTTTTATATGCATTTCAGTGTGTCGATCAAAGTTATATGATTATGATCATTAATGTAAAGGTCTGTAAACGAGCTGCTTCATTCATTCTAGTGAGGTAGGCCTATAGTAGAAACAAAATGTTAAATAATGTGTCAAATCTCATTTGGGAGCTCTCTATCCATTTGCTTGTAGCTTGAAATTGTAACTTTATATTTAGTTTTATGTCTACTGACTTGCTTTCATTACTTTCTATTTTGTTTAATGTCGTTCTTTTCTATTGTTAATGATGTTTATAATACAATCTGATCTATTTTATTATGTTCTGGACCCCTAGGCAGAACAGAGTGGTAAAAATTACCACTCTGAATGGGCAATCCAGCCATTCATATGTATTCATTTTATTTTGTAATTATATCTGATATATTTTGTTTGTATTTTGCATGTTTTTATGAATGGAAAATAAATACAATACAATACAATCCATGATATCAAGTATTTTCCGGTATGTTTTCGACACGACCTTTCTGTCTGGGGAAAAAATTTAACCTCCAATTTTGTATACTCTGGTGTAATCCATCAACGGAATACTGAGATGGTCTGGACGTTGGGAATTATAAATAATTATTTATCATTATACAGCTAAGATCTACAACCTAGAAACAAAACCAGAAAAGTGCAATCTGTCACCTCTGCGACATACATGATCTAGTAAACAATGTAATCAATGCATATTGATATTTATTTACATAATTATGGTAGATGTGCTATAAACTGATATATTTAGAACAGTTGTATATAAAATGAATAAAAATGAATACAGACGTCTATCTAGCAGAAGTTCAATAGATTTGTGAGCCAAAACTGTGTGCTAATCGAGGAATAGTTATTTTACCAATATTATCATTATCACATACTGCGACTACGCTTTTCCAAAGAATATAACGAGATGACAAATTCATTTCCTTTAAATAGTTAAATGAATTATGAGATGTATTTGCAATTGAAAAGGGATTCACGTCGTATATTTTATCAACAAACCACAATTTACCTAAAGAACGTATTAAAATCTTTAGCCATTGGCGACTCCCCTAAGTCCTATGCATCTATTAATATCATACGTCTTTCCTCTATGATATCAAAGGGGAGTCTAGTACGCCATCAGGTAGCATAATAGAAACCCCCTCGACCGACTTGTCAGCCTGAAAAAGCGATTACCACCTCGCAATAGGTGTCATAATTGTGACATTTTAACCCAGATTTTCCCCCCATCTCCCCCTTCTGCCTGCCGACGAGCTGGAAATAGTCCGTAATGTCTTTCACACACTGCACGGTGACTTCTTCAAGAAGATGCTCTCTTCGCAGGTATATAATGCGTTGATGGCACTGGACTCCAAGGCACAAAAGAGCTGTGAATGAACTGAATATCAGATTCAATGTAGCATTACTCATTCTTAGCCTCCATCCGGAGGTTACAAAGATCGTTCATGATTATCATAATGTTGTTGGGAGATTATGCACGCTGTGCACGACAGAGGTATTGTGCTGCTTCATTGTCTGGTGAAATATAAGGAACAACATTACTGAATACATTAAAGAAAATGAACAATATGTATTTTTTGTCTGACGTCTGCCGGTATTCTGTCCAGTTTTTAAAGTATGGCCGTAGAGTGATGCGTCAAGGGACCGGGAAGTAGCATGGCGTAGTCACGTGTCACATTGATAACACACACCTTCAAAACATTAAACATATACATGTGTGTCATTTAATTTGTAATGCTAGAGGGACCATGATATAGCAATCAATTATTGTTTTACAACTTGCAAATACTAAAATGATATGTTGATATTTTCAAGCATGATATCGGTTATGAACACGGACATGCCAGGAGAAACGACGCTATCTGTTAGTTTAAGCATGTAGCTCCATGGTTTAAGCATGGTAATCGTAGTTATTGCAATGTTGAGTGATGTGTGGTCCATTGCAAAATCTAATGAGAAAATGGATTTGAATTTTCCCATGTTCTGATACGTGTTGTTTTTTGTCATGTATGACAAACTAAAGATGCAAACTCGATAAAGGATATGGTATCCGGTATTCTGAAGCACCGATATCATTTTAAACGATCATGATAGGGAATACAAGAACTTAGTTCCTCATGTATTCTTCATGATGCGATACCCAAAATGACTGTCCCCACAGAAACTGGTATTGGAATAACAAATGAATCCGCCATAACTTTTGTAAAACTTAATTAAGATAATTATTTTCCAAGACTAACTTAGGCCAATACGTCATTTTACATGACAGGTGAAAAGAAATATATAGTAAATCACGTTACCGTGTTATCATCCTCTTCATCGTAGATACTGCCAAAAATTTACCAAGAAATTATTTTACTGGGTCCTTTTTATTGTATTAGAACACTTTTTTAAAATCTCAAAATGTTCAGTCTTCGGCGACACTTAACATGTTATTGGAGAATCCTGAAGTTGAAGAAATCCGACTTAAGCTGTTGGAATGAAATTCTGTCTCTAAAGACCGTGTTTCAAAGACCATAATTGTTTTTAGCAGTTGAGTTGAGGAAGAGCTGATGTTGGCCACTTTTAGAGAAAATGGGTACATATGTAAAAGTATTGGCAGCTGTACAAGCATGGCGAGATATGTCTGTAATTTCAGTGTACAGGTGTAGACTTCTTCAAATTATGCAACAGAGTCAAACAACTTCTACAGTCAATGCACAGTTTCGATTATAAGAGGTTTTTGACAGCGAAACACTTTATGATTTACCCCGTGTTCCTGTTTGGGTTGTGACTCAACAACTCAAAACGATTAAGATGCTTGGCAGAAGAAGACTTTGAGACATCAAGAAGGTGTCCCGAAGGGATTGAAGAACGATGTGATGTCTACATCCCAGAACGTCAAGTTGTGCTGTAGAAAGGCCACTGATTCCTATGTATTATTAAGATATCGAATACGTAGGAAGCCGGAAATAACGGGAAACAGCCGAATTTGCTTCCCGGCAGTTTTCAGGATCAGGTGCATATGTAAAGGGAAGAGGAGAGCCGTTTGTCACAATGATATAAGTTCTTGCTAGACTAACTTAATACTCATTGTGTAAAACGAAGGTCTCCATTCAACTTTGCAGGAAAGTTTTGTTATTGGTTCTTCCCACCAGGGTGCGAACGATGAGGGGCATGATGTCGTAGGGTCTCTGGGTACCACTTGTAGATCAGGCTTGCAGACACCCACGTACGCCCAGACCAATGACAACAGAGCAGGGTCGATCGTCTACGTATCAGCGCACGTGTAGGATATCCCTTTAACTCGCAGACAGATTGCAAGACGTTTTCCTGGCTTGTGTCTATGTAGGGGACCAAGTACCGAGCAAGATGTCACGGTGCATGATAAAATTCACGCGTTGTCATTGGGAAAGTCGTGTAATGGGACGTCTAGATGCTGTATGACAAGGATCTGCACCTGCACTAAGGTTTTTTTGTGTTTTTCGTTCTCGTTAAACAGTCTCGTATCTTGGTCAACACAAAACAGAGCAATGTTGTGGGAAGGGTGGCATAGGACATCGTATATGCGCTGTCTTCTAGAGTGTCATGTCCGCGCTCGAATTTTGGTGAAAAGTAAGAAAAATAGTGTTTAATTTCAAAATCATTTAGGGGTACGAGAGAGAGGCCGATGTCAAGGATCATAGTTTTACCATCGCACGACGATCAACTTAGGATAAAACAATAGGAATAGGGAAAACATTTGAACGGACGCGTATCAGTATGTGTGTGTTTTTTGTTGATCGAGTTTTTCAGACGTGTATCTGATACTATTGTTTACGTCTTGACCCAACCTTCAACGTCACCATCCGAAAGACGTGACCTTGGCGAGAACCTCGAACCTCTACATCCATTTATAACCTCCACCATGAAGCATGGATTATAGGCATGATAGGCGCACGACACAACACTCAGTTGTAGTGACTGTGTCTAAGTTTGCAATTAGATATTATACTGAATACTGATTTTACAGATTGCAGCATTAAATGTTTTGCACATATATACTTACATGACTTACCTGTCATGACTCTTGTTTTTTTTAAAGAAGCTTAAACATGGATGACTGTGAAATCTTCTTTCAAATAAGGTTTCGCTGCAGCTTATTTTTTCGATGAGAGATTTTGTTAATATATAACACCATGTACACAGATTCTTAATTGATTATTGATGACCCCAATAATTCAACGAAATATGAAGTCGGTACCATGTGACGGTTATATAGTTCTTCAATTCATTAACTCATTTATGTATTTGTGTATTTCCCTCTTCATTGTGGTTAACATGGTTTAACCATTCTGTATTTAAGATTGTATATAATAAACAATGATAAGGTCATTTTGTTTCATTTACTGGTTAGAAGAGGAATGGTGTCAAATCCTAATTTTGAATATGGCAGTGAAAAATATATATAGGAAAGCTTTAAATATTGACCATTGTCCTTAAGACGTACCATAAAAGCATGGTGATATAAGATGAAAGGTTTCCAACCATATAAACCTCATACAGATAGTTACACCAAATTGTGAATATCACGCATATAGAACACAAGGCCTCCATGACACGAACAGGTTAAATTAATATTCGAAAGTGATTGTAACTTCTTTTGTAAAAACATTTGTGCCATAGATCAACAGTTAAAGCTTGATTGTCTCACCTTTTTCTTTATCATGACTTGTCTGTGTTACATATCTTTGACTCTTACTGAAGCTATGGCAACGAATACATTGATGATCGCAACATTATTTCGGTCACAATTACAATCATATTAATGAAGAAAGAATTTAAGAAGGAGCTTGCTGCTAATGACTAAAAATTGTAATGCATAGTTCAGGTAAAAGTCCTTCTTTCCACCACTAGCTCAAGAGCTTGTTTCTATGTAGTTGGCCTACCTTCATTCTGAATCTGAGACAAATCATTCTCACTCCGTGGACACACTGGACCGATGGTATCCTTCTCAAGGTATCTTTACTAATTGATAAGTGTTGTGACCCAGTATAAAGGGTTGTGGCCGACTTACACCTTGATCAAATATTCATGGTATCATTGTCTATGCATGGATGAAACCCCAAACACGAGCTGGGCAACACCTATACCCATCTTCTGCGATAAGGATCTCAATAATTCAATGACGATTCTACAGCACCGCTATTTAGGGGTCACGTTTTCGCCAAGAGAAACAACAAAGCATATACATGCTAAGATGCATTGCTACATGAATATATAACGCTTAATATGGTAATAGTGCATTTGGCCAAATTACAGAGAGGGCTGTGCAAAGGAAATTTTCTTGGAGTTATGCACGACTTTATGAATCGCCTGGAGTATGAAAAGCCAAACCTTTCTCAGTAATTTTCAATTGAATTAAATAGTTGAAGATGTAAATAAATTATGATAAATTCTTACCACTTAAAGACATTTCAGTGAATGTGTAATATTTCACATTTTAGTGCTTAGATACTAAGTAATGACTGATGATAAAGTATTAATATTATCCACTTATCAATTGTCTTTTTTTTTATTTAGGGTCAATGATAAGCCTATCATCGTCATTTTATGATAAGAGATATTTTCCTTAGGACTAATGCTATTTTTTTTATTTGCCGGCGATTCACATATTCCAAAGTAATTCATAGTGATGCGATATTTTCTGTGACGTAATTACGGAGTATCATTGTGATTTAATGTAATAAATGGAATCACTGATTCATCGAATTATATGTGAGGGACCGTTGCAAAAAAAATTAAACATAATTATATATTTATGATTTTACCATGGACCCTACCACGTTGACCAATGTTACGTAATACCATAACCGAACAATACAAAATGCGTTTTGGGAACACAATCTTAAAGTGGAGGCTTACCCCAGTGTCAATATGGTCTTGATAAAAGCAGAAACATGAACAAAAAAAAACATATCACTGTATTGCGACGTTGCATGCGAGCAGTTCATCCTTAGGTCATTTCACGTAAAAGCCAATTTTCTTTTATCTGAAAATTTGATAAAATTATTTCTTTCCATTCAATACTTTATTTATTTACACACAGTTATATTGATGAAATATACCCAGTAACAATACGTCATTAAAAGAGTGAGAATTTATTTCAGATGACATACGAGACAGGGGCCGTGGAAGCGGGGGGGGGTGGGCTAGAGGCTTTAGCCCCCCTTCTTTTTTTTCCAAAACCTTGTACAAATACGTAAAAATGACCATATGATTGTGATTTTTTGCATGGTCAGCTCCCCCCCCCCTACTTTGAAAACCGTTCCGTGGCCCCTGCGAGAATGCTGCTCGACGTGCCCAAATAAAAACTTTAAGATCATGGCTCTTTTATTATTTTATTGATTTTCGTCAAACCTTCATAAAATTGGTGTAGAATGATAATCAAAGGAGTAAGTGCCTTTTAATTGCGAAAAAATATTTTAATTCAAATACAGATTAAAACACGTGGTAATATAGGAACTAATTCCGATATCTCTTCTCGAAGAGTTCTTCTCATTAAGATTAGCCCCGGGGACAAATGTGACATTGGCCTTGTTCTGGTACGGGTAGGTCCTCAGACGAGGCGCAGAAGGCAAGAAAATATTTTGCAAAGGAAAAGGTCATTCTTTGTTCATTGGAAATTATTTGTAGCGGTGTGATCCTCCATCCCGGCCTTGGTCTCCAAGAAAATTATATGGTCTTTGCCTTTTCCTTGGTCTCGAAGGTCTAATCCGTTGTCTTCGCCTCAAAGGTCCTCAGTCCATGGGCGGGCAGGTCAGGTCTTTGCCTTTTCCTAAGGCTCGGTCTTGGCGCGACGTTGAGCACTAAAGAGCTGCGTGATTTGAACACATAACCCCTTGATAGCAAGGCGAGAGTCACAACCACTACACCGTGACCCTTCCTCACATACACACACACACACACACCCACACAGGCACACACACACTCATCGTTCCAGCAGGGAATTAATTATCTGGTTCCGGCCCATCACTGCTAGAATTTCCACATTTAAGTAACTACAAAATAATCGTTACCGATCACATCCCAACCAATCCTATTCATTTTCTACCCTAACCCGATTTCTCTGATGAAATTTTAGGCCAATTATTGACCGGTCATTAGAACACCTAGGAAAAACATGATGCATCAGTGAAAGGTAATCCAACCAACTAAAAAAGAATATTGAGAGAATCGACTACGTGCTTCATCAATATGAAATGTCGAACATAATTATCAAGTACATTTTCCGGTCAATGTCAATGCTAAAAGAACATATTTCAGACAGTATTGTTACCAAATTGTGTCGTTCTCGTTCTACTTTTGGTTATTAATTATACTCCAACATTATAGTGAACCATTAACGTTGATCCATGTTCATATCGATGCATCATATTTTTAACAATTACACACGTATTTTGACGTGTACCGCGACAAATTTACATCAATTTTGTTGATTATTTTATTATATATTTTATATTCCGTTTCATCAGTATTATCACGCGATTTTGTAAGATTTGTGGTTCCACTAGGGTGGTGAGACAACCCTGCGCTTATGGCTGCTGTAAAAAAAAATGAGAAATTTCCCCCTCCCAAGGGTCGCCATCCGTGAATATCGCAGTATGGCATGTTACATAACATGCTTGAGATTCCAGGTAAACTTAGGTGCACCCGACCCCACCATCGGCCCCTCCCCCCTTCCCCGCGGGTCATAAACCGGAAGAAGATAGATAGGTATAGCTAAAAAGCGGTTACGTCCCTGCGATAGTCATTTCGTCTGACAGGCAATACACATTTGTGACCCACTTACATACATCAAGCCCTGAGACGAGGCTCGTGTTATGAGTGTGTTTGGGTTTGTCATTATCAAGCAGTATGGCTCATGAGAATAGAGAGAGACAAGGATCATATTACATAGTGTGTCAACAAAAATATATGATATTACATTCTTATTGTTTTGTTTTATGTATAATTTTGCGCGTTTGCAGCCAAGTGGAAGGTACATACAGGAAGGTAAATAGGTGTCTATAAATGCATTAATATCAATGAAGATAATGATAGACAAATATTTGTTGCAAAATTATTGATTAGTTGTGTCTCCTTGTGGTATTAAGTTTCACGAATGCAAAGATATATATATATATATATATATATATACACACACTGTAAAAAATAAAATGCTAATTTAGCACTTACAGTGCTTGTATAGTGACTGCACTACGAGTGCTGATTTTCTAGTTTAAATTTGAACTAGGAAATCAGCACTCGTAGTGCAGTCACTATACAGGGCGCGGGTCCAGGGAGGGGGGGGGGCACAGGGGGCACGTGCCCCCCCCCCCCCCTTGTGATGTAAAAATGCCATGAAAACAGAGGTGTGTGCCACCTCTTTTTAAATTAAAGACCCTTTTTTTTGCTTGTCAATTTTTTTCCTCCGGAAAAATATATGTATCTTTGACGTGGGAATCAAATGCAACATATCGCATTTGAATTTGTTTTGGGGGGAACCTTGGTAAACATTGATTGCAAATTTGAGTTTTGTTCCAAAAGGAGCTAAATCCACTATACGGTTATTTAAAATCGGTTATTTTTCCTATTTTACATAAAGTTAAGCATTCATATTTTTAGGCACATGTTGTGGATACAAGTTTACACCATCAGTGCAAATTTCGCTGAAAATAACAGACTTTTACAATTGTTATGAATATTTTGGGATTTAGCTCCTTTTGGAATTTGATTTGATTTATTTTTTCTTCTGCATTCGTAACATTCGTATACAATACAATTTTCATTACGTAACAAACATAATATATCGGTATTTGATTTTGGTATGAATCATAAAGAAATAAATACAAAACAAAAAGTCATTCTAAACAAATATGATCTACTACCAACAAAGAAAATTTTAAAAAAAATTAACATTTACAGTTATAATTGGATATCGAAAAGTCGCAGTCCTTAGAAAAGATGACATAATATCATTTTTTTTTCTTTTGTAATTTTCAATGGATAAGCATTAGAAAAGATGTGGAATTTATTCTGCTTGCCATATGTATGTGTTTCGTTTTTAATTTCCAATATCAACCAGGTTTAAATTTGCAAAAATGACATTTTACTAAGGTTTTGTTCCAAAAGGAGCTAAATCCATGAAAAATCTAAATTGATGATGAATGCTAATTTTTTGAAATCATGATTTAATTCATCAAAGATGATAGTTCTATCATATATATCAAAATAAAACAGCAGTGGCTGAAGGAAAGTGGTGAATAAAAAAAACTTGATTTACAGAAAATAACCAAAAGTGGATTTAGCTCCTTTTGGAACAAAACTCTTCATATAATATATTCATAGGCATATACGGTATATGACCGTATGCATGATTGTCATTATACTAATAGAGGGAGGAATATGTACTATGTCGATTAAAAAACACAACCATAAATACGTGAGATATTTTTTATAGACGCTGACCATGCTCAGGTAAATCGACCCTCGTACACACCTCGTGCGCGGAAATCAAGACTTCGTACATTTTTTTTCAATCAAGTCGGTCTTGCATTCATTTTACACTTTACGAATGCCCCGCATTGAATCTTAATTTGCTTTCCCCTGAATCATATAAAGTCTGACATTATATAACCGTGTTATCAATATCAACCAACTTTATATTAAATAATTTCTAAGAATGTACAAATGCATATTATATCAACAGGAAGATTACATGGTAACAATATCAACGTACAGTGATAATGGTGATTATCAAATCAATCTGCAGAGATGTGATATTGTCAACTATAAAAGAGAAATTACCGGAGTAGGTAACGTCCATGTCAAGATGCATAGGGGAGCATGACGTAAACATACATGTAGGACACTTGTTCATTCAGTATATGACAATCGGGGATTCTTCTGATTTCTATATACCCTGTACCATTGTTGAAAGCGGCGCTCTCTTTTTATATTAGGCTACATATTTTATGGGTAATCTAGGGTATTAGGGCCGCTATCCTAAGACATTGGCCCAGAAAGGCATGGAATATCCGAAATGTTGATAAGGAAACAATTGCATTAAACATAAATTGCCTGGAGACACTAGACATGATATGGAGAATGGATGGATACATTCAGCATACTTTTACAGATATCGAGTAAAGTTATGTTTCTAGAGAGACGGAGAGAGATTGAGAGAGAGAGAGTGCCTCATCATCGTCAGCGTAGATAAATCATTCGCGATATGGCAACGATGAACTTGTGATAAATATGGAACTGGGTCAGACCCTATGATGTCATAATAGGAATAGTCGCCCCGTAAGTAGGGCACGGATACAATTAGGACAGGTAAATACCTCCTTACTTCATAACGCATGCTACCTACGTACGAAAGGTCCTCCGCACTAAATGCATTGCACTATTGCCCCATGACATACTAGAAGATAGTATTGTTTGGCAGCTCAGTATGAATACTGCATGCACCAGACATACAAACATTCGGGTGTCATTTCCAACCCTCTTTCCATCCCTTTCTTCTTCTCTTTCTACTTTTCTCTCCCTGATCACTTCGCCTCCTTTCATCTTTTTGTGTTTCTATTGACATTTGCTTGACAATAATCCCGATTAAGATGTTCTGTTATCTCTGACACCGATCTCGGTTCTCCTACCCATTACTCTGCCGCCTCTATTAATACGCCTACCCCCCCCCAAACCCCCTCTCCCCCCTCCCTCTCACACACACCCCCACACATGCACCCCCCAACACACACTCTCTCTGTCTCTCTCTGACACACTCCCTCTTTCTCTCCATCCCTTCTCTCTTTCTGAAAAAGACACACAATATCTTTCTAGACCCCCCCTCTCCTTCTTATACACACGCACACACACACACACTTTGTGGAGAGGGTTTCCCCATCCTAACACACATAGTGTCTCAGATAAAGTATCACGTTCTCCTTCACACACACTCGTATCCATCCTCACATACCCACGCACATTTGTCTTTGAAATGTATCCTTTTCTTTATTTTTCTGTCCTATCTGTATTTTATACATATTATATCTAGTACATGTGCATCCCTCCACCCTTCCCTCTCCCCCCCCCCCCCCTCTCTCTCTCTCCTCTATCTCTCCATTCCTCTTACCCGTCCATCTACACCTCCTTTTCCCCTTTCCTGCACATCGTCTATCTCCCCCTTTATTCTGCTCTCAATTTAATAGGGGGAAATGCAATTGGTGTAAGAGCGATTGAATAATAAACATTATCGCTCACCAATGTCGACATTCAAACCTGACTCAATCGATTTGCACTTGACCTAGAAAGATGTAAAGATAGAGAGAGGCTAATCAAAATGATTGCGTTCTTTTGTCCAGCTCGACAGGCAGCGATTCGAAGTGTATATTCATTTTATTCTAACCTATTATGTACCCCCCTTTTCACATGAACACTCCCTTTAACCCCACCCCTCTCTCTCTCTCTCTCTCTCTAGTTACTGTGAAGCAGATACTTCATAGTTTTATCATACAACTAACTATACATTGGAGTCAGGCTAGACCTATACTGGGGGAGGGAAAGTAACTCCTTAACCATGAGGGGTCTATCAATTTTGCTTACAATTACACTCACGTTTAAAAAAAATTATTGAAATCTGTCTATACATATATTTTGATATTCAATATCGGAATGATCTTCCTATCAGATATTGACATATGAAACAAAGCAGACATTGCTATCGATAAAAACATTTTTTTTCTTGTAAGGGTATGTAGTTTCATTGAAAAAATGCTACTACAAACATGTGAAGGCCTTTTGTGGTTATATTGATTTCTTAGCTGTATACTTGATAGTATGGTAATGCAATACCATCTGCACTTCTAGTTCTATACAGTCTCAACTACTGAAAGAACTGGAGGAAAGCTTGAGTACTGTTTGCCTTAAACCTGGTAAAGATTGGCAAGGTTGTCAAAAGCCACAGGCCAGCCCCTGTATTGTGTGATCTGTACAGAACACCGTCGTATCCCTCAACAGGCAGGATGTTGGACTGGAAAGTCAAGCTCAAATCGGACCCTTAAAATGATTGTTCTCAAAGAATAGGCTTTGGGACAGTGGGAGCGGGAGTGGGAGGAACCAACCTACTGGCATGACAGGGGTCGCTTTTTTGTCAATCTCACTGGTATGGTTTTTGTAGATCTCACAGATATGTAAAGAATCGGATCCTTCATAGCATTAAAGGTGTATAATGTGAATTGTGACAGCCACTTTACAAAGACCTGAGGAATCTTTCAAACTCACCTAATTGCTTCAAAGTAACAGAAATCGTAACAGGTGAAGGATATAGAGGTAAGGTCATTCCCAGAGCAGTGTTCTCGCTCCTTTCATATTCAACATAATTATATAAAAATTATCAACCTGCTTTACCAAGAAGAGAGAGAGAGCGTAATGTAATTATCATTGCTACTACAATCATGCTATTAAAAGACATAAACATCAAATCTACCCTTAACAACCTTACAGCAAACTACATGGCCAATCATATGAAGATTGACCCTATCATGGCCTAGGGAATCTTTTTCCCACCTATGTAACCGCTGGCTTGAATTAATAGTTCCCAACACCATGAACATGTCCACTGCGATCATCCAATGTACCTTGGCGTCACCCTCGACCGGTCACTTTCCTTCAAGGCAGCAAACCCCGGTGGTAAATAAGGAAGTGAGGACCCGGAACCGATCTTCCTGGAGCGTCGTTGCATCTACTCTTCTGGAAATCACGGCTCTTGTGCCACATTAGTTTGGGACTGAACATCCGAATCAAAGAAACTTGACCAAACCCCAATTACGGTATAGCCGCAAAGCAATAAATGGTTGTATGAAGACAACTAATGTTGATAGTATAATATGTTCTTTCCTGTATTACTCCACCTGGTATCAGGTCAGTAGCTTGCAGCAAGAACCATCTCAGACCAAGCCTGGAAGGTCGGCATCCGCCATGTCCAGGCGTTGACATGCAACCAACCCTGGATCGGCTCAAATCTAGGAATGGCTTCCTACAATCTGTCCTTCCCTAAGGTAATCTTACAGGTGGACCAAACTATGGGAGGAAAGTCGTGGTAGCATCTTGAAAAGCGTCGACACCGGTTCCTGTCAAGGATTACCTGTTCCCTGGACATATACAAGACTTGAAGACAATATAGCAATTCGCACAAAAGGACGATGCAAGGAGGACATGTGAGATAGGGAATGAATCCTCTCAAGCCCATGTAGCATATTTATCTGTGTCCTCACATGGAAGTTAAGTACAGTCAGGATAATGTGATGACTGTAAACAGATGGTTCTGTGATGCAGTATGTGTAGATATTCCACACGAAAAAAAAAAATAAGTTCATTTGATTTTGAATTTACTCTCAGCAAAGACCTTGAGGGCACTCTTCAACCTCCACGTCCAAAAGTGATGGGAATTCGTTTTACATGTGTCGGTAATCATGTCCTTGGCAGATAGCCGTCCATATCGCACGGTGAATACAAATTAAAATCCCGCCCTTCCTTTTGTAAAAAGATTAGTAGTGCTTGGAATGCCCCCTTTATCTTCTGGCCCAATAAACATGAATCGATGTAATCAATTCATTTCATCGGTTTCCTCAAATTTATTTAATTTTTATCTAACGAAATGGAAGTGTAAACACAAAGCGAGTCGACACGATTAAGTTCAAGGCGCTGCAGTCGTAAAAAACCCATTGGGATCTCTTTACGATATTCCATATTCGTAGATTGTAAATAATATTGTTTTGTAGAACCTTGCTTTTCAACAAGTTGATTCTAAAATTGAGTAAAGGACGTGTGTTCAGAGGTTAAGTAGGTTATAACTGTTTTTTGGTTTACACTAGCATTGGTATATATTGAAAACCTTTCAAGAATCTGTTAAACACCAAATTATTCACGTTGACTATTACTTAGTCAAACTGCATTATTTCATTTTGTAGAATGTATCCTATTTGTTATGATCCATGTTGATAGAAACGGATGCAACAGAATTGAATTGAATGAAAGCCATTATCATGATTATTAGTGGCAGTCAAGAAAACAGTGGGTGGCGTTTAAAAGAAATATGTAAGCGACGGAAGCGAGTGACTCAGAAATTTACATTTTGTGGATGTGCAATTCAGAAATAAAACGGGGGAGATAGTAGATTTAATTTGATCTTTACTCATTATGAAAGTAGGAACTTAAAATACCTAAATAAAAGCAGATATTAATGGAAATTCGATTGAAACTCAGATATTGGAAATGCAATATGATAAACCTCCGCCACGTCATTCTTGTTGTGAAAAATTTGTAGGCCTTACCTCCCCCAACCCACATTACAAATGTATGCTACTATTGGTGCTTATATAATACATATAATAACTAGAATCATAAGTATAGTAGTAGTAGTAGTTGTGGTAGTAGTAGTAGTAGTAAAAGTAGTAGTAGTATAGTAGAAGTAGTAGTAGTAGTAGTAGTAGTAGTAGTAGTAGTAGTAGTAGTAGTAAGTAGTAGTTGTAGTAGTAGTAGTAGTAGTAGTAGTAGTAGTAGTAGTAGTAGTAATAGTAAGTAGTAGTAGTAGTAGCATCAGTAGTAAGTAGTAGCAGTAGTAGTAGTAGTAGTAGTAGTAGTAGTAGTAGTAGTAGTAGTAGTAGTAGTAGTAGTAGTAGTAGTAGTAGTAGTAGTATTCTAATCATAATCATAAAATCATTATTAAAATAATTAGAAAGTCAAAAAGGGGCCTAAGCTTTCGATCCTAGCAGAATCTTCGTCGTTAGTATATACTAATTAAAATAATTAGTATATACTATCATCATCATCTATTTCACTTTCCTGAATATCATTACTTTTATCATTATTCTAATTATTATCATAATTATCATACGTGGTCATTGATGTAATTGTCATAGTCATCGTCATGAATGATGAATCGATTTTCATGAACCTATGAAAGGGTGTTGTAAAGAAAACCAATTTCAACATTAATAATTCAGCTTATTTTAAATGTAAACAAGTGGAGCGTCTCTTGGCAGTCTCGCCTGCATGATGCGATTCAATATAGCAGCAGTGCTGACTTTGAAAATGACTATAGAATAATCATTCACAAAAAACACCATTCATATGATGATAAAATGCTATGTTCACTGACCCTAAATGACATTTGACCTTGATTATGTGACCAAAGACTTGTGCAAGATGATAAGTGATACATGATTACCCTTATGTCCACATTTTATTAACTAGATCCATAAACTTTCAGTTATTATGACAATTCAACAAATACCCCCAAAACGGCCAAAGGTTGTTCACTGATGCTTGATTACTCTTATGTCCAAGTTTCATATACTTTCCAAGTTACATATACTTTCAGAGTTACCATATTTAAAAAACTTAACCTTGATTAAGATTTCGTTTTGATTCCCCAACATAATCTAAGTTCATTGACCCTAAAAGACCTTTGACTTTATTCTTGTGACCTGAAACTCACAAAGGATGTTCAGTGATGCTTGATTACTCTTATGTCCAAGTTTCATGAACCAGATCCATAAACTTTCAAAGTTATGATGGAAATCAACAAATACCCCCAACATGGCCATAGTTCATTGACCCTAAATGACCTTTGATCTTGGTCATTGGACCTGAAACTCAGACAAGGTGTTTAGTAATACTTGATTACCCTCATGCCAAAGTTTCATGAACTAGGCCCATATACTATGTAGGTTATGATGACATTTCAAAAACTTAACCTTCGGTTAGGATTTTGATATTGATTCCCCTAACATGGTCTAAGTTCATTGACCCTAAATGACCTTTGACCTTGGTCATGGGACATCAAACTCTGGCAAGATTTCAGTAATACTTGATAGCCATTATATCCAAGTTTCATGACCTAGGCCCATATACTTTCTAAGTTATGATGACATTTCAAAAAATTAATCTTCGATTAACATGATTAAGATTTGATGTTGACGACGCCGCCACCGTCGCCGTCGCCAAGCGGCGCCTGTAGTCATGATAGTCTCGCTCTGCTACGCAGGCGAGACAAAAACCTTGATTAGAATGCAGATTACAACGAACAATAGATAATCTACGCAAATTGAAATGCCCCACAATATGGTTATTCTCTTTTTAATTATCATATTTTCAAGATGAGAAAGTGATTGTGTCTTTCAAATAGGACATTTAAGTTATCACACGGAACACTTCATGTCCATCCTTTTTTTATACTTCATTTTACCCCAATACCGTAAACATTAGATGTTATAATCAAATATTCAGCTTCGGTGATCTATCCATGTCAGTCTCATCAATCGAATTCCTGCTTATTACGTATCTCTGATGAACCAAGTGATGGTCCAAGTGTCAATGATATGATATCAAATGAAACTTTCAATAATAACGCGACGTAAATTTAAAGTATTCCCCTGTTTGTGTATGATGTTTTTATAATGCTGCTATACTAACATCATGCTGTAATTAGGCTAATTATACGCAATTTGGTGAAAAGACGAGTCTAGATAATTAATGCGCTCTCTATTCATCAATATGATCATGCATTTTATTTAGACATAACTTGATCGACACATTTTCTTTAATGATTTGCAGTCCCAACGTTATTAAGGGACAAGTCCACCCCAACAAAAAGTTGATTTGAATAAAAAGAGAAAAATACAACAAGCATAACACTGAAAATTTCATCAAAATCGGATGTAAAATAAGAAAATTATGACATTTTAAAGTTTCGGTTAATTTCACAAAACAGTAATATGCACATCCTGGCTGGTATGCAAATGAGGAGACTATTACGTCACCCACTCAATATTTCTTTTGTATTTTATTATATGAAATATGAAACATTCTAATTTTCTCCTCATTGTCAAGTGATACAACGATTAATTCCTTCCGGAACATGTGGAATTAGCATTGCTTAATACTATATGGTTCAGTCAAGTTGGTTTTATTGTCAAATCTAAAAAAAAAAATGCAATATTGTATAATTCAAACAATAAAAAACAAAAGAAATAGTGAGTGATCATCGCCTGACTCACCTAGTTGTGCATATCACTGTTTTGTGAAAAATAAGCGAAACTTGAAAGTGTCATAACTTTCTTATTTTGTATCCGATTTTGATGAAATTTTCCGCACTATGCTAGTTTGATCTTTCTCTATTCATTCAAGTCAGCATTTCCCTGGGGTGGACTTGACCTTTAAAGTAGCATCACAATCACCGAACAAGATATCATCTGCATGATCTTGCCAATCTGGTAAAGTATTGATAAGCAACATCTGAAACATGATTTAATTCCCGAAGTGTTGGATTAAAACAATGAGAATTATTGAGGGACTGATAGACGGAAGGATGGATGTGAGAAGACGGAAAGGAAAGACAAAAGTGGAAGGAATGATAATACACATTATTGATGGAAATAAACACACTTGTGGAGCCCCAGCACACACGCACCTACATTTTGTGTGAGAAACAAGGGTCTTGGAAGGTAGTATGAGGGAAAGGGGACAGAGAGAGACAGACAGAGAGGGACAGACATGTGGGAAGAGGACAGAACAGAAGCGATCAAACAGAAAAATATGAACAGAGATAAAAACGGACATGGCAGAATAGGTCGACGAGACAAAGCCCTCCCCCCCCCCCCAAAAAAAAAAAAAAAAAAAAAATATATATATATATATATATATATATAGACACGGGGGCGGTGCCCATTATTCTGGTTTAGGTACCCCTATATTACCAAATGGACATGATGGAGGAAACTTACATCACCTTCGGGTAACCCCCCCCCCCTCCCCCGGGCCTCATCCCCTTTCAATTTACCCTGTCACCGCCCTTGTGTAGAGAAAAGAAAAACACAATCAAAATACAGATTTTGAATAATTAGAATATAATGAAAATTTGGAAAGAAAATATCGCTTAAAATCTTCCTCTGAACATCCGTTGTAGTCTCTTTTACATAGATTCCCTACAGGTATTCTTTAATTGCAGTTATTCCTCGAGAGCAAAAAGCAGTATGTCGGAGGCAGAATGAGAGGATATTTGTTATGGTCGAATAATTGGAGCATAGGGGAAATGATTGAATGAGCGAGGTGGAGTATTTTTATACAATATATATATATTGGACTGCGGTGGTCTTTAGCCGTAACTATAAAGGTGGCAAGACGATGGCTGTTTTCGTGTTTTGCAAAGCAAATGAATCAGAATAAACCTTCATTGCTATTTATCTATGGAGGCTATCGATAGTGGACTACTTCTGATCTGTCAACGCTCTGGCAAGTTTGCTTGCATAGAAGCATGCCTTGAATATGATAGTTTTTTGTATTGTTTTAATGGATTAGAGCCAGTTTTAGATCGATTTGGTGGACCGTAATCATATCCCACTACTGAAAGAGATGTCCGAGATCTAGAAAATATTTGACAAAGATAGGATAAGAATTTCTGGGGAGTATGTTTTGGAAGCCCAAGGCTGTTGATGAAATACATGTATTCGAATTTGAATGATAGCGGATGTAATATGCACCCATCGATGTGATGACTGCCACTTCAAGAAATAAAATTAATTGAACGGAGTAGATAGTGAAAATATTGAAAGATCATTTCATTTGTATGCATTATTAAAAAATCGAAATGAATATCAAGGAACTTTTCTTGGATTCACTCTCTATAATTGTTATTTCTATTTCTTCTGAGCACAGATTAATTGAGTATATGAGCTCAAATCAAGCGATTACGCAATGAGTATTGGGTCGATATGATACCCCCCCCCCCCCCTCGTGAGAGCTTAATCTGAAAATGCCCAGTTGATATTATTGATAATTATTGATAATATATTTTTTTTATCTAAATAGTCTTAGTATAGTCTAATTATGTCAAAATCTCATTAATCTTAAATTATGTCGTTACGTGGATAAAACATAAAATATTCAATTCAATTCAGATAAACATTTATTTTTCTATGTTTGACATTTCATCCACTTCTCATATAAATTATGCAAACATACTGTATGTACAAAAAATTGCAAAAAAAGACGAGAAATAAAACAGGAACCTGGTTGAAACTTACCATCATTCTCAGGTATGACATTTATTTTAGTTATAATCGATAGGCCTATATATTTTTAATTAACCCCAAGCCATAGCAAAATATACCTGCGTCATCATATCGGGCGAGGCAAAGTGCTTAAAAGGTGATATCAATTAACCTGGTAGAGAATACCTTGTGCACAGGTAATGAACAAAAAGCGTATCATATTAACGACAGGTAAAAATTACATTTTCCCTTGTAACCTGCATTGGTATGGTAAATTCGTGAGAAGAGTGCATGCGGATACCAATTTAATTAATTACAGGTGTGATATACCTGTCGGGTATTGTTGATCTGAAATACGTAGATTAAAAAGAAAAACAATGCGATAATCTAAGCGTTGATTATGATATAATACGTTGAATAAACTTTCTGATGTAGGAGAGATGAGTAGGCGATTGTTTCACCTCTTTCTTGTGATTATCATAATATTCATACTCTGAGCTGCAATCCAGGAGCTGTTCGTGTTTAATCATCCAATATTACTGAGCATGATGTCGCTGAATCCTCAGTATGTTTTGATAAAATGTTCAATGATAACCTGATGAATCAGATTGAATTTGTTTCTTATTCTAGCATTATAAAATTGAAAAGAAAATGCATTGACCGTAATATATTATCATTGAAAATAGTCCATTTCACGGGTCGTGTGGTCCAGTGGTTAGAGGATTGGACTCATAATCGCAAGGTTGTGAGTTCGAATCCCCACTCTGCCATTGTCTCCACTTTGATCAAAACGCACGAGAGTAACATATGTCGTCTATAATATCAGCCATTATGTCTGATTAGACTAGACGTAAATGTTTCCTAGGTAATTGGTTATATACCAGCTTGGCGTTTACCAGCAAAAAAAGCTGTCCTGCCGAGTTCCTACGGGAGTTACCATAACAGAAACAGAACAGAAAAGTCGAATGTGATTTTTTACTCAGATTAAACGCCCTCTCTCGGTATTCTTTTCATTTTATTTTAATGTTCTGTGCCTGAACGCTACATACGAAAATCGTATCCTTAAATAAGTCCCATTTTATTTGCCAGAAGGATTTTTTTCTACCCCCAGAGAAAAGATATCTGCAAGTAACCTGGCCGGATCCGCGTCGACCAGTCTTAATTTGATATTTCAAATAGTATGATAAATTAACCCCAAAACATCAGATTTTCAATCATATAAAAAAAGAAATATATCCTGTGATACATTCATTCATTTTATCTAACGCTGAATTAAAACTTTGAAAATGAATAATCTTCATATTTACCAGACTTACACAAGTTTAATGGTCAAAATATATTTCAACTTGTAAACATGAGAAACTTCTTGACAATCCCACACAAAACGACAATGTCATATTATTTGTGCTATATTCATATTCACCATCCATGCACATATTTTTATCTAAAAATATGATCTAAAAAAATCATCTATACTTATCATGGTATGGTTAATTTTGTAACCTGGTATCGAATACAAAAAATCAGCCAAGAAAGCGCCCATTCGCTATGATGCAAACATACAGGACCTATTGCAACATAATCACTGTGTCCTGTGTTCTGATTGCAATTAAACTGACATTACTGACAACACTAGAATGTTAACAGAATTTTGTAGAATTCAAACAGTATAATATTAGACCAATATGATCATAATTATCATTGCTAATACAAGTAACGCAAAAAGTTATGTTACGCATTAGAAAACGAACCCATACAACCGTGTACATTGGCAAAATATGAACTAATGTATACCACATTCGTAGTAACTATACAAATCATGGTATATTTGAAATGTATTCACTCATCCTTACAAATGTGTACCTTTGCAGCAATGGAGAATATAAGCAGAGAGTTGGGAGTCATTTGACTGCATATCATAATCCACATCACAATATACATCACATGAATAATATGACATTATAAATCTTTAGATAACCTATGAATGTAAATCATATACATTCTATAATCTGAATGCATGTTCAAAATTCTCAAAGGATGTCAAACATACATTTCAGTGTTCAAAGGTAGATCGTAGCCATGGTAGTGTAAGGTTTAAATGAACGTCAAAAATGTGATGTTGAAAGTCAATTCAGAAAAGGAGATCCTTCGTACATTCACTGAAAAATCAGCATTATAAATGGAAAAAGACAGCATTTAGGACTACCATTACTGAGCTTCTGCACTGGATATCATGTAACACATTCTTGCAAAATTAGAATAAGACACCAGCTGTACATGTATCAAAATAAATTATCTGCAATAATGTGAAAGGGTATCGGCGCTGATTACACATCAGAACCCATTATTTCAAGAATGAAAGCAGTTTACCGATAGCACTGTCACATTAATTAAATCAATCAATTTAAAATGATGTCGCAATGAAACACTCATAAAGGAGAAGATTTTCACCCGAAGATTGAAAAAAACCAAAGAAATACATAATTGTAGAATTTTCTGCAAATGCAACCAATCGTATCAAGATTTAATAATATATTTTGATGATACTGATTGTTCGTTTGTTTGTTTTATTGATATTTTCTCTTTTTATCCCTTTCTTCTTTTTACCATTTCGAAAATATACAAATTCAAAACATTGCTTTCAAACAAAGCAAACCTTAAAATAATCGCTATGCATTATAATCAAAATGAATTAAGACGATTTTTATACAAGTCAATTATTAATCTTTAAGTATATGTGGAAAATCAGATGGACGCCAGTAAAAGTGTTATGATTTTGATATTGGGTCTCCGGGTAAAATGGAACATAATCAATAAAGATTAATGAACATTATTCATAAGGATCGAAGCAATATATTAATAATAAAAGATCGTCCATCAGTTAAAAGGAAGACAAAATAGTAAAATACATATCTAAACAAGAACATATAGTACTTCCTTTCTACATCGCATCCGCCTATCATGTAACACATGGTGTAGTAATGACACATGTAGGTATGAATCAAAATACTATTAATCATTAATATGATTTATAATACCTATAAGTTTTTAGAAATTGTCATTTTAATCTCCCAACATTTTGTCATATGTTTTACAGAATGAATAATTCTTCAAAATACTGTTCTGTTGGACAGTTTTGTTTTTTATATAGATATTTATATTCGGACGTTGATATAACTTTTGGAGGGAGACTATACTTTAATTTTTTTAAATGATATTAGTTTTCTTGAAATTTAGCTCAAGTTTGTTGAACAATATTTTGGGAATTCATGGTAGGATGAGCGGTGGAAACAAGTCTGAACCGGCATAAAACAATATCGTACCGACATCAAATTAGGAAAAAAAATAGGAGAGCTTTCAGAACCATTAGTTATGCCGTATAAAGATATCAAGATTAAAACTGGACCTAAGACCGATCCCTGTGGAACATTTTTCTTTTGGTAGGATAATCGTAGAACAGGAAATTGTTATTCCCCTCCATGATGTTGAAGTCTAATGCTGAAGTAAGATATTTTTTAATAATCCTAATACTATTAGTAATAATTACTATGATAATATAATGATAATAATGATATCACTAATTGCAATAATAATAATATATAACAATGACAATAATCATAATGACAACGAAAAATAATAGCGATCATGTCTTTTAAATATTATACTCCTGCCTCTCCACAATTACAAGATAGGATGGCATAATAATGCCGAATGATTTACTGAGGTAAAGTTATGAGAAAGAGCATTTGTAATATTTGAAATAACTAATTTCGTAGAGTGGTGTTTATGCCACCCATATTGACAGAGTTATACTGTCTTTCATTTATAAAGCACGTGGTTTAATTCATTATAAACTATACTTTCCGATGTTTTTTTATCTTTTATTTTATCTACATTATAAAATGGATAATGGACTGTAATTCGTGCATACATTGGGGTTCCCCCCCCTTTTTTTTTTGTTGGATGGACGCAGGATAATTTGACAATTTAAGGATATTGATCACAATTTATAGATAAATTTTATTTACTATTATATATAATTCAACAAATTTTACGTACAACTACTGAATTTTAAGAAATGTTGCGATGACGCATGACAAATCAAAATTCTTCTGTCCTTGTTCTCTCCGTTGGCAAATATGATCATAAATATCGCTTAAAATTCTGAGCAGCTCTGTTCCCTTTCCACGCGGGAACAATATGATCCAGCGAGTCAACATAGTAGTGTGAATACTTTACTTTCCAACTTAGGAAAGGGAAACTTTACGCGTGGATTGACTAAATGTTTGAAAGAGAGTAGGATGCCTGTGCTGGAGTCATCATCACGTTTAAATGTCAATGATAGCGAAACCTTAGAACACAAATGTCACCAGGGTAGCCTCGAATTTTTTTGGAGGAAAAAATGATGGCATAATTTAAACCAAAATCAATGGGGGAAAATAAGACTTAATTTCCTGTGGGTCTCTATACCACAGGTGCATATTTCTCATTTCAGCTCCATGACAAGAGTAGCGATATTTGATCAACCAGTAAAAGTTGTTGACATAAAGACAAAAAGGTGTCAGACATTTTTTCATCGTTTTCTTCATACAAAGCTTTACAAATAGCATAATTTCTCTCGGCCCGTTTGTGTAACGAGTGAGTGGAGGAGGGCAATCACTATTCAATATTGATATTTTACTTTTTTAAGTATGTCTGTCACTTTGTCAGAATGGACGTGTATGCCATTTTTTAGTGTCTTTCTTTTTAGTTTGCGAGTTTTCAAAATGTATTATTTCTACGCACAAAATTACAAATTGCCTTCCTCTCTATGTATTTATATCAATCCATCGAGATTATGAGAGACAGTGGGAGGCCATATTGAATTCAGTTTGTATCCTACATGATTAATGTTTCAAAGATGCACCTTAAAAAATGCGAATATCAAACGTGAAAGGTGCACACAATTTGGCATTCGGTAAAGTAAATTTGCACTTTATATTAATTATGGTGCACGTGATACTAAAAGTTCATTTTAATTTCATATTTTGATGGTGCATAACTATTCTTTGAAATGAAAATGGGCCAAGAGAGGAACCCTTGCATGGCTGTACATGTAATTTTGAAGGGTGAACAATTGTCCCTGTTTTATAGTGTAAAAAAAAAATATTCACTGACTTACATTAGACATGTTACAGACAAATACGTCACTCGTAAAATCGATTTCCAATTTTCAAGGTTAACATGCTAAAAACAAGAGGGCAAAGGAAAGAAATCATAAAAATCACTAAAGGAAATTGTCTATAAACTGACCATAAATATATACCGAAAGAATTTAAAAATATTAGATGGAACTTAGCCCGCATTTAAGCCGCCAAATTGAATTGTGAGGGTCAGCGGGCGCGCGCTATTACCTCGAATCGCTCAATTTTTCACGCCTCTTTCTCCACATGCCCAGCACACATGAAAGTGAGGTCGTCAAATCCACAGAATTCGATTATAAAACAGGAAACGGAGAAAAGAGAGCGATATAGTGAATATCATAATTGTTCCACCAATGAAGCAGACGAACATTTGTTAAGAAAATACTTTGTGGCAGAAAAGGCAAGCGAAAAGGAAAATGAGTTCATACAAAACAAAATAAGAAACAAGATTTTGATCATTCTTCTTCATCCATATTCTGAAGAGTAAAATGAATGGATATGACATTTATTTATTTATTTATTTATTTATTTATTTATTTATTTATTTATTTATTTATTTTTATTTATTTTATACTGCAGGGTAGGCCTGTTCAGTTCTTAAAACTGCTTTACAAAGGCGCCCTGCAGTTTAAAATACATGTCAAGATAACTATGAACAGCAACAACAAACAACATCAAAAATACAAAATACAAAATATCTAACATCAGAAACAATTAACACCAAAATATAGAGTGGGAAGTGACAATTTAAACATACATAGCATTGTAAATCAAAGGAATATCATTTCGCTCTTTATCAATTCGTATGAAAGGCTTTGCATAATTTTTTAAAAACTAACAAGGAGGTACAAACTTGTAAATTTGAAGAAAGTGCATTAAATAATTTGGGTCCGACATATGCGAAAGATTTTCTTTTATGTTCAATTCTAGCTTTGGGAAGCTGAAGGGGGCATCGTAAAATACAATAAAATTATTTGCGTATCAAGTAAGGAGCTTTTCAAATCTAATCATGAATATTGCTGAGGTTATGTTCTACAGTAAAAAATAATATCACAATGTCTGTCATAATTTACTTTACGAATACACATAACCCAACAATGAATTTGTGACCTTTACAAAAAAATAAACTGTGGAAAATCTAATATGATTAAACACCCATGGACTAAGGTCGCTATTATTTATAGGTATAATTGGTGAGTGACGCCATCATCTTGGAATAAACTGAAAAGCGGGTTAAAGTTTCTAGTTGGCAGTTCATCAGACGATGAATTACTCTCCAAATTAATACCTTTCAAATATTGTAATCACCACATCAAATACAGAGATGAAAAGTAACAATAGCTGACAGGGAAAAATGTTTTTGCCATGGCAACCGTTCGTATAGTGTGATATGTAATCATAAGAAGAGAAGTTAGCTTTGTCAAACCCTCCATTAATCTAATAGCTCATAAATAAATATTTCCTCAGCTCTGAAGTTTTTAAGATAACGGATTCATATTTCTGCCATTTCGCTCGCTTTTGACATGTTAGATACATTGGGAGCGTTGAATCAATCGCCCACTTTTTTTTGTACACTGTCATTAGACTGTAATTTGATTAGTCTTTGCATTTCACGTGACAAACTTTGTTCAATTTTGAACGATCAATGACACAAAATGTCAAAAGGAAAAAGAAGAGAGCTCTGCTAGATATGATGGAAATAATATGGCACCAGATTTAAAAGTGATGAAGACGATATGTAAGCAAATATATACTTTGCCATTTTCTGAGTTGATTTGAGGGTAATAAGACATGGTTTCATAAAGGGCTAAGTGGTGCATTTTAGGTCGTTTACTTCTAATGAATTTAATTCCAACCGTCAACGCCACGATGAGATGCTTCATTTTACACTGAAAATTGTAAAATGAGGCTCTCCAAAATGATTTGTCCAAATACTCTACTTTAAAGCGATTGAAACCATGCCAGGATGCAGGTTCGTATGTGTAAAATATTAAAGTCTTTTTAAGAAACATATCATTTTGAAGATTCAACATAAAGGACTTCAAAAGAAAGTATACCTTATTACTTGCTGATATACCCCGACCAAGTATTTGATTTCAAAAATGCAAATGCTTCCATCCAAAGTGATATTGTTTTGATCATCGTCTTAATGGCCTTGCACAGTTATCTAGAAAAGAATATACTCTCTAAAGCTTGCTCTGGTTCTAAGCTGTCACCACGCCTTTTCTATTGATTCTCAATGAGATTTTGATTAGAAGGTAATTAAGTCATAAAAATCGTAATAATTATTCATCATCAACGGGCAGAATATGAAAAATACATTTTGCTCAAAATGTTCACTGTCCTGAAATAAAGCTAAGGACACTGGCGGACAGATCCCCCCCCCCCCCCTACAAAAAGGTTTCACGACCAAGTAAAAGCAGGAATAAAAAGAAAAGGAAAAAAGTAAAGGGAGACATTGAAATATTAAACAATTCTCCGAATATGTCAAAATCTATCAAAAATGAGAGTTTTGTATTACAAAGATTAATAATCATGTTTGGTCTTTCGCTGCGCTCGCTCGAATCATTTTTGTTCTTTGCGCCATATCTGGCTCCCTCAGAAGACCTAGATAAAGTATCATTTTGATACAATATACACACCTATTTATTGTATGTCCCAGGGCCCTTGGAACGACTTTTTAAATAAAGGGTTCTGGTTTTGAAGAAAAAATTGTCAAGCTAAAAAAAAAATTGACAGCAAAAAAAAAAGGCTTTCACTCTAATTTGACTTAAATTTCCACTTTTGGCATACCAACCTGATATCCAGGGGGTGCTGCCTATGGTGTCTAACATACGCAGCACCCAGAGGAAAATCTAGGGGTGCTTCAAGTTCAGCCCAGGGACATGGTGTGTTCAAATTGGTTGTCCGGCAAGTCGCCAATTTTCAAGCAACA
Source organism: Lytechinus pictus (assembly GCF_037042905.1). Lineage (NCBI taxonomy): Eukaryota > Metazoa > Echinodermata > Echinoidea > Temnopleuroida > Toxopneustidae > Lytechinus > Lytechinus pictus. Next base: position 2,268,313 of record NC_087255.1, on the reverse strand, counting down.
TACGCTCGAAATGCAAAAGATCTAATGTGGTCCCTTATAACACTCCTCTAAGAGTAAGACGAGGGACCAGTCATATTGGAGTGAGATTTAAATCTTTTGAGATTGCATTATAGCTCATTCTGGAGTGAACAGTAGAGATTATTAAACATTTTCACTCCAAAAAGTGACAAATCCACTGTCAAAAGGTGTAAATCTCACTCCAAAACGACTGGTCCCTCGTCTCACTCTGAGAGGACCAAATTAGCTCTTTTGCATTTAGAGTATATCATAAATTGTTCGAAAGTGATTTTATACAAGGATACGCAGCATAAACCTTCACAACCATTTGTGCTATTTGGTTCATATATCCTGAGAAAACTCAGAGCAAAAAAAAATTAATGCTTAAATGACCAGACATTGGACCCCATCATTATGCATATGGATTCTTTGAAATAATACAAGAAAGATAAACTTGGCAATAGAAACGACAATCCATATTTCAAAAGAACGATTACCATCTTTCTCTAAAGTAATAGAAAACAAAACATATATATACAATGTAAACATTTATTGTATAAATGGTATAGTTTTTTTTTATTTCAATATATCTATTTATTAATCATTGTGAAATGTAATTATGTATTATGTTAATATAACCCTATTAGATGATTAGGAAGGTTTATTAAAAAATCAGAAAATTGTTAAAAAAAGAACGAAACAAATTATTATTCATAAAATCACCAGGATATATTATGATTTAACTAAAATCTGAAGGGTTTATTTTCCATTCACAGCTGATTTCAATATAGTTGAGTGGGGGGGGGGGGTTGGCAACAGAAATTGATACGATGTTGCACAATACGATGTAATACTACATTTACAACAACGGGTAAAAGGGGAGATTTGATAGGATTCATTTATTACCATCATAATGTACAAAGTCAATGAACAAGGCTGAATCACAATTAATGTTAATTAACCCATTTAATGTGAATGACAATGTATACACTTATCATCGCACTGCCCCATTTCAGCTCTTGAGTTCACAACACTTGACTATTACTTTCATTGATAGTTTTGTTTTCATATATTGTATATTTACATTGTATTCCAAATAAAATGAAAATGATATGCAAACAATCCAATATCGATTGATCAAATATAATCAGCATATATTGGTCTCCAGTCAATTAGCTTCATGATATCAAAATCGTTATCATTCGAAATGTAAATGAACCTGGTAGAAACACAAACAGCGATTTATTTTGTTGATGTGGTAATGATTAAATCCGTAATAAGATTTAAACAGACTGTGACCGTTCTGCTCCAATAAGCTTTTAGACCAATGGTCTTCTTTTGCATTTTCGATGTACCTGAATACATACCCTGCATGCGTTACTAATTTTGTGATACAATAAGTAATAACTGAGTGAGTACTGAATGAAAAAGCCTGATTAATCGTTTGTGCAAGGCATGTCCGGTCAAACAAATCAAACCTGAATAGGGGTAAGGCAGAATTGAATCTATCCAACAATAAAACCAGACAATATGTATGTAGTCATTTTCTATCAGTATACCTCTTCATGTAAGCTGGGGACATGGTGGGGGCATCATATTATTCCCCCACCCATTTCGTGGGTCACACCCAGGACTGAAAACCTGAAAAAGCATTTCCTTCCGTTCGTTTTCCTTGCCATGAGCTTGAGAAATACTATTTAAAAACATGTTCAACCTCCCAGGATGCTCTTTCTTTTGGTATTGCTATACTTGGTGCATTAAAATGCGTATTTTTGATAGCAAAAAGAATGTTTCAAAAGTCCATATCATGGAGAAGGCAGCCCCTGCCACACAATTCCTCGCTTAATGCCCCGGCCCCCCCCCTACTTCCTCCAACTATTGACGCCCTCGTACTAATGGTATTGTTTTCATTATCCATTCCATTAATATCTACAATATTGTTTTCAAGTCAATGCTATTCATATATATTTTTGCATGAATATAAAATATAAACTGTAAAAATTAAACAATCATGTAAGTGATTGTCAGTTCAGTCGATTATTAAAGGAAATTCAAATCTACAAACTCCATACATTACCATGATAATAATCTCATTAATACATTTATTTTCACTTTCCTCATAAAAAAAATCGTTTCACCTTCATTATGAGAGAGTAATCATGCCTATTTGTTTCATTAGGCTTCTCATAACATCTGTGTTTTTAAAGTGATGCAGGTATCATAAAATTATATATGAATAAAGCGATTGAAAGTTAACTTTCACAAAATTGATTTTTAAACAGAATTCAATACATATTATTCTATTTTAAAAAGCATAAACACATCATTGCTAATACAAATGCCAGCAAAATTTACATCCATTTACATTTCTATAAATCAGGTATAATTCCAATGTGTTCAATTCTTCATTTCAAAACCATTATGAAGCTATTATTCTTTGTTGTTAGAATATCTTCTTTGCTCTTTATTTTTACTCTTACGTTTTTTTACATCCTTAAATATTGCACTAAAATGGATCATCATCAATCATTTCGTCTGATTTTTATTGTTCATTCCTCTTCTCGTTTTTCGTGTGCATCTCATGCATTATACACTCTGTGATCCCTGGATGTGTCCACGGTCATAAGGAATATATTACAATTACAAAGTCTGAAAATATTCTTATTCAATAAAAAATTATATTTTTGATTGTGCCTATCAAGAATTGTTTCAGTATATTAGGTGCAGGGATGAATGGAGTGAGTGTGTAGGTGGCTGCGCGTGTGTGTGTGCGTGTGTGCGTGCGTGTGTTTGTGGTATTAACGTGGCCGATTGGTGTAAGGTGCTGGACTACACGCATAAAATTATTGGGTTCAATTCGTGGCAATGTATGTTTTGCCCGTACTAGAGCAGGACAACTTATCTAAATGATCTTTTCTCTCTCATGTAAATAAAAATGATAAAATGATATGTGTGTTGATTGTGTTCGTATACGGATATTCAACCGCTATGGCGTCTACTACCATCAATCCGAAAATACACATGTTTTCATTTATATTGAGCTGTTACCAGTTCACCTACACATAACGTACGATATCTGCCCCACTACTTAAAGCACAATGAAACCCATGGAAGTATTCAGCTCGTATGAAAACAAAGAATAAAGTCAATCAAAGTTTGAGAAAAAATTGTCGAATAGTAAAAAAAAAAGTTATCAGCATTTGAATTTCAAAATCACTAATGATATGGAGATCCTGCTATTGGCAATGCGACCAAGATGTGTAATGTCAAAGAAGTACAACTCTCCTCATTGTACACTGAAAATACACCCAAACAATTTGTTTTCCTCCATGTAATGATAGTACAAACTCTTTGCCTAAGAGCTATGCCAGCCACCCAGAGCCACCCTTGCCAGACGGCGTTATAATAAAGGGATGATCGGTAGGAAATCATCATGCCGAGATCTTCTTAATGTCAAGGTCGTATCCAAAAGGTCTTTGGGTGACCATCTAGGGCATTGCCCTCTCGTGATAGACACTCTGGAACATTCACCCAGCAACAGATTACATATACCTTAATTCTTGGTGATTCCTTTCTTCACCGTAGCCTTTGAGGCTTGTGGGGGGGGGGGGGTGGGGACACATTTTATCTTTCAACTCTTTGTGTTCCTTATTGTATAGGCCTATCGAAAGAAAACATTAGAGTTTTATACTTTCCTTCAATCCAACTTAAAAGTATAGTGTTGTACTTAAAAAAACAGAACAACAACACTTTCGTACACATTCAGTAAAAGCACTTTATACAATTTGCTGTACAATATTATTTGAGCTTTTTTTAACTTTTTTTTTTAATATTCATCGCTTGAAATGTGAACAATATCAAAATTTGAAAACATTTACTGAAACTGTAAACAACTTTTTAAGAACAACCTTACAGTTAGTTTGTAAGCCAGATTGTATTATACTATACATTTTGCTAAATCGTATTTTTATTGTCATTAAATAAAACAAACATAATAACAAGATGACCACCTCAAAAACTGTCTATTAGCAAACTAAATTAGTTAACAACACATTCGATTCTTGCCTTAAAGGTATATTGTCGGTGGAATTGTTGTAAGTCAGATGGCAAAGCGAATCTACTGCAAAAAAATGAAAAGGTTTTGGAACAAATCTCGTTTACATTAATCCATAACCTACCACTTGTACTAAGTGAGTCCAGGATAACTGATATGACACTAAGTGTTTTTCAACATTCAACCATACGGTAACCCATCAATAAATCATAATAATAACACGAGCTTCTTTACGAATGGTAATCAAAAGGCTGTTAGTAATTATTTATTAGATTTATAAACATGTGTATTTTTCAAAATCTTTTCTGTTCCATAATGGGGTTAGATTCACCAGTACGCAACAAGATTTTATGTCGTCTATGGATAAGCTGCGCTACACCCAGTAAGAAAATCACCAATATTTCATTAATTGATTTAAGCAATTTTTTAAAGAACAAATTCATAAAATAAATTCAATAGACAGAGTAGGTAACGAAATATTTGATTTGTATCGGATGAATTTAAATAAATAAAAAATGTCTCTAATTACCATCAAAACAATGAACGAAGTTATATTTTCTAAAAGTATTTACGATGTTACAGGGGTAGCAATTATATGCTTAGATTGACCATGTCATGCATGTTGACAGTTAAAAAAATATATATATATGATATGAACTGGCTTAATGAAAGAGTGCAGATGCATTGTGCTTATTTGTGTATTTGTTTGTAATTATTTTATCATAAATTTTTGTTTGATTATTATGATCTAGGTAAAACAGTATAAGACTTACCTAGTAGGGAACTATTAAACGAACATATTACTTTTAAATTTGTTAAGATTTGCAACCAAACTGCCGAAAAGCAATTGTCGTGTGTTACTTATTCGAGGTATACACAAGTTTAAAAAAAGTGCCTCCCTTTTCATAGTTTTGATTGTGATTTAATAGCATTAATTGCTTTGGGATTATGAGTCGGGATTTCATTATAAAAAAATATATATTGTGACTACTTTGATGATATGGGTATGAAGTGGCAGGCACTTGGGTTTGAGCTGAAACCTGGAATGATCCATATAGCACGTGCAGGAAAGACTACTAGTTTGTGAGATGTGGAATGAATGAGGAAGGATACTTTAAGATCATTGGGGAGATGCAGTCATAGAAAGGAGAAAAGTGAGTGTCGACTTGTTAACGCTTAACATATGGGTAAGTAGCTGCTTAAACTTGGCTAGAAATGCTGCCTTTGCCCTGAGCACAGTTACCAGCTGCAATAACAAGCCACCTCAAAAACTAGTTTAATTAGAATCATCTCTCACAATTTTCCCCTCCCCAATCTTCATCTTCTTAACCATCTCCTTTTGCTTCTATTACGTTCTCCAGGAAGCATCAATCTACATTTCTTTATCCCGTTCTCTCCCCCTTTCTCTGTCACTCTCCCATCATAGAGTCGATATGTTGCTAGCTGCAAATTATGCGCAAAATACCCAGGCCGTACCATTATCGTACAATAATCGCTGTATAGATTTCATCAGCTTTGACGGAGCCATATCATTTCAAACAGAAGGGGAAGAGGAAAAAATAAAGGAGAACATTGAGAATGTAAGAATAAGATTAGTTGAAGAGGTCATCTGATCGATACCATTTGTGTCGATTGGCGGGATGCAACCGGCGCGCACACGCGCGCGCTTGGGCTTTGCATTTGGCAGCACACGCGTGCACGAGAACATACTCGATAGATACAGTTTTAATTCGCAAAATGTTCGCTATTATCCTTACCTCGCCTTGCAATCTTTTGTCTCACTGACGAACACTCGTCATTTTGATGCTAGATCTTGCATCGATTTGAAAATGGCCCACACGTGCCAGTGTTTGAGCAATTTTTCCCCTGCTAACGCCACACGCACTGGTTGTGAGGGAATTAATTCATATTTTGATTTAACAAAATGGATATGACATTGGATGACATACTGGCGTACATGGTGACCATTTGTTCTCTTCTGGTTTTTAACACCTCTTTCTCTTCTCCAATCCCTCATTCATGATTTGTACAAGGAAACAGTCTGTCATTTACGGACATTTACAATGAACCTGCTAACGAAATATGAGTAGACACCAGATTTTAATAGAGAACACACTCTTAACGGTCACTTTATTATCAATAACATCAAATAAAATTCATAACAATACATACGTAGAACGGAGTTGAATAATGAACATGTTTAGAAATAGAACCGCACTCTAAATAATAAGTTCGCTATGCATTCATGATTTCCTAGCCGAAGTTGATTCATTCGGTCTCTTATACATGCGAGTTATTGGATTTTTATTTTAATATTTCTTCACGGCTTGTGGAAGTTGAAAGATGTAAGTATACAAAGTTATCTTGTTACAGAAATTAGTCTTTGATTAACATCTTTACAAGAAGAGGTAGAAAGTCATAAAAGCAAAGGTAACGTGCATTTGTAATGTCTCCTCGGTTGTGTGTATCGTAGGCTTAACATGGTCTTTAGTTTATATTTCATGATTTTAAAGAATTTTACGAAGTTTTAAAGCAATACTTTTAATTATTAAAAAACTAAATGTGAAGGTAGTTGATGGAATATATTTAGAGAAAAGATAGGTTACACTTACCCTGAGTCAGCCACAGGAAGTACTAACAGTTCGTCTGAGTTGAAGCCTCGAAGTCCAAGAGAAGCTTTAAACCCAACAGCGAAGAGTAAAGTCATCACTTGTTGCTAACACGGCATCGTCACCTATCCCTTTTCACGCCATCGCACCGGTGCTCCTCGGGGCAGTGTCGGGCGCTTTGTATATGTCGATCTCGTGTACTTGGACTTGATGGAGCGAGGAGGCACGCAGGTAGTAGCAAATCGAAAACCCCATGGGTAGGCGGCAGAGAAGGCGGGGGTACCTAGCCACCTTTGAATTGACTGCACAATAGACCGCCACTAATATGTGTGTCCCTATCGGGTCAATGGGCGGCTTTTCGAAAGCTCAGGGGCCTCGAGTGGGGGAGTTTGTTTTATTCTTCATGCTCTTAGACATCCTTCAAGAAAACCACAAGACCTGTCGACAAATTACTCCTAATTATAACCCGCTCCTGGTTATATACCCTTAGATAGATTAATGCTCGACCTTTAAAAACATGAGGAAATTAGCTAAGGTGAATGTATAGGGGGAGAGGCGGGGGGAGGGGGATTAATACCGGGGTATATATTCAGACATTTTACAGCTAAAACATCAACATTTGGTATAACCCAGATAACCGTTGTCAACGAGGCCCAGAATTCTGGAATTTGAAATAAAGTGATATTCAAAAGATAATGGAGAAAGCTCAGCAAACTATTCACGGGGGTATCAATATCACTATAGATTTCGTGAGGTGAAATGCTTCTATTCTAATGCCAGCACAGCATAGCTGGAGGGCTAGAAATTATGGTGGTCCGCCGTTATCTGGGCGAAATTATCCGACCACGAATTGTATGTGCAACACTGACTGAAATACGCCCCTATTTAAGGCAACCTTCTATCTAATTCACGGGTTCATGATCAGAAAAGCAAACTTTCCTCTCGTGATTGGGGGAAATTTCAGAAGCTGGTGAGGTAAATGCCTAGGGCTGGCTAAGGTGATGTGGTCTCTAGAAACGTGCATTCAACAACCCTTGCTCGTGTTACAGTCGAGAGTAAAAAATAAGGCACGTATATCATTGAAGAGTAGAACCGATAAGCACTTGAGCGTTAATATACATTCCTGGATTGGAACAATCTATTATGATTTCAAGAGAAATACATTCTGAAGAGAAAGAGAGAGAGATAATATTTTCGATAGAATTCATCATTCCTTTGCTGTTACAATAAGATACCACACAAATGTGATTTTCTCAAAACGCTCGATAAGTATTTTTAAATGATACAACACATAACACATGCAGCTGGCAATCTAGCTGAGCCCTCCATTATAATAATATATATACCATAAAAACCTGCCTGCTCTAACTCTTTTGTGGCACTTGCTAAGTTTACATAAGCAATCAATTATTCATTTCATAAACTTGTCATTTGGTTAGACACGTTAAAAGCACCATCGCAGTGGCATGCCCCCGGTTATGGCCTCAAAGGAACAAATATGGTTTCCCACTTTACAATCATAACTACTTGTAATTGATTGTGTACAACCAGTTCAGTATATCACACACAATGCTGGAGAAGTGTTTGCAATGCTTACGAACACGACAAAAACACCGTTTGACCTAATCATTGAATGCGATCTGAGGGATTGCACGATACTTTAATTTTTACTTGATACTTTTGGAATGATATGATTATATTTAAGAGAATGCTTACTAGGATCAGGACAACACACACTACTTGTTTATTATGAGTAGTATGTTAATAAGCTCAGACATGTTAAAGTTGTATAAAGTGGGGAAATAATCGGGTTTTAAAATTAAGGTGAGAAATTAAAAAAACAAGACATTTACTTAAGAAACTACACTCTAAAAAATATTTGGTAAAAATGCTCCATGAGGGTAATTACATGTCCAACCAAAATTAAGTTTCTTTTGGGCAATTTTATTTATCCAGTGTGATGAATGTGATGAAAACTTTGCCCATTCTAAAGTAATTACTGCCTATTTTTAACCTTACTGGACAATATGCTTCCCACATTGGGTGAAATACTGCCCCCAATTTGGTTGGACACATAATTACCCTCGTGCTGGTTAAAATTTGACCCAATATTTTTTACAGTGTACTTTTAAAGTACACTTTTCAAGATAGTGAAAAGATGTTCATTGAAAATAAATAATCAATATCGACAATACTGATCATTATGATAGTAAACATAATACATGTATATATATTATAGCTTTCTTATCATCAAAACAGAAATATAAAAACATTTCAATAAATACATAAAGAATATCAGCGTCTATATTTTGTATTGGTAAAGATGGAAAAGCTGTGATACCGGTGATAATCATGATAGTGATGATCATGTTCGTGTTGATAATAAATATATAAATATATTTTTAGACTGTACAACTACTACTGCTACTACTACTACTACTACCACTACTACTAATAATGATAATAACAATAATAACGATGACAATAATAATTATCATCATTATTAATATTAATATTATGATTCTTATTATTTATCATTGTTATTATTATTATTATTAATATTATCATTATCTTTATTATTATTATTATAATTATTATTATCATTAAGTATCATAATAGCAATATCATCAACCATTTTTATCAATAATGTTTTAAATAGACAATCAGTTGTAATTTTCGACGAAAATATTGAAGACTATAATGATTTCTCATATAATTTACCATCGCCTTCGATCTTGTTAATGTATCATTATATGTATATATATATATCCTCTCTTTTAACTGCTCTCCTCTCTCTTTCTTTCTATTATCACTTACCTTTCTCTCTTCGTTTAAAATAAATCTTCGACTGTTGAATCATCAGACAAAGTACAAATATCGGGTGTAGTTTTACTCCAGGGATCTTCTTGCAAAAAAAGAAAGAAAAGAAATGATGGCCAAACCCTACTGCTCATCTTCCGTTGTCTGTTATGGGCTGTTCAAAAGGTGTTTACAAAGTATACGTCATCATGCAAAAAAGGTCAAATTTCTCATGATTGGGTAAGACAGATGACTGTATAGTTTTGAAACATTTGACAGAGAGTACTTAATGCGACAAGTAACTACGTCGAATGAATTATTTCACTCTTGTTTTTTTCAATCAACTGTGTCTCTTTTTATTTCTGCGTAAAGGGGATACCGCGCTTCAAATTTTAAAATCGTATACACAATGTTGTGTTAAAGTAAAGTTCAGTCACGTTTTTAAATTCATTTTAAATTCTAACACTCTAACTTGTATGTGGTAGTGATATTTAACCTTAAAAAATATCGAAAACGGTTGGTCAGATAAAGATTTAAAAGATTCTAATTTTTTTTGAGGTGGCTGGTCACAAATGAATATATATATATATATATATATATATATTGCCATACCACTAATAATTATGATAGCAGTTAACTGTTTTACATCAAATAATTTTGTAAGAATTAACAAGTTATGTCATACCAATACAAAAACATTATTTCTGCTTTTCTCGCTTCCTTTTAATGTAATCATGGTAATGAAATGGTTAAAGAGTCTCATGACTACATGTAAATTAAACCACACAAGGTAAAATGCACGATAAATGAAATTTCAATGAAGATTTATTTAAGATAAGGATTATTTTCAAGGTAAACTATTATAACTTTTTAATCGAATATAACACCAATCGTTATGATAGCAGCGAACAGTTTCCTTTAAAAAAATTAAAATCGCAGGCATAATAGGGGATTTCTTGTCAATACAGAAAAATGACTTTCCTCCTTTTTTACTCCATCGTAAGCACGTAAAGCATTTAAGAAGCCTATCCATTTTAAATAACGAAAAGTCGCCGATTTATAGAATGGCGTAATCCGTCCGAAAATTTTGGTTGGTAAAACTACTTAATTTATTTTTAATAAGGCTCAATGACACAAATTGGGTCCTTTCATGATTTTCAAATACATAGATAGTAAAAAAAATAATGTTTTATTTTTTTATGAAACACTATGTACTACGTATGAAGTTGAGAGTAGTTGTTTAACATTTTAAACAAGTGCTAAAATATGAACAAAATCTTTAATATCTAATTTTCAATAATTCAAGCATGGTTAAAGGTCAAGTCCACCACAGGAAAAGGTTGATTTGAATAAATAGAGAAAAATCAAACTAGCATAACGCTGAAAATTTCATCAAAATCGGATGTAAAATAAGAAAGTTATGACATTTTAATGTTTCGCTTATTTAAAAAAACCAGTGATATGCACAACTCAGTGACATGCAAATGAGACAGTTGATGATGTCCCTCACTCACTATTTCTTTTGTTTTTTATTGTTTGAATTATATATTATTTCATTTTTTACAAATTTGACAATATGGACCAACTTGACCGAACCATATAGTATTAAACAATGCTAATACCATATGTTAGGGGAGGAATTACTGTTGTTTCACTGGACAATGAGGAGAAAATTAGAATATCTCATATAACAAAATACAAAAGAAATAGTGAGTGGATGATGTCATCAGTCTCCTCATTTGCATACGGACCAGGATGTGCATATAACTGTTTTGTAAAATTAAGCGAAACTTTTAAATGTCATAGCTTTTTTATTTTACATCCGATTTTGATGAAATTTTCAGTGTTATGTTTGTTGGAGTTTTCTCTTTTTATTCAAATAAACATTTTGTTGGAGTGGACTTGTCCTTTAAACAATCTGATAAACACCTATTGTAACGTCTACAGTAAACGGCGTTGTCCTGATAAACTCGTTGCCTATAAAAAGCTATCTTTTAAGTATTTATTTTTATACATATAGCGGGATGAATATATATTTCATGTTTTCTCATCGGTTTGAACATTCAATATTTTGGCAGCTAACACTTAGTTAACATTACTTAGACTTGTCATTTCTGTTTAACTGTCGTTTTTATCGAAGCTATTTTTGAAATACCACTCTTAATGAAAAAATATATAATTGGACTGATATGAAGTTAATATCCCATACCCATTTAACAAAATAATGTAATCCGGATTTTTACCCATAACGAGGAAATTGTATCATCCTTACAATGCTGAGTAATATGTTGGAGAAGGTAATAAGATTATTCGCTAGAATTGCTTTTCATAATCTAAATGTGTTCTGATATTCTCAAGGGCCATCTTTTCCACGACGGTAAATAAACTAAAAGAAACAGATAAATCTGCAAATAAATTTGATGATTTATTGATTATGATTCCCAGTTTTCTCGTTTATGATTACGTGAACTAATATTTAGAACCAATTTACAACAGACAAAATCATAAAGATAACAGATCAATCAACCTTACAATAACATTATCGCTCGTAGACATTATGGCCATATGGTTCTATTTAGATTTATACTAATGGCGAATAATCATATCACTTTATGATTTTATGCATTGATAACACCAATATAACCATGTATACACAGTCATATAAATATCATAAACAATAGATAAATTGATTGAAATTTAGGTTATTTTTAACCTAAATAAAATGAAAAAAAAGATGTAGCTCGTTGATTATCATCTCATAAACGTATTTATCATTACCTTGATGACATATCACCTCATAAATAGCTTAAAAAGCGTTTTTGAATACACCGTCGCCTTACAGTTATGTCAAGTGCAATATATTAATACAAACTTACCTTCGGCGGATTAACCTACATAGCTCTGTGACTCGGTAATTGTGTATCGTCGTGTATTGTAGCATTACGCGTATCAACACACACACAGGGTGTGAAGCGGTCGATATAAGCATAGTTGTTATGGTACATTTTAGGAATTAAATCCGGTTAGCTTCATTCGTTTCATTTATCGTCTGGTCAATCCTTTCTCAGAATGAATTAAATAAATATCATATCATATTGATTTGGCATGCACTCAAAGATTCTCTACGGGATTTTGATTTCACTGGAGAAGCAATTCGACGAGAATCAAGCCATGGAGTTGATATATGACAAAGCTAAGATCATTTACAAATCTTTCGGCTTGTTGATCAGTTGCAATATACAAAAGCATCACATTTAATGCTATGTTATTTGAACCAAGCTAATCATAATTGCGATACAATAACCATTATTCCCTTCCAACACGAAGTACATTCCAGATACAGTAATCTCCCATGCGATGAAAGGATATTATACACATTGCACGATATGATATAACCATGCCGTGATATGTTTTTCTTTTTAGTAAAAAGATATTTACGAAGTAAAAAAAAAATGGAAAAGTAGTAGTAGTAGACGTAGTAGTAGTAGTAGAAGTAGTAGTAGTAGTAGTAGTAGTAGTAGAAGTAGAAGTAGTGGGAATCATTATAATTATGATAACAATATTAGTAACAATAGTATTATACCGAAATTACATTAATTATGATAATAACCATACAAATAATATAATTTAAAAAAATGATAATAGGGATAATGGTTTAAGAAAACATAATAATGATAATCATTGTTAGAATTATTATCATTATCATCCTTACAACAATAATAATAACTGAATATACATGTATAAGATTTCAAGTGTACAAAATGTATATATATATGCAAATAGTATAATAAATCAGTTAATTAATTTGATAATAAATAAACATTAATTTGTAATGATACAAACAATAATGGTTATGATAATAGTGACTGTTATCTCAAACATGTCAACAGGGTAGTACTGTATTACAATAGACTGCATAAAATTATCTTATCATTTTAAAAGACATGCGAATATGATAAGAACATAAAATTACTACAACACATCAAAAAAATGATAAACAGATTATTGATGAAAAGCAAAGAAAACAAAAACTTACCGATAAGGTTGACCAATTTCCTCCTCTCAGGGCTCAGAATATTGGGGTATGAATGTGGTGATCGTGTTGATCGAAGAAGGGAACAAAGTCACTCCTGGTCATTGACTACGGTCATCATTGAGTCACAACCCCTGGTGATCAGGTCAGAGCAGATCGGTACTATTCTTGAAGTAAACCCTTCAGCAAATTTGTTGATGACCAGAACACAGTCGTAATTGACACGGGATTGATATGACTTTTGAGTTCTGTCCAACATTTGTTCAGTTCATTTCATAGGCCCACGATAAACAAAAAGAAGTAACATTAAGCCTTCATACATACATCGTTCTTTCTAAATCATCAAACATACAGAGTTATGTTTTTTTTTTCCAACCATCATTACAGCCGCCCTCGTATGCCTTCCCGAGCTCTTTCAGTACCCCCCCCCCCGCTCTCTCTCTCTCTCTCTCTCCCTCTCTCTGTCTTTGCCATTCACAATATTTCGGTCAGTCTATAAATCACCAAATTATGTTAACCTCCTTGCGTCATCCTTCCTATTTATCGTTCTCTATCTATTTATGGCTATGCAGACTCAGTGTGCACTGCCATCTGTACCTCTCCAAAAATTCACTATTTTTTTATCTACTCACCGTTCTTAACCTGCCCCATTCTATTGAACACAGACACACTATCACCCCCCCCCCACACACACACACACACACACACACATATTCCCCATTATTATTATTATTTTTTTTTTTGCGATTCCTCTACATAAATCGTCAACCTATATTTCACTTCTCAGTGTAGGGGAGGGTCCATGTGTGTATGTAAGTGAATCTGTGTCCAATCACACATACTTACAAACATACTTACACACAAACATACACATCCACGCACTCATTATACATTAAAATTGAAAATAGAAATTTAAAAAAAAAATAGAAATTTCTTAATACATCTTTACAATTTTTCAACAAAAATAGCCAAGAGTGCGTGACTGTGTGTGTATGTGTATGTGTGCGTTTAGACATGTACACATGACTGTGCGTGTACGCACACCCTCACACACACACACACACATATATATATGTATGTAATATGCATACATACATGTGTGAAGAGTAGATGATGGTCAAGAATAAAGCAGTGTTGCAAAGCTTTTGGCCCTGGCCTTCTTCAGTTTTTATTTGCTTAGTAAAACAAATAAAGCAATATGTTTGTTTATGTTACTTATTCTATAATTTGCTTTATTTGTTTTATTTAGCAAATAAAAAATAAAGAAGGCCAGGGCTGAAAGCTTTGCAACACAGTGTATTACCTTCTCTGCTTCATTCTTGACCATCATCTACTCTTCACATATATATTATAAAAATGGTCAGAGCGATTGGTACAAAATTCATGCATCTCTTGCTATATTCATACTTACATATATATATAATTAGATACACACACACACACACATTATATATATATATAAACTCAAGATGAAGTAAAAACTAATGAAAGAATGTTCACGAAATGTCGCCCATAGGGCTTTGCCATGTGATGTGATTTATTTGACAATTTTTATTTCATCTTGAGTTTATTCCATTTGACTGACTCCGAGCAAGACAACTTAATATATATATATATATATATATATTGTGTTACGTTCACATCTATATACAAATTATGTATGCTTTCATTATTCCTGTTTATATTCTTCATACATATAACTACGAGGTCCCCCCCCCCCCCCTCTCTCTCTCTCCCTCTCTGTCTTTCTATCTCTCCCTCACCTTATTTTCACCGACTTTCCCTCCCAATCCGCCCTACCCCTTTCCCCATAGTATACGTGGCGTCACATCTTCCCAGGTGCACTCGTCTACTCGTTTCGTCTCTCCTTCTCTGACTCGGCTCGACACGCCATCCTAATCGCATTCTCCACTCAAAGACTTTTATCCTATTTCTCCTTCTTCTTTCGCCGTTGCTCTTATCACCTCGCCTCGATTGCAAAGAAAAACGTTTTGATTGGGAGGACAATTAGACGGAAAGACCCGGAGGACACTATGAAAGTGGGGTATGAGAAAAGAGAAGTAGGGTTGGGGGGAGTAATAGGAAGAGGATTGGCTTGGGATGCAATATAGTACAATCTAAAGCGGTATAGCTTAATAACGCGACTTGACAGCCCCTCTCCGTTCTCTTTTGCGGCTAGCCTCCCATCATTGAGAAGATGTCGTTTTTTAGAAATTTATCTCAATCTAAAGGTTTCCTTGTCAATTGAACCCCTCCAACAAAAAGTCGACCCCTCGTCTCATCGTTTATGTATCGGCGGGCTGAGAAAATTGTCCCTAAACTCGTGAAATAAAAACACGGTGAGTCCGCGGATGCAAGAGGGGGTATATGGAAGGGAAAATGCGTCAGGTGATTATGATGTGATAGCTCATAAAAATAAACATAGCTTACTCCGCTTTTTCCGGTTGAATTTTTTTTCTCGCTTTAATAAAGACCTGACTTGTCAACCCACAAAACGGCTGCCCCAAATAACACGAACTAGGCCAGCAATATAAGTGTAAATGGCGGAGTAGCTCTGGGCGATACAATGCTGATATATCTATCCCAACACCGGTCGATTTGCGCGCCAAATACATGCCCAATGAATCGAAAACAAACACGGATGGGGTTATAACTAACATACAGACGATACACAGCCGATAATATGGATCCTGCCAAGTCATATATATGGCTAGCTATCGTTCTACCAGGGATCTACTGTGCTCTGATAGACACGTGGATTTTTGTTTTGCGATTGGAATGAGGATGAAAACATGCTGAATGACTATGCTCATTTTTGTATATGCTACAATGCCAAGTGCCCGGGTCAATACAGCTCCTAAGCCTAACGACATTCATCACTAATGAAAAATCAACTTGGATGAAAGCATCAAGAATAATAAATCCACGCTTGCCTTTATTCATTGATGTATTATTATGATCATAGACCATGAATTCGTGAGATGTCAACTTCATCTTAGCAAATATCATGCATATCATTATAAGGCTTATGTGTCATGGACTTTTATCTATATGACAGATATAGGCCTACGGTGCATTTTACTTATTTCAATATATATCTCGCTTAAATTAAAAATCAATCAGGCGGTACTGCAAACACCTATTCACCTGTGCATGGTCAATTATCATTGTCTCGTAACATCCTCAAAAGGGAGGCAACTCCAACCTTATCCAAATATTATTACCATTTTGCAGAGGAAAAATCGAGTGGAGTTCAATCTGCCGTAATAAATAGCTTCTTGGGGGGGTTTGGTTATGGTCGCATAACGATGTCGAGGAAGAAATGGAGCAGGATGAAGAAGTGGATGCGATGTGATTATGACGTCACCATACAACATCAATTCGATTATCCGTTACTCCTATTCGTGTTTTTTATGAAACAGGTGACTGTTTTGTTAGTACACCTCCTGATATGCAGAGGAATGAAATGGCATTTAGAGGTAAAAGACCAGACTTTAGAATCGTTTTATTTGAGGGCATTAATTTTGATGTTTGTATTTGCTAGTCTATAAAACGTTTAAGAAGCAAGCATTTTATGGCTAGGTAGGTTTTATTGGCCATTTAGCGCACTGGAGATGTAGATAAAAGAAAAAAAGGGGATGGGGTTGACGCGAAGGAAGAAGCATTTAAAATATTGCTGGAGAAAAAGAAGCCATCCACCAAATAAAAATGTTAAGGATAGATAATGTGAAATCATTGCTTGTTAATTATCTTTTCTTTATTTTGTTTCATCATTAGTTTCATATCCATTATAGCCTATATTTCTTTTAGGGGAGAATTTACTAATTTCATTATTTTTATATTATTAACAGATCTGAAATTCAAATTATAGTTTAAAGGTTGGCCATGTTTGGATGTAAATTTGTCTTAACATCATGTTCTTTTTAAAGCGGTTTTACGTCGGTAATACCAGAATACATAATGACAGCATATGAAAGGGGCCATTACTTATCGTGTGTAGAAATTGGCTTATTATTCCCTCCAGCGTATACGCAGAAAATAAAAACCCTATTTCTGGACAGCGCATCAGTTTAAAGAAAATAGGGGTGATCGCCAGTGCAAGCGTACATCTGTGTATTGTGACTTTCCCCTGGTTGAGCTCTTTACCCTTTCCCCATGTGCTACGTCAAGTTAGGTCGACCGGTATATAGAACAGTAAATTAAATTTGTTTGTCTGGCATATCGAGGTTATGTTTTCTTGGCCTACATATTGGTGGATAAAGGGTGAAAAAGAACCGCCGATAAACATTTTGATCTGAGCAGCTTTTTTCCCCCTTTCTTTTATTCATATGGAGGGTTTAATAAAAGGGTACCGCGCGCGGTCGCTTCGATTCATTTCCTTTCCTAGATACACCGTATTTCTTGATCATGGTCTTCTATGATACAGTCGACAGAAAGGGAATATGAAGGTTGCGTTACCTTCTTGTGTCAAGGAATGAAAAAAAAAGGAGGCTGAGTCCGCGATTTTAACTGTTGCCATGACCTGTTTCCGAATGGAATCGATGGGCAGTAGAATAGGACTACTGCATCTTGTCTGACGATACATTACCCCTTGCCCTTGCTCGTTACAATCCCCATCCAAATGAGCTGGAATATGCCATGATTTTTTTTTTCTTCACAAAAGATGGACTTTGTCGATCTGTGTACAGGACTGTAGTGCCTGTTTGTCTTTTAGAATTCAAGGTGGAAAAGCAATTTTGGCAAAGAAACATTCCCCAAGTCCCCTGGTTTATTTAATCAAGACGAACAGTTTCAGTCCTTTGCTTCGATTTCATGCCGTTCACGATATCATTAAGCGATCCCTGCAGCATGAATTTACATGCACATCTCTACCCCCTTCCCCCTATTGTCTATTCCTTCTCCCCCTCTTTTTTCACCCTTGTCATTCGGGGTTTATAGGAGTAAAATATCTAGCCTAACATGGCTTTAAGGGTAGGTTGCTCAAATGAAATAGGTTAATTGAAGCTAATCGATGCATTCATGCCACTTAATGGTCAATTAGTAGATAGGGGAAAATGTTTTATTAAGTCGACTATAGAATGGTATTAGTATGTACCGGGATATAGTATGTATTATGTGTATGGTATTTTCCTATCGGATACAATCGTTGGAAACCAACACACACTGTCATATTAACTGCTAGAAAATTCTGTAACTGTTTTCATTCTGATATCATGATCAATATTTACGAGCGTATATAGCACTTATCGAGCAAAAGAAGAGGATTTTTTTTTTACTTTTTTAGAAATATAAATAAATATAATTATATACATTTAATTATCAAGGATTAAAAAACATAAAGCGTCGAAGTACAGTACACATTTACGTTATGTATGGTCTACGTTGTCTTTTAATCGTTGTTTTTTTTTTCTCATTTCAAAATCGATGTGTGGCAAGTGTAATCACATAAGGATTAATTATCATAGGTGTATTTTTTAATCAAATGTCTATATTGGCCAATATAAATTCTCCGAGATCCTTTTTTTCAAAACTTGTTCTATTACTGATTGAAAAACAATGGAATAATTTTCTTTAGATAAATATTATATATATAGTCCCTAATCCCCCCCCAAAAAAAAAAACAAAAAAAAAAATCAATTGATACTTAGATGATTTAGTTTCTATTCACTATGAAATGCAATTATGTCCAAATATTAGTTCACTATTTATGAGCAGTATAATCATATTATATCTTTGGAGGACGAAGGCATTGAACATCGCCGCTACTACTAATTTTAGTTCTATTGCATTTGGAGCGGTTAGTAATCCGTTATTCGATTATAAAACTTGATTAATGATGATAATAATAATGATAGTAATAATAATGATCATCATCATCATCATCATTAGTGATAATATTAATCATAGTAATGGTAATGATAACAATAAATGATGACAGTAATAATAATAATAATGATAAAATAATAATAATAGCTATCATAATGATAATAATAAAATATTTAAAATATTTACAATGATATATAAATTTACATAGCTTATTTGAAATCCGTTTAGAAAATGCATCAAAATTTTCAATCGAAATACTTTATTCCTACTAATTATTTCTACTTTCTTCTACTTCTGATTAAAGAGAGTGTTAATGGCTGGATTCAAACAATGGCTCAGGATCATTGATACTATGGCAACGGCTGTATTTAAAATAATTTTTAGTGTTAATTTAAATACAATTATTTATGTCTAAATTTCTTACCGAGTGTATCAGATCAATGAATCTTCCCGTTCTTTCCGGGGTATTTATCTTGCTTCATTGCAATCTACCCTACCATTCTTCCAACTGTGATAAACAAAATTCATATTGCGTTGGGTCGTGGTCGTGGGGATGAAAATAAGATGAGTGAAACTTATACTTTGAATTCAATGTTTACAATTTTATACTCTCCTGTACCTGTATAATTTTTGGAACAAAATATACTGTTTGTATATCGTGTGCTTCGAAGATATATCATATGATATAGTCATGAATTAGACATTGCTTGTATCGGTGTTTTTTTCTTGTACAATGATCAATTACTTTGTATTTTTATCAAAATTATGTTAAATTATGTTAATACATACTCCTTAAGAACATGATTGAAGTGTCATGATATGAACAGGTAATGTTACACCATTTTCCTAATTAAAATTTGTGTTCATGTTTGTGGACTACAGGCCTGGATATTTCCTCTCGTTAAAAAAAAATAGTTTTAATCATTTTCATTGTAAGCGCTTTGGGCCTTATGGGAAAAGCGCCGTTTAAGTATTCATTATCATTACCATCATCATCATAATTATTATTATTACTATTATTATTATTATTATCGTCATCATTATCATAATTATTATTGTTATTATCAGTTGTAATATTATTATAATTATTATTAAAATCAGTTTTATTATCATCATTAGTAGTAGTAGTTGTAGTAGTTGTAGTAGTAGTATAGTAGTATTATATCAATTCAGTTGTGGTTTACTGTATTTCATAATGAGAAGCCAGATATATTCAAATATGTTAAAAGACAAAAAAAATATTGCTACCCCTAGGGAGACCTATACGCATAACTTAGGACATCAGAGGGCAACTATAAATCAGTTTGTTTTACATTTTAAAAGCTCTTTCTTAATAGAAATTAAACCATTAAAAAAAAGAATACCAGTTTCAAAGACAGGCGGAAAATCGATGACTCTTATTGATGCGAACTGCAAACACGGGTGCAAGAGTACGTTTCGACAAAACCGACGTTTCTCCTCGCAGGAACATATTCAAGAAGAGTAAGCGATGAGTGGATTGAGGGGAAAAAATGACACATCATTGGCCTTGGCTTGGCAAATCACGAACCTATATAAACATGCAACATGCCTGTTGCTATACTCGCAATGGATAGAGTGCTAAATGTTTTTATCATAGTTTAAAGACATTATTTATATTTAAAATAGTGATCTTCTTGAAGAAAAAAAACATTACTTAGCCTTTTATTTACTAGGTGAGCAAGCGCTTAACCTTTTGAATTGAATGCTAATATAAGGACAGAGCAAAATTATTAGATAGAATTTGCGTTGTATATCTACATATATACACATGACCTTTTTATAGAATAACAATGAAATGTGGTGGCATGTGCTACCATTATGCTGCGATTTTAATTATATTTTTGGTCAAGAACATGACGATTTTTGTTTTACTGGTCGATTACAAATTTACATTGTCCATCATGTTCGTGGTATCAATATGTGCAAGGTATAATCTGATTACCATATCTTAATAAGAACGGAATTTGCATTTTGTCTATGATACCAAAACCTGCATGCGGCCCTACTAAAACGGCATTAAGTGCATTATATGATAAACACAACCTTCACTATTTACAAAATAGGAACGATAACGTGTTCTCTTTGGAATTTGAAGTGTATTCCCAAACGGTTAGCCAAACGGTCAAATGAAGATAGATTGCATTGAGAAGACATCTACGTTCTGAAATTTACACTCTGAAATTATTCAAATGTTGGCCAGAAACCACTAATGACTATTATGAGGGATATGAAAGGGGGAATAGTAGAAAATACTGAAAAAACTGTTACATAAATGATTAACCTTAGTGACTTCCGGCTACACTGATGCTAAGTCAAGGGATTCATGGGGGAAAAAACTCTTCTACTTCAACGAAATTTGAAAATATATATAAACAAATAAATTGATTAGGCTACTCAGAAGCCGAATATATTTTTTACGTACACCGACACAATGTGGTGGTTCACTCAACCAATATCAATCACACCAATGAAATCACTTTGAAGCAATGTTGCCAATTTGATAACTTTCATGTTAGGATCAGATTATTAATCCCAGGTTATAATTCCAATAAATCTTCGAATAGTTAAGAATAGTTTAGAGACAGTTACGAAACAATATGGTTTCTTTTAGATGGGTTAAAAACCTTAAACCACTGTATTAAAACCAGCAGTGGGCTTTGAAGGTTCAGTTCTGCTTTAATCGCTTATGGTTTCCTTTAATAAGAATATCAAAGGAATATTTTGTACCCGATATTCTCACTACATCTCTGGATTCATTAAAGGTCGTTTCTTCGTAAGGTTTCGCGTCGTGATATTAATTATTGCATTCTAAAATTAGATGACAATTCCTAAAAATAATAATGCGTGACAAAGTCTATTTAAAGCTAGATAAACTATTTTTGTAGTAGCCGTATATGCTCGCAAATTCCACGTATAAACAATTTCTCTAGAAATAGAAAAAAACCTACAGAAAAGTCTGAAGAGTGAAGACATATAAACTTAACTGACCGAGTCGCCAACTTTACAACCACAACAATCTAAAAACAGACTAGTTCAAATTGACTACAAAAAAAATGGTCAGCTTGATGCAACTGTTATTTCAGTCACGCAGTCATTTCTGACTAAGATAAAGTAAGAAGTATGAGTTGTAGCCAACTGACTATCTATCTAGTCATTGGTCAAAATGTTTGTTAAGAGTGCAGTACTTAAACAAACATGTTTTAAATCAATTTGAACAAAGAAAAAAAAATTAACTTCAACGAACATATTTCAAGTAAATTTTAGCAAGTAAAATCGGACTCAAACGAAAATGTTTTAGACAATTTGGGCGAAGGAAAATTGAGAGTGTGTACTACTTTACATGCTCTCCAACTTACAACTCTGCCAGTCTGAAGTTTTAATCAAGTTCAAAGATACTGTCCATTTGATTGTATTTAAAGTATGAGCCTAGAATTAGCAGCATTTGCTTCTATCGCGTTCGAGCGCGAAAAAAAAATTCTTTCTTTTAAAATAAATATTTAATTTTCATTAGATAAATTATGAAGACTTGGAGTAACATACGCATTTTCCCAGTAAGTTTGATTTTCGGGTGCCGTTACGCCGTCTAAAAACAAGGAGCCAAACAAGCTAAGAACCCGGTCGTTCTTGTGTACCAAACGTGTCTCTGCTGTATGACGCATATCGGAAAAGGAAAAGTATTGAATGAGAAAAGAAAAGGACAGAGAGAAAGCTGGAAGAGAAGAATTGAAGCAAACTTGACTGGGACATGGTTGAACTGGTATGAACTTTCATTCTGGAAGACATCCAGTTAGTTTCCATGTCAATAGGAGCTTGATTTTCTCTGTTAGCTTCTCAAGAAAATAGGCCGATATGTTTGACGGTGACGGTTGTCCTAGTACAATACTACGGGAGATTTTTTAAACTCGTCTTAACGTATAAACTATCAATAGAGCTATGATACGCCTCGTGGAATAAGCACGACACCTAATAGGAGGTTAATAAAATGAAGTTTCCTTTCCAATATTGTCCACCAAACATTAAAATTATGCTATCCAAGTATCCATAACACTCCAATTGCAATTATTGAAGTCTTTTTTTAATCGATGATCACTGATTCAGTGTGAAATGTCGTTGATAACTCTATGGAAATGGAAATAAAGCATTTTTTTAAAATTCAATATCAACAATTAATTCAAGTGAATTCATGTAATTAGAATATCAAGAATGAAGCTGCGGATATATATATATATATATTTTTTTTTTTTTTTTTCATTTATATTTATATATATATATAGGGCGATCCCCTTGGACAGTTTTTTTTTTGTACGAGAAAAATGTGCACTTGTTATTTTTAAGTAAATTTTTAAATCAGAATAAATCATTAAATTTGAGTGATTAATGAATTCCACACCTTTTACCCAAAACTAGAACAAAATAGCTTCTCTCGATTTGACAAAAGAGACAGGTTTACAGACAGGGAGAAAAAAACTATCATAGGCGAGTTCATATATCATGTACATATAGATACTTCAGTCAAGTATTAAATTGTCGATATACGGGTACCGAAACGTAGTATCACGATCTCTATTATCAAATCTGACGAGAAATTATACTAATTATGACTGTTTCTAAGAGAAGAAGGGTCCATTATGGGATGGTCGTGATAAGAAAGAATATTGGAGGCATTAATTGTTTCAGGATTAGGAAAGATAACTCCGCTCGCTCCAGGCAATGTAATAAGAGCAATCACGATTATTTCTTTCGTACCCCACATTACGACAAGCAATACAGAACACACATGGATACAGTTTTTCTTTTAGTTACCAAGTACAAATTTTGGTCTATTGTTCGCAAAACAACCTGGTCGTTCCAACCATTGACAAGGCGGTGATATAATAATAATAATAATGATAAACCTCAACATTTTTTCTACAAAAATTAAATTGCACTGTATTATGTTGTTGCCACGGTTGTCTTGCATTTTTCTTGCAGTACTACCGCGACAAACTGACATACATGAAAAGAAATATTTGCTTATTGAAGGACTGTTACACGAGAGTTACGCATTTAAATACAACATAAGACATAAACATTATAGAATAATATATTATAGACGGGAACAACATAAAACCAATCGCATTTGAGAAAAGATTGTATTAAATAATCTCGTCTTATATGTAGGCCAAGAATAGGTTTGATTGTAATTGTGAATTACGAGGAAGAGTTAAATATATGAGTATTATTCCAAAAATATAAATAATAAGTGAGATATCATGATTGGAATTGAAACTCTATTTCATTGCGAAATGAAAACGATATATTAATATTTGCTGCAAACTTACAATCATTCTCATGTGCTTTAGGTATCATCAAAAAAATTGAGCTGATAATTTGGACAAAGTCATAGGAAATATAAGACAATATACATGCCCCTAATAATTTCTAGATCCAAATCTACCGACTATCAACGTCTGTCTGCATAAACTCTGAAGGAAAACATTAAACGTAACTTGATCATCGTTAGTGAAATTTCTAAATCAAATAAAGTTTATTTCATAGAATATTCGGCATTTCTACTGGTATATTTCTACGGCTTAATATCCAGAAATAAAAACCAGGGTAAGCCATTGTTTAGTGTGATCTATCATTTTTTTTCTATCAATGAATTTCAGGGACAAATACGACTTGAAGATTAATAAGTTTGAAACCTGAATGGAATATAATCAGCAACTGTTTTAGCAGAATTGATAATAAATATTTAAAGCTGAAATATTGTTGATAGGAAGTCCCAATTTAAGATTTTGGAAAAGGGGTTTGAAATTAATAAAAAAATGAAATATAAATTGCTTCTATTTTAGCGTGTATATTCAGTAAATAGCCATAATTTTCTTTTGGCTTTTATAGTATGGGCGTGTAAACACTTAAAGCACAAATTAAGACATTGAATCAGAACAAACTTTATCACAAATAAGAAGAAAAAAATATCTATTTACTCTCTAAAAGTGCGAACATTACTACCGACTTCTTTAACAATGGTTCCCGACTTTGTTCCTCAATATACATAGTTTACTTGTGATTTATAAGTGGTTGTTCCTTTACAATTTGGTGGTGACCATTTATTTTTTATCCTTTAGTTACAATTTCATACTGACACATGAAACTGCGGGCTGGTACTTGACAGTCTTAGTACTTAAAATGGGTATCATTCTCTTTCACTTGTAAAACTAGTATAGGAAGTGGTACAACAGCAAATACACCTGAAAACTATTAAATGGTCAATCTTTTGCGATAACATTTGCCCCACCCACATTCAATTGACACTAAAATAAAGTAGTTGGCCTATTTGTTGACAAAACACCACTAATCCCTCCAATAATTTATTTACTTTGATCACATCGCAACAGAACACAACATTCATATTTATTTTCTGCATCATTATATTCAGATTGTAACTATATTTTCTTCTTCTCACCCATAAATTCTCCGATAGGCATGTTAGCACACATTGTCTTTTTTTCTATGTCTTATAACTCTCTTAGTAAAGGAAAAGAGCAGTAAATACTCTCCCGTCTATGTATGCCTTGTATTTTTGGTTCGTGATAATATATATACAAATCTACAACATTCTATGGAATACCCTTCAAAATGAAAAGTCAAAGCGAGGCAGTGCAACTTACATGGTACTCACGGGAGCGGCTCGGCTAGTAGCGTGAGTCCGCGACCCTGCCCGCCAGAGTTCGGGGTGTGGTTATCACCGATTTCCGCTGGATCACCGAAGCCCGCACAGTCACCTTTTCAACTTTATCAACACTTTATTTTACACACTTCTTTTGCTCTTCACAAAGATATCCTGCATGAAGTAAATTGAACACAGGGTCTTTCCGTTCCTCTGAATGTCTCGCTTCAGGTTTTCCCGTCATATTGATGTCCTTTTTTGCAGCGGGAGATGTTGGAATACACGTTGAATTTTTGCTGAGAATACCTGGCTGTGTGTTTTGTGCCTCTGAGCGTTTTCTTTCCTTTCATCCCAGCCGATCAGTCACCCTGTTAATTGGGCAATATTCATCTTTCTTTTAAAATCTTATGTTACAAAGTTTCATAGTCTCTGCTAGCGCCAATTACACGTCGAGGTTGGCTGTCGTGTACACTGGAAACAATCCCTGTATTTAAGAAGCTCAAGCGCAGAAGGTATTGGCGCAGAGAATGCCGAGCCGCCTCCGGTGGTAAGAGGGCCCAACGTGAGTGACGGGTTCATAGCGAGAATACTCGGGTGAGGTGCCCTAGTGACCGATAGCCCCGTACAGGTAGTGGAGGTGACGGTGGTGGAGGGTGCCGCACTACTCCCGTTCAGCAGGCTGTCAATGGTGAAGGTTGCCCGGCTTGTCGGCGAGGTTGTCGATGAATTTGCGCCCGTTAGCCCGGCGCTGAGTAGACTACTGAGCGCCCCATTATCCAAGTTTTGGTGTGCTGTGGCAGGGAGGGGTAAAGCCACTGGGGGCGGGAGGGGTGAAACTAAATGATAAGGCAGTAATGAATGTGGATGATGTGGAAGTCCTGCCATCGCATAGCCGTATGGTGGTCGCCCGATAGGGTATGGGCCTGTCATAAAAGGTCCCGCTTCCCTGAAAAAGTCTGGTTGCTGCCTCTTGTATCGTTTTCTCCTCCTGAGGAAAGATCCATTATCAAACATATCCTCACTAGCAGGGTCTAGAGTCCAATAGTTACCTTTTCCCGGGTTACCTGGTTCACGGGGAATCTTTACAAAACAGTCATTCAGAGAAAGGTTATGTCGAATACTATTCTGCCACACCGGGAATTTTTCTCTGTAATAAGGAAAACGGTTCATGATAAACTCACAAATTCCACTGAGAGTTAGCCTTTTTTGCGGCGATTGCAAAATAGACATTGTGATGAGTGCAATGTACGAGTAAGGAGGTTTTACCAAATTTGCCTTTTTCTTGTCGTCCGATTCCGTTTTCGAGTCGTCGACTCTCACATCAATATCGTCTTTTTCTGATTCCGCCGAGCAACCCGACGGTGATTCTCGATCGTGGCTCATATCAACCTCGACATCGCCGAGCTCGGACCCTGCTACGTCTTCAGAAGCCGAACCACATAGTCTATCGATACCAAAACCCGTGGAAGTGGGCAGGTATTTCTCACGTAAGTCTGCGGCAGCTGCGGCAACCTCGTGCCCGACCAGTTCGGCCTTTCTACAATTTCCTTGCTGATCATTTCCAGGTCGGATGTTTATCCCCTCCATCAAATCGGTGGCGTTCACGATCATATCTGAAGTCAAGCTCCGATTCGGTATGCGTTTTGCAAGTGTGGTATAAAGGATCACTGTTTATCCCTCAAAACTCGGCGAGAGAAGCTCAACTGGGTTGCTTTTTACCCACGCAGCTCCATAAACTAAAGTCGGATGTTGATCGGCACCAGGTGAGTACAATAGGCTTGACCGAATATCAGGTAAAGAAGCTAGAGCGGCGATTCTATATGTCTACCCTTGCGGCCGACTCAGCACCTTCATACTTCGTCACCGGTGTGTTTCCCTACTCTGGTCTTGTTTTGAGTTCACTGTGTCACGTGGTTACAAACGCTTGTCATTTGTCGATCGTTCCTGCCTCATTTGCATATCAATAAGCGTACAGGCAAGTAGTGAACGCCTATCCCGATAATTAGGCGAGAGAAGGCAGCAAACAATGTAGAGCCGCGAATCAGAGTACTCGCGTGTATTGACCAATGATATGAGATGAATCGCTCTCTCTAAGGAATATGAAGCCATAGAACTTGAAGATTTATTTCATCTTCTTTTCTCACTCTTCATGTCCGGCAAGCCTATCTTACTCTGTGATGGTTTGTTGACAGTCCCCAATAGTACACATAAGATCAAGCCAACTGGTATACACGATCTGTGCCCTGTTGATCTTCCCTTTACACGATGCCGAATCTTTTTTTTTCTTCTCCTCCCTCTCGGAACCCTTCTTGTAAAATGCGCCCTCAAACGGTCAAAGACGGACAGTCGTCACCACTTTCACTTTTTATGACCTCTGATATCATACAAAAAGCTAGCATTTTGATGAGGAAATCAATCTTCGATTTCTTTTTTTTTTATATGAATACTATATTAATAATCATATAATATACAGGAAATTGGTCATATAAGTGCAAATACAATTTGATTTATGGGTTTATGGAATTTTATAAGAGAGCAAATGAAAATACAACCCAATGACTTTGACAAAAAAAAATTGTTTTAGTTATGAATAAACATTTTCTTATAACTGTAAATCTGCATGAAATTAAAAATATGTTTCGAATTTAACTTGTGGTTAAAACATTCAAATGTTGGGCAAAGTGTTCCAATGTTTCCAACATTGTTTGGAATCAGATATCAGTTTCATTGGCGCATCATTTTTTCCTTGATCACCGAATAGAAAAATCGAAAGATAGTTTACAGTTTACTGAAATGGCATTTCAGATGATTTCCTAGATCAATGGCTCCTATATTTTTTTATATAAAAATACTTATCACACTAACTTTACGTTACTTTTCAATTTCAATTTAAATTCATTTATTTAATACTTTCATTAAAAACAAACATATATAAAGATATAATAACATAGACAATATATAATAGAAATAATTATGACATTAATAGTAAGCAAAACGATACAAAGAAAAACAAGAATGAAAAATCACTTTACTCGGATAGAGATAAAAGTATAAGGAGTGGCAGAAAGGCTGAGCCTTATATAAAAGCCAAGCTCCAAACATGATTAATGACATACACGAATAAAATAAAGGAAATACTACTAATGGGGGCAAAGAAAATGATAAAATAGATTAAGCAGTCCAATCCGAGGTAATCATCTCTCAATAATCAGACTCGTTACTTTCGAGATATATATTTCAGAGGTCTCCTGCTCAAATAATTCGGCCTGTCATTATTTTGCTGGTATTGCTAAATTTTGACTAACTATAAGCACGACTGTACTAAAACCTCCCAGTGAGAAGCCATATACCGATCGAGTGGAATGCCGCATCATCATTCAGTTGGGATGGGAAAACTTGTCGAGTTTAACGGCTTCCCACATTTTTGCCTAACTCTAAGCATAACACCTTCACAATTCACACTGGGTGTTCCGTGATTGCCGAAGTTTCATTGAGAAAAAAATATGACTGTCGCTGTCATGTCGTAAAGCATGAAGAGGGCGCACTTTAACAATATGCACCGGTGGGGTCCCGAACATCTTGGACTCTTCAAGTTTAAATCATCTAAATGTCAATGTACAGATGGTTTCACTTTTGATGTTATATTCATTTGGGAAGGAGTTGATGTCGTAAGAAATTACACATTACAGTCATTGTATTTTTCATTCGACGTTGAATCTCGAGACCTTCTATGCGGCTTTTGATCTTAATTTGAAAAGAGAAGAGGAAGAAGGAAAAAAGAAAGAAAGAAAGAAAGGCACTTAAAGGAGGGCGAGGAGATGGAAGAAGAAGAAATATCGAAATAATAACAATCACAATTTATTTAGCCCTATCGAAACAGCGTCTATATCATCATTGAATCCTTGCTGACACGTCGGCCATTCCTACCGTTTGTGTACAACTCCGCTCCCTAAAGAGTATTCCACATATACCAATCCTAATCATTATATAACAATTTTTTCTACATATCCTTTGCAATATTTCTATATAGTTTAGCATTAAAATATGTATTAAATTTAGGGGTCTTCCAAGAATGATGTTGCTTCACATGGAAAGGAAACGCGCAAACTTTTTAACGGAAATAACTCAATCCATTAATGGTGGTTCTTTTCATTTTTTTTTTAATATAAATCTTATTGAATTGAGAGCGATCCCATGGAGCTAAAATGAAGTGGTCTTGGAAAAAAAAACATGACCATTAAAAGAGAAAACATGATGTTGTTACCAGGTGTGTGTTATGTGGTCTGGTGAAAGAATGTGATGATGTAGCAAAGATTTCGACTATGTTGTTCAAACTTAGTCGTGATTTTCAGAACCATATTAGTCGATATTCCTGAATCCCACCTGCCCTGCCAGTCCCACATTGGTTTGCAACTTCTTGGTTTTACCCATGTTTCATCGCCTCTGAATAATTAACATCAATTTGCTTTGGGATGTTGTCTTTTTGGGGGGTGGGGGTTCAAACAAAAAGATAAGGTAAGGGAATGGGGGCGCTGAAGATACTGGCTGATATCATCGTCCCCCTTTAATGTTTGTGAAAGTACGGGAAATATTTTTAATTGAAATATGACCATTCATTTTGAGCGTCCCGTTCACTTTTATTTAGTTCTAGTTTCTATATCATGTACTAATAAATTTTTGTATAAAGTGATCTTCGCTTCAAAAGCTATTTTGCTTCTGTATCCATATCACTTTTTTTTTCTTTCTTTTTTCACTTTTACTGTAATATATCATCGCTGATGTTGTTGGTACTTAAGATATATTCCAATCGATTTAGCTCAAGTAAATAAGGACAATCATGATAAATTATGACATAACTATGATGTGAATGGCGAATATAATGTGGTGTAGAATGAGCCATTTCAACTATTATAATTATTGTTTCAACTATTACCTTGTTTAATATTGTGACGATTTTCCTGCCAATATCGTTCCATGGTTTTAACAACAGGCCCTTGAATATAACTGTTGTGGATATGGCAATGATGGCAATTATACGTAAGGTATAAAGTTAGCTAATCATTAAAGTTAGAAGACTAGTAGCTAATGATCAGTCATTATGAATTGTATGTTTGCTGTTTTATTACAAATTTAGATTGTACTGAAATAGCTTTAAAGTTAATTCATGATCACCAAACTATTTTTTTTTATTTAGACAGTGTCAAGGCGTCTAACTAATGACAATTTTTTTTTTATACAATCAATCATTCGCAGTCCTATACATACAGCGCATTGTGAATAATTAATTATTGTTCTTTTTTACGTTTTGTACAGTTCAAAATTGATTTGGATTATAGTTATAATTACGTTTGAATAGCAACGTATTTCTTTCTTCTAATTTTCTTACAGCACATGTCTTGTGTGAATTGAACGATATGCATTTCTGGAAAAGACATCTTTGCTAGCAGGGGTGCAGAATTTTGGTCTAGGGGTGTCAGACTACCCCTCTTTTACGAGATGATGGGGACCTTGAGAGCCCATTTACCTGCCAGGTAGGACGGCCTTGAGCGGAAAGCCTGAGTGACGGGCGGTGACCAGACGGCCCGTGGTCCGCAGGTGAGGCTTCGCTGCCGGATAACCCCATAAGGCAGACAAACTCCCATGCTTTGACTTCGTCATGGTTGCGTAATGAATAACCCCCAAAATTAGCTGCATATCGACATGGAATAAGTTACGTGTTGAATTAATTTCAGCATCATAAGATTCAACAAACTCAACTTTTGCTCGTTACTATTTTAGAGATATTTTTAGAAGTAATAAACATAATATTCACATGGTTTTAAGGACAATCATACATGCTGATATTGTCAAGTTTCTAAAAATAATTCTTCTATCCACCATAGAAATAATAAAAGAGCAACTCAAACGGTTTGTAACCTGCGGTTAATAGAGATTATCAGAATTGGTGCCGCCCTTATGTTCAAATAAAATAATACGAGCAGTATATTGAAAAGTAATAAAAATAATTCCCGTATTGCATATGGTAAAATGAACAAACAATTACACTGTTTTAAAATAAAAATAAAATAAAAATTGAGCTAGCCACGATGAGTGTCAATCGAGTTGGTTGTTTGTTGCTTTTCTTTAAAATGACAAAACGTTTCTAATAAACTGAACATAACTATCAAGTACCAATTGGTAGTGGGTCAATAGCTGCCCATGATTTGATGAGGGAAGGTGAGTACAGGTGATTCTGATGGTATCTGCACCCCTGACTAACAAGACGGAAGACATGAATATTACCCCTTCCCACCAAAGTTTAGATCCCGCATTAATACATACAAACAATGGGAGGTCTGCTACATGAAACAATATTAAACCTGTTTATCTCAAAAGGTGGTTATTTTGACAGGGATTTCAATTGTATTTCCTGGGTTTTTGTTAAAACTACCACAGGAAGACGATGGTCCTAATGTTGTTTGAGTGAAAGCGAGTGTTGGTTTGAAGAAGGTGACGTAGGAAGGAAAGGCTGATGTAGAAACACAAACAGAAATCTCCTCATCGACACTCGTTATGAGCCAACCCACAATATTATTGAAAACCTCTCATCGATATTAAAGAGATCGTCAGGCTCCTATACAAAACCCAGGTAACACAACCAAATTTAGTTGAAGAGGGACAGGCAATAAAAGGAGATGGGTGGAAGTACTAGAATAGAACGGAAACTTTTCGAGGACATCCTCTCGAGTGAGATCAATACAATGATTTGTCAATCAATTATTGTTCACCTATTGGCGGATCGCTTTCTTTTCACGCCCAGCCTTAAGCCGATTTACGTAGGTGCGAATCGGATTAGGGTCCGTTAGATCAACTAAGAACATAAAAGCAATAAACGTTACTTACAAGAAAGAAGCGTTAGGAGAACAAGAACCACTTGTTCCTGCCACACAAATGTCTCGTCGAGTTAAACGCTTCAAAAGAACTCTGTTTATCTTCCTTTATACTCCGTTTTCTTCAGTCCGCAAAATAGTTTTCTTAGCCTTAAGAGCCCCTTGAATAATGGAACAATGTTAATTTTTCATTTGCTTCGTACCGTTAGTACATGCTAAATACGTCCGACCAATAATCACAATTCAATAGCGCAGGTGTTAGTGGAACAATGAAACGCAAATAGATTTTCTTTTTAAGAGAATAAGAAAGCCGATGCAACTCTTCTTCCGCTTATTTCTCTCTGCGTCCATTATCCAATAAGAAAATTAAGAACAGAACAGAGTAACAAACACAGCAGCAAACGAATTTCAGGACTGCATTAAGCAGTTAACATGGTTAAATGGCAATTTGGTTTTAACAAAAGCAGAATATTAAAGATGTGGTAGCGACCTCAAAATGAGTTCGACCAGCATCCAATAAAATCGACACCCAAGTGTTTGTTTGTATAAATACAAAAATGTACCAAATGACTCTTGGAAAAAAATGTTTGATTGCTGAGAAATGAACAAAATAAGCACGGAATTCTATTAAAAATAATGTCTGGTATTTTTTGCCAAGTAAGGTTAATACACTGTCAATCATATACCTTTTTGTGTCAGTGATCATCAGAATTATCGGTTTTCAGCTAAAATTTCATGAGTTCACAAAGATAAGTTTATTTCAATGTACCAGATCTAGATCCATGATAATATTGTGACAATCAACCTTGATTTTAAAGACTTTCTCATTAAATAATAATTATTTGCTGCAACTAGTTTCCTTTACCTTTAAAGAAAACTAATGGTGAAAGTTTGATGAAAATTCATCAAAAAACTAGAGAATTATGTATTTTTAAAGTTTTTGAGTTGTTATGACGTATGTGGTCTAGCGAACTGAGGGACGTGGGTTCGATTCCTAGCCTAGCCATGGCGTGTTTTCCTGCAGCTGTACTCAACCAATGTGGACGTTAGATAGATAGATAGGTAGCTAGGTAGGTAGGTAGTGAGTGAGTGAGTGAGTAAGTGAGTGAGTGAGCAGGTGAGTGAGTGAGTGAGTGAGTTAGTTAGTTAGTTAGTTAGTTAGTTAGTTAGTTAGTTAGTTAGTTAGTTAGTCAATCAGATTTTTTTAATTATAAAATTCAAGACGTTATGATTATTATTATCATTTTTGTTATTATTATTATCATTGTTATCACTATTATGCAAACAGCTCGATTTCTCATGTATATTATAATATAAATTAATTTATTAAATGAAACATGATGAATGAAAAGTTGTGTTCTTATAGAAAGTGGTATGAAATGTGTCATATGATATATATATATATATATCATGTGACACATCTCCCGCACACAAAAATCATGTTTTAAAGAAAATCTTATTTTTTGGAATTTATATTTCTCAAGATATGGAAGAGTTGCTCGTTTGTGACGTCACAAATTCAGAATTTTAAAACTTCATAACTTCGTTATTCTTTGAGGGATTTTCATCAATCCTTCACCAATATTTCTCCTTTTATTTTTTTGCTCAAACCCACTTATCATCAGGGTGAACTTCCCCTTTATTTTTTTTTAAAGAGATGCGCCAGGCTGAATATATTTATGTCTCAATAATCAAAGTAAAATTCACAAAGCAATATGCTGAAAATTTGATCAAAATCGGATAACAAATAACAAAGTTATTGAATTTTAAAGATTTGTATTATTCCGGTGAAACAATTCTAGGCATGCCTTCATGAATATTCATTAGGTGGGCTGATGATGTCATATCCCTACTTGTTCTTCTGTATTATATTACATGAAATTAGGTTTATTAAAAAATGTTCTACCAAGAACTAAAACAATTGGATTGACAACCGATCCAGCTCATTATTTATTGCTGCAACCTATGTCATCATAATTGAGACACATCATTTACACATTTATGAAAAAAAAATTAAAAAAATATGATTTCATGTAATAACATAAGAAAAGGGAAAGTGGGGGATGTGACATTGCTAAACTTTAAAATTAAATAACTTCATTATTTGTTGTCCGAATTTAGTGAAATTTTCAGTATTTTGTTTTGTGAATTTTACTATATTTATTTAGGTATACATATCTTCAGCCCGGGGTATCCCTTTAAAGGTAACATAATGGTGATTGGAACCGTTTCACTATTTTGTAATTTACTCTTCAAAGGGGCCGCTTCTGTGGAGCCCCACCAAGCCATCGATATGTTGTTTCTGTCAAATGTACTATTCTTCTGTGGTCCCTTCATTTTCATAGAAAATATTTAGTCAGGAGTCTCAGTTTACTTAATAACTTTTCTCATCTCTGTTTCTTAAATCAAATCAAAGTCATTCTGAGATATTGGTATATGTTTTCCATTTATTCTTTGATTTGATAATAATAATAATAATAATAATAAACAGTTCTTGTATAGCGCATATCACAATTATGAATAATGTCTCTATGCGCTTCCAAAGGACTTGGATATTATTACCCAGCTGTAGCTTGGCTGCCGTAATTACTAAGATTACAGCGCACACGCATTTCAAGGAATAAATGCCTGCTAGGTACCCATTCGCCTCACCTGGGTTGAGTGCAGCACAATGTGGATAAATTTCTTGCCGAAGGAAATTACGCCATGGCTGGGATTTGAACCCACGACCCTCTGTTTCAAAGTCCGGAGACTGATCCACTGGGCCGCAGCGCTCCATGATTTCTATTCTATTTTAGAAATAGCAAAATCGATCTTATAAAGATGGTTAATTCAACTGCCATGTTTGCAAGCAAAATACATGAAAGTAAAAAAAATCTTTTTGACACTGTTTTCATAAAAATCTTGCCTTTAATAATGACTTGTCCTGAAATCCCATGACCTGTTTATTACACAGTTTTCTATTCTAAAGATTTTTATTACTTCATCCATCATGATTCATTCGAATTATTAAAATCCATGATTTTGCATATCAATCCCATTCCATCTGCATGCATATGAAGGATGTATGAACAAAATTTTATCTGAGAGAGTTCATTCTTAATCAAGAATGCCTGATAAACCTGAATTGTTGATTTCGTGTACTAAGCTAAAACTGCTGACAATATGTGTGTTAGATGCAGTTATTGGTGTAGAATCACAACTGAACATACCATTGATTTTACCCAATCATTTTCGTTAGAGATTTTTGGATTTGATTTCATTTTGGAGAGAATACAAAATGATTGACAACAATGTTCCTGCTCAGATGATTAATAATTAACAACATGTTGTATAATAAACAGCCTAAAATATTTTAAATTATGACATTACAAACAAGTCCAAAATTACATTAACTTGTTTTCATCAAAAACATTTGTTCTTAATTTTAACTTATTATGAATTTGAATTTTTAACTTATTATGAATTTGAATAATGTGACATTCGTTCCCGATGGTGATCTAAACTTTCTTAGATTGTAGCAAATCTTGAAGGGGTTAAAGGATCCGATAGCCGTTCTACAGCCAATAAAAGATAATCTAAAAGCTATGCGAAAGCTTTATTGTGTACACAATCATAAAGAAACCAAATTAGCCATTATAACTATTATCGTGTCTCTTTGTAATATTTGATAAAATAGCGGTTAACCACTATTTCCATCGATCGATCGGCATGAATCCGTATTATCTATTTAAAAGGCGGTATTTCCGGTCATCCCGCTATCCCCGTCCATTCTCCCTCGCATCCATGTATTAAACCACTTGAGAAAATCCTGTCAACGAGCGAGGAAACAATGCCTATGAATCGCGAATAGAGGTCTCTAAAACCGCCACATCTGCGCCAATAAAAGCCATACTCTTGGTTGCTGGGACTCCCCCCCCCCCCCCCCCCACTCCTGAGTCCGTAAACTTCACTAACTGTCATCTGTCAAAGAAGATAATGAAGTAAGAGTGAAGTCTGTATAATTTGGCTGGTAGGCACGACAAGAGCTGTGATTGGATACACTGATTTTCCAACAAATTCAACTACCCAAATAATAAGAATAATGTAATGAACGAAAAACTAAAATAACATGATGATATTGTGTAAAAGGCAGACAACATAAATAAACAATTAACAAACAGTTCAAGAGCAGAACGAACATATTGAATGTTCAGGAATAATGAAAACATAAACTTTATAAGACCGACAACAATAAAGCATAATTTTGCCTCATTATAAACCAACTCTGTGTTACATTTAGTGGGCAATAGAGATGCAATGATGCTGTCCACGTTGAAAAAAAGAAGAAAAAAAGAAGTAATATGACTTAGTAGGAACATCGTGTCTGATGTATTCATTTTCATAAAACAATTGAAAGAATCCTATCCCATTAATATATTTTGAGCACCTTCAGCAGAAATTTGACAACACATGACAAGTTATTCTGTTTGATGATGAAAATGATGACGATGATGATAAGGAGGATGACCAGGAGGAAGAGGAGGAGAAGGATGATGATGATGATGAGGTGGAGGAGGATGATGATTATGATGATGATGATGATTATGATGATGATAATGATAATGATGATAATGATGAGGATGATAATGATGATGATGATGATGATGATGATGATGATGATCATAATTACTGTACTTCAGATGACCATGTTGGTGATAATAGTAGCGAAAATGATACTGACACATACTAGTAATGAACTTAGCATAAAATGCAACGTGTACTAATCATATACCTCACATTTCAAGACTTTTTATTTGGCATTGTTATTATTGTTATTATTATTATTATTATTATTATTATTTGTTTGGCGTCACCTGTGCCTGGGAGGTGAAAAGCGAACTGAATCACTATGACCCGCAGGTCTCTCCTCTCATGATTTTAAAAGTTTTATTGTTAATGTTAGAAAGTATTTAAGTCGAAAATTTTCACTCAAGTAATATTAAATGAGTATTTTCAGCTTCATCTTGTCTGATGTCCATGTTTGTCTACATCTTTCAGCGTATTTATTTTCTCTTTAGGTATCTACTGTCGTGATCATATATTGGTATTTCATTTCCGATTGCTGCTATTGCTCCTAAATCGCCTTATATAGTCTATAATCCGTTTTGTCATCGAACAAAACAATGGAAGGGAATATGACAGCCTGTGATCACCTCATTAGGGGGTAATTAAGCATGACGTCAGAAGCTTGAAGTGGATCGATTGGTTGACAGAGTGGCATAAGATGAAAAGGGGCCTGTACCCACGCACCACCAAAATGTTTACGCGCTGTGTCCGATCGGTGACGGGACAACGTCGCTTTCGCGTGTAGTTTTTTTATCGTACAGTGCGCATTGCGTGGAGGGCTGCGGCGAGACGTATCGCAGATAAAATTTAAGCAGTGGGTACGACGCGCAATAAGATTGTCGCTGTGTTCCGCGCGGTTGGAAGTTGGAAGTGAAGTGTTCGACAAACTGTTAGGACGGTGTGCTAAAGTGAGAACAAATTGATTAAATAGGGATCAAACAAGAGGTCTTGGAAAGAAAGCATTTAAACTGCACTTCTAATGACCGAACAGGCTTTTTAATAAGTGGTTAGTTGTTATGATAAATAAATAACACTGCAGTCATAAAAGGCCACTTGAAATCTGCATTAGTAACGGGTTTAAACCGATCGTCATGATAGACATGTTATCCAATTACAAACATTTCTTATTCAGTATACCATGGGTATACCCTCTTTCTCCTCATCCTCACCCCCATCTCCCCCCACCCCCACCCCCTCTCTCTCTCTCTCTGTTCCATCTTTCTATTTCTCTTTCTCTTCCTCTGCCTTCTTCATCATTCTTTGTTATTCTGTTTTGCTCCTTTCTTACCCCTTGTATAATTAAAAAGAAAAGGTTTATTAAAAAAATAAATATTTTTGGTTAACTAATATGCACATTTAGTGCATACAAAATCAGCTAAAGTGAGATTTCATGGGTAAATAAGTTATTGTACAAGTTGTTATACAGTATTAGGCGTTATTTCACCTCTAAAGCAGTTAAGCATCTCTTAACCAAAACTAAGTATATATAGAACATTTTGAAAGTGAACATATCTCTCTGTGGCGTGAACGTACTAGTATATTCACAATTTGATTTGATTTAAAAAAAAAATTTAGATAATGTTCTTATCTTGATCATCACTGTTTCACGATAAACTGGTTATGTTGACACCGTGGAAAAGCACCCGCCTCATGAACGGCAAGTCATGGGTTCGATTCCCGGTCGAGACTTATAAAGAGATGGGACCTACTGCCTTCTCGTTAGGTGCTCAACTTATCAGAACGGTAAAGGGTAATAATAACATGTTATGTTATGTTATGTTATGTTATGTAGTGCCCTCTCAGGATTCGAGAAAGTAGTGGATTGGCAGGTGCTTCTGATAATTAACATTGTATATTGTAAATTGCTATCCTCGATATAATTAGTACGTGTTTCCATTGTCATTTTTGTTTACGTTGCTATTGTTGCTGCCGTTGTTTATTGTTTTTCGCTGTTTTGTTGTCCATTGCTGTATGTTTGGCTACGGAACGGACTAATGTTTTGGATTTGAATCCTTTATGTCATGAATTTTTGATTGATGAAAAATTGTAGGAACTTTGCCAACGAGCATGACGAGTGTTTTAACGAATCGTCGAAGGAAGCCTCGAAGATATGAACTCTCAACTGCAGAAAGATTTCGCCCATGCAATCGTCGTGATTGTGACAACTTGTTACAGTAGCCCTATATTATCGAATAAATAGTGAAAAAGGATAACTATATATACATGACTCTTGATATGTGATCCCTCATTCTTTGTAAACTTACCTTGGCAGGTGGAAAGGCGTGATTTATGCAGAAACTACTGATCATTTGGGGTAATACTTTTGAAATAGTCCTTAACCCCCCCCCCCGGAAACGTAGTCACTTTAGGTCACTTGAATATCCCTATTATCCTAAATGTTTTAGTTTCACGTGGGAGATAACTGCCTTTCATATACATTTACATTTAGTGGAAATTAATATGAACTGTGCTCATGAAATCTATGATGTCTTTATTGAATATGCGAACATTGTGACGAACGAACAAACGATATTTTATTTTTCTGAAAATTCTAAGCGGTCTTAACAAAT
This sequence comes from Lytechinus pictus, assembly GCF_037042905.1. NCBI lineage: Eukaryota > Metazoa > Echinodermata > Echinoidea > Temnopleuroida > Toxopneustidae > Lytechinus > Lytechinus pictus. The sequence continues at coordinate 2,228,272 of NC_087255.1, read as the reverse complement.
CATTGATTGAGTCTACATCGTATGGATTTAAATGGGGAAATATTACAAACATACATGGCAACTATTTCATTTTACTCAACCATTCTGCCGTTTCACCAGTCTTCGTGATGTCGAAAAGTAAATTGCATTCTATAAATGTACGATAGGGGATAATTTGAATGTTAATGAGGCCAAATCTGAAATATACACCCTACTTTTACTGAGCCGCAGAGAGGATCATGGGTAATGTGCGAGAAGGGGGTGAGAAATGAAAGATCATAAAAACAGCTATTGGAGGATTAGCCTTCATAAGACTTAATCACTATGCATGAAAAATATCAGAGGAAAGTCTGACTTTGAAGATACAGCTCAGGTCTTTGAATACATCAATATTTTTATTCGCGGCTGTCTACTTACGGATTTGATCAAACATTTAGTTTTGACTTTATGACAAGCCCTTCAGCTTTACAAATGCTGGATTTACTATCAAACCAGGCACATCACGTTGCTGCAAAATCCGGGTATTTTATCACTCTGGCACGAGATTAGGAGGTTTGGTTGTTGCTGCCTCGAGAGCCGACTCTCGAAGCGTTCGCTGACTTTACTTTCCTACATTTTAATTGCAAATTCGGCATGTTCGGGGAGCTGGGAAGAGAAGAGACGATTTCGCCGTCTCACCCCGCTTTTTCCACTGCTTCTATATCTCCACGAAACTAGGCTTCACATCCATCAAATGTCAACGTTGAATACAAGGAGAAAAGAGTTGCAAAGCCGTGGTCTACGATGACTCCTGCCGACTACCACCAACGCCTATTGTGGTGATGGTCTAAATGCTCGGCGCGAGATTCGATGCGACCATGCGTTTTCGGCACCGCTGCCGCCTTTCAGTAATTAGGCTTTATGTCCGATATCCTTTCGATAATGAAACAAATAAAGGGGTTCATTAATGCATGGAAATGTATTAAATAATTTCTATCCTTTGAATTCAGACCAAATCGTGATCTGCTATCTTGCGTAGTAATCTTGGCACAGCGACCAAGTAGTGTATACGGGAGGCGAATGCCGGGCAGCGTCGGATTACTTTTTTTCGTCACCCTCGTCTCGGCAACGCCTTAACCAACATCTGAGGTCTAGTTTGAAGACTATCTGTCTCATGGCTAATTATTCATTAAACATTTGCACTTAATCCCACCGTCTCCTATCGAAAAACTGAAACAAACCAAAATAAATGAGGCTGAATTATTCATGGAGTTTTTGAAGAATATCCGCATGTTGGCCGATTCTTGGCTGCCGAGTTGCCGCCGAATACTGCCGGTATTAAAATGCATAGGGATCCCATTTCGTCGCAGGGATTTTCGGCGTGTGTTCCCAACCCAGAGGTGGTAATGGCTTTTTATAAAGGAAACAAGACAGGTTGTTTAAATCCCCAATTTTTCATTCGTATGGGTTATCATATGTTAAACATAACTAAAACCGTTTCGCTTTGTCTCTTTTTATGAGCCACAATGTTTCTTTGTTTTCTTTATTATTATATGCAGACTGCTTTATGAGTTTTTTCTTTATAATAGAAACTGGTATGCTTCAAAACTGACGCAGTTTTAATATCCAAAGTTCATCAATTTTTCAAGGAACATAAATCCTTTATAGATGTTCTCTACGTATTTTGTAAAAAAATGAAACAAAGGAATAAATAAATAAAACAAATGCTTTGTTTGTTTGTTTGATTTAACTTTTGCGTTAACCTTGTCATGATTATTGTACAATACCGGCATACGATATATTTGCATAAACAATATAAATAAAGAAATTCATAACAATAAATAGTCGAAATATAAAGAATATACAGCGATGATAAAAAGTAGTAATATACCTTTCTTTAGATTAATGAACCTAAATATAGGAGACCGCTGTCGTGAGTGATTTGATGTCTTATCACAAATGATAACAATACAACATTGCCATGATTGCAGTTCTTCTACCTGTCTACGACCTTGCATTAAAATAGCCCCCCCCCCCCCCCCGAAAAAATAGCCTGGGTGATTTCAACTTCGGTGTTGGTGTATAATTCAGGAAGCATTGTTGCATTTGCGCTTCTTAGCATCTAATATGAGTTTACAAAAATTGTCAAAATCACATTATTGTACAGATCAGCACCGTTGATATTTACACTGGCCAGGACCAACTTCTCTTCAGATTAGGTGTTGTGCTAGCGTGAATATCGGCCCGACTGAGCACCTACACCAAAAGGTCAACACAGAACACACTACCCTCACCCCCTACCAACATGCCAAACGCGGGTTAATATGATTATAACAAGAAAACAAAACAAATAAAATGACAAAATAATGTAGGACATCGTCATATCACGTATGACATATGTTTATCGCTGATGTTATGATAATCTTTTTAGTAATACTTTTTGTCAACTTTGCAAGATGTTTTCAAGAGGCTTACCGGTCATCTTTCATGTTTTTCCTCTTATTGTTTTCTAATTTTACATTTATTGCTGTCACCCAATTCGTTCAATGCAATTACAAAACTAAACACGCATTAAGAACAAAATAGTGGTACATAACTCCACATTGAAATATGAATGATAAAGTTGACAAAGTATAATATTATTGCATAGTTTAATATCAAATTATCAGAGTCAGAAAATACACATATATAAATCTTCTTTCTATTAGACCAGACTGATTAAATAATGGTTGGATTGAGAAAAATACAGAGGCGAGTATCTGATTGTTACAATTATGCATGAGGACGACGCTGATGTCTTCAATTCAGTTCAGAAATTACGTCTTAAATAATGAATTCGTGGAAAGGTCAATAATAAGCTTGTTCCTAATTCGATTTAGCCTCATGTTATCATGCAAAATATGATGGCTACTACAGTAACTCACTATAATATCATACAATATGAGATAGAGCAAAAAGAGGGGAAAAGGGACATCGTCTGCTTAGATAGGTTGCCCTTCCAAAAATAGGCCACGAGGTTAGAAACTGGGTCAAGTCCTCCAAACTAAAACTTGAAGGTCTGGGAACTTAATCCCGGCCGTTGACAAGTTTCTTCATCGGTTATGTTTTCACAGTTCCATTTAAAACAAAAGCCGGCTTATCGGGCTGAATCATCCAAAATGATTTTCTTTTATCTTGCTCTGATTTTTTGGGCGCGCGCGTTCGAACCGCAGAGTGCGGAGCGCTCCTCTATTGAGTGAGACAATCATGAATTGGCTCCGATTTTGTCTGAAGTTTTGTTGATACAAGCAGCCACAGGACGGATACGTTTTTAGCCCATCTTATTATCCTCCTTCCTTGCTCTCATTATGTGATAATTAAGAGTTTTTTGGGGGCGTGTGTGTGGACAGAGAAGGGGAGCTTGACTGGACGAATGACGAAGAAGAGAGGTTACTGATATTCCATTAATATACTCTGTTCCGTTCATATGCATTAATTCAAGTAAATATCATCATTGTAAATGCTTGACATTGGTTGCATTACGTATAACTACGGTCACAAAGGTTCGATGCGCTCGTACCAATCTCACAGGAGTTGGTACAGATTCGTAGTTTGGACGTAGATTCATACGGTCTATTTTACAAATTTCATACGAACGCCGATTAACTCGCAAGAACAACTTAATGCCTTCTTGAGAAAAGAAATGATTTTTGGTTATGTAATGTCCCTAGAATTCGTACTTTTTGGGAGAAGGACTTGAGTTATTCTTTTGTCAGAATAACGACCATCTCACGATTTTTGTTGTCGCAAGATGGTCATGCGTGCGAATCACGTTACTCTCAAGTCATTCGTAAGAAGATTTTACGAGGCTGAAGATGGCAGTGGGGCCAATGAGACTACAACTGTAGCCCATTCGCTCTCTTTCCTTTGAGAGACTTACTTTTTGGTCCCATACTTCTTCAACAGGAAATGCTCCTTTGTTGAACGCCATGATTTGAACGTCGAGCGTTTGGCTTTATACCCCCTAAAACTAAACATGTGTACCTACGCCTTACGAGTCCCTTACGATTCTGAGAGTCATTCATACGAGCGTCGTAAGACGTTCTTACGGTCGTCACAAGAATTTGTGGCATCTAGAATTGCCTCTGGACCCTTTAAAATCTGTCGTTTTTCTTACGATGTTTTTACGAAGTGGTCCAAATTCGTTCTTACGGCGTTTTTAGCAATTCGTAATCGTAATTGTGACTGAGGCTTTAACGTAAATGATAATATTGATGATAAAAGTAACAATGATGATGATAAAAATAGAGATGCATATTTTTTCAAAATACTTTTTTCAACTTACTACTACTACTATTACTACTACTACTACTACTACTACTACTTCTACTATTACTACTTCTACTTCTACTACTACTACTACTACTACTATTACTACTAGTGCTACTGCTATTAATACTAATACTATTAATACTACTACTACTATTACTAGTACTACTACTTCTTCTACTACTACTACCACTACTAATGATAATAATATTAATAATACTAATGATAATAATAATAATGATAATAATAATAATAATATTAATAATAATAATAATGACAATAATCACGTTGGAAATTTATATGTTTGCATGGAAAGCAATTTTTAAGAATGTTTATATCTATTATCCTTAACATTCCTTCTTTTTCTCAGATGACACAGGGCACTTGCTTAAGAATAAACTAATGAAGAGCAGGTCCATACCCATACTAATCAATCAATGGCGTGATACAGTTCATCTACCATTGGCGTGCATCGTAATAGGATGGCCAGATACCTCAATAGATACACTCTGGTATTGATCCTAGTGTTAGCATGTGAAATGCAAATCAAAGTGTACCCAAGGAGGTCCATTAATCCTTAACAAATGTCTTGGGATTCACGAAGAAACTACACCTGGGCAACAAGTGTCTTTAACCGACCGTAGAGAGACATTTTACTTGAATAAATCCAGTTGGAAACACATGACGTGTATCTTTTCGAATTGATTCCCAAACGACACTTGGTCGTTCGATTACTGGGGTACATTCACCTGAACCGGTCGCGTTTCTATCTTAGTATGAGAGGATATGGAATTCTCTTCAAAATCGCTTTTATTTTTGTTTTTATTATTTACTTTTTATTTTTACTCATTTATTTTTTTTTGTTCCATGCAGAAACAATCCCGAGGTGATTTGTTAACAAAACAGGATTGATATCGCTATCAGCTAGGGCTGCAGAACATATTTGAAAGTGAAATCACAATTTGATTTAACGTTTTTGTACATAGTTACTGAAAAAATAGAGGTCCCTCCTCCTGGTTCCTCGGCCCCTGAATATATAGTCTCTAAAATGGTTTGTAATATTAAGATATAATATACAAGTTAAGGGTGAAAATGGTAGAAAAAATATTTGAGCAATGCCTAGTTCCATCCCGCAGATTAAAACACTTAGACGTCCACAATGCATATAAATATTGCATGCCAAACTCATAAAATCACCCTTTTTCCACCAAAGAACATGTTCCAGTCATGCATAAAGTAGGGCAAAGCTTATACCATGGTCACATTTGCTCTACGGCGACCGTACGGCGAGTCGAAAACAGCCGTTTTATTAATCTTGATCCAAACCACCTATATGAAGTTGATACAAAAAATGTTCAAACGGCTGTTTTCAACTCGCCGTACGGCCGCCGTAGAGCAAATGTGACCATGATATTACTAACAGCTTATGAAACACTACAAACAATACATTGGTCTATTTTAGGAGAATGAAACTCTTGGAGCAAGTTAGCTTTTGTGAAAGCAGAAAAATCAAAGAATAAGATCAACAAAAGTTTGAGTAAAATAGGACTAGCAATAGAAGAGTTATGAGCATTTGAATGTCGAGATCACTAATGCTATGGAGATCCTCCCATTGGCAACGCAACCAAGATCTATGATATCACAGATGAACAACTCTCCCCTTTTGGACACTGAAAATATACCCCAAAACATCTCTTTTTGCTCATTCTAATCATATGACGAACGATTCATCAATGATATAATGTTGTGAAACCTCAGTACTTGTCCTCTCATAAAGAGAACACCTCACCTTGTGATAGATTCTATAAAAGTGAGAATATAAGTGAAATAAGTACTAAAGCAATGAGGGAGTTGTACGTGTGTGACATCACAGATCTTGATCGCATTGCCAATAGGAGGATCTACATGGCATTAGTGATCTCAATATTCAAATGCTCATAACTTTCTTATTATTCATTCAATCTTCCTCAAACTTTCAACAATATGTTTCTTTGATTTTTCTCTTTGATATGGATTCAGCTGGTTTCAAGGGTTTCATTCTCATTTAATACATACCTTTCTATAAAGAATGCAGCGTAATAGAATATTAATCATGATAACAATCACGATGGTCACTTCATTATCTTTAATGGGATGTTTCGTCCTAGGACAACTTTTTAAGGATATGAATGGTGTAATATGAAAGGAAAATATGACATCATTCTATAAGGCGTATAAGGCTTTATCATCAAAATGGTGCATTGTGGGTAAAGAATCAGGGGCAATTCAGGTGAGTGTTTCATGAAGAAATTTGTCATTGATTTTCACAGGTAGATGTTATCCGGTAGATTTTATAAGCAGGGGCGGATCCAGGATTTTCCAAAGGGGGGGGGGATTTTTCGGATGAAAATTTTGACAAGCCAAAAAAAAAGGGTTTTCAACCACAAATTAAGGATATTTCGTACCCGAAAAATTTGACAAGCAAAGAAGAAAAATAAAAGGTTTTCAACCACAAATAAGCTACCGGGATTACTTCCATCCGATTGGCCGAGCACAAACCATTCGGTTATATTCGCTGGCAAAACTCTTCATGAAACTCTCCCCGGGACTAGAGATGATGATATTCAAGATGGCTGCCGTATACATGATGCCTTTGACAATCTGGCGTTAGTAATGGAAGTGAATCGCAAAGATGCAATGCAACCCACCAAAGAGCCAGTCTTGTTATTTCGCTTCAACTCACCGTCGGTAAATATAGCACCTGATGATGATATTGTTTTGGTGGAAATAATTAACAGCTAACCACTTTCCCGCCTTTTCGCACCCTTCATTTGATAATGGATTCACGAGGAAGGACGCAACTCTGTTCTTCTCAAGGTTGGTTATCTCTTCAAACTCACACCATCAATACTGAGTCACCCTAAAAAAGCAGAATTTCTAGTTTGTTGCAGATTAAATAATGATTGAATTTTTCAAGCAAAGACTTCGAGGATTTACGATCGTAAGCCCGTCCAGACGGGCAAGAAAATGTATAACCTTGGAGGTTTTTCAGCTATTTTCTTAATCACAAAAAACATGAAAATAGTAATAACCTAATCCTAGAGAGGTGAGAAAATCAAGTAAACTGTTGATCAAATCCGTGCATGTTTTGAGTTCGTTCGAGTGAAATGGAGACGAAGGTTTAGATTGAGAGGGGTCCGTTTCAATTTTAAATTTATGCGAAAAAATGGGTTTAGGACCTGATGATATTGTTTGCTCAACAGGCCATAATGGCATGTGTTTAACTAATAACCTGCATCAGCTTGGAAATCAAGGGACTTTTTACATGTTTGAGGAAAAGTTGTGGTGACTCAAATAATCATAAAAAGTAACACTTTTGTCACATTTATGTGTGTATTGAAATTCACGCCCACAAAGCCCGATCATGCAGCCTATAGGATACATTAATTTTTTTCAACTGATGAGTACGCGATAATTGTAATATAATGTCAAATATCAAAGTGATCATAATCCTGGAAATTAATAAAAATGAAAACTTTAAAAACAATATTCCCCTTCAATAACTGGGTTCACAAGTTGTCAACTGTAATACCTATCTCATTCTTCCGTCATCCAAATTGTTGAACACATTTCATTTACCTCACTTTACCGTCAGCATGATCAGTATTGTGTTACATTGGAACTGTACGTCAGGTCAGCCTCGTTCGCTCGACCCTAAATATTGTCTACTGTTGACAGCAAAATCTCTGTGTTTTCCCATTAATCGCTCTCTCAATTGGCAACTCCTCCTTGCTGGAACAGAGGTGGTCCTGACTAGGGTCTATCAATAAAATAAATTGAGACGAGTAATAAAAATAGGGAATGGTCGTCCCAAAGCAGCGCTAAAGCGCGCGGTTATTACGATTTACAGAGCCTTCTTGCAATGTCATTTTTGTCTCGCCTGCATAGCAGAGCGAGACTATAGGCGCCGCTTTTCCGACGGCGGCGGCGTCGTCAACATTGAAATCTTAACCAAGTTTAAGTTTTTGAAATGTCATCATAACTTGGAAAGTATATTGAGCTAGTTCACGAAACTTGGACATAAGCAAGGGTGATAGTGTATTACCGAAGATCCTGCCCGAGTTTCAGGTCACATGACCAAGTTCAAAAGTCACTTAGGGTAAACGAACTTTGACCATGTTGTGGTATTTGTGGAATTGTCGTCATTACTTTAAGAGTTTATAGATCTAGTTCATGAAACATGGACATAAGTATCCCTGAACATCCTGTGCGAGTTTCAGGTCACATGTCCGAGGTCAATGGTCATTTAGGGTCAACAAACTTTGATAATGTTGTGGGTGTTTGTGGAATTGTCATTATTACTTTAAAAAGTTTATAGATCTCGTTCATGAAACTTGGACATAAGAGTAGCCATCCCGGAATATCCTGTGCGTGTTTCAGGTTACATGAGCAAGATCAAAGGTCATTTAAGGTCAGTGAACATTGGCCATGTTGGGGGTATTTGTTAAATTGGCATCATAACTTAGAAAATGTATGGATTCACACATGTAGTTCATGAAACATAGATATAATTAAGTATGAATGGTCGTTTTGCACACGTCTTAGGTCACATGATCATGGTCAAAGGTCATGTTGGGTCAATGGACACAGTATTTCATTATCATACGAGTGTTTTCTTTTGTGAATAATTATTCAATAGCTGTTTACGAAGTCAGTACTGCTGCTATATCATGTATATCAAATCGCGTAATGCAGGCGAGACTGCATGCCAGAGGCGTTCCACTTGTTTAGCCTATATACTCGATAACTTACAGTGATCCAAACGGAGTTTTCCTAACAGAGATCTCCCAGAGACACCATGATGCTATTAACATGCTTACTTAAAGTATACCCTAACACTACAGCATTAAACACAAAAAAATGACCGTGGAAGCCTGGAATAAACACTTTTAAACACAAAAAAATGACAAACTAATTCAAAAGCAATGTATTTATGGTACGGGCATTGTTTGTGAATGATGTGTTATAATTAGTATGGGCACTTTTTTAACAGGTAAAAAGTGCGAAGCCATGGGTAGGCAGCAATGACAGAGACAATCCGATGGAAGAACTTTTGATGGCTCACACTGTAACTCTGTAAGAGAGCTTGATTCAACCTCGTTTGCAAGAGATATGACCCATGAAGTGAGAAAAAATACCACGGTAAACTTGGCCTAGATGTCAATAATATCCCTCGCTGATGAGAAGAAATAAAATATTACAAGGAAAGTTATGATAGCTGTGTTTACACGGAGTTAATTTAACATCGATTGATGATAAATGATAATAATTGGTATATCATTGCGACGCTGTTGTTTGGAAAAAAATGTTGTTACGCTCTTTCATACAGAACAGGTACTCTTCTTCTTGCGAATGCGCAAAAAACTGTAGTCTGGGCCAGACAATTTGCGCGCCGCAGTTACTAGCAATTCTATATCACCACATTGTTTACATTTTTTGGTGATTACTAAGACAGTATATCGACTTTAAATCTTGGAATCCCGTGTATAAATAAAGTTCAGAAAATGGCAACATCAGTTATGATCTGAATTATCGAAATGGTAATCACAATTACAATTTGGTGGAAGTGAGAGGACATAGTAATGTTTACGAGGTGAGTGGCTGAATAGACCTCTCGATCATCTATTAATTTTGGAGAATGAATAAATGAACTTGAAAAGGATGTGTCGTGTAAACCTGTGTTATAACGATAGCTATCAGAGATGCCAAGATTGGGATAGTCGTTTAAGAATTGGCAACCAACGATGACGAGGAATCCGTCGTCGTCTAGGGAATGGTATGCAGCCTCGTGTGATAAGGGTCAACCGACCGAGCTCGCTCGATTTAGATGTGACGATAATTTGACAATTATGTTTTCAGTGTTGGATATAAAAGGTCTAAGGTAGTCAGGAAAAGGTACTAAGGTAGATTATTCGTCTATATATACATGCATCTGTTTCTTTTAAGCCATTTCTTCAGCATAGGGACGATTGGATTAGACCTTGACTAGATTTCCGCTCTAAGCTTACTTCTCACAAGTTCTGAAGGATATCTGAAATAGAAAATAATTTTATTACTCTCCAAAATCATTAATTGTGTTTGATATAAACATACTTTAGGCAGTTAATTGCTCTTTTATCATTTCAACCATTTCATTATGCTGCGAAAGATTTTGTTCCTTGCAAAGTGAAACTGCAGCCCATCAACACAAATAACTGTCGAGTGTTTTCGGAGAGCCTCTCATCCTAAAAGAGCAAACAATTTGGTCAGACGGGAAGAACAGAAGGAGAGTGGGGAAAATTGAAGGAAATATAAGAGCAATGTTCAATAACTTCATCCAAACATAAGCCTTCTCAACGCCTCACTTTACAAACTCGTTTGTATTCTCACATCTCGAAGGCATAAGCGAAGATGCGCGCAGCAAAAGCACTCGATGTGTGCGCCGCGGATTGCAAACGCTTACGGGTATTTAGGCAACGGGGTAAGGGCGAAAATGCGCATAGTGCGTTACAGAGGCAAGATGTTGGATAAGGTACTTGTCAAACACGATTGTTTCTCTAAACGTTTCTCCTACGGATATAATAAGCACGATAAGTGTTGGTGTTTCTTCTACTTCTAAGGCAAAATGTAGATTCACGTGCGTCATTATAAAATTGTTTTCAACATGTTTTAGTAGTAACCGACTCATTGGAAATAACGTATTTCATTTGTTCGGTCTTTGATCGGTTTCGCTGATACGACTATGGCATGTATATGTCTACATGTGTTAAACAATATTGATCGAAATAACGCAAACTCTTTAAAACGGGGCAGCAGCAAAATAGACGAAACTTTAATTAGCAAAGGGCAACGGGTCTACAAATAAAGTCATACGAAAGTAGAGATAGAGTGGGTTATGCGGTTGGAAATTAATCACACCAGTTTTTATTTTCACCTGAATTCGGAAATGGAAAACAACATATCGATGTATATTAAGAAATTGAATTTCAATATTTTCAGTAATGTATCTTACCTAAAATCCGTAGACCCTTTAAAGAAAACTACCAATTGAACATGCCATCACTATGTTCCATGATTATCTTTGCTTTGCATCTTACAACAACAACATAGTGTGCCGGTATTTGTTCATAAATAAAGAATGCGAAGAATATCACGAGTTTGTATAGATAATGAATAAATTATGTCAATACTTATGATCAGCAAGAGAAACAACATTATTAACATTAATATGTGACAAGTCTGAGCGTGAGATTGAGCCCGTAAACCCTTGTAAATTTGTGTTTGTCAGCACCATTGTGAAAATATAGGTCAGACGGCTTTTGTGTTATTCTTTTGTAAACATGGATTAATCGTTATCATGACCTGGGTCTTTCAGATTGACACCTAAACTTTGAGATCATTATTTTTTTTCCTATTTCCGTCTCAACAATGCTCCCCCACCCCTGACACGGTTATCTTGAAATATTGTCGGCTATCATGGCTATTCTTGTTGTCGACACATCTGCCTTTCCTCCAGCCTTCGTCTCGATCCAATCAAGAATTTTTTTTCCAATGTTCGATGAATCAGGGGGCTAACTTTATGGTGCGGTATCTGTAAACCTAATTTTCCTTCCCACCCCCCGCCCTCCAGCAAACAATAATGTTATTCCAACGTGTTAGAAATTTATCTTGGCTTGTTTTTTTAAAGCGTGATTGATTCTTTGTCGCGTTCATTCTTCCCGACCCATATTAGAACCCGTTTCCTCGGGGCTCAATCCTTACATTCTAACCAAAAACCATTTGTACCGCTCCCTATGAGATGATCTTTGAATGACTTCATTTCTATGTTTTTCTTTCATATTCTTGCAATCAATTATTCGTTCCAATTTGAATTGATCATGCCCTCATTTCGACACAATCATCATGATCATTATCATGCTTATATTGACTTTAAGCCCAGAGTCAATATTTGGACCTGCATGTTACCTCCCCTTTCCCTCTATCTCACCAACCTTCCTTCTTATTCCTTTATTAACTTTCACATCGTAATACCTCATTTCTTTCCACCACCCTTTCACCATTTTTCACGTCAGACGATCTGGGACATAAACCGATAGGGATGATCGATTGAGGAAAACGATTTCAATACCATATCGTCTGCCTTTTGATTGTCACCTCTTCACGCACTATATAAATCTAAAGCAGACAAGAAAAATGGCGTTTTTAATTCCCTCATGACCTTCACCATACATTAATTGTCAACCGAAACAGTGCTGCTCAAGCCCATTCAGTACGCTACCACATTTCCTTTACCTTTTGCGGTGCCCCTTTAGAAGTTTCTAAATGGTGGGATCATTTTAGATAAACACGCCACGACAAAACAAAAAATTGACAAGCACCTGTAAAGCTCAACTGGTCCACATCTCTTTCATTTTTTCATCTCTCGCTAGTGTGCCCTCTGGAATCAGGTCAGCGACAATAGGCCAGACAACCCAAAGCCATTGCTTTATGAGTATTAAACATACCCATAACAATACTCGATATATTTTATGTGTCAGGCGCGTTTATACAAGCCTTTTGTTCGCTTAAAATCCGCACCTCTACTTCTCTCTGTTTCTTTTATTGGCATATTTCCGCACTGCTTGCTGCAAAGAAAGAATGGTGTTCTGTTAGTTATTGAAGAGGCTAGGGGGTAAAGGCAAACTCAAGTTGAAAAGTGCGGCTGAAAAAAATGGTCCGACGGATGTCAAAAATACATTTGAAAGAAAATCAACAAGAATTACATTAATAGTCGACAAATCAAACGTTGTTGGCATTAACAAATGACGGATTTTCAATAAATGCGGTTAAAACGATAAAACAAAAATGTCGACAAAAAATGTTACGTCATACGCACTGAGAAATGAATACAGCAAAATGCATGTTAATCGTAAAATTCGGAAGTAGTAGTCGTGTTAGGGTATCAGACTTTAATATCATAATTAGCTTCAAAGGACCGAAATAATTCCTATTTTTATATTTTATATCGAGAGGTCTTATCCATGATAAATTCGAATGTTTTCCCGCGTCATTTGAACATCGCCAATAATTTATTTTGATTTCATATAAACAAGACTCGTATAAATTTCCCTAGCGATATTCTAAAAGTTATCCTAAATCATTTAATATTTGTTGAAGATTGATTGATTGATTGATTTGATTTGATTGATTTGATTGAAGAATAAACCTATGTCATTTGCCCCTGGTAAATAGTCAAGTTCAGGGGCCGCAAAACCGGGGGCTGGGTGAGCTTCGCCCCCCACTTTTTTTCCAAAAACAAAACAAAACGTAATAATTACCATCTTTTTGTGATTGGTTTTGCATTGTCAGCCCCCACCACTTTCAAAACCGTTCCGCCGCCCCTGCAGTTCGTTGCTTTGCAGGCATGACAATCAAAACATGTACCCTACCAATCACACTTTTAATAATCAGATGGCTAAATTATTCGACTTTTCAAATGTAACAAACGTCCGAGCAACATCTTTGAATATTTTTGAATGTTTTCATTATCTTCCGATAAAATAGCCTTGCCCAAATATCTGAGATATCAGAGACAAACATTGATTTCACAGTCCCATACTAGTTCTAATTACCTTATGGCAATTATCAATCATTTCTACTATATTCTTTCATTAAAAAAAATATAAATATTTTTTTATTATAGATGTCAAGTATATTGAGAATACCTGTATGTTCTCTGGTTGCTCAATGTCAATGATTATCGTTGTTATTATCATTACCATAATTGATAATCATCACCATCATCCTTATTCTCATGATAATAATGAAGATTATAATTTCTGTTTGCACATTATAGGTTGGAACATGATTTACAATTCAAAATGTATGTGTTTTTTTTAGTATCTGCAATACAGTATTTGAATTGTATATGAAACATACCGCATAAATTTAGTTTAAAACTATTACCTTTTCAGGTCGATAAGGACGGAATAATGATAAAGAGACATATAAACTATCAACAGAGCCCTACAAACGAAGCATTCGAGGGGTGCACCCCCCCCCCCCCTTTAGTAAGATTATCTGGGACTGAAATGTGGACATATGTTGATAATCATTTGATGTCGACGATAACCAAACTTATGACGTGAACCCACCCTCCCCCCCCCCCCAAACACACATACATATATAAAAAAACCTAGTACGGGATATACCAATGTAGTTGATTTCTCATTCCAATTATTGATTTTTATTTACCCCATATTACAATCAGTAAGATTTTGAGTGTACCCTTATGAAAAAAATCCTTTTGCAGTAGGTAATCGCTACCGTATTTAAATCCTAAATAATTATCCCATTTGTTTTATGTAGGATAAAAATTCTAATATTTAGAGCAATCCGAAACCGTTAAAAAGTCAATGTTTTGAAAGAGTTGATCTGGATCCTGTAACCAACAAACTCATCAAAGCAAACCGCTAATTTTCTCACGTTTATTGTATGAATAAACGTTTGTATAACTCATAATTGGCCTGTTATTGTGTCACTAATAAAACCTCATTTATTTTCACATTTCAGTTTTCATGACCATCCATGTGGAAGCCTGATCAAAAAGTAACCGCGAATCATTGTGTTGTTCCTTCACATTACAAGCAGAAAGGTGAAGGACTATCGATCGAATAGGATTTATTTTCAATTGGTATAATGTCAATTCACCCAAGTACTAACGCGTCTACTATTACTTGACCTTCCATCAGTTCGTCCACTATCCACATGGTCTTATTGCCATTTCGTCTAATGCCATTCCGTCTAATAACCAGTTGATCTGATAGCCATATACCATTTGGTCTCATTGGACTAAGCGTTTATTGGGCGAAATGGACGAAAATAAAATGTGTATTAGACCAACTGGTTATGATAATAAATGGTCATAGATGAACTGGTGATTAGACGAAGTGATGAATGGACCAAATGGTAGCTGGGTCAAATGGTTGATAGACGAAATGTTGATGGACTGAATGGCATCAAGGTAGACCATGTGATGGGTGGACGAGTTGGCAATAGACGAATTGGCAATTTACCATTTGGGTTAAGGATGGACAAACCAAAACCGCATACATTCGTAATTCCGAAGCTTCGTTATTCCGAAGGTTCGGATATTCCGAAGGTTCGTTATTCCGAAGGTTCGTATTTCCGAAGGTTCGTAGTTCCGAAGGTTCGTTAGTCCGAAAACAAAGTGAGGTTCGTAATTCCGAAGGTTCGTTAATCCGAAAAAGAAATGAGGTTCGTAATTCCGAAGGTTCGTTTGTCCGAAAACTAAATGATTAACTTACCTTATTTCGTTTTCGGACTAACGAACCTTCGGAACAATGAACCTTATTTCGTTTTCGGATAAACGAACCTTCGGAACAATGAACCTTATTTCGTTTTCGGATTAACGAACCTTCGGAACATCGAACCTTATTTCGTTTTCGGATTATCGAACCTTCGGAATAACGAACCTTCGGAATAACGCCACAAATGTTCGGATTAACGAACCCTTTTACGTTTTCGGATTAACGAACATCGAGGTATATATAGGCAATTTGCGTGTTTCGGAATTACGAACCTTCGGAATTACGAAGTGTAACCTTAAAAACAACGTCAAGGTTCATCTCTTATCTTAGTAACATTTCCCCTTACTCATTTGCAACTTTATAATCATGATGGGTGACATTTTCTCATTCCAAAGTCGTCAAATACCATGAATACGGTACACATTTCATATGCATACAGGTTGATCTTCCTTGAGGAATCCCTAGAAGACATCACTTTAAGGATCGACCCCACGGATCATGATACTACTTTGGACATCACCCCCAGGGTCTAGGGCACCAGGGGATGAGATGACTGGGCGGAGACGGTGGATATCTTCCCTTAAAGGACAAGTCCATCCCAACAAAAAGTTGATTTGAATAAAAAGCCAAAAATCCAACAAGCATAACACTTAAAATTTCATCAAAATCGGATGTAAAAGAAGAAAGTTATGACATTTTAAAGTTTCGCTTAATTTCACAAAACAGTTATATGCACATACTGGCTGGTATGCAAATGAGGAGACTATGACGTCATCCACTCACTATTTCTTTTGTATTTTATTATGAGAAATATTAAATATTCTAATTTTCTCCTCATTGGTAAGTGATACAACAATTAATTCCGCCCTGAACATGTGGAATTAGCATTGTTTAATACTATATGGTTCAGTCAAGTTGGTCCTTATTGTCAAATCTATAAAAAATTAAATATTGTATAATTCAAACAATAAAAAACAAAAGAAATAGTGAGTGATGGACATCATCGACTGACTCATTTGCATGTCCCTGAGTTGTGCATATTACTGTTTTGTGAAATATAAGCGAAACTTTAAAATGCCATAATTTTCCTATTTTACATCCGATTTTGATGAAATTTTCAGTGTTATGCTAGTTTTTTTTTTTTCTCTATTCATTCAGATCTACGCTTTACTGGGGTGGACTTGACCTTTAAAAACAACGTCAACATGGTCAAGGTTCATCTTTTATCTTAGTAACCTTTCCCCTTACTCATTTGCAACTTTATAATCATGATGGGTGACATTTTCTCATTCCAAAGTCGTCAAATACGGTACACATCTCATATGCATACAGGTTGATCTCCCTTGAGGAATCCCTAGAAGACATCACTTTAAGGATCGACCCCACGGGACAGTGACGGGGAGTGGGATCATGATACTACCATGGAGCTATACTACTTTGGACATCACCCCCAGGGTCTAGGGCACCAGGGGACGAGATGACTGGGCGGAGACGGTGGATATCTTCCCCTTAAAGACGAGATCGTATTCTGACATTTTAGCATCTTTACCTTCCCTGATCTGTTCATCATTAATCAGATCAAGATTTGTGCTTTCTCGCCATGTTCTTTTTATTCATAGACATTCTCAAATTTGGCACGAAGTCAACCCATACATGCCATGTTGTGATGACATTTTCTTTGAATGGAATTGAAATAATCAATGAAACGGTTGAAACTTTCATCGATAGCAAAATCTGCATTTGTTCTTTGACCAATTAGGGTTGTTACTTGACTCAAATCAAGTGTTTATCATCACATTTGTGTGAAAGGAGATATTTGTTTCTTTTCGGTATAGGGGTCTTGGAGGGAGGGTGAGGGGCATCTGTGTAGGGTATATGATGCTTTCCGAACCCAATATTAGAAGCTCTGTTATCCGTATTGGATGTCGTATATCCCAGAGGTCAATCTTCTCTTTAAGACCTGTATGATGATGATTAAACACGAGTAAACCAAACCGGCTTCCAATCCCACGATGATGACGATGAATACGATGAGGTTGGAGAGGGCTCATCATCTGAGTTCTTCTAAATCCTCATGTTTGTATAGTTGACTATCAAAAGACACTTCAACAAATCCCAAGTAAATGAGATCTGGGCCAATGAGATGGTATGCCGCCTCCAGGTAAACGAAACAATCACCTCAAAATGATTGTGCTTTTTAAACTACTATTCCTTGAACGCCATGAGCAGTGTTGATTTTAAATGCTTGGTGTGGATGTATGTTAGAATAGGGTCATGATATTACGAATACTAGGACAGACGATGGGCAGCATAGGCGGATCCAGGGGGCCCGAGGGGTCCCGCCCCCCCCCCCCTATTGGCGGAGCAAAAAAAATGAAAAAAAGGGGGAAAGAAAGAAAAAAAGAAAAAGAAGGGGAAAGAAAGTAGGAAAAGGGAAGAGGAAAAATAAGAGGAGGGAGACGAGTGAATAAAATAAGGTCACGGGAAGACTTGGAAAATGATTAAGCAATATATTTCATGTCACTTTTACCGTGTTTACACTTGAATCGGCTCGCGGTTCTGAACCGCGAGCCGATTCAGCATTAGCCTCTTGTCGAGGCCCTGTCGGCTGCTTTCCGAGCGAACATGGCAAAGCAAGGGAGAGAGCGAAGCAGAGCGCCGCGAGACAGGGCCTCTGGACATCTGACCCGAATTTCACCGACTTTCTTTTGTTTTTTGTTGTTTTTACCAATTCACCGACCAAAAACTGGTCGGTGAAAATCATCCAATGAGAGCGCGGGCTGCTATGACGTCATATTGAATATTCATGAGCTCATCTTGAATGGCGACCCGTGGATTCTTGGCGAAGAATGACGACGAAATATCAAAGAGCATTGAATATGCCTCTAAAATGCTGAATATTGACCGATTTAAGGATTTGCAAGTCGATAAAATTAACTCTGCACTGAAAGGACGAGATGATTTTGTAAATCTACCCACAGGATATGGAAAAATCTTTCATGCGATTCCACCGGTCGAACCGGGGCGTCGATTATCGATCTCCGCTGTGCAGTGCAGTGAGGGAAGCTGGGGTGGAGTTGCTGGGAGTTGACTCGAGTCTGACCAGCGGCTGAGCAGTATCTCCCGGGAAGTTTCGGGGCGGTGATGGGTCTGTTACGGCCAGTAGTAGTAGTAGTAGTAGTAGTAGTAGTACCACTACTTGTAGCATTTTGCAGGTTATATCCCCTTTAGTGTCCCGCAATTAAATGAATCCCCTGCAGAATAATGGACTACTATACTATATAGTATTCCGAACCCAAAACGAAACAGCTCTGACATTTCATTGGTTTACTCGGTGACCAGTAATATCATGACTCATGTATATTCATTAGGAAGACGTTCCTCATGAATATATAATTCAGTTCAGATGTCAAGAGGCCCTGGCTCGCGCCAGGCCTAATTCGCTTCGCGAATTAGGGAATCCCTCGCTTCGCTCGGGAAGCAGCCGCCAGGGCCTCGACAAGAGGCTAATTCAGCATCGGCTTTTTCATAGCGTGTAAACGCGAGCAACTTGAATCGGCTCGCGGTTCAGAACCGGCAATTTGCACCACCAAAGTAGTAGGTTCTGAACCGCGAGCCGATGCAGAATCGGCTTTTTTACTACGTGTAAACAGGGGAGCGTTTCATGAAAGGACTTGTCGGACGTTTTATCCGACAAGTTATGTTTTATCCGACAGTTCCCATAGTAACAGTGCCTCACAGCCAACCAAAATCAAGGAAAGATGTCAGATCTGACAACTTGTCGGACAAAAATCTTGATGAAACGCTCCCCAGAAAGCCGATTCTGCACCGGCAATTTGTGCGCATTTCAATTACTTTACCATTGTGACGTAATTGTAAGCGCACTGATCCAGCGTTGTCTTTATTATGACGTATATTGTAGGTATGCGTATCATTTCAGGTTTTTGCATCGGCTCGCGGTTCTGAACCGCGAGCTGTAACAACGTGTAAACACAATCCAAATGCCGATTCTGCATCGGCATTTGGTTCAGAACCAATTGCCGATTAAGTGTAAACACGTTATTTATTAAATTTTCGCTCGCGCTTCGCGCTCGCATAGCCTGTTCGATGAGATACATATCTTGCTCAATAGGCTGATATGTGGCTTAAAATATCAAGTTTTAAAATCAATATGTAAAGCATATTTCAGCTCGGACATCGAGCTTTCACTATTTTGTTTGATTTACAAATTTTTTTTTTTTTAAGTGCTCTGTAAAATGTTATTTTATTATATGAATATCGTTTGCAGCTTTTTGCGCTGTGCGCTCGCATTATGTGATTTTCCAAGCAGGCCTACATATTGTCTTTGTTTGTTCCATAAGATTCTACATATATATATTAATTCAAAAACAAATTACTTAAAATCTCCCTTTTATGGCAGCTTATCAAAAATTTCGTCTCGCGATTTGTGCTCGCATTATTGTTGAAAATGTATCAACTCATAAATCCTGTTCATGATTACAAAAGTGCTTAAAATATCCAGTTTTAAGGCATCAATGTCAACAAATTTCACTCACTCATTAGGCTTATCACATTACTAAATATGATAATAAAAATTTCATGAATTCCTAATAACTAAATTGCCCCTTTTTCAGAAAGGAATATCGACAAGTTTCATATCGCGCTTAGGAAGAGGAATGGGAAGATAGTCATCATTTTCATATGATGACAAAATGTCCTTATATAGGCCTAGAATGTCCAGGTCCTAGGTCAAAATAATAATAAAAATATCACCTCGCGCTACGCACTCGCATCATTTATTAAGTGCTATCCTCATCCACTTCACAATTTCCCTACACAGTGCTTTAGATAGTGCTTAAATTCACCCTTTTCATACCGTAATATCAAGTATTTTCCGCTCGCGCTTCGCGGCTCGCATTATTGATTTCCATGATAAAAAAATGAAATGTATTCAGAGTGCCCAGTTTCTGTCTAACTCTAAAACACGCGCACACATGTTAAATGAAATACGCAGCTTGATATTTCTTCTTCTTCTGATAAAGTACAGTCCACTGACTGATGTATCATCGTACTATATTTGGCAGGCCTGGTGTGGAGTATGTACAGTGCAATTTTAAAATATTCTAAAAAGTTACTAAGTGCAGCTAAAAAAACCATGCTCCTCTCTTAGAGAAGCAGGATGCTCTGTACCTCTTGTTTGAAGAGGCTAACAGAGGTGACATTGGGTATTTATTCAAAACGTGCTAAAATTAACCGGTTTCAGATCAGAATATCAAACAATTTCTGCTTGCGCTTTGCGCTCGCATTATTAATGTAGGAAGATACCAAATTACCCATCCTTTGTCATGATTTACAAAACATGAATAAAGTGTCCCATTTTTAGGTCTGATATCTCATTTTTTTCCGCTCGCATCAATTGTTTGGTTTTATACCTATACCGTTCATGATGTTACAAAAAGTGCTTAGAATTTCAATTTTTTATGTCGGAATGTCAAAAAAAAATCTGCTCGCGCTTCGCGCTCACATTATTTTATAGTTGAAATATGTAACTGCAAGTTGTCCTTAACAGGTCCCTTTTCGATCAAATCAGAACCCACATTAAAAATTTCTAGTTACATATACGCATCTTGTTCAGGTTCATAAACATTGCCCAGAATATTCAATATTAAGGACAGAATACATGAAATTCCAAAAATTTTCAGCTCGCACTACTTAAATAGGGCTTATGAGATTATTACACTTTCTTATGTTGTTTTATAACAATAAAGCTAAGAAATGACTGTAAGGACATCGGCGTTTTGCCCCCCCCCCCTCCCCAAATTTTTCACGACCAAGAAAAAAAAAAAAAGGAAAGGCATAAGGATGAAATATAGCCCTATTATTTTCCAAATGTTATGTCAAAATCTATCACAAACTTTGATTTTGTAATTAAAAAAAATCGCTCGCACGCAACTTCTTTATGAATTTTAATGCGATACGCCGTATCGAGCCCCCTCAAAATTGTTAGCTCATTATGCCACTGGAACAACACCTTCAAAGAAACAAACAAAAATCAATTTTGAGCCGGCGATCGGGGAGAATATGGGTGAAAAAAAATTCGCCCCCACCCCCCCCCCCTATTGGCGGGAGCTGGATCCACCCCTGGGGCAGGTATATGACTCTTAAAGGTAAAATCCATTCTTCATAATCGACACCGTTATTCCCTATTTGGTCATGTGTGAATGAAAGTTGAGTCTTTGAGCGATTTGTTACATCGCCATTCATTGTTCATTAAAAAAAAACCTTTTATCGGTATTTCATTTGATTTTTAGATAGAAACGTATTTTCAAAATATTTTTTTTTCTTTCTCCCTTTTGACAAAGAAAAGCAGATAAAAGGACTTGGACTTCAGAAAAGGTAAACCCGTCTAAAATCTATTCAAAAATAGAGGAAGAAGAAGGAGGAGGAAGAGGAGGAGGAGGAGATGATGATGATGAAGCTGGGAAGGATTTTGAAGGTCGTATTGGCGCAGGCAACGGCGATGATGGTAGTGGTAGTAGTTGAAGTGGGCCTGGTGGCAACACGTGTTGGTGATATTGTATGCGACAAAGGTAAAACGATGCAACAGCTGACACTTTTACAATTGAAAGTCAGAGGATTTATCGCATTACCATTCTAACCCACTGGTGGATCAAAGGGGGGGGGGCACAACCGGCCCGTGCCACCCCCCCCCCTTTGAGAGCCATGATCAAAATTTGGAATGTAAATATACCGTTTTAACCCAAGTGTGCCCCCTTTTGAAAATATGACCCTTTTTTATTATTGCTTGTGGAACGTTCAGAGCGTGGAGTGGATTAGTCTCCGGACTTCGAAACAGAGGGTCGTGGGTTCGAATCCCAGCCATGGCGTAATTTCCTTCGGCAAGAAATCAATCCACATTGTGCTGCACTCGACCCAGGTGAGGTGAATGGGTACCCGGTGGGATTTATTCCTTGAACGCTGTAGCGCCCATGGATATGGCGGCTCACAGCCGGGGTAATAATATGATACCAAGTATCAAAGCGCAGTTGAGTATATGCACATAGTAACTGCGTTATATAAATGGACATGTTATTATTATTATTGTAAATTTTTCATCGGAAAAATGTGCCCCCCCTTTTTTTAATCCTGGATCCGCCCCTGCCCCATACCTAAAATGACGTCATTCATATAAATAAACTCATATAAAATTAATGATGCATCTCTGAGAACTTTTTATCATATGAAAATAAATTGGGACTATTACTGCTTCAGATAAGTCCATTTTAGGTAGTATCATGATGGGGACTATTATTTGCCCAAGAACACCTATCATCACTGTTGTAGTCTGGGTTTCAGACCCCTACCAAAAAAAGGATCTGGAAAACATAATCATCATATTCTCAGAAAATCAAGGATATTTGATGAACTCTTAATGGCATAGGTATGAATTGTGTCATTATTAACACTTCTTTTTAGTGATCTAATATGAATTCTCATTTTTAACACATGAGTCTATGGAGAAATATTTCGTGGTGTGTTGCCTAGAAAGAATTTGTAATTCTCTCGCGACAATAGCTGGCGCTGTCGTTACTTTTTAATTCATACATTTTTATGTGTTTCGTATCCATGATAGACAGAAACAAATTGCGACTGAACACAATTGTTTCCAGACAAAGTAAATTACCTCGTTATCCTTTATTCCGTTCATTTGTTCGATCATCAACCCGCTGCTCTCTGCCCAATCTTATTTAGACTGGGGTCGATGTCCCTCGATGGGCGCACGTGAAATAGGATATCTACAGTACATACTTGGCCGATGAGGTCATCATTTGGTCACCCAAAGGGGGTGTTCAGGTAAATTCACCTGGCTGGGGGGGGGGGGGGGGCACAAGGTGTAGTAGGAGGATGGGACAGGGAACATCGAGACGGGGGGGGGGTTAAATGGCAACGGCTCCCCTAAATCCCACTTGAACGCCCTTAAACCTAATACCCAATTAAGTAATTTATTGGAGGTGCCAAATTTGCCCTCTGGAACATGTTGGATTAAAAATCTTTTCGAACTCAGAATATCACAATTCTGTTACTGATGTAACACATGGATTTATAGACAACAAAAATATCTCCATGTAGCTCCAAATTATGCTTGATTTACAGACGACCATTCGATTTTATTGATGTGGGTTTTTCTTTCATATTGTCTTTTTGCTCCTATTTCTTTATTGTTTTCAATTTATGCTTTCTGTATGTATACATTTGGCTTCGACACATCGTAACTACCATAGAATGATAGATCGGGTAGATTTTATTCTTCTTTTGCGTCTACATTAGACCATGGACTTATTACAAACCCATTGACCTATTATGATTAGAACTATTGTCTCACATTTTATCCCTTCTGTAATAAGTTTATCATAATGACTTTTCCATCGATTAATTCGCTATAAACCAGCTGGGGATAATTCCTCATAACGAAATTCTGTTTAAAGAACACACAAATAATATCAATCACAACATAATCTCCAGTAAAACATTTGTTGGTGGAATATTCAGTGTCGAGATGGAAATGGGATAACGAGCGGACCCCATGTTGTGCAAATGGGGATTCCCCGGGGAGGAATTTCCGGTCAACCTCTTCCCTGTAATTCCAGACCTCACCTTCGTCCCCTCCCTCTCTCTCTCTCTCTCTCCGTCTTTCTCCTCGTATACCTGTAACGGCGAGACTGTCTGTCTCTGCGGTATATTTCTTGATCTATTATTACGCATTTTGCCAGGGGTAATGGGCTGGCAATGAGTGATAAGAAAATTTGATTGCATATTTGTTCAAACTTCTTCATCCCCTTGTCCCCCCCTCTTTCTTCATCGTTCCTAATCCTGACCTTTTTTTGTCTGTTTGATTCCACTGAAGGTATTTAAACTTCAAAGTTACCGACCGGGAGGATTTAATACTGCAGTCTTATCGCACGGCCATGGATGATAACTTAGAAATGTAATCCGTGTAAATATGATCATCGATATTTACAGTTTGTTTTACGTTTCAAATAGCCTGTTGTTTATTTATAAAGATTTGCCTTTGTCGGTTCACTCAAAGACCAACGATTATTGAAAACTAACATAAACTTAGCGTGATTTGAAGAAATCAACTTTCAGAGAGGGGCCCATTTCAGGTAAATCCTCTAACCTCATTGGCCGAGTAGGTTAGGATTTGACCGTGCCGGGGATTGAAGAGGTATTTTCCATAATTGCAATGCCTTATTGTTATCACCAGTTATACATTAGGAAACAAATCGAAATATCATTGTGTGTTATCTGCTGTAAATATAGATCAGGATAAACAGACTTGTTGCGATTAAATTCTAATGATGCAATCACACATTCTCTAAATAGATGAAATAACTTTGTTTCTACGCGACAGAAATTATAATTATTCTGTAATATTGTGATTATTGTTCAGCTGCTGGAATAAGTCTAGAGTCAGAAAATATAATTTATGAAATGAGTTCAAGTTGATTGTAGGCTAGGTGAAACAAAAGTCTTAGTCAATAGTCTTAATCTTGATCCATTTAAAGATGAGACAATACGTCAATAGCGATACATAAATAAGATAATATTCTTCGGAAAATGTACTGCTCGCCATTTAAAGAGTGTATTAAACATAATAATGAGGGCGGCTAATCGTGATCACGTGACCCGCAGTGGCTCAATTAACAAGTGTTTTCCTAGCGCGTAAATGGAACTCGTAAATCAATTGTAATGAAGTAGGAAAACAGTTGTCCCCTACGCCATAAATCTATCATAACATGGAATAAGCAATTATAATATTTGTTGTAGGTACAAGACATTGGCATCATGGGGGTCGGGGGTTAGGGGTGGGGGAGGCTAGGCGATGAGTGGATATGCATTGTCTGAAGTGTTGCCACCCGCTGAAGGTATATAGTGTACCTTGTTTTATCACCTCCTGGTAACCAATGGTGGGTTCAATGTCCGATGAAATCAAAATGAGAAGGGGGATCATTAACCTCACCTCCGTCAACTGGATAGAGGCCCCTTTTGAACGTATGTGTAATTGATAGCATATAGGATATAGGGCCTATTTTCGTCAATGAATATTATTTTTGTCACGCGCATCTTATGTTCATTCGACAATAAAAAAAAATGTTCTTTGATAATACAATACCCTAACATATTTTTCATTTTGCAGCATCAAAATTTGGACCAAATTTACTCTAATATCTGACCGATACGACCATTTCTATGGAAGCTTAAAGTGCCAACCAGATGTTCATATAATTATCTCGTCATGTCTACATCTCTCATAGGGAAAAGGATGAGATGACGAGATATCGGATCTCGTCATGTCTAAATCTTTTAAAAGAGATGACAAGATCTTTGATCTCGTCATGTCTACATCTTTTAGAAGAGATGATCAGATGACAAGATATGTGATCTCGTCACATCTCCTGGGAGAGATGATCAGATGACAAGATCAGTGATCTCGTCATGTCTACATCTTTTAAAAGAGATGATCAGATGACAAGATAAGTGATCTCGTCATGTCTACATCTTTTAGAAGAGATGATCAGATGACGAGATTTGTCATGTCTACATCCCCTGGGAGAGATGATCAGATGACAAGATCAGTGATCTCGTAATGTCTTCATCTTTTAAAAGAGATGATCAGATGACAAGATAAGTGATCTCGTCATGTCTACATCTTTTAAAAGAGATGATCAGATGACAAGATAAGTGATCTCGTCATGTCTACATCTTTTAGAAGAGATGATCAGATGACAAGATCTGTGATCGCGTAATGCCTACATCTTTTAGAAGAGATGACAAGATCTGTGATCCCGTCATGTCTAAATCTTTTAAAAGAGATGATAAGATGACAAGATAAGTGATCTCGTCATGTCTACATCTTTAGAAGATATGATCAGATGACAAGATCTGTGATCTCGTAATGCCTACATCTTTTAGAAGAGATGATCAGATAACAAGATAATTGATCTTGTCATGTCTGCATCTTTAAGAAGAAATGACAAGATCTGTGATTTCGTCATGTCTACATCTTTTAGAAGAGATGATCAGATGACGAGATTTGTCATGTCTACATCCCCTGGGAGGGATGATCAGATGACAAGATCAGTGATCTCGTAATGTCTTCATCTTTTAAAAGAGATGATCAGATGACAAGATAAGTGATCTCGTCATGTCTACATCTTTTAAAAGAGATGATCAGATGACAAGATAAGTGATCTCGTCATGTCTACATCTTTTAGAAGAGATGATCAGATGACAAGATCTGTGATCGCGTAATGCCTACATCATTTAGAAGAGATGACAAGATCTGTGATCTCGTCATGTCTAAATCTTTTAAAAGAGATGATCAGATGACAAGATAAGTGATCTCGTCATGTCTACCTCTTTTAGAAGAGATGATCAGATGACAAGATCTGTGATCTCGTAATGCCTACATCTTTTAGAAGAGATGATCAGATGACAAGCTATGTGATCTCCTCATGTCTACATCTTTTAGAAGAGATGATCAGATGACGAGATCTGTCATGTTTACATCTCCTGGGAGAGATGATCAGATGATAAGATCAGTGATCTCGTCATGTCTACATCTTTTAAAAGAGATGATCAGATGACAAGATAAGTGATCTTGTCATGTCTGCATCTTTTAGAAGAGATGACAAGATCTGTGATCTCGTCATGTCTACATCTTTTAGAAGAGATGATCAGATGACGAGATCTGTCATGTCTACATCTCCTGGGAGAGATGATCAGATGACAAGATCAGTGATCTCGTCATGTCTACATCTTTTAAAAGAGATGATCAGATGACAAGATAAGTGATCTTGTCATGTCTGCATCTTTTAGAAGAGATGACAAGATCTGTGATCTCGTCATGTCTACATCTTTTAGAAGAGATGATCAGATGACGAGATCTGTCTTGTCTACATCCCCTGGGAGAGATGATCAGATGACAAGATCAGTGATCTCGTCATGTCTACATCTTTTAAAAGAGATGATCAGATGACGAGATCTGTCATGTCATCATCCCCTGGGAGAGATGATCAGATGACAAGATCTGCGATGTCCTCATGTCTACATCTTTTAGAAGAGATGATCAGATGACGAGATCTGTCATGTCTACATCCCCGGGGAGAGATGATCAGATGACAAGATCAGTGATCTCGTCATGTCTACATCTTTTAATAGAGATGATCAGATGACGAGATCTGTCATGTCTACATCCCCTGGGAGAGATGATCAGATGACAAGATCAGTGATCTCGTCATGTCTACATCTTTTAAAAGAGATGATCAGATGACGAGATCTGTCATGTCTTCATCCCCTGGGAGAGATAATCAGATGACAAGATCTGCGATGTCCTCATGTCTACATCTTTTAGAAGAGATGATCAGATGACGAGATCTGTCATGTCTACATCCCCGGGGAGAGATGATCAGATGACAAGATCAGTGATCTCGTCATGTCTACATCTTTTAATAGAGATGATCAGATGACGAGATCTGTCATGTCTACATCCCCTGGGAGAGATGATCAGATGACAAGATCAGTGATCTCGTCATGTCTACATCTTTTAAAAGAGATGATCAGATGACGAGATCTGTCATGTCTACATCCCCGGGGAGAGATGATCAGATGACAAGATCAGTGATCTCGTCATGTCTACATCTTTTAAAAGAGATGATCAGATAACAAGATCTGTGATCTCGTCATGTCTACATCTTTTAAAAGAGATGATCAGATGACGAGATCTGTCATGTCTTCATCCCCTGGGAGAGATGATCAGATGACAAGATCTGCGATGTCCTCATGTCTACATCTTTCAGAAGAGATGATCAGATGACGAGATCTGTCATGTCTACATCCCTGGGGAGAGATGATCAGATGACAAAATCAGTGATCTCGTCATGTCTACATCTTTTAAAAGAGATGATCAGATGACAAGATAAGTGATCTTGTCATGTCTGCATCTTTTAGAAGAGATGACAAGATCTGTGATCTCGTCATGTCTACATCTTTTAGAAGAGATGATCAGATGACGAGATCTGTCATGTCTACATCCCCGGGGAGAGATGATCAGATGACAAGATCAGTGATCTCGTCATGTCTATATCTTTTAAAAGAAATGATCAGATGACAAGATCTGTGATCTCGTCATGTCTACATCTTTTAGAAGAGATGATCAGATGACAAGATAAGTGATCTTGTCATGTCTGCATCTTTTAGAAGAGATGACAAGATCTGTGATCTCGTCATGTCTACATCTTTTAGAAGAGATGATCAGATGACGAGATCTGTCATGTCTACATCCCCGGGGAGAGATGATCAGATGACAAGATCAGTGATCTCGTCATGTCTATATCTTTTAAAAGAAATGATCAGATGACAAGATCTGTGATCTCGTCATGTCTACATCTTTTAGAAGAGATGATCAGATGACGAGATCTGTCATGTCTACATCCTCTGGGAGAGATGATCAGATAAAAAGATCTTTGATCTCGTCATGTCTGCATCCTGTACATTAATTTGAAAATTAATTTAAACATTTTCGGCTAGATCGTTTCTTTTGCTCGTATATTTCCAAAACCGCTCACAAAATTTTAATTTCAGTCCCTCAAAATTTTTGTCATATTGTGACATTGCTTTTTGTATTTAGTGATTTTTTATTTTTGTTATAGAACAGAATATAATACAAAAGGTGAATTAATATCATGTCTCGACAAAATAGTCGATACATTGATAACTCATAAGCAGTAACACTTTTTCTTTGATCTGCTTTGATCAGTACCATCGATTATTCAACTTTTATTGAGGTTTGTCAATGGCTATGTAGAATAGTGATTTTTAATATCCTTTGTTTCTTGTTTTTGTTGTTGTTCTTCTTCTTCTCCTTCTTCTTCCTCTTCTTCTACTCCTTCTCCTCCCCCTCCTCCTTCTTCTTTTTCTGATTCTCGAGCATAACATTTATAATTTGAAACGGCACATTACAAGTGATGTACTTGCTAAGGGTGATGTGAAAACGAGTGAGTCGATCATGTTAGAATGCGCGCTAACTTTACTTGTAGGATTGACCTTTTCACTTAATACCCCTACATTATATATCTCCATATTATCTGGTGTATATAGGTGTATGTGGGTGGCGTACTCTACCCCTTTCAGTTCCATGACCAAAATATGGAAAGGAAAAGCGTGAAATATGAAAATATTTTTCTGAACATTAGGTCAAAATCCATTTTCATTTTAAAAGATCGAGACTGGTTTTGTTCCCTCATGCACATACGCCATGCCGTACCACTTCAAAATTCCAGTCTTATTGCTCCATTTTATGCCACGTTCACTGCCAAACGAAATCTTAGCCAAAAGCCTTTCAAAAGCAATGCGACCTTGAACGTC
Source organism: Lytechinus pictus (assembly GCF_037042905.1). Lineage (NCBI taxonomy): Eukaryota > Metazoa > Echinodermata > Echinoidea > Temnopleuroida > Toxopneustidae > Lytechinus > Lytechinus pictus. Next base: position 2,198,252 of record NC_087255.1, on the reverse strand, counting down.
ATCTTTTATTTACAATTGTACCAAAACCTATCATGTAAATCATCTCAAAATTTGTCAACATTCGACCCTGTAGACATAAATCTTGGAGCGGACATGCACATCGGTCATCTATACTGACCATCGTCCAATCTTTTTTATATTTTGTGGTGCTTACCTTCTATTTTACGACCTACCAGGGTTTTAATGACCGGTGTATAGAAATATCGGGTCGTGACGTTAGGGACCCCATCGTCACACCCCTTGATCAAACACGGTGATAGTTAGAATTTACATGTAGACCCTTTCACCAGGGAGTTGGGAGATAGAACTCCCTGTTTTTACTCAGTGGGGAACAAATGCCGTCACTAGAGCAAAATTTATGAAAAGCTAAGAGCGAGCAATATTTTGGCCTTTAAAAAGAAATAATGAAGTACTGGATAGGTTTTGACCTAATAATCAAACAAAAATATCAAATTTCTTATGTCATTTTTCTTTGATGTTGACGCATTCCCCCTATTCATGTGTAGTAGGTCCTCTGTTTAATTCATTTTTTAAATGACCCTCTATCTCTTTTGCGAAAAAAATAGTCCTTTATATATTTTGGCTCATTCTCAAATAATCATATCAGGATTTGCCAAATACAATTTCCAGGAAGCTATATTCATATCAAATCTCCGTTTTTTCTACAATGATTAAGCCTAAAAGTTTCGTAGATATTAACATTTTGAACCCTATATCGTTTAAGTTCCAATATAGGCCTAGAACCCAAACGTCACAAAAACAGCACTGTTACGGTTATTAGCAAACACTTACGAAATGTTTTCCCCCGATGTTTGCCATGTGCCCTATAAGCTCTCTTTTTTTGGGGGGGGGGTGTTGTTATATGGAAGTAGACGCCCCTGCTGCATGCCCTCAACCCATTGATGAATTAAATAAAGATTGTCTGGTTATCGTAACTTTAATGTCAGCGGTTCAAATATTGAGACTAATACCATACCAATGGGGGACCCAGTGGATGAGGTATTTATGTTCTTCACCTTGAGTATGGTGGCGTTTTGATCACAATTCAAGATGTTCGCGCCATATTTTCTCCAATCATAAATCGCTCGCTTCGAACAAGGTTACCGGTATCCACAGTAATTTATTCGCCAACAGTGGGCGATCTGTAAAAATATTGCCTCGATTTTTGATTTATGATTCTCATAAAAATCTCCTATTACCCTTTTTTATGATGATCAGTGTAGGTACTGGATGCATTTAGCCATGTATACATTTCAAACAATGAACTCATTTTACAGGTACCTGTCCATAATTTGGACAGGTATTTCAAACTTCTTACGAGTTTCATGAAAATATATTTGAGAGGATGATTTAAACAAAGGCTAGTGAAAGTGGGGAGGGGCGGTGGGTGTCTTCTTTTCTTCTTGAAAACAAATCTTTTTGATCTATTCTTATATAGTTACATTAAATTATCTATTGCTGTGTCTTAATAATAATAATTCATAATTGATAACTTTGTTATCCCCTGACGGGAAATTTGCCTTTCACTGGTGCATTACAAATACAAAATAATGCTTACAAGGAAATGGAGTTTACAAATGAGATGACAAATATGAATAAATCAACAAGTCAGCAAGAATAATAAACTTATGTTATTGTTCACCATCGTACTCCATTATATCATCTTCACCATCACCGTCATCAACACCACCAATATCAACATCACCACCACCTCCATCATCATCATCATCATCATCACAATCATGACAATCATCATCAACATTATCATCATCCTGATCATTATCATAACCACCATCCTGATCATCATCATCATCATATAACACTATGGTGCCAAATATTGACTTCGATGTGTCGGGAATTGAACTACAATGCGCAGGATCGATATATTTGTCACAAATGGAAGAGAAAGATGCCAAGAAACACAAAATAATTGACGACCCACATACTATTTACAAGATAAATATGTTTATTTTCTATAAAAGTCTTTATTCATCAGAAATAATCACGCATATGTAACACATTTGTATATATTACATTCATGACAAATAGAATGGACGCACTATTCCCAATATTTATGGATAGGGTATAAAGCATGGAGCTATTACAGATCATGGCTAGGGTTCGCTTGGTCAGTCTGGTCTTTGAGGGAAGGCCATGAATGGGGTACAATAATGACTGAATCTGTCTCACTGTGCTTATACAATGCTGCAGAATAAAATATTGAAGTAATCAGGGGTTCCTATCGATGAACACAAGTGAGAAAATATCCAAATAACGTTAGACATCAATGATTTAATCACCCTCCTTCGCTTACCTTCAGTAATTTGACTTAATGAACGTATACATTTGAGTTAATACTAAACGAATATTCCCATGGGGCTATTAGAGCTTCGGTGTGCGACCTATCGGGTCATTGCCCTTCTAATGGTCCATAGCTCAAACCATTGAGTAATTGTTATTTTATCAAAATGGTTTGTTTCATAAGATACAATGATGGAGAAGATTGTGCTGAATTGACATGAATAAATATTTATTTATGGTATTTAGTCCTGAAAATAAGTCGAAGCGTTCAAAGTACACCCGGCAGATGATGGAAAAATATCATTTTCCATGGGATACTTGATCATGCTGCTGCAAATCAAAACCTCTTGTGTATTTTTCTTTGAAAGCAATAACAGATTTAAGTATAGACTTGATACGAATTTAGTCTACATTTCTGTGGAATGCGGCAAGGTTTCATCTTTCTTGTATAGCATGTATAACCTTCATTGTGTTTTTTTTTCAATTCAATTCAATTTGCATTTATTTCATTCTCGATAAAAACAATTATAAAGCAAGGTATGATAAACAATATATTTACAAGCAAGAGTAAAAATGAAATGGGGAACTGCATAAATAAAGCCAAGTGGCCTTGTGTAAGCGCAGTTCCCAAAACATTGTCAAAGAAAATGAAAAAAAAAGGGGAATTTTAGAACATAATTAAGAAATAAATACATGTTTTTCTTGTCGTATCTTGATTAACACTATCTTTTCCTACCCCTAATTTCATTGCATATTACTTGTTATTTGAACATGATCAGATGATGGGAGATTATCGATTGTGAAATTCATAGTATTAGGTATGCAAATGCATGTTGAAGTAGGTTATATACCAGGGAAATGGGACTTCCCTGGTTACACTTGGTCTATACTGCATCATGGACCCTGCTTCACAAAACATGATGCAATGAAAAATTACAAGAAATTGTTATAATTCACCAAAATTTGATTGACCATGAACAACTGCTGTTATGTATGAGGAAAATATAAACGTACTGATAAGTTTTGTGAAACGGGGGTAATGGCCAAAGAGAGTCACGTTTGTCGTGCGAACGAAGGGCATAAAATAAATAGAAGGCGAATCGCGCACACTTTGTTGACTTTTGAATGAAGGGACTTATTAAAACTTCTAATCCTGCATCTCCAACCATTGCTACGATCCACGTAAACTCTGAGGACAATGTTCCTTCTTTAATTCCTGACGATAGTTACATGAATCCATACCTCCTTCACAAGTTATGCAACGACATTATCTGGGGCGACAGTTATTCAAACATGGTTGATAATTTGAAATAACCGAGATATAGTTCCCATAACAAGGATTCGGGGCATCGTTTGTAAATTTACACATAACTTTGAGAAAGACTGGATTATGGCAGGCCACGCAGGCCTTTATTTATATTAAATCGCAAAAGCAAGAGTTGGAATATGATAACACTATTAACATAAATTTCTTAATGCGAATCAATCGTTTGCCACATTTCAGACGAGATTATTTGAAAAATATTCACACTTTAAAGCTGAAGGAAAACAAATGTAGGTTCACAATTAGGTAGTTCAGAATCTCGTCCTAAAGTGACCTGTAGCTTTACGAACAGCCTTATGAAATAGCCCACCGCTGCCACACAGATATGCGGCTATTAATTTGTCGTCAGTGACTTTCGTCAGTATCGTATTCGTGAGAACAATATTAAATTGCTATACTCTTTGTAGCACAGGTGGGTGTTTCATAAAGCTGTTCGTAAGTTAAGAGTGACTTTAAGAACGACTGGTGAACCTTTCTTATGCGCTAATAAAATAATCACCAATGAATATATAATGGTGAACATCATTTACCACAAGAAAGGATCACCAGTCGTTCTTAAAGTCGCTCTTATCTTACGAACAGCTTTATGAAACCGCCCCCTGGTCTAGGAATTGTCTTGTAGATGACATTAAAAGAAGCGACGTTGAGGGTAACTAATGACCAATGGTGAAGCGTGGATGTCAGTGAGCCATAGTCTCGTCCTGCCCTTCCAGTAGATTGTTAAAGGCTTTCTTCAAAGCATCTTCGTTCAAGTTGCGACCTGTATCAGGTAAGGGTTGGGAGAGGGGAAAGATGTGGGTCAAGAAAAGATAAATGAATATTGTGAATATATTCAAAAGTAATTACTATGTAAACCATTATTGAAGGTAGTTTGGATATGTGACAGAAATGTGACAATTTGGTCTTGACATGAGTCTTGACCATTGACAAAGAAAACATTCGACATAGCTCTCTCCTGATATTCTCTCATAATGACATTGATGTCTTTATCATGAGCTGCATCCATCCGATCTTCTGTGTTACAATAATATAAGGTACGAGACAAGATGGTATGCCCCTATGCTTCCCTCCGCCCCAATTGCCACATAAACCTGACATGGCCTCCGTGACTCTATAACATAACATCATCGGGACGTTAGCGATGCGTAAGCTGAAACCCGTGTTTACGGCATTCAAATATTAGCCTCTCAACGTAGCGTATAGGATATCTGTCAACATTGAACTACAGTTCCACGACTCCAACAAGCAAACTTTCACCATGATCACTGTTGTTTTTTATGGGATCGTCCTCACTGTCAACCAGGGGTCTTACACGTCTTGGGTGGTGTCAAGCAGAAGGCCAGTGTCACCCGTAACACTGTAACTCAATGGAGATCCATGACAAGAGATGGCGCACCTATGACAGGATGGCAAGCGCCCTCTCGGATAAAATAGCGGTAGTAACATAACGTGAGGGCGTCGTGGGGGGCGTCTAGTGGTTACGATTCTTGTCTTTTAATCAGAGGGACGTGGGTTCGAATCCCAGCAATGGCGTGCTTTCCTTCAGCAAGAAATGTACCCACACTGTGCTGCAATCGACCCAGGTGAGGGGAATGGGTACCCGGTATGATTCATTCCTTGAATGCTTTAGCGCCTATATGGCGGTTCAGCTACAGCCGGGGTAGTAATATGATACCAAGTATCTAGCGCAGTAGAGTATATGCAATTCTAGTAGCTGCGCTATATAAATGGACCACATTATTATTATAATTAATATTATTATTAACATATAGATATCGGAATGGGACTGAGATGGTAAAGGGCTATCTTGCTATCACCAATTTGTCTCTTACAAATATTGGAAACTTAATGTAATAAATCAAGGGTCCACTTCTGAAAAAAGGCGGACAATGGATCGTCTTAATACGGGGGCAGGCACCATGTTACAGGTTCTATGATACGATATGGAATCTTGACTGATGTCGTAATTGAGGAATACAAGATCAGCGACAAAATAATTAAAGGCCAATGGTAACAATACTTTACGAGTATGCTTCCTTCGCAACTAGGTAAAAATCACCACCATTACATATATATTAAAATTATCAACACAAATTTGGCAGTAACATGAGAAACATTAACCATTGTATAACCTTACGACGATTTCAACGTGACCTACTTATAAATGAGACATGAACTGCAGATTTGACCGACTTTGTAATCGAACTTTCACGATTAATTGATGGATTGATTACAAACGAGACGTGAGAGACTAATCCTTTAATCCTACTCAACTCACTTACTTGATCATGAAAAAGTATGTATAATCTTCGAATGTATCGTTCCCTTTCAAATATAGCATCGAGCATGTCGAGTCTAGACAGTCTTCATTTACAGTGTTACTTTTTGTCAAAATAAAACAATCAAATTAAAGAAAACGGCAATTTATTACTGGATTTACGAATACTCAAAGCTTAACAAAATGAATCCTATAACCCCACAGGATAGGTATCACCCCAAGCAAATTTATTAGTTGATTTATATTAAGAATGTTAAATGCTTAACAAGTCAAGTCCCCCGTGAACCTTTTTAAAAACTGGACTTCTGAGATTGCGACTGGATAAAAAATAAGCCCTAACCTAAATTCTCGAATCCCAGCTGAGGACAGAAGCAAACGAAAGCAAGTGTTAACTTTCTTCGAAGCCCCTAATCTTAGAATTATGAGACCTGAATTGAAACAAGGCCCAAGATCTATCAAATACGGCCGTTGGATTGCAGTGATTAATTGGAATGAATTAGTAGCCGAGAGGAAATGTGGACTGACTGCCCCACGGAAAAGTGCATGGCTATAATAATAGATTGAAAGAAAAGAGATCGCATCCCGCAGAAGTTCAAAGTTATGTCTGATTTATTGGATTCAAATAGGCAAAACATGTTTCTATGCCGTACGGTATACTGCGCGCTCTAGATACGTCAGATTTGCGATAATATACACCCCCTGTAAGACCTTAAAGATACACTAGAATATTTTTCTTCAAAGCTCTATTATCGAGATATTCATTAAATTATCTATTCATCTATTTAAGTGCTTATCTATTTATTCAATTTATTCATGTATCAATTTATTGACTAATTCGTTTATCATTTCATTCATTCATAATTTATTAATATTTCAGTATGGACAAATTCAGAAAGTTGACCTTCAATGGCTAAGATGTGTCATATATACACAAACACAATCACGACAATAGAACACCTTTCAATTACATCGAGGATAATAATTCCATCCCCGTCAAAAAGGGGGGAAATAATTTTAGAGGGGTATTTTTTAAGATGTACATAAATTGTGGTGAGGAAAAGGAATGAAAATGTAAAAAAAAATCGTTTACACTCAATTTATAATTTTTCAAAGAATAGGGAAAATGGAGACAGAAGCAAATTGCGTATAATGGGGGCATTACTGGTCTATTGCAACTCAAAGCTCATCTAATATAGACCTGCAGACAAATCTTCAATCAAGCTGATCAAAGAATCAACTTGCAAGAGATTGTTCAAAATTCACCAAACGAAGATGAATCTACAGTTCAGAACATTTCACAGTATAATGCAAATAAGACATTCGATGAATATATTCATTCAATTTACCTCCTCTTGTTCACTCCCACTTGAAATGTAAAATGGAATGAGTGGTCATTTCGAACACAGCTACATGTATCTAGGGTTGGAAAGATTAAAATCTTTCATAAATTTCATGTATACCAAAGTAAAGACGATCTATTTAAATGATTCTGCCGATTCGAATGATATCCTGAACCGGCGTGTTCCTCTCGCTCGGAGCATTCTTTTATTGTAGATTCTTTTGAAATAGATGATGGAGATTCTCTCTTTAAAGGTAAGGTCTGTCCACCCACGTGATTTGTCCCACTTTGTGCCATCCCCTCTCCCTCCCCAGGCCAGACGCAATAATGTTGTGATTTGTAATTTTCAGAAATGGGGGCAATCCATCTCTGGAGGCTCATACGTTTGCTGTATCGCATTACCAATCACTATACACACGAGATATAGAGGAGAGTCCGGGGTAGAGAAGTGGGAGAGAGAGGGTAGGGAGACGTCCACAGAGAATGGGAGAAACTAGGACAAAGAGAGACAAAGTGATACACGGAGAAAGAGAAAGATAGATACAGAGAGACAGAGAGAAAGGAGAGCAGTGGATGTTTCTTTTTTTTTTGAAAAAATAGAGTTAAAGACTTTAGACAACTCATGGTCATTTCATCAAACAGAAGTCATTCATTTTTCGCTCGGGTTAAAAAGGGGAATATCTTGTATCAATCTATTAGACAGCTTGCAATTTGTGGGCACAGGTCTGCTCGTCTATTGTCAAACTGAGTATGATAGGAGAGGAACGGCAATGCGGTGGTCTTCTAATCAATCTACCTGTTTCCAAAGACAAATGAAACTCTATCCCCGTTACACGACTTCATTTTATTCTAAATCTAATAAATCGATTCTCATTTCAAGTAGAAAGTTTCTAATCCTAAACCGGACGTGCATCTACAGCCAATAGTTACTCCCTAACAGTTACTCTTGAACTAGCCACACTCTGAATAATATTAATTGCATTATTCCTTACTATCCATAAACAAACATGTACAGAGGATTTTTCTTTATTTTATTTTGTCATTTATCCTAACCATTTAAAATAATTTTTGGTACAAAGTGTATACACTCGCTTGTTTTCTGCGCAGTATGCTGTTTAAAAGTTTTACACGGGGCTGTTTACGCCTTTTACGGTATGAATAATGCAGTTGTTCACAGTTCAAACAGGTGTTTGAAATGTTCGTTGACTATTCTGCCCCCCCCCCCCTCCCCCCCCCCATGGGAGGTATGCAAACATCGGACGCTTTTAGGATCGAAGTACCCTAATCGGGGTAAAAATAACAATGCGCCTCGGAATAGATTATTTTTCTATATAGATGGCGCTATATAAATACCTATTATTATTATTATCATCATCATAACTTTCCAGTACTAAATTCCTAGAATATCACTAATACTACAATCATTATCAGTAGTAGATGTAGAAGTAGTGGTCGTATAGTGGTGGCATCGTAGACGCAGCGATAATGATAGAAGTATACAGGGAAAGAAGCAGAAGCTGCAGCAGCAGCAGAAGAAGAAGTAGTAGTAGTAGTAGTAATAGTAGTGGTAGCAGTAATAATAGTAGCAGTAGTAGTACTATAATTAGTAATAGTAGAAGTAGTAGTAGTTGTAGAAGTAGTAGTAGTAGTAGTAGTAGTAGTAGTAGTAGTAGTAGTAGTAGTAGTAGTAGTAGAAGTAGTAGTAGATGTAGTAGTAGTAGTAGTAGTAGTAGTAGTAGTAGTAGTAGTAGTAGTAGTAGTAGTAGTAGTAGAAGTAGTAGTAGAAGTAGAAGTTGGCATAGCAGTAGGTATAGTCGACGATAAAGTTTTTTTTCTGGTTCTAATTGGTAACATGATTTTTTCTTTCGTAATTAAAGCATGAATTTCAACCAAGTATCATCATCAGTTAAAACAATGTTTGATTCAAACGCTACTATATTGCATATATTTATTCTCTCAAATCAATACCAGTATGACTTTGTAGGTAGCATTCTACCTGCTCGAATTATGGGATAATTTTTTTTCAGTTGTTATCGGTCAGTAGGCCATTATGTCACTTGGGACCATCTTAGAAGGGCTCCTTTGAAGGGAATACAATCCAGAAATGACTTATAAATATTGAAATAGACATCAGGGACGATTTTCATGGCACGCACAACATATGAGGCACATACAAGATGCTCCGTGATAACGTGCTAGGATTGTTTGTATTACATTATTTTTACACTGTAAGGATATCTTATTAATAAAGGTTACCGGAAAAACCCTAAAGAAAACAAACAACCATGTTCCTGCCCCGTCCCAGCCCTGCCGAAACCCAAACCATCTCTGTAAGTTAACACATGGCGCCTGAACCGTTGGTCAAGCTATCAACCTCCTCTACATCAGTTGTACTGGAATGAGAATGTGAAAATGGGGGCTTTGGGTGGTAGAGGAGGGCATGATCAGCCCCCTTTATATGATAAAGCTTCGTAAATGACAATGGAGCTGACAATCGATGCAATCATTCGTAGAAATGCAACTGCTAAGCTTAATCATGTTTTTATTACCAGGTCGTGAAGTAGTTGCAGGGTCAGACGAGATAAAAGAAAATAGTATACATTAATGTGCCACACCGACCCCCTCCCCCGCTTCCCGCCCCGTCCTTCCTCTTCCGCGTTCTCATCGACACCCTTCCCCCTTCTTCTTCTACTCCTCCTTCTTTTTCTCCTCCTCCTCCTTCTCCTTCTTCCTCTTCTTTATTCTTCTTCTTCTTCTTCTCCTCTTTTCTGTAACTTCCCCTTTTCCATTTTCCCTCTTATTCCTTTACTCTCCCCCCCCCCTACACACCCTATCATGCTTGTCTCCTCTATTCCGTAAATCTACCCTGTATAAAAACATTCCTGACGTTGGTTAACGTCTACCCAACAGTACGTTCACCGATCGTCTTGCTCGCTATGGTTGATGTCGCTAACCCAGATAGTGGACACGGGTAAGCTCGTGAAGTCGTGGTGGGTCTACGACTTGAGACATCGTCGGTGCACTTCGCTGGATGGGCCCCGATATTTGGGTTAATGTGGCAAATGTTGTTTTTACGACGGTTGATTTGTGTCTTCAGATAATTGCCCCTGATGTATCCAGTCCAAATGTCAGTCAGCTCCGCCGGAGCAATAAAACACAAATTGCAATAGGCAACAAAGAGAAAAAGAAGGAAAATAAAGCATCCAATCCAATTGGTCATGTTGGTTGAGATGGGGCAAGACGTAGCTAGCTCTCGAGGGGTCTTCATTCCATTTATCTTAATCTCCAGAGGCCAGTTAAAGGCTAACCATTAAGCTCAAACTAAGCACAGACAACATAATCATCTCCCTTTTACTTATCGATAACATACGAGGGCATTAATAACATCAAATTGCCCTCGAACAAAAGTGATTTTTCCTGATTAATTATTTAGTCATCAACGATCAGAAATGTTTATTACATATGCTGTATGAGATGAGGTTTTCATATGGGTGATTCCGCGAGATTCAGCCTGGAAATCGAGTTTACACCCTTTAAAATGTAAATGATCTATTAATGATTAAATAACCATAAACTAATATATAATAGCGTACGGGTTTAATTCTCGATATTGTTGCCATTTTTGATTTTCATATAGTATTCAGACGCCGAAAAAAAATTGCTTCCCTGAATTATTGACAAACAAATCTCACAGACATATCTTTAATTACGAATATATATTGGCAGACTAACTTCATCTTTCATCAGAATTGTTATCATGTCCACTGTGTAATTCTCTTTTAATCGCTTCCTTTCTTCCCTTTCAACATGATCAAGTCTTCATCTTCCCGATACTCGTCGTAGAGGGCCGTCTCTGTCTCCATTTCAAGACTTTATCCATTTCAAGACTTAATCCGTGAAAGACAACATCCACAATCTAAAAATACATTCAAAACAACTATCAGTTTTATTGTAAAAAAAAATGGGCGAAGGGATGGAGTTTTTTTCCACAATATTTCACTCATATAAAAATATTTAATGATGCCATGGATCAGTATTTTCTAATGAAACCTAGGAAAGAGCTAAACAGTTCACAATGTGTATCCTTTGTCGACGACGTCAAGTTCAATTTGCTATGTATTTCAGCGTTGCAATTTCGTCTTTCATAAAATCTTCAATAGTAGTCCCCTATAGTCCTACATGACAGATTTAGAACATTAATCTTGGGGGACTGAATAACAACTTTATCTTATTAATACAAATGTTTCATACATAATTGGCAAAGCTACTTAATGCATGGTTTGGCAACAGAGATTAAGAACATCTCCTAACCAGGGGCCCGTCACACAAAGTTAGACAATAATCGTAGAACATTTTTCTACGATTGATTGCATTGACTACAATGTACAATTGATCGTGAGAATCAAGCGTACGATTAATCGCTAACCTTTGTGTTACGGGACCCAGATCGCCCGTTGTTTGAAATTCAAATAGCTAATGAATATTTGAAGACGTTCCAGAAGACACCTCCCCCTTCTGAAACAATCTCCGCAGTCAGAAGAAAAACAGGAAAGGTAGGCCTTTAATGGACGTTATATTTCAAAGATTTCCTTTTCATATTATGCCGTCTGAACTGGATGTGGGGAGTGATACATCAAAAGCGATTTGAGTTCAGCATCTACCAGCCTACTTGTAGAAAAACCCTAGATTTATTTGTTTACAGTGGATGTCATTCTGGATTTAGAGCGTACTTTTCGGCGGCGAGACCAGGGTTCATATCGCTTAAAGGTTACAGACATCCTTCCCAAGTAGTTCAGTCTATAGGAGATTCTTACTTTCCAAATGTTGAACCATAGCTCCATGGTTGAACTGTTAAAGGAAGGCTGGTTATTATATATATATATATATATATATATATATATGTATATATGAAAACACAGAATAATGGCGCGTTGCAAGAAACTTAAGTTCAAATCAAGGGAAAGTAAACTGATCGAACAAAAATTTGCAGTAAATCTGCTTTTAACGGGCACACCTTTCTTGCACTGCCCCCATTACGCTCGGTTTGGGGAGTTCTTGGGTGTAAGATTCTCGCAACGCTCCATAATAAGTAATACAAATAACAACTTTCCTATCGTGCATAGAAGGGGGTAATTAAGAGGCTCTATACTCGATGCGAGTGAACAGGGCGACCGAGTGGAAATGTAAGAAATCATAGATAGTATATACACACCAACCTTCACTTTCTAAACGCTTTCATCTTCGGGATTCAATCAAGGGCGACACTACATAGTATCTTATCGTCCTTCAAAAGATATCATCGGTCTGGTACTCTATTTCTTAACTGAATAGCTCACATGTTTTGATGTGTAAAACGGCGTTTTCTTTTGTGTCGTCCATCTGAGCCAAATGACTGGCTTAAAGAAATAAAGTGATTACACATCACCAATCCTCAGTCATGTAAAAACAAAACAGATTTAAAAAGACTTTTTTTGGAAGGTAGAAAAGTGACTTAAGTCTAACTTAATCAAATAGGAATGCAAACATCAATCCATTTGATAGTTCTTATATTATACTGCTGCTCCAATCCGTCCCCGTTCTCTTAAAGGTCAAGTCCACTCCAACAAAATGTTGATTTGAATCAATAGAGAAAAATCAGACAAGCACAATGCTGAAAATTTCATCAAAATCGGATGTAAAATAAGAAAGTTCTGACATTTCAAAGTTTCGCTTATTTTTAACAAAATAGTTATATGAACGAGCCAGTTACATCCAAATTAGAGAGTCGATGATGTCACTCACTCACTATTTCTTTTGTTTTTTATTGTTTGAATTATACAATATTTCAATTTTTACGAATTTGACGATTAGGACCTCCTTGCCTGAACCACAAAATGTTAAAATAATGGAATTCCACGTATTCAGGGAGGAATGAAACTTCATTTCACATGACAATGACGAGAAAATCAAAATATTTCATAATTCATATAATAAAATACAAAAGAAATAGTGAGTGAGTGATGTCATCAGGTCCCTCATTTGCATACCGACCGGGATGTGCATATAACTCTTTTGTGAAATGAAGCGAAAATTTAAAATGTCATAACTTTCTTATTTTACATCCGATTTTGATGAAATTTTCAGTGTTATGCTTGTTGAATTTTTCTCTTTTTATTCGAATCAAGTTTTTGTTGGGGTGGACTTGTCCTTTAATTTTGCCCAAGCCATTTTCGACTACCTGGACCTTACAAATATTGAGAGGTCAATCTTAAAAATTAAGCAGAGTAATAAGCCTCTACCCGTATCCAGTGCCTATACACCTTACTCTACTATACCATGACTATCAGACTTCTATATCAATAAACACTTTAAAGATTTATTTTTGTCAGCATCAGCAACCCTTCTTGTAACCGTAATAATTTGCTTGGAAAGGCTGAACATCTTTTTATAGCCAATCTCGTAAATATTTTTACAATACTTTACAACTATCTACAGCGACGCAGATATACATGTATGCCAAGGGAATACTGTATGGGGGTGATAGAAGTAATCATTGTTGATTTAAGAAATAAATATCTACAACAAAATCATAAAAATGAAAAAAACCCACTTATGATAACAGCAGACCAATAAACGTATGTGTACTTCCACTGGATGTGGTGGAAGAATGGAGTGACACCAACAACAGACTGATGCTGTCTTCGGCTGTGACGAATCCCTCTTTTCGTCTCACCCTGATGGACGTGGAAAGATGTAAAACGATTTTTGTTTCGAGTAGCTGTATAACTCAATCTTGCCACACAAATGCAGCTAACTTCATTCAACTGGCTGATCAAGAGAAAAGAAACCGTATACCTTGATTGACTGAAGGTATGACGAAGATTGAATAGAAAAATAGCTTCCCACAGACAATGAGGAATAGAGGCTGACGATTACCACCACCCCCCCCCCCCCCAAAAAAAAAAGCGCGCCAGCCTTGGTTGTCGAAGCGAACAACCCCTTAACACGCTTAATGCTTCGCAGTTACAAACCTCCCCTCGCAATCAACCTGACCTTCACCCAAAATATAATAATTTACGGAGTACCCTTTTCAATGATTTTCGCCTCAAAATCATGCTTTCATACTTCCTACTCAGTCGCTATCTCTTCTATTTTCTTCCCAATCACATCACTCTTTCCTTTCCCGGTTTTTATGAGGACGACGGCGGGCAATCGTCACACCCTTTCACCCGCCCCCTAAAAAACAAGACATATGCGCGGGAGGAAAATATTAGTTTTCGCTGCATGCTATTGAAAAATTAAGTGTCTATCGTCTCCTCTGTTACTGATACAGCTCAGATTTCTCTTGCTTTCTCAATGAAACCATGTTGGTAGGGCGTTCTTCAGTCGTTTGATGGCTGATGTCTAGGGTAGAAGAAACAGATAAAAGTCGCTAGCAAGCGTCTCGGATCAACAAATAGACCTTTCAAACTGCTCAATGCTTCCGTGAAGAACTGGGGATTGCAGGTATGCAAATTTGTAATGATAGTGGAGATGTAGAGAGTGACATATGGCCAATGGTTGATGGGGAGTGGAAAGGTGGTTGGATCTGAGTTATCAACTACATCTCCAACTGAAAATAATACCCGTGCCTTTATGTGAGACTATCAGGGCACGAAGATAAGTAACAAAATTGGGCGTCGAACAAGCTTTTAGATTGTAATGTCTTTTGCCGATACTGCACGCGAATAACACAGATAAAAAGAGGAAAGTAAACTATGAACATGATGAATGAAAATAAAATTAAAAGATTTAAGATGACAAAACGATTTCTTGCTTGAAATTTATTGGCAGCGCAAAACCTCGGACTTTCACATGTTCAGACATTTATATTTTGATAAGAATTCGAGAGAAGAGTAAACTGCAAACATTCTTAAGAAAAGGGATCAACATTGAAAAGAAACTAATTCATACAACAGGAAGTAAATCATAGGGAATCCAATAGAGCAATTAACGCGATTATGTAATTATAAATTTATATGCACAACTGATTAGAAACCATTTATTTACATATTCAAAAAGCATTCCACGCTCATTTGTTTACTACATATTTAATCTAACGAATTGCATCTAGCATGCCTACTGATTTTTAAATTGTCATTTCGTCCATCATTTTGACCGAATAAATGATAATTTTTACGACTGCAAGCCTGTGTTGAAATATACTTGACATCTAATCATCTATTATGTATAAAATAATAATAACCTGTTTTCTTATAGTAAACTTATTATAAATGTTTACAGGAATGACAAGATAATTTGATGTGACATTCGGAATTTTTCTATGATTATAATGAATATAAAATGGTTTTAGCCTCATACTTTTTTTTCTTTTCTCTTGTCTTCGTATACTGTAAGTAAATCATGTAATTTTGGCATAATCTTTCGCAACTTTTAACTTTCTGTGAAACTTTCTTCTTCTTTATCACTTTCTTTTCAATTTTCTTATATTTTTAACATATCACCATACGCTAAATCGTCTGTCTGATAAAAGTTCACCTTTTTATTTTGCACTTGATTTTCTTAAGAGAGCCAGGCGGAACGACTACACACAACCGATAGCTGATGGCTATTCGATAATGCGATAATGTATAAAACAATGATAACAAACGCTTTAGAATAAATCGCCTTAATTTCTCCAGTTACACAAATGTTTTTTAAAGACGGCAAAGAAGCAGTTTTCTTAAAAACACCACGAGCCCCCCATAATACCCCAAGCCGTCAAACGCTGGTGTAATAGAAAGGTTAGGAATAGTGAGGGGTGGAGGTATATAGCTCTGGCATAAAAAGCGTTACCTCGCCTATTGTTTGAATGGTTGTTCTCGAATTAACGCCTCTTAACATTTTCGTTTCTCCACCAGCTTGAGGCTAAAGTTTTTCAGTACACTTCATAAAATGTAGCGGTTGCATTGTCCCGCTTACTTGGTGTAACTGATCGTAAACTGAGACTGAACAAGCACTGGACGGGGCAAGATAAAAGACAAGGGGGGGAATACACTCCCGATTGCAGATGAGGTTTTCTTCCACACGGGCTGTTGTGGGGGAATTGATACCCTTTTATTGCGGATTGTGGGTGGATCAGTGACATGTTTTGCTTATGATCGTACCTTAGAAACAACCCACTCACCCCCCCCCCCGGCCCGCCCGCCCTCCTCACCATTCTTCGAATCCTTTCTCTTTCTCGATAACATAAGTTGCTCTTTCTTTTCTACCCACTCTTTTTTTCTCAAATGCCTTTTTTAAAACCTACCTTTATTGCAATTTTCTTAAAGGTTTTATAGTAATCAAACTTCAGAGAGAATTGTATGTGTTTCTATTTTTCAACTTTGCAAATATTGCGCAACGTGCTGGAGTGATTTGGGAAAATGCTAGGTCAATGTTGTTGCTGCAGAAACATACTGTAGTTTATATTAAAAAATTTGGAAAATATCGTTGAAAATATAAATACATCAAATTCGAGCCGATTTAATTGTTAATAAAATAAATTTGCAAAAAAGTGCTATTCATTTTACCTGAAATATAAATGCTACAATATCTCTACTAAAATTCCTTTTTACTATACATAGTTATAATTGCCTTTAGGTAGCATAATATGTTTACTTAATTGACAATATGGATGCGTCGCAATGAACCACATATTTGCAAATAATATATTTTATCAACAACTAATTAGCTTGGATTTACAATCAGAATTTTCTGAGCGATATTTTCAACTCACAACTTCCTGTATGATTCAGTACCGTGTATATTATTCTGGGTTTTTTACCCACTCTCCTGCCCTCATGTTCCTTAGGGGTTGGTTCAACCCTTATGGTCATTGGTATAAAGTATCAAAAGAAAGAAAGAGAAAATGAGACCCTAAATGGAAAGAAAAACAACTCAAATTTAGCTTCACAGGTACCAATGACCCATTTGGAATGCAAAACAAGAGAGATTAGAGACAGTCTGCTTTTTCAAGAAAAGGTTATTAGAACAAAACAAAGAGATGACAAGAAAACTCTCTCCCACAGGCGTTGGACAAAATAGGATTTGAAATTGAGGTAAAACAATACCGAGCAATAAGGAGAAAATGAGAGAATTAGGGCGTGGTGACAGATAGGCCTTTTCTCCCGCTGTACATTTTTGTGTGTGGAGGTCTTGAAAATTGTTTCGCCCGGGAAAAGGGCGGCAATATTTTGTTTGCGATGCGATACTGTGCGAGAAAAACGCGTTTGCGGGTCGCTGCTAATTAGGACAAGAACTTTGAGGAGTGAATGATGAACAAGATCAGGAAACAAAACGAGAGAAAGTGAGGGACAAACAAATCTAATCTTTTGAATACACTTCATCTGAGTCATAAATCTTTTGGAACACTCACTTACAGCAATGCTGCGATGTTAACAGCTGTAAAACAAAACGACGCGAAATTATGGAAGACGCGCATTATGTGACGAATTTTTCGAAATATTCATTTACGAGGAGACATGTTACACTCCCCGCGTCATCCATTTCAAAAATCTTAGCTTATCATTTCAATAATGGTCACTTTTTGAAGCACATCTAAACTGTCTGTCAAAATCCTGTTGAGTTCAATGGCCACTGTGATGAGCAAACGTCTTATCTGCAGACCACTTTCTAGGAGAGGTTGGTCTTTGTCATGTTTTCGGTTATATTGAATATGGAAGTGATAGGGGTGGTTCTTTTGTACCCCTTCATCGCCCATTCTTCCTCCTAATTCTTTCCCCTCTTACATAATTAACTCACAATAATTCATGACTGCACGGTAAAGGCTCATCTACCTGTCAGGTATATCACCCAACTGCGCACATCCCTTCTAAATGGCTAAAGAAATGTCTTTATTACCTTTGAAGGGGGTGGGGTATACGGGGGATCTATATGAGTATAGGGGCATGATGGGCAGATGGGTGAACGTAAAAGTGTCTAATGAGTGACACATTTTTTTTTAAAAGAAGAGAGGGGGTTAATGAAAGTACACCCCTATTCCCTTTGAATAAGTATACATCTCACCATTAATGAAATTGCACGATTTCTTTAGCTTCTTTTTCTCTTTAAGGCGCTTGATTCTTCAGACTAGGCGTAACACCAGTTGTTACAGGTATGTCTAGTTCAAGTCGAATTGCTCAGGAAAGACATACAATGGATGCAACATGATACCCTCCAAATTCTGGACCACCCCCCCCCCTTCCTTCTCGGTATGGTAGGCCAGTGCTCTCACTATTCAACAAGCTATACAACATGTCAATCACTTCTTGACAAGCCCCAAAAATAAATTCATAAACTATTGTATATGATTAAAGGGCACTTGAGAATCTCAGCTATGAATGCTTGACCATCGCATCGATAAAAGAAGAAGATTGAGAGAAATAAAATGAATGGGATATTCATCTTGCGATTCGTCATACATATTTGATTGGTTCCTCTGACGGGGATTTCGATGAGGTTCGACAGAAGTAGGTCGATCAAAGTCAAGTTTATTCAAGGTCACTCGAATATTTTTTACGGGATATTTGAAATGATTACTGAGAAATTTCTACAGTTTACCGGTAGAACAGAAAGAGTGGTAATTATTATGTTTTAAGAACATTTTGCCAGATAAATTTGCGTATTGAAGACGACTAACGAAACTAAATATAAAAAAAATAATGCAAAGATAAAAAAGCTAGATTATCTAAATTATTAATCATGATTTCGTTGACATAGTGAGTAACTAAAAATTAAAGCTTTTCAAAATAATAAAATGCTTGTGTGTGTGTGCGATCATTCTGAATGCTATTGTTCTTATCAAATGATCTTTGAACAACTGAAAATATGCCAAATGAGGATAAACCATTTAGGGAAATGTTATAAACGTTCCTTGTTTCTCCTTGGTTCTATGACATCTTAACAATATTCAAACAATTATTTGTTCTCGATAATTATGTCTAATGTTTCGTTTTCGCTCTTCTTGATAACACGGTTTTGTCACCTGCATAACAACCCTAAAACGCTCGTTACTTGGGAGGAAGTGTGAACTTTATCTGATGATATCAACTATTATGATTAGGTTGGATTGGACAAATCTTGTCTAAAGTAAACTATTTAAAGAATGAATTTATGAGCAACCCAAAGACCTAGAGGGAACACCTTTCACGGGGTAAGAATAACATTTATTTGTGCACGCATTTATTACATCTTGAGTGTTTACTATGAAATTAATACATGATTTATTCCATAATTTATTTATCTAAGGAGATTAACTGGCCAATTATTAGATAACAAAGATACAACTGAAAAACCAAAAATGAAAGAGACGTCATACTTTCAGCATAGAGGATTAGGCCTACTTTCACGAAGGATGTAGGTTCATGTTAAATTACATTGGGGTTACATTAGTCATGTACGATAGGGAGAGTCGATTGATGAGGGATCGGGTGGGAGGATTACCCAACTAGGCCCAAGGTCCTCAACCAGTGTGGGATTATGAAACAATAATCACAACATTTAACCCCTGTGCTCCTGCATAGCAACAACACATCACCAGAGATCGAGACCCCAAATCAGCCTTCCTAAAGTTCCTCAAAATTTTAAAGAAATAAAGGTTGAAGTTTATCAATTATTGATGACTCTTTATTAGGTTTCCCTGTGTTTTAATATATATATTTAAAAAAAACAATTTGACATAATGAACTCACTGAAGTCTGTCTTCCAATTTGATATTGTTTCAAAGACACTATCATTAATGGGTGCTTCACAACAACCCGCTATAAAAACCAACCATTAAAGTAGCAAACACAAGTACCTTGTCAACAGCGGTTAGCCAAGCCGTTGTAAATGAACGGTATTTTGTTTGATTACATCAGTTAAAGCAATGATAAGCCTACAAAGCAACATAATAATCTTACCGCAACACAGCGGCATCAAACAGAAATGGTGTTTTGATCCCATCTTGATTACAAACGCGCGAGTCTTCTCTTTTGTTTTGAAAGCTTGTCAAAATAGTTTTTGTTAGTGCTTTGATGCAAATGAACGAATCACTCTGTGAGGGGTTACCGAGGCACAGACAGATAGGACGGCGTCTTTTACGTCCATCAAAAAAGTTTTATCTTATCACAACTAAGACCTTTATCACGCAGGTGTGAATATAACGAGATAATCGGTAGGAACCCCTGCTGAAACTTTGTTGGCAGTAACCCTATCGAGCGCTACTTCCGAGCCGGCTGATCCCCCGTTAACAAGTTTTGGTTGGCCGCTAATCCGCTCGGCAAACACAGCGGGTGCTTTGCTCCTTGTCTTCTTATTCATCCACTTTTTGTGAGTCTGCGTAAAACCCCACCTCGAGCGACTGCACGCGGGCCCTCTACACTGGAGGCGGTCGTCAGGACGATTGCACGCCGAGAGAGACGGCGAAGAAAGAGTCCCAGATCGGCTAAGTCCCTCTCCGCTGATGGATGGACGGATATGGCGGCCAACCAAAGGGATTATGTGCTGATACCGTTCGGATAAAACAACGGAAAACAGTTACAAGAATCTGATCGAAAACGAAAACATGGGTCTGCCGGCTTTGTCTGATGTAAAATGAACGATATTATCACATTGGATGTTGTCATTTTCACTCTTTCCTGTTTAGAATTAGGCCAACTACCTCGGTATAATTAGGAGATAATTGTTTGTTCTAGATATACTTACATCATAAACCAAACATCCTTCAAATTAAAAACATTCCCTATCTGATAACAAGTTTGAGGGTGCCAATAGGCATTCTGTTTACCCCGATATTAATACGCCCTGAAAACTAATAGATTCAATCACCAAAATAACGAGTCCCTCATAACTCTAGACGTAAATATCAACTGCTAATCAAAGTCAATCTTTATCAATTATACAACTTATCTTATGACCATGAATGACATCCAGTATCAAATCTTCCGAAGATAATGAAATTAGAACTAAAACAAAAATCCAAATAAAAAATAAAATACCAACAATTACAAAAGTTATGATGAGAAAACTTCTAATAGAACCTCGAGCATGTCGAGCTATCGTTTTCTTCTGGTTCTGAATGGAGCAAGAAAGAGCAGATTACTTACACTCCATCGCAGTGAAACAACAATAACCTTAAAATACCCTGCAAACCCTTTAAACTTGATCATTGATCAATAATTCATTTTTTTCTAGCAATTCAGAGTTGTCATATAAACGATAATAGAACAAACTCACAATGAGTTTTCATAATTTCCACGTACAATCAGTAACCATCTGAAATTGGTACAGAGTCCCCACATACCATAACGCACATCGTGTTTGTTCCAAAAGGAGGCACCCCCCTCCCCCCCCCCCCCCGATCAAAATTATAGGGGAAAAGTCAAGAAACACAGTTACCCATAAGCCTACAATTATTTGATTATCTCTAACAAAATGTTGTACGACAAATCATTTAGAAGTATTAGCGTTGTGTTCACGATATCTTGGCACAAAGGTTAATTGTGAACTTCCTCAACACAAATAAGTATGTATAGTAACTATAAACTATGTCAAGACACTTGTCTTGCATTCGTTAGAGCCCCCTCCCATCCGATTGTGTCATTGTGTTGAATCTACAGCAAAATTTTATTATGGAACAATGAAACTTGAACTGCTGATCAACATAACACTCATCACTGTCTTTGCCAGAGATTATAAATGAAAAAGAAGAAAAAAAAACCCTTGCGATACCGATTGCATTGACTATACTTTAACGTTGAGGGCGGAAATACTATCATAATGGCCGAGCATGACTATTTAGTCGATTTGACATTTTCCGAACCTAGAAATGTTCTTTCCGATGAAGTTTTTTTCTTGATTCGTGTTCATATGGGGTCCTAGAACAAATTCAGCTTGGTTGCCCAAAGTTGCCGTTTGGGCAATTTTGCTAATTTGCATAAATCCAAAATGGCCGCCAGATGCCATCTTGAAAACCTAACTTTCGAACCCTTTTTCCCAAAATGATGAGTAATGACTCTTTTTAGGGGTTTAGAGGTGTGTAGAACCGATATCTGTTATCATTTTTGCAATACAAGGTCATCTTCAGGTCAAATCCAAGATGGCCGCCAGATGCCATCTTGAAAAATTGACTTTTGATCCATATTGCCCCAGAATGACCAGTAATACCTCTGTTTAGGGGTTTTGGGGGGTGTAGAATCTCTCTCTGCTTTCTAATTTGCAATGTAATGTTATCTTCAGGTCAAATCCAAGATGGCCGCCATATATGACGCCATCTTGAAATATCAACTTTTGAACCCTTTGCCCCAGAATCATGAATAATAACTCGATTCGTGAGTCATTTGGTATGTTGATTAAATTAATGCTGTAATTTTGCATAAGGAATAATCTTCATATCAAATCCAAGATGGCCGCCAACCGCCATCTTGAAAAATTACTTTCCGGGGCTTATACATGTAAGAGCTAATGTAAAGGGATTTCAGTAAGAATTTCTTTTATTAATTCTTAAGTTTTTGTCCCAAAATCATGAATAATCCCTCTTTTCGTCAATTATTTGGTACGTTGATTCCATTTCTGTCAATAATTTTGCAATATAGGATCATCTCCAGGTCAAAATAATCCAACATGGCCGCAAAACCCCATATTAAAAAAAAACTATTTCCCGAGACTATTAAACCTTGAAGAAGTACTCTCCCTAATAAGGATACCATTATGTGTGGGAGCTCATGTAAGGGGATTTCAGTGAAAATGATTCAATTCTTTTAATCACCCCATTTTTAGTTCGAGGTCAAGTCATGTCTAATATTGTCAGATGGTTGATGGATTTCATCATTAACCGCTTACTTTAGAATGAAACCATTCACGGTTTGGGCTATGATTTTGGGAGTTCTAATCGTTTTATTAGTTCTGTTCAACCATACTTTTCTAGTGAAAGGACTTTAAAGTATTATTTGAATCAAAAACTGATTTCTCCGTATTTTTTTCAAAAAATTAGTTAACTTATCAAATTCCTTTATTATTATTATTGGACTTTTGGACTTTTCCCCCTGACAAGAGCCATCGACTTGGTCAGCAGGAGTGCACTATTTAGCCTCCTGCAGAAGATAGGCCCCCAAGACTGTTCCATGGTCAGGATGGTTCTCATGTGTAAAATGTTGTACGGAAACGATGTCGCCCCTGCCTCTCACCCACCAGGTGGGTGTTTCAACAAAGTTAAGAGCAACTTAAGGAATGATTGGTGAACCTTTCTTACATGCTAAATAATCACCAATGGTTGATATCATTTACCGCAAGAAAGAATCACCAGTCGTTCTTATAGTCACTCTTAACTTAACAGCTTTATGAAACGGCCCCCTGGATAGTAAAATCTGTGACAGTCATGGCCAAGCTCCTGAACGGAAGTAAGTCCTGGAAAACGTACGCCGACCAAGTAAAGCGGCTAAACACCTTCCATGTCAGCTGCCTCGGACGTATCATGCACATTAAATGGCAGGACAACGTGAAAAATACAGACGCTCTTCAGCGTACGTGCTGGCATCCCAAGCTTATTCTCGCTCCTTAGCCAAAGGCACCTCAAGTGGTTGGGGCATGTTCGCCGCAGGTAACCTTGGCGAATCCCTTCTTGGATTCGCCAAGGTAAGGTGAGCTGTGTGATTGGTCTCACTCCCATCGGTAGATCACACCTCCGTTATAGAGACAACTGCAAATGTGACATAAAACTTGCCGGCATAGACACTAACACTTATGAAGATGTAGACGATAGTCGCCATTCTATGGAGAGCTACTATAGTACAGGTAATAATCGGAATGCTAAAATGGCAGACCAAAGACCTAGGAGGAAGGCTAGGGCAGAATCTCTATATAAACCTGTCTCAGCGCCATCCTCCTCCTGTACAGATTTGCTCTAGAGACTGCCACTCTAGAGTGGAGCTCTACAGTCACTCTCGAGAATGTAAGACCTAGCGCTACACCATCGTCTTTTAAGGCGAACTGATGCCTACCAATCATTGAACACATTGATTTAGAAAAAAAATAATATTGAGAAAACACTTTCAAATTCAAATAAGACTCTAAAAATAAAAATACACGCGAAATGGATCATAGCCCAAACTTAAAGAGGATTCATTCTAAGGTGAGCAGTTAATGTCAAAATCTGACATCTAAGATGTAACATCACCTTGATCTAAAAACTTGATAATTAAAAGAAATTAGTGTTCTTACTGAAATCCCTTTACATTAGCTCTTACACGTATAAGCCTCGGAAAACATTTTTTTCAAGATGGCGGTTGGCGGCCATCTTGGATTTGATCTGAAGTTTATCCTTTATGCAAAATTACAGCATTAATTTAATCAACATACCAAATGACTCACGAATCGAGTTATTATTCATGATTCTGGGGCAAAGGGTTCAAAAGTTGATATTTCAAGATGGCGTCATATATGGCCGCCATCTTGGATTTGACCTGAAGATAACATTACATTTCAAAATAGAAAGCAGAAAGAGATTCTACACCCCCCAAAACCCCTAAACAGAGGTATTACTAGTCATTCTGGGGCAATGGGATCAAAAGTCAATTTTTCAAGATGGCATCTGGCGGCCATCTTGGATTTGACCTGAAGATGACCTTATATTGCAAAAATGATAACAGATATCGGTTCTACACACCTCTAAACCCCTAAAAAGAGTCATTACTTATCATTTTGGGAAAAGGGGTTCGAAAGTTAGGTTTTCAAGATGGCATCTGGCGGCCATTTTGGATTTATGCAAATTAGCAAAATTGCCCAAACGGCAACTTTGGGCAACCAAGCTGAATTTGTTCTAGGACCCCATATGAACGCGAATCAAGAAAAAAACTTCATCGGAAAGAACATTTCTAGGTTGGTGTATTGAGCCTATTGGACTGTCAAATCGACTAATTGTTTGAAACAGAATTGAAAGAATCATGTGATTTATATATATATATATATATATATATTTTTTTTTTTTTTTTTTTTTTTGGGGGGGGGTGGTACATTCTATTCAGATGTGAATTCAGAGTACACACTGACCCTTGTTTTAATTGTGAATAGGCAAATGGAGACACAAATCGTCAATAGTAATCATGGCAATTATTTTTTTTTAAAGTGATAATCTGGAAAATCTTGCCTGACATGAAGAAGTATCTACATCATACGGTCATTTTCAAATCGGTTTTTCTTTATGGTAAAGATGATATAATCTGTACTGTACCGTTTGTGCTTTGAATGAAATATATGTATCCTTTTCGGAACTGCTCTTCCCCCTTTCCTTTCAAGGCACACCCAACAATATACTGAGAGGTATTTGATGTAGTTCTTACCTATAAAGACGATGGTACAAGTTCTTGTTTCTGAGTCTTGCCAGGTTGTGGTGACCTCCCGATCATAGAGTTCATGGACCGCCTGAACGATGACCCGTCGTGACTCGTCGACCACGGATACCTCACCCTGTACATGGGGGGGGGGTGGGGTGAGAAGGAAGGGATTGTGGTAGACAGAATGATGAAGACAATAATAGGAGATAAAAAGGAAAGAAGTTGAGTAAATAATGTTATTGAATGTTAGGTAAACAGGACAGAAAATGAAAGAGCGGAAGGAATGATGAAGAGAATTTCTAAGGGCAATATAAGTTTATATTTATATAGAAAACAAGCAGTAAAAGTTCCATTAACAGAGAAAACAGGAAAACTGGTGGCATTTTTTCAACAATGACAAAATATGAAATTTGGGTCAATCTAACAAAACGCTTCTGGCACAGAAATCTCTCCAGAGACTTTTTACATGTTTTATATACACTTTATCCTGCTTATCAGACCCACATGCTTTAAACTACATGTATACACCTTCGTGAGAAGGAAAGAGTTTTGGATTGTTCGACTTAAGATGGAACAAAATACAACGTCATTAGAACTCGTATCATCGTGATCATGGTATTGTGTAAAGCAATTATATCAGTGAAATTTTAAAGATTTCAAAGAGTTTAATTATAAAGATTTAAAAATGATTTTGCAGCTTCAGGTTTTACGTCTATATAAATAGATCTTTTTTAAAATTAACAAAGCAAAATGTCAATCCAGCTATCATAGCTATGACAAGGATAATTCAATTAATAATATAGAGATAACCATAATTCATGTGTTGCAAACATCTTTCGCTCCTACTGGTTGCAATGATTAAATGAATTGCATGCTTTTAAGTTGTTAGAAAAGAGATGGGGGGAATCTTTACACATAAAATGGTTCAGCAAAATGTTCATAATTTTGTGTCAAACCAACTTAACTTTTCACCCTTATCCAGGGCATAATGATTTCCTCACAACAGCCGAAAAAAAAATAATATGCATGGTAAAAAAAAAACTAACAAAATCATAGCATCAGCGATGCTTCGTAACATTATAAAGTTCATGGCACATTATTTTCTGTCAATAATATTAGGAGTGGGATTAAAGAGTGTGCTGTGCAGAAATAAGAGTAAATAGTGAGGGCAATTATGTTCCAGAAACATTTCTTTTCATTTCTTTTCAAAATGTCTTTCGTTCATTTGTAGATTAAAATGTCTTTCATTTATTTGTACATTTTTTTCATATTATCAAACGTTTCATTGATTTCATAAACAACATAACAACGAACAAATAAAAACAATCACTAAAACTAATTACAATGCTACAATTATATTGAGATGCGATCATGCAAGAATAATTTTGTCTATTCAAACCATCGAACTCTATTTTCTCACCCCTGTTTGCTTTTTTCTATCAAGGTGACAAGAACATTTTTTTTGTATTTCATATTCTGATACGTTTCCTTTGTTACAAAATATTTTTAATTGAGTATACTTTTTGTCATTGTTTAATAATTGTAAACTTGTCAATTTACAAAATGTCTTCTTTTTTCCAACCGCAGTTGAAAACCTTCATGTGCATACAGGTACACGAGATATTGACGTTTGTCCATGATATTTATTTAAATGAATGAATTCATAAAGTGAGCATGGTGAGCGACGGCAATTTTGAGGGTGGGAGAAAGAGATTGTTTCATTTATTATATTTCTCAATTCTCCACATTTGGGCAGATTAGGTCTTCTCCTGCAAAAGTGGTTGGTCTTCTCTGAGACTACAGACATTTAAAAAGCAGAAAAATGAAAATATCACATATAGAAATATACATGATAAGAAAAAAAAACTAAAGTATGTTTTAAAGGGTTAAAAAAGGGCAGCAGGCAGCATAAGGGTAAACATGGTAAAGGTAGGGTCAAGATGTAGACATTGGGTGTAGAGGACAACTCCTGCCAAAATTCTGTCGGGTCTGAAGTAGACTGAGATGGCTGAAAGTGATCCCCTATATCACCAACATGATACAGAATCCTAGCATGAATGGAACGAAATACATACCCCTCGCTAGACAGACGGGGCGGGGGAAACCAATGAGTTTGAGAAAACAAAACAAAATAGGAACCAAAACAGTTTCTCTTAAACCGACCGAGTTACACGATAGCACTCCCCAAGTTCGAGTTCATAAGAGAACAAGGCAAGAGATGGAGAGGAAAGAAAGGTGGAAAACAAGTGAGTTGGGGAGACCCCGCTCCGGTGGATACCCTTTTTGAATAAGGTCTTTTCTTGAAGTACATTTGTGAATAGGAGCGCGAATGAAAACTATCCTACCTCCCATTCTGTGTCCGCACTGGAAGAGGTTTTTAAAAACGGTGCGGGTCTTTTGTTCCTGAAAAATGACATTCAGAACGCGCTTACAGTACCATCGATGGGGGCGGATTGTGGGCCTTTCTTCCACCTCAATTCCTTGCTTCATTTTCACCGGTTCTCTGGGTATGATATACTATGATTGGAGAGGTAATGAAACGCGATCGGGTAGCTCGCGGGCCGGTTGCCCCCTGTCTTAAGATACCTTCTGAACTCCACGGATTGCTTTCCCTATGCAGCCCCTTTCCGCCTCCCTCCAAGCCGCCTTTCCCCCCATCCATCCCCCTCTAAGGATTGTGAGAAGCTGCCGCTCTTTAAAACTCGGTAATAATCAAACTCCAAAACACGAAGCCCCGTCTCCTTCAGGTGAAACAAGCTGGGGTGAAAGCGCAAAGAGAAACAGAAATCGCGCAAGAAAACAGCCACAAGCCATTCGGTCATGATATGCAGCAACATTTGCAGAGAGCGACAATGCCGCCCTTTTATTTTTAAGCAAACAATGTCGGAGGCAGGTGATCAACTCTTGAAACAACTACAAAAACCAATCAAATCATTAAAGAGAGAGAGAGAGAGAGAGTGAGAGACATGAGAGAGGGGAAGAGAGAAGGGAAAAGAAAGGAAGAGAGAGAAATAGAAATAGGGAAAGGGGTGAATATACGAGTCACCTTGAACCCCATGTGGTCCCAGAGGAGTGTTATTATAGTCAGTGATTTTCACCAACTTCTTTTATGTGCTACCATAAACCTGGCATCTGATTGGTTCAGAACAGTGAAAATCACAGAATCTTTATTTCATGAAACACTCTCAAACAATTCATACAGCACCAATAACGTATAAACTACTAAACGACGACTGTAATTCTCAATAGAAATCTCAAAATATGAATCACAGGTAAATGTCGTTGTGGCAGTGGGATAGAATAAAACATACATGGAGACACCAGTCACATCAAAAGCTGACGGAAATCCCAAATAAATACCGGCAATGATACAACAAAGTACTCGGAATTGTTAACTTTAAGACAAAAGATAAACGAGCACAAGAGACACAATCCGCGTTTCCACTATATACAATCTAAGGTAGATATAAAACTAGTTTTATTTGGTGGAATAATGCATGCGCTTTGGTGTTTGAAAATCAATCATTTAAAAAGCACCGTTAGGCTGGTGTTGTTTGTTTTTAGATACTAAATTGTTAGACCCTTTTCCAGATTGGAGGAGTGGTGGTCTTAATACTGCCCCCCCCCCCCCCCGAGTTCGAAAGGGAGTTCATAAGCAACTGAATGTAGTGTAGAGACTGCATTGCCCTCCTGGGAAAAGCGATGTTTCAAGCAGAGTATTTTGATGCTGCAAAGTGCTTGGTGGACAAGAAATATTTACTCACCTTCCTTATTCATCTACTTGTTCATCATTATTATCTCGGTTTTCACCGTTCATTCTCCCCACTTTCTTTCCTTTTTTATTTTTGATTTTCTCTCCTTTTTTCCCATTCTTTTGATTTTTAACATCATGAATGAATGCTAAAGTCATTTGATTATTTTCAACCTTCTATAATCCATAATTAAGGTTAGTTCAATTGGCTTGTTAGACACTCTTATATAGTGGCCGACACAAATGCATGCTTTTCTACAGTCCGCGTATACATTAATTAAGTTTACTGTAACAAAGAATGCAAATGAAGACAGTGAGCGCTGTTGTTAACCCTCTGAAATCCACTATATAAACTTGACACAACACCCAATTCACCTGCTCGTACTTAAACGAAATATTACTAAGCTTCTTACAACAGTGCCGCCTCTAGAAAGAAAGAAATATATATATTTGTACAGTATATTACAAGAAACTGACAGTTCTTGTGATTGACACGTCGTATTAACGTTTCATCTTCACGGCTTTGTCTAAAAATGACGTTGTTCTTGCCATCTAATTCTACCTAGCGCTCCAAATTGAAATAGTTGGGGTCGGTTTCTTGTAGGATTTATGCATGTTGTTATTTCGGAATGAGTGGATTAGGGAAGAAATAGCAATGTCGGTCGAGGGTTGGACATGGCTTAAACTCACCAAAACAAACTGCAAGGCGAATGCCATTCAAAATAAAGTCTAGTATATAGAGAACCCTTACAAGCATATCAGGCTTCGCATTCTATCCCTGTTACTAAGAACGCTCTTTGTACTATAATATTTTTGGTAACTGAATAAAACAAAATCATGAACAAGTATATATAATCAATAATCTTCATAAGCTTTCGTCTGTGCACAATTCTTCGAAAACGATTTGTTTAAAGCCTAAAATAGCATTAGCACTGATTTTTGTTTATTTCCCAGTTCATGAGGCATTGTCTACTATTGCTATTTTATGCAAAATTTACGCTAATTTTCTGAAAACAATTATTTAAATTTCTTTCCCATAACAATACTCTATACAGCACCGATGCATATTCTTCTTAGCCAATCTTTGTATATATTTTTTTTCAACGAATAGGACATACATCCAGGTCTGGAAGCACAGCCTAGCCGAAGACGGTGTGACGAGAGTCATGGGGGAAAGGTAGGCGAAATGGAGCAAAATAGTTTATACTTGGATTAGCCCGATGTAGAGATCGACGGATTAACGCACTAATACCAGCGGTGTCGATGTCGAAGAGATCAACCTCCTCGTCCAGATCTAGGCTTAGAGAATTCCACGCATCGAACACGATCGACTTCGGAGAGGGTGTTCGTTTGATCAGGGAAGATGTTTTAGACATGGCTAAAAGGAGAAGATAGGCAGGGAAGTGGAAATGAGAGATAGAGCCAATGACGTGAGAAAAGGGAGGAAAGATGAGGAAAGAGAGAGAGAGAGAGAAGGGGGGGGGGGGTAAAGAGAGTCAGACCGAGAGAGGGAGGACAGAAATAATGACAGTATTACTTCAAAAACCTAGATAGCTAAAGAAGATATGAATGGGAGGTAAGCAGAGTAACACTGATTGAGGGGAATATGGATACTGAGAATGATGGGTGGACACGATGGAGTAAAGGCAAAGGAAGACCCTATCCTTTTCTGATTTGGTCATGGGGCTACAAGTTTTGCAATGGGAGGCCACACAAACCTTCCTGAACTTCACCAAGTAGGTGGAAATGGGAAAAGGAAATAGCATTACCCCCCCCCCCCCGCCTCCACAAAAAAATATATCTTTCTTTCTCTCAAAGTTGTCCATCTGGTTCCATGACATTTGCTCCGGCGACAATTGATCCGATGTAAAAGTCTGCACGTTAAGCCAGACCTAAAACCCAACCTCTAAAACTAAATAAACCTTAATCCTAATCTTTTCATTATTCTGAACCAAAATGTATACTACACTCATAACCCTAACCCTATGACCTCTGACATATTAAG
Organism: Lytechinus pictus; assembly: GCF_037042905.1. Lineage (NCBI taxonomy): Eukaryota > Metazoa > Echinodermata > Echinoidea > Temnopleuroida > Toxopneustidae > Lytechinus > Lytechinus pictus. The sequence goes on along the minus strand of NC_087255.1, from coordinate 2,166,946 downwards.
ACCGGAGTAAGTGTCGCAGGAGCGAATGTCGTGTCAGCAGTCTGGAGTAAAAGTGATAGTTCTAATTCAAACGTTCGAAAGTAACACTGAAACAATCCTGAAACAAGAGTAAGATGGGAGTAAGGGTGAGAGAATAAAAAGAAATAGGAAAGAGAGTAAGGGAGGACTGAGGATCGCGTGTAGTAATAGGCACCTCGTCAGTGGTAAATGAAGACACGGAGACAGAATTTGAATCTTGGAGCGGAATTTGTCTAACGATTGAGTTTCGACACGGTGATCATCCTGGAAAATAAACATGAGCATGACATCCTGAATTCCTTCTGATGACTTCATCTCATCTCCTTCAATGTTTCTCTTCCATTCAATGTTTCTTTCTCATCACAGAGGTATATCTTTGTCAGCTAGAATCTTATGAAAAACGAGAAAGGTATTCAAAGTCCCATGTTGCCTTGATTGCTCACTTTACTGCATCGACCAAAATATAAGCCTTCAAGATGGACATTTTGAATAATAACGCACTCATTTCAAAACATACATTTGAACATAAACCAAATTCAAATGATAGACCTAATGAGTAATATAAATTTCTAATTCAAATACGAAAAGATGAAGTGAAATAATTCTTGTTAGACATCGTCACCGTTTTGCTCGCTCTGGATTTATATCAAGAAAGAATGAAATCAACTGGTAAATGAGATTTTTACGAAACCGAACAACGTCTAAAAAGCTCCAATTTGCACTAAAGCGACACAATTTTAAACGATTATATCAATTCAGACAATAAGGTCCAATTATAATAATACTTCTTCCAAATTAAATGAATAGATTATATTGTACACTTTTCACATAACGGATATACAACAGCGGACTATCTTTATATCAAATAGAACAATTGTTCTCGAGCCATTGTTCACAAAGAACCAACTAAGTGCTATGGCAGGCACTCTGGCGTGGACTAATCATGCCCATGTCTCAATGCTAGCTACTGAGATCATAGTCCTATATCATCGTCAAAATGACAAGCATCCATGTCGAAGCATTGTCATAATGGGGCGAGACTGAAACGGACTCTGTCGCATAATATTGACGTTGCAAACCGATGGAGGGGTAGGGTTACCACATCGGCACATCGCCCCGCTCCGTCGGGCTGGATGCAACCCACTCGAACCCTGTTACCGAGCCCACCGCTTGGGGCTATTGCTGTTCACGAGAGGGGTATGCGTGAGTGTGTGGGTGGGTGGGAGAGGATTTGTGGGGTGTGTGTGACGTGTCGATTCGTATGCAGCCACTGTGCGCTCCGCCATCTGGACCAAATTCGTTTATTTCTCCTCACTTCTTTTTCTGGTCGATGGGATGAAAAGGTGTAAATGGTAACCCATTTTCAAGCAACGTTTCCCAGTCAAAATATTAATGAGGATCGAATCTCTGAAATGAAGCATTAGATAAAACGGTAAAATAAATATTATTAGTGATTCCCAACATCAGCGCATATATAACAATAACCACAGAAAAAGCTGCCATCTACTATCCTTCTTCGAATTATCGAAAGCAGGTAAATCTTAGACGCGTTTAAAAATATTTAAAGAAATCCGAAATCGCTAGAGACTAAATTGGCAACATCGAATTGAACACTATTATGATGCCTTGTTTTGAGGAGTTTTTCAAGTTCCTCAATCAAAACTGTTTAAAATACATTATTTTGAAGTTCCAAGTTATAAAAGGATCATAATTCACTTATCAAATATTTGTATCAAACAAAAATGTTTCAAGGTAAAAAGTAAAATTTCAACTATGTTAACCATTCCCAACGATCTTGTAAACTACATGTATTTTATATCTCTTCCAATTTTTGTCTAATTTTCATTTAGATGCTTCTGACATTAATTTTGTCTGCTGGCAAGCAGGGGGAAGATATTTAGGTACATTACTCGGTAATGATGAAAATAAAAGGAAAATTTCGATGTTGAGAGTTTTCAGTAGCCCCCCCCCCCCCCCCCCCCCGCAACGGACCCCGTACACAATCTAGAAATATATATACGTTTAACATCTATACCAGGGAATTGCTATATAGTAAGACTTCTCGACTATTCCCTGGTTATAACTATAATAATGAGACCATGATAGTGATGACTGGGATTATGTAGATGATAACGATGTCGACAATAGTGAACACGTATTGACCGTGGTGTCGAATACGACGATAACGTTGTTGATGACGACGATGTCAACTGGCGGACATGACGACGACGATGATAAAACGATGGCGATGGTGACGAGGATGACGATCATAATTATGAAAATAATTAATAGAGATATACCTGCATGCTCACGTAAGGATGGCGGTCTTGGTTCGACAAGAATCCAGAAGAGAAGAGAGAATGACAAGAGGTGAGAAAATCAGTGAGGGGGTGGAAGGAGGAGGAGGGTGGAAGATCCGACTTCTTGACCATGTTTAGCATGAAACTGTGATAAATTGTTTTCCCTATATCAGTTAAACCTTGCAACGATACACGGCGCGTGCCCTGTAGCGATAACTAAGCTAGAAATTGGAGAGCAAACTCAGCATGGCCGTATTATTGGGATGCCCCTACGTCTAAAGATGTATCTTCTCCCAAACTACCTGATATCTCAAGAAAAATGAATGAGTTTCTTTACAGAAACAAAACAAACATCAACATACAATAACTTTACAACTTCAGAACAAATCACTATATTTAGGAAGATGATTCCGAATATCATGTCTACATCTTCATTAGATACATACGTTTCACACTGGTTTAAATTTGAAACTACCGTAACGGCAGATTATTAATTTTCTTTGTTTTGCTGTTAATGAATAAAGTTATATAGATCAAATTTCCATAGTGAACCTTAAATCGGTAAAGTTGCTTCAAAATGGGCAACTCTCCAATTTTGTACCAAACCCAAATATTCTTCATTCTCTCTCAATGTGCATTTTTTCCTTAGTCCTTGTAGTAAAAAATATGGAGTATCATTGGGAAATATAAAAAATTGAATCCACAAAGAGACAAACAATTTTATAAAAAACAATTTCGATGGAACTTATTTTCCTAAACGATTCTTGCAAATATCTCTTAGTTAAAGGCTCTGATCTGCAATAAGACGTGGTATTTCTGACCTCTTCATCAATGAGAGAACTATACATTATGACTCTCATCACGTTCATTGTGACGTCTTCATCTCCTTCAGTTTCGAATGAAATTTTTCATAGCACACCCTGTACACACAGAGCAGACCGGCTTAGATCAATCAAAGGCAACAGCGTTCGCGCCATAGGTGTAAATTTCTTGATTCGATGAACACCCCTTGTCCAAATTGTTTCTGTAAACAGGTCTGATGAAACATCAGCCGTTAGGTCGTGTCACCGGGAGAGTTTTCAAGGCGCTTAACAAGCCTATTTGACAATGTTTGAGTAGACAATATTGCTCACAGGGCTCAGCTGCGCGTCTTGGAGACCAAGGGCGGTCATCACGGACCGTACACCTCATCCACAAATAATCACCCTTCCGTATATTTTATTCTGTTGACATGCACAGTCTAGAACAAAAATAATAAAATTCCTATTCGCATTTATAATAACAAGAGCAATATCAATAATAACCATAACCATATTAATGATGACAGTGATGCTAACAATGATGGTATCAGTAAAATTTACAATAATCATCATCAGCATAAGAAGTTGAACAAGAGGAAGAAGATTTATAACAAACATAAAAAATAATAAAATTGATAACACCAATAATAACGGAATTACAATAATGATAGGAAATAATCCTAGCAACAAACAGTAATTATAACTCAAAATAATAATAATCATAAGGAGATGGAATGAAGAGGAAGAAGAAGAGAAGAAGGTGGTGATGAATATGATGAGAAAGAAACTAGTTTTACTTCATTTTTTGTTATTTTTGTCTCTTTATCTCGCTTTAAACATCTTTACACAATTCGAAATCATTACTAGCCCCCCCCCCCCTCAAAGAAATTTTGTCCCCGTCATTTTTTTTTTTACTGATATTTATTCAAGTTCAGTATAGGCACCACTTGCACATGGTTTCCTTTCATTAAAAATCTTTTAAGCATATATCACATGTTGAAGTAAAGTCTTAATGGTAGCAATATTCATATCGGGAATTTCTAACAAAGACAAAAAAATAATAATAATGTTTAGTAGCGGATCTCAAGAGCCAATTTCATAAAATTTCCCAGTTGCAAATAGTCACGAAAAAATTAAATATCAAGGAAGTCCCATCTTTCCCTTTCACCTTCCGGGCAATATTGTTTAATGATCGACGAAGATCACATCAGGGAAGGAAATACAATATTATGATTAAAAAAAGAAATAACGGGAGATTTTCTTGTTGTTTTGAGGCTACGTCAGGCAGCACGGGTGTAAATATTACAGCAAAGGATAAGAAGACTAGAATATCGCTGCGAGCGCACAGCTGCGCGTCTGCGCCGGCTGATGTTTCTCTTGCAAATATCTCAAATCTTCATCCGCTCTGGACGAAGAAGGTTCCCTATATCATGCCTATGCCTATGCTAACATGTAATCAACTTCTGTGGAAATGCGATGCTTGACAACAGTGATGAACCGATATCGCTGTCACGGCAAAGCCAAGGAACTCATTGTAAAGCATATCACAAACATTATTTGTAGGAAGAGATATATGGATTCAGCTTCGAAAATATCATTTCGCAATATTTGTTCGCCCCCCCCCCCCCTCTCCTTCTCAGACATACATCTACGATGGAAAAGGAGTGAGGCTTATTCTTGCGGATTCATACCTGACCACAATAATATTTGTGACACGTATAATTATGACGTCAGCTCATTGCCTCAAAACTTTTAATAACAAATAATTATGAGGGGGGGGGGTTAAAAAAAGAATAGGAAGGAAGTCATGATTGATGCCAATGAATATTTGTTATGGCACTACTACATGCAAAAAATGAATTGTAACTTGGTATCACAATTTAAAAGTGATTCAATGGCACTCGAATCGATAAAAAGAATGATTTGGTTGAAATGAAATGGTTTATTAATGATTACACTGTAAAACATGAAGTGCTAATTTAGCACTTACAGTGCTTGCATAGTGACTGCACTATACGAGTGCTGATTTTCTAGTTCAAATTTAAACTAGAAAATCAGCACTCGTAGTGCAGTCACTATACAAGCACTGTAAGTGCTAAATTAGCACTTCATTTTTTACAGTGTATAGTAGTTAAAATGTATTTCCTTTTCGGAGGTTGGTCGATGGTTTTCATAATAAGAACATGAACCAGCCGATATCTATAGCTTATCAAGCAAGACGAGTATCACAATTCCTTTTAGACCACCTATGTCACTACAAAGATACAGAATATTTAAGAATAAAGATATTTTAAAGATCTTACGAAATCTTAAAGAGTGACAGAACTTAAAGGAAGGGAGTGGTTGGAGTTCATCGGACAGTATTACCTAGTCCCAAGCCTCTTCCCAAGTGATTCCTCTTTTTATGTACATTAAAAATCCGCCTTATATAGCACCTTATCATATTGTATACAGATTTTTTTTCTTAGCGCTAAGCGCGTTCGCAGTATTTATTTTTTAGTCTACCTTATTATGTCATATCGAAAATAATTCATAGGTAATGTAACTATTTCAAACAAAATAATGTTCACTAACTGTGTAGCAGGTATAGAGTTGAAAACGTGAAAGTGGAGCTTTACCATTTCATTCTAAGATTTGTCTTGGATATCTTTCAGAGTTGAAGCCCTAGACAAAAAAAAATGATAATCATAAAAACTATCGCACCTTAAGTCTCAGGAGGAAATGAAATAATCTCCCAAGTATTACACTAAAAGTGTGATCTTTGGAGTACTTCGTCAAACCCATGTATATCACTGCGAAAACGGATCCTCGTATTACGCACAATTATCCTTGATATTTTCAGAGCGGAAAAACCGCGCCCAATTGCACACTATTTTCCTAACCTTTCGCTACTTTATTTCTTCACTTTGAGCGTCGGAAATCAAGAAATTAATCGGTAGCATTGGAAAATCATCACCCTTTGGGCGTTTATTCGTTACCGAATACAATTATTGAAAACCTCACAGACACATGCCACTGCACAGGCAACTGATCTTCAAATATTTTATAGAGGTTCTTGTTTTCACTCCGTTCAATTCGACTGTTCGTAACATGACATGATTCGGTGGAACGAGAATGCCATGGGGGCATTGGCCGGTCGAAGAGGATCCCAACCCCCTGTCTGCAAGTTTACTTGTCATTTTGATATAACTCTTCTTCCTTCGTAATTCTATCATGTTTCAAGTCATCATCATGTTAGTAATCTTACCTGATACAACAATTTTTTTTCTTTTTTTGTTGTCTGTCTGTCTGTCTGTTTTTTTTTTTGAGGGGGCCATACTGGTTTTTGTGAGTTTGAAACCAAATATTCGAACCCAGCCTCAAATCACATGTCTTATTTCCTTTATACTTTTATATTGGTGGATGAACAGTTATAACTCGAGATAAAGTCACAATTTTTAATAACTTCAAAATGAAGAAGATATTGTTGGTATTGATTTTGACATTTTCTTTCTGCTTGATTCAACCTTAAACTCTTCTTGCTAATAATTATTGTCTATTTATTTCGCTTGTCCCGGTCATTCCACCTTGTCATACATCGCTTCAACTGATACGTTCACGATGATAGGAGCAATCGAAACCTATTTTTAGTCCATATCCGACAAGGATGAAAGATCATTCTCCACAGAAGCAGCAAAACTGTTACATTTCCGCGATCAAACTGATTTTCTTCTAAACATCAATAACCTTTCGTTCAATTTCTGAGACAGCGCTGAGCACGCTCAGTTTCGCCGATCGATGCTATACCAAAAATATACAAAGATTAATGATTGGGATAGGAGATATAGGGATGTCACTTTAGGTTTCATCTTCCATTCATATCTGTGTATGGTAGTCACTAATCAAGACCTTCTCGGGATTATAAGACGCTTGGCAAGGCTCTACGATACCTTGTTGATAGCTAAGGGTTATGGTTCATCCTTGGTAATAATATCGCAAGGATATTACCCCGCACATATTGCGTAAAATTGGCCCCCAACTGGAGCAGGGCTGTAACAATTACACCTCAGGGAGACCCTATATTGATTTCATGTGTAGTACTGGATGTTATATCCTTTAATCGTGTAATAAGAAGGTAAGCAAACACGATAATGAATGAATGGGACTGGGGAAGGCTATGTTGGCATTGGCGTTGGGGTTGGGTTTCATTTGAGCGACGTAGCGCCGGAGCACATTTGACAAAGGTAAGGACAAAGGGGGATAAAGAGTTTGGGTCCATGGTTTTGGCGCTCAAAACATAAGATCGAAACTATTCAGTTCGCTAATATGCAAGATGAAACGCATTTGTCAGTCCGTTTATATCAAATTCACTGGGCGTATATAAAATAAACAATATTAGCCTACCTTGGGGTTTTTTGTGCAAGCTTCTTCCTTTCTTTTCTTCTTCCAAAAATAAAACCATGGCTGAACCCTATGGAAGTCTCTTAAATGAACGTTCGGGTCTTCAACCCCATATTTAATTGTCTTGTTTCTGAAAGCTTTAGGTACAAATTTATTTGGTACAGATGTCTTACAAAAGACGAAAAAAATCTGCCTTAAAGATTTTTTTCCTTCTAAAACTCAAGCATATTCCCTGAAACTGGGGCATTAGGGCCTAACCTGTGAAGTTGTGGGCTACTTGACAGACCAGTTCGAGCATGGACCTATTAGTCCATTGTTCGAGTGAATGACAATTTTTATGACCAACGGACATACACAATACTAATCTGCTGGATCTCAAAACATGTAGGTCGACGGCAAATGGTCCTTAGGAGTCCTGATCGTGATGATAGGTTGATAGGTGCTATACAATCCAAACAAATCATAATGTACTTTTCAAATAAGAATCACATCTGGCTCACTTACCACTATAACACTAACCTCTTCCCCCTTGTCATCCCTTTCAAATTCCATATATCTTCTAAATTTTCAAAACTAACTTAAATGCCCCTCAACAATACCTACATATTCATCCATAATCATTTCGAATAAAGCATAGTATAAACTGAACATCATTAACCTTCTGAAATTGGAGTAACGAGGAATCCATACGGGGGAAGCGGTCGCGTGAGGGGTAAAGAAACTCTCAAATAAATATTTTTTTTTTTAATTGTTTTTTTTTAATTGACGTCCTATCAGTGTATATTTCTTACCATCTTCTTTAACGTGAACAATAAAGGGGGATCTAAGTGGAAATTTAATTCAATATGGGGGCACCCCCGCCCCTCCTTTATCTGATGTCTACGCCATTAACACACCTGCATACTATCGCCCTGAAGGTCTAGCATGAATAATAGCTGTAGTGACAGTGTTTTGACAAGCAATAACTGGTCAAAAACAAACCAGGGCATTAAGGTCAAGATAGCCTGAAAGAAAGAGGGCATAACTCATCTCGCCTTCGGATCTTAAACCATCATCACCATCATCATTCAGGTATGCATGATATCCTTCCAGAGGTACCAAACTCCCATACCCAGTCATGCTAAAGCTCAAATCAGACATTTAAAGTCAAAACCAGTTATTCTACGTCAGACCAGTCATTTGAGTCAAAAGCATTTGGTTAAATTCAAAATCAGTTATTTTGAAGAAAAAAGGAGTAATTTTAAGCGTGATGCCACAGAAAGTATCTAAACTTTCCTTAAATCCACGCGAGAGATAGCAAATTGACCTGTGGGTGTCCAACGATCTGAAGAAAAAAAAATCAGAGTGGAATCGTTAATTCTATTGCATTTCAAGGGTATTTTTCTCGATATATACAGTGTAGCCAAAACTCAAATGAGGACATTTCCGCTTTTTTCGTTTGGCCATGCACACAGAACCAGAAGACGTGAATAAAGCCGTAAACACAGAAATTAATATTTATCATGATGACATGAAAGTTCAATTGAATCTTTCTTCTCATGGTTACCATATCAATTTCCTGATTATACCACAGACCTATACAAAATCAAGTGAATCTACACAAAAGTACTACAAAATGTAGTCCAAAGAACGAATGAGATGATCGTGGAAAGGTTACACTGTCATTCACGTGGAGGGCCTTCTCCTCGTCCTAAAACAAAAAAACAAAACTAATATATGGATTAAATAATCTTTGAAGCTATGCTTTGATTAGGTCCTGAATAAATAAAAGTATGAATTCGATGGCACTATATATAAATCTTTCCGTCAATAATATGAAGGACTCAGGAGCAAATTGCCGAATCGAGACATTGCAGGCTATTTTATCTTTGTAACACACAACGGATAAAACAGGGCGCATACGTACGTCATCACCCAGGGACAATGTCTCCTTGTGCCATCCGAGCCATTCACTTCAAATAACATTGACAATACAATATTCTGAATGTTCAAAGGAAACGAAACCAAACTAAGGGATATGTCAACAAGTTACATTGCCGAATTATGTTTGTGGGCTAATATTTATTTAATTTTGAAATCCAATATAATTTCTGATGTCGCGATGACAAAATACGGCGATATTCTCACGGATATAACCTTTCTGAACGGTACCATCTGAAACCAAATTTTTCACGAGATAATCCTCGCGTAGATAGATCTATTATTGAAATCATCAAATTCGTCAACAGAGTGATAAAAAATTAATAATGACAAAGCAAGCAGGCTTGCAGAAAAAATATAACAATAACTAACGTTCATTGACGTAATTTTCATTGTTATTTGTTATATTATTCCTTGAAATTTGTTGATTTATCATTCATGCATTTTCATTAAATTTTCAATATTCTTAAGTTAATAAATTTTTGTATTTCGTTAATTCTATGCAACTTACATGTACTTGTTTTTGTCTATGTATCCAGCGCTTTATAAATGTTGTTTATTACTATTTTATTATTCATCAAATTGTTTCTTGAAACGGTAAGGTAGTCAATATATTAAAAAAGTAGTCAATAAAGAATCATTCATTACCGGTAAAAACAAAATAAGTATTCATTGCTTACAAGTTCGAAAACGGTTTAATGGAATTCAATTATATTATTCGTGCTCTAAACCACGAGATGCTGGATTGTATTCCAAAGTGACAGAAATTTCCGTTTGGAAGATACCAATCTATATTTTATAAGATGTAGATCGCAAAACTATGACCAGTTTCATTTCTTGAATGCAAGAAGGTGCTAAATCTAAACGGCAGTATTGAAAGTAGGCCTACTGTCAATTTTCTTGGACATTTCTCAAAATCATGCATTACCTTTAACCTTTTATTTTACACACCTGGCATAGGTGGAATTCCATAGGAGCTTAGTCATAAAACATGGTCTGTGCTCCACATGTTCAGGGCTGCATCTAAAATAAGAGTATCAATCATTGAAAGACAACATCTAAAGCTGTTTTGTGCTAACCATCATGACCATGATGATGATAATAATACCACCCCATTCACGGTTTGTGACCAGAGATAGAAGGTACATGTCTTTTACAAAAATTGTTTGGGGGAAAGGGCACGGCAAATCTGAATGCATATCAATAAGTAGGATCTTTTAAAATAATCCACATTGATGCATTAATTTTTGTGATTATTTATTCATTATTATTATCATTATTATTTGTTTGGCGTCACCTGTGCCTGGGAGGCGAAAAGCGAACTGAATCACTGTCTCTCCTCCCGATATAACTGATTAGGGGAGTGCAGGTTCCATTCATATGGGAAAGGTATGGTTACCTTATTATTATTATTGTTATTATTACTATTATTATTATTATTATTATTATTATCATCATCATCATAATAACACACTTTTGCAGAAAGTTCATCTGTAATAAATACTTCAATTTCCCCATATCACAACAGGTTTAATATGATGGGAAGATCGTTTCATAGTCTAGTTCATTACTATCGATTTCACTAGGTGAAGTAGGATACTCTTCTAGCAAAACAAGGCAGTAATGTAACATTTCAAAAAGCGTCGGCGAATCTGATAGAAGGGGTGCCATTATAGAAAAGGAGAAAATAATTAAAATAAATTTAAGTCTTCCATTCTCACTCAATGTGGTTTCGAATGAAATTGTAACAATATTTTTGTCTGGTGGAGGAGAGGGAGGGGGGGGGGGGGGCAGTGGGCAAAGGGGCCGTCTCTAAAAAAACTACTGCAAACATGGCACCCTTACGAAAATCATGTTACACTCTGCGATTACGATTGAAACTGCGGTCTGATCGTTCTATCAACTTTAGTTGTTTGATATGAAGATCTTATGGCATCAACACCGTAGCGAGCTTTAAGATCTTCTTGAAGGGGGCTTGTTATCCCGGCTTGACCCTCTCTTTATCCGCGGATTACCCCCATAGATCTCCCGGATTGATCCGACTGCATGCGGAGAAAAACAGAAATATGTTTACCAACGCTCACAAGTTTGTGTATGTATACCACCGCGAGCAAAAGAAAAAAATAATGTGAAACAAATAGGACCTAAATACATGCAGAATGTGAAAGAGAGTAATAGTTTGGCTAACATATAATTTCTTAAAATACTATTTTAATTTTAAAAAATGGTGAAATGATCATACATGGATTAAAACGAATCAGAAGATAATGTGTAGAAAATTAAATACAAAAGTACAATGACTACAATACATGAGGAGTATTTAATCATAGACCTATTTATTTCTACCGATGGCTATCAGAAGACGTAGTAAGTTAGCAACATATTAAGGGGCAATTGCTCTGAAATTCAGACTTCTCTGAAGTCTGCGAATAAAGATTGAACCAGAGGCATATGTTATTCACTTAACAAAAAGACATTCTAAGGCGATGATTCGTTTTAGAAGTCACAAAGACCCGACTCAACTAAGAAGGGAAATTTGTGGGTGTTTTTTTTTATACGAATAAAAGGCCTGATACAGAATTTGAAGAAAAAAAACCCTCTAGGGTGCTATTTTATATCTGTGAGTTTGTATATGTACCACAAAGGTCCAGGTCAGTAGCCACTGATTTCATTCAGGTGACACTATTTTAAAATCTCTTTCCTATCCCCAAACTCGTTCCCCTTTTATTGGTTTAAGCATAATTCGAATATCACCTCTTACATCAACGAGACATTATGGCCCTTAACCCGTCAATCATGCATCAGTCATAATGATATCAAGTCAAGTGAATTCATAAAAATATCTTTTGTATATTCTATATTCTGTATTTTTATTGGTATTTGTATGGGGAAGCATAAGAGCCTGGAAGGTGTAGGTCGGAAGAGCATTATTTTTACGCGATGTGGATCACCCATTATATTGTGGCAGATATAGGTGCGAAGTTCCATAAACAATACACACATGGTAGGCGGTGATGACAGAATTACCAGCTGAAGGGAGGGGGTGTCAGGAGGGGCAACAGCCAGGGGTTACGGCGGTCGAAACTCGGAGAAGCCTTTCGGGAAGATGATGCCAAGATTGTTCGGGTACGCCACAAGATGGCAGCATTTCAACAACCAGGACGCAGTGCAATTTGGCTTGAAAAGATTGATTTCACTATAACCATCTCAGAAAATAATTTATGCTCGCTTGCAGGGGGCGATATTCTACTAAAAAAGAATCCGATTAGTCGACTGGATCATACAACATACTATTCATAACAATATTCCTTATATGCACATAGACTGTGTTCACTCCTAGTTCATAGAATGCCGAGTTAAAAGTGGAAATAATCATCGCGCACCTTCAGAGTACCTTGAGAGATCATCAACAATCAACCCCTTCAGCATTAACTAACTATTTCAATCTTTGCTTTAAACTGTTCCTCTTATTATCAAGCTATTATCAATATATCATTCATACGCAATACAGAACCTTTCAACATGGTAAAACTCTTCGATTTTGACATAAGAATGGTGTCCCAGGTACAGTTACAGAGCTGTTCATATTTTTAAACAATGACTGAAACATTAAACTCAAGATTAAAATAAATATCTTTCATTTGAAAGGTAAATTCCTCTGGTGAATAAGGCAATCGAATAAGACCATAAGACAAACATCATGACGACTGCTGATCTCATGTAATGTAAGTGTTCACCGGCAAGAGAGGGCGCCATCATCATTGTGGTTCATTACGAGCCATTCTCAATAATATCATCCCAATCGCTTTCTCTCCCCTTCTATCTGGTAGATCTGATAAATATCAAAAGCGCAATATATGACGTACGGTATAGTATGCATGGATACACAGATAATTGATTATCATTAATTTCTTTCAAAAAGCAATAAAGATTACATGAAAATGAAGCAATAAAACAAAGTATCGGGAGGGTCTCAAACGCAAGTATTTTTACAGTATGAAATAAAAATATGAACGTACACATTGGAGTGGGGGAAGGGATAGGTGCTACCTCCCCCTCCCAATTTAATGGTACAATCTTAATGCAGATTTTCACAAAAAATGCAAGTGTGACCAAAATTGTTTTCTTTTCACCCACATTTATGATGTTATGTTATCAAACACTGATCATATTCTTCGCCCATATAAAAAGGTCTACGAACGGCCTCGAATAAACCAAGACAAAAATCTAATCTCGTCGTTTATTTCAAGTATTCACGTATTGATTGATTTTCTTAGTATCATGAGGTTATAGGCCCTTTTGGAAATGCTGATGTTTGCGGACATCTTAAAACGCTTTTATAATGCAATATCTTCTGCAGTTAAAAAACATAGTTCTATTTTGCTGGACAGGCCTGAATGCAATAAAAATTGAGACAGATTCCCAAGTAAGAAAGGAGTGGGGGGGGGGGTCAGACATGAAAGCCTATGGGACAAAGTATTTTGACTAATGGGGAGAAAATCGTATTTTTGAAACCCCGAAGATCAGAAAATTGGAAAAGAGAATAAAATGAAGATGGAGGGAGAATGTGAGCGATACGCCGACAACATACTCATAACAGACAACAAAAGGAAACGGGCATCCATTATTTTTTTTCGAATTTTGGGGGAAAAATCATTCCGAAAGGCAGAGCCGTTCCACTGTCTGACTATAAACATTCGCTCGAAAAATGGAAACAAATCCCTTCCTTCAGGGTATGAGCAATTTGCATCGCACCACTAAATAGAATACTTGAAAGCGATACAGAAGTAAAATATGGTAGAGCGATTTCTAGATCTCATAGAATTGCATTGCCCAGCCAATATTCATCTTTTCTTCATAGTATGATATTTGACCGCGGCCCTCTATCAATATTCACGCTGCCGTGGAGACATTTACATAATCTTCTTTTTTTTCCTTCCAAAATCAGGGAATGATGCTGATGTCAAGATCACCCCTCTCCCGTCCCCCCCCCCCCTCTCTGTCCCTTTCTCTATCCTTCCCTCCCCACTTTCTGTAACTTTGGACTTATAACTCTCCCTCCTGCTACAATTCCCCTCTGCCGGTCTCCATGGCGAATCAAACAATCGGATTTCATGCAAAATATAAGACACGATGGCAAAGAGAGTCTGCCTGAGACCTATAACAAATGTTGATGATTCTGATTAAACCGAAGGGTAAGTGAGCCCCCGCTCCGGCGAGGCGGTATCATCATTAATACGCAAAATTGGAAAGGGAGAAACCGAATTGACTTTGCTTGGCGGATCAATATCAGAGTCCGATTCTCGCCTTCTCATCACTTATTCACGATGGTTTATATACGATTCCTCCCTATACGACGAGCCACTCGATAACATGTTGCCACCGAGGTAATACCGCCATATTTTGTGTCAACCTCTAGCTCGTCTCCATCATTAAAACCTTTCCTCTTTTTTTTTGGATCAGTTATTAAGGTGATTCCAGTAGAGTCCCATCTCTTTCAAACTCAACCCGTTTTCCTTTCACCGTGTCTCTTAATAATAATATTCAGCTTGATTATAATATTGTGCTTATCACATTGGAACGATACATATATAATATTATTGTCTGTATTTTCATATACCCTCCATCCCCCCACAAACAAACATTGTAATTATTACTTTTTTTAATGAATAATAATAATATGCAACATTTATATAGCGTTTAATACAAATTTAATGTTTCTAAGCGTTGCATACTATTACCCCGGCTTTAGCACGGCTACCCTGATCGGGCGCATCGAGCATTCAAGGAATTCCTTCCTACCGGGTACCCATTTACCATGTTTACTACACCTGGGTCGAGAGTGGCAAATGTAGATAAACGCCTTGCCAAAGGACGCTAGTGCTGCGGTGGGATTTGAACCACGGACCTATGGTTTACAGTCCGTAGAGTTATCCACTGAGCCACAACACCTCTACATTGTTACCGATACTCATTGTTACCGATAAATGACGCACTCTCATATTCATTGTTTACTTCATCATTAATATTATTATGAAAACCTGGCTCCCATGGGCCCTGAAATGTGAACGTACTACATTATCGTTACAGACCTAAACATTTGGTCATTGTCATTAGGATTAATTCAATACAGATTTAGTGACATGGACGTTGTTTTTATTATTCCCTTTGCACATAACTTTGCACATAACTTTAGAAATTTCCATGACTTCTCAATGGTGGTAGAAGTACACCGTTAGAAAATTTATCCTTAAAATAAAAGAAGTTCCTGCAGCAGAGTCTCGAGAACACCTGTAATCTTACCAGATTGCGTAATCTTACAGGAAATTGGTATTTGGCGTATGGAATCTTACAAATTTCCTTAAATAAACAGCCTTTTCCCCTTTTTAAACAGACCTGTTCTGTTAAATTGCAGAAAAATTCCTGTTTTATGAATTTATAGAATGATTCTGTTGTTGCTTTCTGCAAAATCTTCTGTTGTTTTTCTGTAAAATCAGGGTTTTTTTTAACAGTATCTGACCAAACCTGTATCGTTTTCAGATTCCCGTATTCGTATGACTATCCTGAGTTTAAAAAGAGAATTGTTTTGATGATAATTGTGATAAATGACTATATCAGGAATAAAGTTAAGTCAGATTTACAGGGCTTTAAATAACACGAAGACCATCAAGGTCATATCAGTGGATGCTATTTTGACTGGCCTAAATGCCACTTTCATCAGCCTAGAATGATCTTCACCTTTTAAGGGCCCTTTTTATTCTAATTTTCATTTGTGTATTGTGACCATGGTAATAGAAATAGGTGTGCTAAAATGTACCCTGGCCCTTCAAATATCGAAATTCTAGTTATATATAGCTTCACCAGTCAAACTGACACGAACAGATTAGACGTTCGGAATACAGTGTACACAAAGTTCTGATGGGGCAATCTTCCCCTTGAAGTGATTTTGTTTGTTGCAAGAAAATTCCTTCACGAAAGACACCTTTTTAACGCACGGAGATAACATAAACATAGGGCCATGTTATCGCGGAAAAAAACAATTCATCAATTGGAATGCAATTGTTCTGAATTCACTTAATATTTATTTCTACAAAGTAAAACAAAAACATTATAGGCCAAGGATAGTCTGGGAAGTTGGCTTCGAAATGTGTTGCTTGCATGTACACCAAGGTCTGGTCGTAACCACTTACCGGAAGTATTCCATGCTTATATCATCAAATAAAAAGATTGATGAAAAACGATAAAGTAAATAATGATTTTGTATGTACCCCATTCTCTTGCGAAAATCAGATATAAAATGGCACATACACTGAACGATTTGCTGTCACGAAATATGATTTTATCAGAAATTTGTCGGGTATCAATCGATTTATTGGATTGAAGAAAACGAAACTTTGTGAATGACGTGAATGGGGCATGAGCTTCATACTGCAATGATAACCATCGTCAGCATTACAAACTGCCTCTTAGTGTTTCGAGTATGTTCATCCGATGGAGTACTGCAATTAAGACATCGATGTGAGTTTCAACCGTTGCTTTTATCATCGACCGATTGGCATTCCTGTCGACACTGTCGTACTGTCACAATGAGAAATGATTTCGGTCAAAGGCGCTCACGGCATCCTCAATAAATCCAAACGCTAGACTCACTTTCCTACTCAACCAGGGGGGGTACAAGATCAAATGCATAAGAAGTAAATACTAGAAACAAATAATTGTAAAAGCTCCCTCGGGAAGGGTGATAACTTTCCGATAAAGCATTCCCCGTCCAAAGATAAAACATCGACTCAAGTTTTGTCACTTTGGTCGCTTTTGGAAGCTCTCGACTGCAGCGTACACAGTTTTGACAGGTATATGGATGGGGTGCTAACAAGAGAAGTGTTAGGAGGAGGGATGGATTGCAGGAGAACCCCCGCTAATAACTGATTTGGGAGTTCATTTTTGGAGGGCACAGTTTGTTGGCTACAGATGATATTACGTATGTAGGGAGAAAAGGGTTAGGCAACATCTCACGGAAGTGCCATCCTGCATGCTAAATACAGCTCCAAATCCAACAATATTATATTTCTCAATGCACTGGATGGATTCTTCGTCATCGATACAGGTTAGACTCCGAAAGTTCAACAGATAAGTGGAAATGACTTCGTTATCTGTCAAACGAGGCAATCATACTTGGTCTTCTATAGCACCTTTAAAGAATCCATTGTAGGTCACCTGAAGAAGTTTTTTTAAGTTCCGGGGACAAGAGCAAGTCCGCCGTTTCCCCATGACCCAAGGTAAATATAGGTGTATTGCTATCTAACGAAGCAAGGGACAAACTGCCCCGGACGTTTGACAAAAAATAGCAAATATAGGAAGGGGTGTCGCTTGCCCTCCCATGACGTCATTAATACCTTTTTCGCGGCATGACACTTACATAAGTCAAAGCATTGGTGTTGGAATCCATTACCATATAAACACACACAAAAATCTGAAAGGACAATTACATTTTAAGGCGACATTCCTCCTGGAAGTTTTGTCTATTTTTTTTTCAATCATAACATTAATGTAGTATAGACAGCACATCGACATGACTGGGGAGGGAAGGACAAAACAGAGTAGGAAAAATAAAATGAATAACCATGACCATGATTTCTTATGGAATTCATTTTTTGACTGTTTGAAAAGTTGAATGGCCGGCATGGATGACAAAGCTGAATCAGAAATTGTCATTCAGTCCAGCTTCAGCCTGAGTCCATCATCAGGGTCGTCAATGAAAACATTTTAACAGTCGCATCTACTGCTCTGCCATCAATGCACATTGGGTTCAATAGCATGAAGCATGCATGAGTGTAGCTAAGTAAATACCGAAGCCATCATGGCCAGTGCATCGCGAATCTATTGGATTTTTTTTTAACTTTTCAATTTGGAAGATTTGGAAGTGATACCCTCCCATCTGATTAATGCATGAAGCGATTGGCGGATAGATGACGGCGAAATGGCGGGAAATACAGTAAGGTAGGAAAGATAGAAATGATTGTGCGAAACTGCGAACCATCACGCATAATTCGAGAAAGGGAGGAAGGGGATGAGGAGGAGGAGGAGGAGACTGGGAGAGTGGACGAGAGAGAAAATAAAAGATGGATAAAGAGAAAGTGAGCAAAAAAGTTAGCTGGGCAAATGTCCGAAAGGAAAGAAAAGGGGAAAAGGGGATGAATATTAAGGGTGAAACCACTAAATAATTGTTGACACCGTGTTTTTATATACAGTATATATTATTCAGAGAAAGGGACAAAGGGAGAGGGAAATGAGACCACATTTAAAAGACAGTTTAAATGGATCGACAGACCAACAGAGAGAAAGGTAGATATTGAGAGAGACACAACAGAAGACAGAAAGGCTGACAATGGGATAGACATTAAGTGAAGGAGTAATTGAAGGCGGAATGAAAGGGGGTAATCTCCTTTCATGAACTATGCAAAGAGCTATCACTGCCTCGACGAGCTGTAGTATCATCACTGGATAGAGTGGTGATCGATCGTTTTATTCACTGGATGAACAACTGTGACAACACTGGCTCACGTCCCAGAGGTGTGGTCGGACACTATAGTCTCTCAGTTGGAGAGGGGTTGAGGTTTAACAGCATCAAATTCAAGAATTGTATCACAGAAAGTATTAAACTTAAGAGGGTTCTACAATCTCACCCTACCTCCACACTTCATCTTTGTCAAATTAAAATCTACATAATATAAGTTTTGTATTAATCACATATTTTTTTCGTTCTTCATATTTTGGACCCACCCCTACCCCTCCCCATTCCTCTTCGTAATAGAAATGGGATCCAACAGGAAACGAAGCCTCCCTATCAGCATCAGGACCCATTGTGCTACTAGTACTTCTACTAATGCTGCGGCAACTGTTGTTGTTGTTGTTGACACTTCTCATATTGCTGCGACTGCTACCTTTTTCTTCTAACTACAAATGTGTAACGTTTTACTGATTTTGGTTGAAATGCCATTTAAATTGCGTTTGACTACCCATCGGTGGTTATTATAGATACACATGCTTATTATCAATCAATGAAATAAATCTGCTGACAATTATGTTACGAAAATGAAATGTTATATTTCTGCAATGAAATGTTGGTCTGTGGTGCCTCCCGTGTCACTACCGCCCCTGGCCACCCCTGGGGTAGTACTCTTGTTAGAGGGAGGGGGAAGGGTGCATGTAATGGGATGCTTGCTTGGACTGCTAGTGAAAGACCCAAACAACATGACAGGATTTCAATACCCGATTCATAATATTTAGACAGTATTGTGTGTCGCAATGATATTCAGCAGAGGAACCAAGAACAAATATTAGAACAGACAGTCATCTTCAGAATCCATGTACCTCGGTTTAGACTCTTTAATCCAGTCGTTCACCGCCTCCTTTTTTTCTATGAATATTGGTCTATTTTACTAAGCTTTTGCTGTACAAGATTTCACTATTTACTGTTAATGTTAGGACTTGTTTAATTGTTTTGATAAAAATGTTACAGAGTGATCTACAGAACAGCTGGGACAATATGCGAGAGAATACTGTACTGCAACCGAACAATAGTGATATTATTAATCACGGGATCAATGATCATAATCGTAAGATCTGTTACATCGCTCAATCATTAGGTTCTACTTAGATTAAAAATATGGATGGCCTAGTTACAACAGAAATGACAACTGCACTTGACTTTCATTAATAAAATTAATGCCTAAAAAGTGAAGCTGGTTAGGTCGGGGAAAAAAGCTAAAACATTACGATAAGATTTAGAAATAATCTTATTTTTTCGTTATTAACAATATACTCATAAATTTCAGAAATTTGGTAATTGCGAAATATATTAATTAGAAGCAAAGTACCAAGCAGTTCGAACCTGGTGTCTAAGACTATACCATTCTCTTGATTCAAGTCCCTCATTCCTTGGAGTAGCAGAGGTCTGTATAGTACATTTTCACTCTGCGTGGATACATAGACGAATTGCGGACAAATATTGGGTCATAGTCTCGCGCGGCATCCTGGGTTGAACCCTGCAAGTTGAGTCCGATGAGAAAACATTGACTGTGCTTAGAGTGATGAGAGTAGGAAGATAAGAGCTCAGATGAGTGATGGTTACTGACATGAAAAACCATCGTGATTGACTCAAGGTAACTAAGGTAAAATATTTCACACATTAGTTTCAATTATTTCACGACACAAACGACATTACTCAAATTCCACATTTCCCCGAGAATGTAAAGCCTATAGATGATGGTAACATTAAGAAAATCAACCCAAGAAATTCACGTGTTACGACTGATTCATAACGATTCATTGATGATAATTAGATCGCATTTACGTTATTTTTCAAAAAATAATTAAAATCATGGAAATTATCGACATTTACACAACTCCAAACAGTGAAGCAAGTTTCACAGTGTGGTGATAATTCATGCAGTGTATCATCAATATCACCTATTTGTGAAAAAAATGACAATCATGCTCTAATTCAATGAATTAAGCACCAAAAATACTATTGGTATAGGTTTTCTTCATTATAAATATCGTATTATCACCACCCTTCCCCTTTACTTGAGGCCATTATACAAAATAATATAACCAACGTCATCTCAACGTAATAATAAGTACACATCTTCAGAAGATAACACGTAATAGCGCATTCATTCTTTTGACAGCATTGCATTACTGCATACAGCGAAGAAGGGGCTAGTGTTTAACCAATCAAAACTTTGGGCTCCTGTGTGGGTGCACCTTTGCACCCAACATGTATTAAGGATGAACTTAATCTTATACCCGAAAGAGTACCCATCACCGTAGGTGCAATTTTGCACCTATCTGGACGTTATACCCCCGTCACACTTATTCGGAATCAGCAGGAATCGAGCAGAAGCTGGAAAGAAAAAATATTCAAAAAATCTAGAAATTTTTGGGAGGAACTTATGAATTCATCAAACTGGAGTTGAAATTCAGTAAATTGACCAGGTGTATCATCATACACTAGTCAAAATGAACCGCAATGGAGTCAGATTGATAATTCGTGTTACGTTCTTGAACATTCTAGGGGCATTCTAAATATTCTGACTGCATTCTGAGTGCATTCGAAATATTTTTGTCATTTCTTTTGGCCGTCCCGAAGGTTTTGGTCATGTTCAAAACATTCGAGGGGTATTCTCGAACGATGTTGGAAGTAGATTTAAATGACCAATTGGTGGTCAAACAATAGTCCTTCATTCAGGCCAATTCTGCTTGATTCGGAATAAGTGTGATGGGGGCTTTAAGAAAAACTACACCCATTAAAGGTGCATACTTACACCTTTTAGAGTACAGATGTGAATTAAGGGGTGCACAGTCACACATAAATTTGCGTGTGCCTCGCATGTTTTCCATGTTCAGGTACAATATTTTCTCCCTTGTCAAGTGTTACAAGTGACAGTCATGAAAGGGAAATGTAGTGTACCATGAAATCGAATGGAACTGAAGATAGCGACAAGAATTATTGGCATCATAAAACAAAATAATTTAAAGCAAACTGTTATTTATGAAACAATACAGAACAAGAATATCTAAACACGACCTGAAAATACTGCACTTAGCCAGTTTACTTTGAAACAAAAAAATCGAAAACATTTTAAGGATATGGCACACAGATACATCCAAAAACATATATAAGAGAGGTAGGTATAGGCAAAGGTATGGTTTATACAACAGTATCATGTTTAGACTGTTTCTAGACGCAGAGTAAACAGTCATCATTCTCCGGTGTTATCCTGTCGATTTCTAGTATAACAATTAGTCTCTAAACATCCAACCCATCATTTCGTACATTCTATCCCGAAGCTCCGGTTTCAGTCGTACCGCTTCACACCTCCCCGGCCCTTAAAGTAAAGCTCCAACAACGGAGCAGATCAGGCAGAGGTAATGTTGATCATGTTGGTGATTTGGGTAAAGAACGGTTATCACGTGGTTTTTTTTTCCCGATTGTGTGCAAAGTCGCGTTACTAAGACACTACTGACATCCATACTACTTCCTTGCCAGACATACCCTGAGAAAGATGTGGGTGCTGGAAACGACGTTAAAAGCATTTATCGCCGCAAGGTACACTTGAAACGATTTCCATACATGTATACCCTTGATTCATATTTCCCAACATTTACCTAACCGGCGTTGGATTTTCCTTCCAAGCTATAATTTCGCTCCCTTATTTGGGGGGCTTGAATCTCTCGCTGGCTATAATGCGAGTAGGGAGAACTGAACCCCGTGTCTATTACAAGGGGTAAGACTAGGATATTTCATTCATCTATCACAATTAGGAGTCTGGAATGATTTCGTTACACCGCTGCTCAAAGCTGACGAAATGAGAAGCGTAAATGAAACCACCATCTCCTTTTCTAGTCCTTCTACCGTCTCATTTCACCGCAGCTTCAAGTTTTTCTTCTTCGTCTTCACCGTTCGTACTAGATGAGGATGTATCATGGGCGTTTTCATACTGAATGGATATTGGTTACATGGCCATGTACATGGTAGAGTGAGAAGCAAGCATGACTGATGGAAAACCTGGGTATCCTGACGAAAGAGCATTTTTGCATACGAAATCTACACACATCTCATCAATACTCGTCAAACAAAAAAAGTGCATTGATGACAAAGAAGTAACGGCAAATACGGGGAAAAGAAGGATGAGAATTTGTCTTTCCGTGATTAGTTTGTGTTACATGATTACGATGAATTGAAATGGACCAAAACATGATGCATACTACTCCCGTGACTAATGTTTGAATAATAGTGCAGACAGCAAAGTCTTCAAAAGAGAAAGTAGAATAGAAATCAATGTAGTAAATATTTGATGTATATGAATTTCAAGCTCATGTTTACAGTGAGTCCTTTAGTTCATTCCCGTTAAACAAATACCAAAAATAAACATGATAAAATGGGAAGCTTATTTTCATCAAACTACAAGCACCAAGTCGAAATTGCAGTCTATAATTCAACAATAATTTTTTGTATTCCAGATATTTTTGGTGCATCTGTTCTATACCGTTTGCGTTGTCTAAATGTTATTTCGGAGACAGGATGGGAGTGGCGTTCTCCCATGCCCTTTCACTCAGTAACCCAAAACACCATTTATAGGCTGGTGAAACTATCAAACAACGCATACTATATACTGCATAACACGTAACATTCGACGAACTTCTAGAACTTGAACATGTTGAAGAGACATGGTCCCCCTTAACACTACTTTGGAAAACTACACAACTCCATCAACCAAAACATTTCAAAAGAATTTACGACTTGGAAACAATATCGGTTAAACGGTAAGTCACGTGATGAGAGTGTCTTTTCTCCGATGAGTTGCAATCTTGGTTTGGCTACCACTTAGCGACGATTTGTGGCTTCGCGTCGTGGTTTAACCGTCAATATTTTCTCGAAGGCAATCGGTGGTGGTCCGTTAGATGCCATCCATAAATATTGGAAGCAATCTCCAAACAGATTTGTTTCACTCTGACGTATTCAGTAAATATCACGGCAAGCGGGACATACGAGCTATAGGAATCGAGAGATGGAAGAGGGGGTCTGGATTTTTAGCTACGTAAATTGTCACGGTTTTGTTTTAGTCCGTATTTTGGTGTCTAGAATACCGACAATCTTGCCTCGGACGGGAAACACCTGGGCTAAGAAACAGGAAAATGTTCTGCGGATTAAAGTTTTGCTTAAAATGAGGTGGGAAATATCCTATGGAAATATCCCAGGCGCACCTCCATAATCAATTATTTATTATTTTTCTCCTTTCATTTCGATAAGTTTGTTAATACTGACGAAGCTTGACAAAGTGAATGATAAGTGCGTAAATTATACAAGAGTTGGTATTCTAAGGGAAATGTCTTGTGCATAACAGATAGAGAAGACATTCGAAATAAGAAGAAGAATGAGCGGAGAAATAAGAATATGGTGCTACGAAAGGAGTGCCACACTGGGTGACGCCTGTTTATAAACATATTGTAGTAAGGCGGAGTGTATTCCGAAATGACTATTCTCCTTTGATCACGAACATTGTGAATGGTAGGATAAAAAGGTAAACGTTCGCCGTGTTGGTCGCGTGCCATCATTCGACTTCTTTTGATTTTCTTTCCCGGAAAAAAAAAGAGTTTGTAAAGAAACTTATTTTATACTAATAATAATATACAGTTCTTGTATAGCGCATATCACATTATGAATAATGTCTCTATGCGCTTCCAAAGGACTTGGATATTATTACCCCAGCTGTAGCTTGGCAGCCGTAATTACTAAGATTACAGCGCACACGCATTTCAAGGAATAAATTCATGCCAGGTACCCATTCACCTCACCTGGGTTGAGTGCAGCACAATGTGAATGAATTTATTGCTGAAGAAAATTACGCCATGGCTGGGATTCGAACCCACGACCCTCTGTTTCAAAGTCAGAAGACTAATCCACTGGGCCACAACGCTCCACAATTTGATGTATAACCTATTCGAATTTTTTATCCATTTCATTTCACACAATAACGATATTTCCTCAATATTTTTATACGTTGCATCCTATGAATATCTCAAAAGAACCTCAAGATCATATCCCGACGAGTCCAGGCACTCTTAAAACATATCAGATAAGAGTGATAATTATGGATCAGAAAGCAGATAGAATTGATCTCTTGGCCTATACAAATCACCCAAGAATAAGCACTTTTGAGTACAATTAAAATTTGTATGATGTCGAAGTTTTTCCTAGGCCTAATTGCAGGATTTTGTTGGGTGTTTTGTTTTTAATTGACATAGTAGTATGTTTGTATTTATAAGATTAACATACACTAGCATATGTGGCAGTATGAAACGCACTTTTCTAGTTGAAGGAAACGAATCATTGTTTCATGGCATCACATTCAAGGAATAAGTTGAAGTTATGGGTATCTAAATGATTTGAAATATTCCTTTCTCAAATTGGATGGTCAAGTGGTCAAAGGCCTAAAAGTTTTTAGGAAAGGCAAGTCTTAGGCAATGTATGTTTCATGCAGCACGACATATCTCTGACTTTTATTCTAGCCATGATGTTGCTTGTTTTAATTCATATCAGATCAGATCGATGAACCTGAACCTTTAAGCTGCCTGTGTATCATTAGCAAGTTCTCCTCCCGACCAGATGATGCGCGGGTTTCTGTCAGCGCGAACTAATTTCCTTAAAACGCTATTGACACGATACAAAAACATCGCGCTGACATCTTCCATGTGGAACAACTCGAGTAAGAGCCTGAGAAAATCCACTGAGCATATTGTTCATCCAATTGGAAGTCAACACTGTAAAGTCTGTTTGCTGTCCTCGCTAATCACATGGTAATATCCCAATGCTTAGCATGCAAGCAGAAAAGAAGAAGTTTTTGAGATCTGAAAAGATTCTTCGGTCCCGCGTATAAACATTTGCGTCATGACAGGTGATGACGCCGCTTGTTTCTCGTAAGAGAACTTTGTGAAAGAAACTCGTCCGAATCTGTTGACTGACTCCTGCAAGTCCACAAGCTAATCTTGTTTGCATTCGGTATACTCGGTGACAGTGTTCCATATTTCTAGAGTGCCCGACACACCGGCAAAAGAAAACAAAAATTCTAAGGCTGTCGACTTTGATTGGTATATTCCTTGTTTTATAACTTATGGTATTCTGCTGCTCCTTGAGTGAGAGCATCGAAGATGATCTTGACGATTAGTTTACTCTCAGATCACGTTCATCATCACTAGAAATATCCATTCCATGATATTCCATAATATTCTTAAACTTATCCAGATAAAAGAGAGCTTTCAGGAGATCAATGGTTATTTTTTTCAATCGAAACATGTCAAAGACCTTAAGTAATCTCGGTTGGAGAAAACATAATGATAATTAGTATCTCAACAGCAGGAATATTAGATGAGATATATATTTTTCTCCGATCAATGTTATGAAACGTCACATCAAATGGTTAAACAGCAGTATTAACATGTTCCCAATAATATTTTTCAAATGTTTAGCAGTAGTATCTATCAGTTTCTTCAAACGCAGTTTAGTACCTAGACAATGTGCATATTATGGACATATTAAACAAGCTTGAAGAAAAATATTATACCGATAAGCAATACAATAACATGTTACTTTAGATCATCATAAACAAATACTTATTTTTTCAAAATGTGTTTTAGTATTCAGCGTGCTCCATCCTTGCCATAACATCTTCGCAATCCCAATGTCTAAATGAAGAGAGTGGTAAAATCTTGGCAGCAATTTGAGATGAACGAATTTGACCTGAAGTTAAGACGAGGGTAAAGTACTTCAGCATTGAATCCTCACCGATCATCAGTACTAAGTCCAAGGTGACTTGGGTATCTCAGATGATGACAAGGGGTTCATAAATTAATACAATATCATGTATCACTAACAAGCTCATTACACCAGCAATTATTGGTAGTATGGGGTATGGTATACAAGAGGAGAAGGAGGTGAAAGGGGGGTGGGAGAAGAAATATATGTAACTCTACCATGTCTACGATAGCTGCATCATGGTAAAGCAACCTCGTGAGATGTTTTCCAGCTTTCGTCAATGTCGTCAAAGATATCAAGGATTCTGGATGGTGTCTATCACCAATTACTTGTTCTAAAAGTCAGTATTTTGAAAGTTGTAGATTCATATTTTTTTTATTATAGACAGACTGTCAAACCATAAGGAAGACAAAGGAGATGACGACTTTAAGAAGATTCATCAAAGTTACAGTGACCACCTCAAGTTAATAGGGTCATTTCGCCCCTACGCTAGTTGGAGCACCCTTGGAACTTCACCTTCGGAGGGTAACGAACTACCTCTATGGCTTCTAAGCACTTGAGCACTGGGTATGCCGTTACCTCCCGCTCAACAAGTACACCCTTTGCTAAAGTCTATCTAAACGTTAACATAATACCATAGCGTCATTAAGGGTTATTACCCCGTGTCATCATTCCTCCTGTTGGGGGAACCTAAATACGAAAACTATCCCCAGAGTTTGTGCGTTTGTTTGTCCACCAGAGTAACTGGATACCAGTGGGATTTACACAACCGATTTCCGATAAGCACAACTCAAGAACTTTGAGAGAGAGAGTGTGTCAGAAGGATAGAAAGAGAGAGACAGAGTTAAAGACAGACATGACAGAGGAAGAAGGAGATAGATATAAGTGAAGATGGATAGAAGGGCAGAGAGACAAAGACAGAAAGAAAGATAAAGTGCATTGGTTGCGACCTATCAGGTGACTGTCTCTTGGATCTTAGTGTACTACATGCCGTGTCAAGAGTGCATGGATGTTTAAGCATCGCAATGTATGTCATTTGCTATCTTCAGAAGATGTTAACACATTAAAACCTTTTCCCCATCGCTATAGAAAAGCCTTGTTTTAGAAGGTGGGACATGCTTTTGTTTTAGTTAAATCATGACAAATTCGAGGTCCTATACAGTATACTAGTATAAATACATCTATTATTTGCTTCCTTCAGAAGATGTTAAAACACTATAACCCCTTTTCCGTTCATATATATAAAAAGCCTTGTTTTAGAAGGCCGGATGCGATCCTAGTATACCCGCAATTTAAGTCCGAGTACAATTTCGTGACATTGTGTCACGATAATTCGGGGCAACATTTAATTGCAAAGGTATGGGATTACCTACATAGACAACTTGCTATTCACTCACAATTATCACATTACATGTAAGTCATTGACTAGCGCTTATCAAACCAAAAACACGAAATTTCACCAGAACTTTGAAGCGAATCTGATAATGCTGACAATATTCGTAACGTGCTGCACCGGCATGTAAATAAACAAGAAATCATTTTCTCAAATAATTTCATAAATTAAATATTAGATCCTCTATTTCTCCTTTCACTAGCTCACTCATAACAATTTACATGACCTATTTTAACTACTACCATTGCAATTCTCGTTTCTATCAATAATTGTGATAACAAAATGGCTATTTTAGTTTCCTTTCTCTCTCTCTCACTCTTTGGTTTAAGTTCATTGATGGGTTCTCCTCAACTAATATTACTCATTCATTGAAGGAAATGAAATTGGTCTGGAGGCAAAAACCAATATTTTCAATGTTTATCCTGCAATCTACATGGTGTACTCGGATTCCGTTCAACTAAGCAAACTCCTCCCTGACTGACCCTCGTCCATATCGCCCCAGGACCGTCCATATGTCGGTACCAATTACCACCTCGTTCTACAAACCTTCCCCACATCCCCCCTAACCTACAAACTATTCCAATTAGTATCAATGGCGTCTCATTCGCGTAAACATCACCGCCTTCAGCGAAAAACAAAAGGATGAGATTATATATAGGTTCCCTTCGTCAAAGCATGAGTCGTCCTGTCAACTCATTCAATTTCTCAAGTGGTCAGGGAATAAAAAGAAAAGGGCAATCAAAACTGATACATCCAATAATGTAACAAGATCAAACGCAAGCGACGGGTTATCAGTATACCTGTCATCGACATAAAGACCTAAGCAAATAGGGTATTTCACTAGGCGTATTGGGTATATAATTCTCGCGGCATTTTCTTTTTGGTAAACAGAAAATGTGTTGCACTCGCTTAAATATTTCGCTTTCTCTTTCCCCGTCTCCACTCCTTTTGCTTTCTCCCCCTCTCTAACGCCCCACAGGTAGGTAAATTGAACCGACTTGCTAACGAAAGACATGTTCTAGTTTGACAACAAAGAAAGAAAATACAACTACAAAGAATTAGAATTACAGGGTGGGTATCGCTGTTATGATGATTGGGCTGACAGCCGCAGGACTTGGGAAGCTGGCCGACTTCAGAGGGACCCGACTACTCCGCCACGACTTGAGGGAGGTAAATACCTCTGATCCTGTTGAAGTGATGATCTAACTGGATACAAGTGTCAGTGTACACAATGTAGGAGACCTCAAGGGAGAGTTGTGCAGTCAGAGAACAGAGCTCGACAACACTGTATTTGCATCGGTATTCTATACCTGTCAGTAACGTGTATGATTGAACCAAACAAGGTGATTTGACTGTGCCTTGTGGCACTTGTTGGCACTGTCAGTTACATGATAAAGACATGGCTGTTCTGCTTGCATACATCCTGAAGAGGGGTGGTGTAATCAGTCACGGTGATGCAAAAGAGAGAAACAGAAACGATGACAGAAATTGGCAGAAACTTCATTTTAATGTCTATCCTCTGGTCCCTTATGAGGAATAAAACACATATTTGCTATGAAACCAATGACACATAGAGACATACATAATTATCCAAAACAATATAGCCTAAAATCCGAACATAAAACATGACAATGCACACACAGTAACATCGGCTATTCCAAGTATAATTTATGTTATCTTAATGATTGTTGTGGCTGTCTTGTACAGCTGCGTCTGCGCAGTGCGACATTATAGAGAGAGGGGTCACTTATTGAAAATTTACTTTCATTTATACCAATTATAACACAAATGCTAATGATGAATGACCCTTTACAAAGTTATCTGTAGACAATTAAATCGTCAAAGGGACTAGGGTGAATACTGGAGACTCGACAAAGACAAAAACATATCATTTCGGGATTTAGTGTGTAAGTCTTCAGGCCTACTTTCTAATGACCATTTTTATTTTAGTTTTATCTTTCAGATATATTAATCTTGCCTAGTTCCTAAACGAGAGCAACGTTTCGACTTCATGAGGACAATGCCAAGGGTACTAATATTTCAGAAACATGAAAATACAGGAGAAAATACTCACAAGCAATCTACGACTGAACTAACGTCACTGCATGTTCAAATAAATCTGATATACCTACAAAAGGACAACCTGCAAATGAAAACGTCTGGCTGGCCAGACTAGAGACGATTTGAAGCCACAAGCTAAGGTAGGTCACCTGAGGTCAAAGTCAACGATAACTCGCGATTGGTAACCCAAGCAATTTCTCCATTATCCACTTGTATCGAAAGTGATCTTAATTCCTCCTCCGGGAATCCCCCTAACCCGGGTACTCTCTAACACCAAAATCCTCATAGCTTGCTATAATAACAGTTGAAAATCGACTTATGATGAATCACCAAAAAGCCTGGATGGATTTGACAAGTGTATGTTTGCAACCAAGAGTAGTAAGGTAAAATAGAAATAGGTTGGAGAAGAGGTGATCACCTTCTTGCCCTCTAACTTTTTTTTTTCTTTTTTCCCCATCTAATCTTGAGAGAAATTACCCGTAATGCATCTGGAAACCTTGAAATTGTGTTGCCTATGGCCTTGAATGACAACTTCGAATTGGTGTTAAAATATGAAGATCGGTTACCTTAATCTATTTGAACTAAGCACTTGGATGACATATTTGGTCATGATATAGGAGCAGAACGGCGCGCATGGGTTCTGTCATTTATATGAAAAGCTCACAATTCTAAATAAGTTAGATTTTTCTATAATTTCTTACAGTCATGTGATTGGTATTTAGCTGAAATGGGTTGCGATCAATTTCGCGCTAAAGAGTATGACCATTTTTTTTTACTTGAATGTATTCTTGAATCAAGGTCATTATACCTTTACAGATTACAAATATTACAAAGATACGTAATTACAAGGATATTTCTCGAATCATCATTTTCCAAATCAGTCATTAAGTAATAGGCCTACCTGATAAGTCACCAATAGCAGGGGGCACAAAGCCATAAAGAAATGAATGGGTTGAAGAAAAAAACAAACCTTTGTATACACGGTATATAGCAACTCAAAATATTCAACGCTTAATCCATTTTTAGTCACCCTTAATATCACGTATCCATATTCGAGTAATATTATTTAAAAAAACATCCCTTCAATGTACTACATCAATACATTGAAATTTACAATAACATAATGTAAAGGTAGATTCAATATGCACTCCAGTCACCACCATATCGGCGTTTTTAAAAAAAATACAAAAAAAATGACAATCGCTTATTGATTAAGGAAAAAACGCAGTTTAAGAAAAGAAATTGAAAGCACATTCTCATTGTTTAATCTACGTATGAGAAATACTAAGGAATCATTTAATGGATTGTAATTATGATCTCTGTATGCAGATTGCAAAAAATGCGAATCTGAAATTAAATGACGAGTGAATTATACATATATCCAAGATAGAGAATGAAAACCATTCACAAGTTCGTGCAACTTAATGAGGTCATTGGCAACTTTATACTGGCATCGGGCATAACCCTCTTCTCTGTTTCTTTTCTTCTGACTTTGTGACTGACCCCATAGCTTTATGAATGATGATCGCATGTCAATATTTAGTTGGATCACGATCGAGGGCCATTAAAGAAACGGATGAACTGGGCTAATAGTAATTGCTAAACTTCAGTCAGCCGCCAGCTATATGGGTATTTCGTGCTACTAGTATAAATCCAGCCCTCTACCCTAATGATATACGGCCGCCGGGCATGTTGGTCTATATATTACATTTTTATCCCCCTATCTTTTCCTTTCTTTCCCTCTCCTCCTTTCTTCATTCTCCTTTACCACCCCCCCCCCCCTCCTTCTCGGACCTATTTCATTGTCTTGATTCACCAATGATTTATTCTTTCGGCGCACCAACCAAACTGACTCCAAACCGACCGATGGTATGTCATTGGTAATAACGTAATAGCTTTGATTGGTTTCGTTGATATGATGGTATCATTTGGCAATTATTTCTTCCTTTCTTTGGTCGCTCTCCTACATCACAAACACTCAGAGAATCTCTTCTATTTTCGTTGTCTCTGGGTTATTAGCGAGTTTTCGCGATTGTATATTGGGGACGGATTCTACAACATAGAAAATGCGTTGAAAATGCCCGTCAAATTACAATCAACAGCTGAGAGGTCTTTGTCGAAAATTAGCGAGGATTAGTTGATGACAAAAAAATGCAAATATGTAGTTTGTCCAGAGTCAAGGACAAGAACTGTTGTATTGAATCACCGCTTTTCGACTGCTTTGTCATGATTGTCGTTTGACAATAGATTCTCTACGTTCCAGAAATCGTCTGCGTAGCGGTTGTGAAAATTCCCTTTTAGACTCTGTTGGAGACCATTAGTACACCTTTTTAGACCATTTTCTTATCCGCTAAATTCTCCATCACCTCTCGGATCATACGAAAATGTATGTGTGTGTAGAATGATAAGATACTGAACTTTTCGAACAAACCCATTGATTCTAAATTCAATTCAACCTTCCAATTAGGTGGTGGATTAATCATATCATCAGTAAAACATTCCATGTTTAATGTTTAATAAATGCCAGATGTTCCTAACTCTGAATTCTGTTGTGTTTATATAATCTGTGAAGTATTTGACAAAATGTTAAATTGAAAAAAAAGTTACAGAAGTGTAAAATTGGCGAATATACATTATCTATCAAAGGAAGCCCAATTTCGGCAGGGGCGCTTGTTGAAATAACAGACCTCCGGGGTGTTGAATAAAAAGGTAGGATTTAGGGACAAAGTTTTGATTCACATATTTCGAAATCTAATGTGGGTTTGTAAAATTCAATAGAAAGTATAAACATGTTAAGGCTAAAATGTTTACACGTCCCATAATTCAAAATATAAGAAAGGTGGAGAAAAAAAATCATATGAAACCGATATATTTCTGTCGAGGATATATTGCCCGTGTAGGCTGTCTTTGTTTCTGCAAAGTCAACTCCAATATTTTCCTTTCCTAAGCCTCAACACATGTGGAAGGCATTAAGCCACGGGGGTGCTCGATGCGCTAATCCTACCCGCTCCAAAACAGACCAGGTTTCGACACGGGGTTTTACCCCTGTAGACAGGGGCGGGCGGTCTGATTAAAGCGGACTGATCCCCGCCAAATTGTCGGCTCACCTGGCCAGTCGATTGACGTACACGTCACAAGAATAAGAGAGAATGGAATCGAGAAGCGGTGGATGGGGGGGGGGGGAGTGAGGGGGGATCATGGACTGGTGAGCACAAACTGGATAAGTGTGAGTGAACGGTATCACATACAGAAAAAAACTAAGAGAAAAGAAATATCTGATTGTTGATTAAAAAGACATTGCGCAGTGATATGGAATGTTAATGTATAACATCAGCACCTGATGTAAACCTATTGGACACTTCTTCCATCTATCCCTGTGAAAGTTAATGTGAATCCTTGCATAGAAAAACCGTAAACTGTTTCATTTCTGCCCCCCCCCATAAAACTATCATTTTCTGCATACCAGTGAAGCATTTATTTTGTGTTTATTTTCGTCGCCATAAGATGTGAACACACTATGGAAACTCAGATATTAGACTTTTATCGGATATCGGACATTAAAGACAATCACCATTCACGGACACTTCCCCCCCCCAAAAAAAAAAAATGTTGATTTGAACCGAGAGAAAAAATCAAACAAGCATAACTTTCATGGAAGTCGGATGTAAAATAAGAAATTTGTTATAACATTTTTAAGTTTCGCTTATTTTTCAAAAGACAGTTGATGATGTCCCTCACTCATTTTGTTTTATTGTTTGAAACTTTGAATTATGTAATATTTTCATTTTTACAAATTTGGCATTAAGGACCAACTTTTTAATTACTGAACCATAACAATATTACAACAATGGTAATACCACAAGTCATGTTCGGTAAGTAAAAAAACTTTGATTCATAGGAAAATGAAAAAAATAAACATATACCCCTACCTACAGGGGTGAAACCCCGTATAGAAACAGAAAAGTTAAATAAAAGCCTAACAGTGTAGAGTAAAACCAAAAGAAAAAATAACCGAACACAATTCACAAATGTACAAAGTCGCACTAGCACTTCTGAAACTAAACAAGTAGCTATCGAAACAATGTTGGATACAAACGTGTAAAACAGTGATCCAGGCTTAACATTGGTTGTAAGTGATATTGTAAACCATACAACGATTGACGCGAGATTTAAGGCTTGAAGGACAGGTCTGATAAAGTGCATTCGGTGAAAATGGACGAGGTTCACTTATACTGCTGTTAGGAAATACTGCCGAACCTAAAACATTTCGAGGTTACTTATGTTCATAATCAATTTGGGAACGGAAAGGTGACTAAAGATCCTTAGATATTGTATTCTTCTTTCAATACATAATAAAAGAATTACGAAGATAGTCCCTACGAGATATCACTGCATTTTTTATTATATTTTTCATCATGGCGTTTAACGTTTAATTGAGATTCAAAGCCTGAATTAAGTTTGTGTACATCTCACAAAACATCCAACCAAAACTTACAGACTAGCACATCAATGATGTGGAGCTCATACGGCATCTCGCAACAAAATTTAAAACAATTTTTAATTTCAGCCCAGCTGAAATTGTAGTGAATTATATTGGTGACATAAATTGAGGAAACAGAATTGAAATTGATGAAGAAATGACACAGAGAAGAAGCATATTTCGTGATTTATGAGTAAATTTCATATGAATCAACATAAATAATTTTTTAGTCAAAATTTCTAAATTCTGTGTAGAACCTTGGTGAACCTCATGAGGCTCTCAGATGGAAGGAAAAAAAATTCAAAATCAGTCAACAAATAAATAAGAAGCATTTTTTGAGTTTTTAAATATATGCATAAATACGCATATTTAATGAGTTTCAAAAGTCTGTGCACAAGTTTTGAATCCCCCACCTAGTGCTATCATATAAAGCAAACAAAATTGAAATCGGACTTGAAATGACGAAGAAGCATTTTGAAATTGTGGATGGACGACAGACGACGGACGCCACGGCATAAGCTCATCTGGCCCTTCGGACCGGATGAGCTTAATAATGAAATAAAATGAATATTGGCTTATTTCATTCTTTTTGGGGTTCATTATAAATTTAGAACAAGTGGAATGCCTCTGGCCGTCTCACCTGCATCACGCGATTCAATATAGCAGCAGTGCTGATTTTGAAAACTACTATAACTCGCACAAGATGTTCAGTGATACTTGGTTACTCTTATTTCCACGTTTTATGAACTAGACCCATACACTTATAGAGATATGATGGTAATTCAACAAATACCCCCAACGTGGCCAAAGTTCATTGACCTTACATGACCTTTGACCTTGATCATGTGACCTAAAACTCGCACAGGATGTTCAGTGATACTTGATTACTCTTATGTCCAAGTTTCAAGAGAAAGATCCATCAACTTTCCAAGTTATGATGGTAATTCAACAGATACCCCCATTATGGCCAAAGTTCATTGACCTTTGACCTTGGTCATGTGACCTAAAATGCGCAAAGGATGTTCAGTGATACTTCATTACTCTTATGTCCAAGTTTTATGAACTAGACCAACACACTTTCAAAGTTATGGCGGTAATTCAACAAATACCCCAATTTGACCAAAGTTCATTGACCCTAAATGACCTTTGACCTTGATCATGTGACCTGAAACTTGCACAGGATGTTCAGTAATACTTGATTACTATTATGTCCAAGTTTCATGAATCAGATCCATAAACTTTTAAAGTTATGATGGTAAATCTACAGATACCCCCAATTCGGCCAAAGTTCATTGACCCTAAATGACCATTGACCTTGGTCATGTGACGTGAAACTCATGCAGGATGTTCAGTGATACTTGATTAACCTTATGTATAAGTTTCATGAACTAGGTACATATATTTTCTAAGTTATGATGACATTTCAAAAACTTAACCTTAGGTTAAGATTTTGATGTTGATTCCCCCAACATGGTCTAAGTTCATTGACCCTAAATGACCATTGACCATGGTCATGTGACATGAAACTCAGGCAGGATGTTCAGTAATACTTGATTAACCTTATGGCCAAGTTTCATGAACTAGGTCCATATACTTTCTAAGTTATGCTGTCATTTCAAAAACTTAACCTCAGGTTAAGATTTGGTGTTGACGCCGCCGCCGCCGTCGCCGCCGCCGCCGCCGCCGTCGGAAAAGCGGCGCCTATAGTCTCACTCTGCTATGCAGGTGAGACAATAAAAACATTAAACGAGGCGTGGCGCTTACACTGATTACAGGAAAAAAATCCATCAATCTTATGAAATATAATGGTCATTACTCTTTTGTTGGAGAAGAATTACAGTAATAAATCACTTTTTCAACCTTTACCTAAGCTTAAGATACGCTTAAAATATGCCTTATAGAAGTCATAAGATTTGGAAATTATAGTAATAATTCACTTTTTCAACCTTTACCTAAGCTTAAGATACGCTTAAAATATGCCTTATAGAAGTCATAAGATTTGGAATTTATGTGGTGAGTGACATTTTGTAAAAGAAACGAAGACAGAAAGAGTATGCATTGAAGGTGAAGACGCCTTCCCCTTCAACCAATCCCCGTCTCTGGAAGGTTGGCCTCCATGTTACATTTCATTCGCAAGGAACAGATGAGGGCTGATATTCCCTTCTAAAACATGTTTTTAGTCTCAGGCACGGTGTGTTTTTTCGGCTCAAGCGAGTGATCAAACATCAACAAGGTAATGTGTACACAGGGCTCTAGCCAAGATTATTCTATGTTTTCCAAGCCAAGGTTTGTCCTCTCCTTCACCAGCAATATGAACCTGAGGGAACTGCTTTAGGTCAAAGACAAATACAAACCCCAAAAAAGATATAAAAGAGGAGGTCTTAAAGGAGAAACGAGTGCAAGTAGGCTTGGACTGTTGTTAAAACCCGGAGAAGTCCGGGGTGGGGTTGAGGCAAAGGTCCGATGGCTCATACCCGCTTTTCGACAAAATAAAACTGTGAAAACAATTACGGACGCATTGGGGATGTGTGATGTGACAGCCATATCATAATTATGTACCCTTGCCTCCGATTGTCCTTGAAAAGGCAGAAGACTTCCAGAGAGGCAAAGAAACGAAAACAATAGAACATCCCTACTTTCTCGCCTTGTAAGTTGAAAAAAAAGATATAGGATTTCAAGAGCGAAAACACAGGTTAATCATGGTGGAGTTTGTTGAGTAAAGCCGAAGCGCGAGGCTTTACAATTATTTTCTCATTTCAGTTGCTCTGATTGGCAGGCAGGAGCTCGCCTACAAAAAACTCGATCCTTAAAGAACCTTACCAAGACAAAGCCCATTATGTTGTCTTGCCCTCCAACGATTTGCCCTATTCTTACAATAGCGATCTATTTCTTGTCCATGTCAGTGATATGTTCATCTTTGAAAGTTTTAGGCTTAGTTTTAAATGCTAATATCAGGGTATTTACTATGATTGATGGTAGCAAAACAACGCCGAAGATCCTGAAGGGAAAACCTAAAATAAAAATTTAACAACGAAATGTTAACATGTTGATACTGGAAGCTGATGTCTGTTCGGTAGAGGGCGCTACCTGTAGTCTCTGTGAAGTGTATTTGTGGCGATTGTAAACCTGCATGTGACGTTGACACATCGCCTTTTTTATTGGTGGTTTCTGTTACTGGTATCGACAAGACTGTCTTAAATACGTTGATGATATCGCTGCTGTAAAGAAAAAAAATGTGAACAAGCAGTAAATGCGTTTGAAAATTATGAAAAGCCTCATTTCACATGTCAAAGTTTTCAGCCTTTAGAAAATAGGCCTTAAGATCAATGCGTATATGTATTAGCAAAAATCACTATCTGTCTCCAGGAGACATGTATTACATATCAATCTGACATCCATAACCAATAAGCTCTATTTTGTTCTATCTATACAACGGTAGTACCTAAAATACAGAGAAAAGGAAGTGATTTCAAATAACTTCATTCATACTCTCAGACAGGTGATTGTAAAAATTGCAAATATGCGTAGACAAAAAATTGTTGCATATTACATTAATCTTGACACCTTTGCTTGAAAACTTTGGTCAAAATATATCTTAATTCTTATATTCATCTACAAGAGACTCTATGGTCTTCATATGGTAGTTTTAGGTGCAATTTAACAAAGCCAAGAGAACGAAGATACACTGGTGGTATAAGAATACATGCAACCAATTAAAGGGACGATGTATCAAACCAGGAACCTGGTTACAATCTAAATCTAACCGAATCAAAATGTTATTTTCCAACTTGCAGAAGGAATGTATTCGGACAGAGCACCTTTACAGATGAAAGCAAGGATGGAAAGAAAATTGTTTCCAGAAATTGTTTTAAGGCGGCAGAAGCTGATATGCGGAATGCACACACCGCTTTCAGATTCAACTGAAAATACTGAAACAACAATATGGAGCCATAAAAACATTCTTGCCCTACAAACTACATCGCGGAAGATAAAATGTAATATCATATCGCTGCATGGTTGTACCGTTCTCTGTAAACAATTTGCCTATGATTCAATCCCTACATAATACTCCACGGACCACCAACGCCAAACTATGCCGTGCGCGCGCCCATGCTAAAGCGCTCGCATCCTTTGAAGTTGATCGTGTTTATACATCGATGTTAGCCTGCCCCCAATACAGTGTTTGGAGAGCAGAGAGTCTTCATTTTAAACATTGATTTGAAGTAACACAGTTGGCGAGATAGCACTGTCAACACCCCGATTCAGCTTTCACGCTCTAGTTTAGTTACTCTAAACGGCAATGGAATCGGTGTCAAGTTTGTCTTTCGTTCCCCTTATTGCCGATGTATTCCATTCCAATCCTATCTTCTTCTCTCTGTCATCATCTTCCGCGGTTCCCTCCAGAAACTTCATAGAATTCCTTTTGTCGTGCCTCTGCGCAAAGTTATGGTATCCACTGTAAACATTTGGTTGGCGATTTATACAATTTCACCGCTGTTTGAAATACGAACAACGCTGCCAAGGTGCGAATGACGCGACCAATATGGGATAAACAGTATTATGACATTCAGGGGGTATTAGTCGACTTAACCAGGGGTGTACCATGTCGAGAGAATTAAAACGGGGTAAGGTTAAGGGGTGGATATTCTAACGACATACTCGGGTGAATTAAAACGAGGATGAAAACATGAAATCGTATGTAATCAGTATAGTTGGGGATATTCTGTCCATCTACATGTTCATAATTATATTGTGAAACAGCAGGTTATGAAAATACATGCAATTAAACATATCATTAATGTATAGATAGATTAATTTTAGATAGATTCATCAACACGAATTGTAAAGACAAGGTATTTTGCACCCACTCGAGCAACTGCATCAGTAAGGCGCAATGAAATCATCTTTGCGCTTGTAATGACAAAAGTTTGTTGATTCAAATCACAACATTGCCATTATTTCAATAAACAATTTTCTCTCTTTTTTTTACTGCGAGGAGACCTTGAAAAGTACAATTCCAAGGCTTGTGGTCTGATTCAAATTCTCAAAACAGTTTATCTGTAATACGAAAAGAAAGGGTCGAAAAAATGGTTCGCATCCCGGTCATTGGATTCGAGGTTCTTATATATATATGTAAATATATATATATATAACTTTCTCTATTTGTATACCAATTATGCAGGTGCTACAGCCCTCATATGCATTTTTTTTTGGGGGGTGGGGTCATATTCCAACTGACAAATGAATAATGTGGTATCAAAAAGCAAATGAAGAAAAATAAAACTCATCAATCAATTACCAAGACTAAAGAAAGGATTGGTGGCAGGGGGCGCGGAACGGTTTTGAAAGGGGGTAGGAGCTGGCCGTGCAAAAAAAAAAAAAAAAAACACAATCAGATGGTCATTTTTACATTTTTGTACACGGTTTTGAAAAACGAGGGGGCTCGCCTGGGTGGGGAGGAAAAATCGGTTCACCAAAAGGACTTGTGCCTTGCTCTAACACTCTCTATCGTGTTTTTTTTTTCTGGTTTGAATATAAACTGTTCGATCTTGTTAGAAAATAAGGAGATCAAGGATAATAGACAAATATTTAATTAAAAGTCTGTCGCCGAACACATGAGAGATAAAAGAGCAACCTTGGTTTT
Source organism: Lytechinus pictus (assembly GCF_037042905.1). Lineage (NCBI taxonomy): Eukaryota > Metazoa > Echinodermata > Echinoidea > Temnopleuroida > Toxopneustidae > Lytechinus > Lytechinus pictus. Next base: position 2,126,633 of record NC_087255.1, on the reverse strand, counting down.
TCTTTTCCTCTCCCTGGCGCCGTACGTGTAACCTGTCCACCAGGCAACAGAACCTTAGTGTCATCCACGGTGTCACCTTAGATTCGCGCGTTATTAAAGAGTTTTGATTAAAATGCAAATGTTTCGCTCCGTGTTCCCATCTTCCCGCCAAATCTTGCCAACACAATTACACCACACCTCAGTGCTCAGGGCCGTTAGGCTCACTCCCCAGTCTCATACGCTGCCAAAACGCAGCTGGCGACCTTGCGCACCGATAGACAAGTCATTATCGCGCACGGCTGGGACTGGGAGCGCAGCCTTGAACGAAGGCAAAGGAAGCGACTGCGACATAACCTTAGACGATCGAACATTGTTCGACATACAACCGTAGCGATTCCCGCCAAAGAGTCTTCCAATCTTCTCAAATTGATACCCTCCCTCTTCCGCCATCTTATTAAAACTTATCTACCATCCTGTTTCGAGATGCAAATTCGCTGAAACCTAAAATACTATGCAAGTTTATCGCGACATCATCTACCTTGGCGGCCGAAAGCGCAATCGAAGCTCCGTTTTTCGTTTTCGTTCAATCTCTGCTTGGTTACAAGATCGGGGTTACGCAATCAAATATCTCGCAGACTCTCGTTTGGTAACCGGATACAATTTAAAGGTGCGAAATGCCTTAATAATTGTGCATTCTACTGACAAAAATAAAACATCATTCAAAATAACGAAATAATAGGGTATATTTGGCTGAATTTGTTGTTCTTCCTATATCGTTACCGGAATTTCATTCCACATCTCACATCTCATTGGGCATTTCCTCTGTTATCTAACTTTCTTTTAAAGTTATAGTATAGAAATAACAGTTCTCTTTAAACTGACCCTTTCTCATCATTTTTTTCTTGGTTCCTGCTTTTCATTAAATTCGTTATCATCTCACATACTTCTCTGATTATCCGGTAAAAAGAAAATAAATTGTTCTATCCTATCAAAATCAATCTATAAATCTACAATGTACACTATCAGAGGCAGGGATTTCACAACGTACACTATCAAAGGCAGGGATTTCAAATAAATCCTGGTGGGCTGTAGTTAGGGACCAATCAAATTCTGGATTTAATTATAATCCTACAAATTAATTTTTCAATTCTGAAGTATTTGAATTTCAATCCTTTGAGATTTAAATATGAATCGTTAGAATTAAAACTAAATCAATTTTAATCATACAAATTTATTTTTAGATCCGAAAGATTTGAATTTCAGCCATTTGATATTTCAATAAGAATCTTTAGGATTAAAACTAAAGCCAGAATTCAATTGATCTCTAACTAAAGTCTACCTGGAATTATTTTATATCCCTGCAATTTTTAAGCTTTGTTTTGTTCCCCCTCCCTCTTATTAATGTTTCATCCTTCATCTTCATGCGAATTCTCTCTCCCTCTCTTTCACATTTTTTGATGTTCAATGACTTATTCGGTATACATCCTATCACATTAATACATGTGTCGTCATACTTATCATCACTTGTATGACAATTAAAAAGAACGTGCCTTGACAAGTGCCAATCATGTATAAACCTCACACCAGAGATCTTATCCGAACCAAATCTAAACTATCTGATCCTATATTCATCTATATTGATATTGGACAAATTGGTAAGCCTTTCACATTTTGCGAACTCAAAACGGCAAAAAGGATATATATTTTTTTCAGTCCATCTTATCCAAATCTATATGAGACTAATGTTACCGTCAAACTGCAATATTTGGAGGGAAAGTGGCGAGTTTTCCTTAGTTTAAGACGACATGGACGAGGTACTTGATGTATAAAGTTTATCTCTGTATCTTAGCACAGCTTGTTTACAGGTTGTTTACGAGGAAGTAGGAGGAAAGAAGGATGCGAGTATAGTATCATCTCTAGATCTGCAGATATATTAAGTAGAAAATACATGAAGGCCTATATTGTGTCATGATATCAGCAGATGGAAAATCTGCACAAGAGTATGATTTCTTTCCTAATATTGTGGACAGAACTGGTATACGTCAAAGAGATTTATTTTATTTCCAGCTCCAAAGTGAAAGAAACACCCCCCTCCCCCTTAAAGGGGAAGTTCGCCCTGAAGAAAAGTCTGTTGTAAAAATACCGGGAAAAAATGTTGGTGAAGGTTTGAGGAAAATCTATGAAATGATAAGAAAGTTATTAGAATTTCAGGTTTTTTGATTTGTGACGTCATATACGAGCAGCTGCCCCATTTGTCATTTAATATAAAAAATGCATTTATTTCAAATTGATGACTAAAGAAAAGCTTTCAAGAACGGGTGTGAAATAATTTTTCTGTTGATTTACTGAAGGAACAATAAAAACCATTTTCATTTTTTTTTTTAAATTGACATTCCATTGTTTGTTTTTGTTTTTATTGCACGATATATGGGGTAGCTGCTCGCATATGACGTTATAAATCAAAAACTTAAAATTTTAATAACTTTTTAAATCTCTGATGGATTTTCCTCAAACTTTCACCAGTATTTATTTTTTCTGCTATTTTTACAATAAACGTTTTGTCCGAGGGAACTTCCGCTTTAAAAGAAAATCATAATGTGGAAAAAAAATGAGAGAAAAAAAGGTTAACCACTTACCAGACGAGGATTGGTATTCATAAAGTAGCAATTCATATATTGACCCTTATCCATATCTCTGCTGCCAAATCAAAAGACATTTATCCATCATCTTTCTTCCTTTTTTTTTCTTCTTCTTCCTCCTCTTTCTCTTCCCCCTTTTCTTCTTACTTTTCTTCATCATCTTCTTCTTCTCCTCCTCCTCCTTCTTTTTTTCCTTCTTCTTCTTCTTCTTCTTCCTCTTCTTCTCCATCTTCTTCTAATTTTTTTTCTTCTTCTTCTTCTCCTCCTCCTTTTTTCATCAAGCACCCATAAACTATCCCCCTTCTTTACTTCTCTCTCATCTTACCACCCATATGCCTCCCTGAATTACCTACATTCCTATAATATTGTCAGTTACCCTTTTCAATTAACAGGTTGAATTCACACATTTTCCAATAATATTACAAATTATTCCATCACTTCCCTCCTTTCAACACCAACTGCAGACTATAAGATTTCATTTCAATTCTTCTTTAAATCACACTCCAACTCTTTTAATCAAATGAGCAAAGGCTATTCAGACAATCTTTCCCATTTCCAAGAATGTGTTACAACTTTCATAACATTTGACTGAGTGCAATCAAGTATCCAAAATACATGAACATTCCTTCCTCCCTGAATTTACAAATATTTTGTTTCAAATAAGAAAGACGGAAACACCTCTATCAGCACCCCTACATCCTAATTAAACCAATCTATTCTATTTACCAAAAGAATTGCCAGCAAATTCCACAAATGCCCCATCAAACATTTCAAATATACCTAGATGTTCAAAGTGTGGATTTTTCTTTGATTTAGTGAGAGAGTAATTTCAAAATGTGCCTGTTCCAAATGCCTAAGATATGTTTCTAACAGTTAAAAATATGTATCAATAAGGACAAGACGAGGGGCAGTGGCTGTTCTCTGGACTTGAAATTCTTCTTCTTACACTAATGATAAACTGACAATGATGCTGTTGCTGCTTGCTGCAACAAGGAGTCAATACAATCTTCATATCGTGCATCCCGACCAAGCAGCCTTCCCACTGCTTAGTATAATGTAAATTACACTCTTTATATTACACACAATAATATTCACACTCGTGTATAATCAGCAGGAAATGCACAATCCTCATGAACAGTTGTAATTCACATATAAAATAATATTTAAAAAATCAGCACTAGTTGGGGGTCAGTTCCTTGTTATTTCTTCATTCAGAACAAACTTTGCCAAGTTTAAATTAAAATAACAAAGGTATACAAAAATAGTTCTTCACAGGGAGTTTAAAAGTCTCATAAAGAAGGGGACTGGGCTGTTCCTGTAGCGATCAGTTACATATTCTTCTTGTTCTTAGTGTCCTTGTATTTGTGTTCCTCTCAAACCATGGGCACCCAGATTCAAAAGCTTGTTTCGCTTATTTTCTGAAATCATGTTTTGCTTATTTTCCGAAAAGGTGGATGAAAATCTATTTTATGTTCAAATTAACTATAGCATATTAATATAACAACTTTGGATGATTGCAGGCATTTATTTTGGAGTAAAGACCAAATTGATTTAAAATCGTAACCAATCGTACGATTGCTATGATGCCATTACAACAAGATATTCAATTAGCGTTTATTTGAATAAGGATGGTTGCATAGTCACAGATTTGAACATAAGCTATTGTACAATGTTTTAGAACCTTGCACAGTAAGATGATCCATGTCTCAATATTTGCATCAATTTCAATCTAAAAACTGGTAACAGATTAATCGTAATGTGTGTGACGGCACTTAGACTCATAGACAGGGGCACCAATACGGGGGGGGGGGGCAACCCAACCTTCTATAATATTTAAAGTCAATGAAAAAAGTAAGTAAGAAAGATAACGAGTATCAGATTTAGACATCAGGATCATGTCACTCTGTATGTAGCAATACAGTATTGAATTGAGAAATATCAAATTTCAAGTCAACTCTCCCCCCCCCCCCCCCCCTCTCTCTCTCTCTCTCTCTCTATCCCTCAAAGATGTCATCAACATCCATTCCCATCCTCCAGTGGTTGTGCAACAAAGACAGTAAGACCCAAAAAATATTTGCAGGTGGACCCCTTTTTGCCTGAAAATTGTTGTTGCCACGGCAATTTTACTGCAGATGTAGGGTTAATCATCTCCGCACCAAGAGAACAAATTGGGAGTGTTTTGATGGAGGGGATTAGGGCTGTCGGAAACATGAGAGGGACGGTAGGTAGACAAGAGGAAGAAGGAAAATATTGGGGGAGCAGAGCGTCAACTATTGGTGCTTATAGGACCAGTGTTTTTCACCTGGTTAATGGAGTAAGATGGGGTAGGGTCTCGACTCATTGAACATGGTCTGACTCTGATCTCATATTCTTCAATTTGACTAGGAACACTGATCATATATACAGATGGCACACAAAAGACTTCCTAGTCTTTATTTGAAGTCTCTATTAGTAATGCTGAAATCACATCATTTCCTTTCAATTTTATTTTACTTGATTCTGTTTTGAAAGAATTGTACATGTATATTGTTTCATGACTGAGGTTGCCAGGGCTACAAGTGAGATAATCACAGCTCAAGTCATTGTGAGCCCTCTATTATGCGTGACTATTAAAGATTCTTTGGCAGGCTGTTGATCTAGATTTGCCACTCTCTACCCAGGTGTTTAATGGCTACAAGTGGAAAGAAATTCCTTGATAACTGTGAGCTAGATACACCGGGGAAATATATACATACAGGAGTGCGTTGATCACTGTTCTTGGTACATACATGTATGGACACTACATAGATCCAATATCAATGACATCAAAGTACATATTCTAATTGGTGATTATGTACATTCTTATATGAAATTAATAAACTATTCCAAAGGAATTTTTTTTAATCAGAAATATTTGTGAGTTATGTATCTTTATTGAGCAGCAAGAGTTGTATACTGAAACACAGAGAGACAAGGGGTACAAACTAAAATCAAATGACTTATGAATATAGGGAAACAAAATAATCATTAAATACCTGTACTGACCACACAGAAACCTTGTTAGCACTAACAATGCGCTAACAGATGCCCTGTTACAACCGGTAATGTGGCAGCGATGCCTAATGTTACAACAATGCATTACTTACACATTGAAATAAATGTTTTTACTTCACAATCCAAATTGAAATGTGATTGGGCTTACTGTTAGCGCTCTGTTAGGCTAACAGTGCAGCCGGCACAGGTCACCTAGCTGGCAAATGTTCTTTGGGTCAATTAAGAGAAAACATGCACTTATTAATTGATGCACAACTGACATTTCACTGAGATTCCATAGCTGTTGCAAAACTCCACTACTTAAAGAATTTCCAACTTTTGACACTTCCCATCAAAATGACCCTCTAAATCAAAATCTAAATGAAAAGCTGGGCTTAGGTAATTAAATGTTGAAATCCACCAACAAAGGACATATAATGCAGTATTTCTGTATTTAGGAACACATCAGAAATAACTGCACATAATTTTCTTATGTTTTTTTTATTACTTGAATAGTAAAACGTGATATATATTTACTAATAAAAAGAGTAAAAACATGACAGTCTGAAACGTTAGACTATCAAGTCCAGAGAAGGATTCCAAATATCAATAATGCCCAAGTGATGTGTTGGCAATAACAACAAAAATTTACACAGCCCACTCACTTGATCCCTGTGTTTTGAAAACTGAAGGTTTGCCGAACTTTAAGACCAAACCCGTTCCATCCCATCCCATATTTCTTTACTATACCCCCCCCCCCATCCTAGATGGATGAAAGGCAGGTAAATATCTAAGCCACGCCCACTTTGATAGTAGTCTCTAAATCAAGGCCCTAATCAGTTGACATGATGATGAAAGTCTTTATCCTGGCTGAGACCGATGATGGGTTTTTGGTCATTATACATAAACAAATATTGAGAACCAGTGTGAAGCAATCTGCTAAGGTAAGGTTATCTCACAACATATAATGATAGCAGTGGTAAGATCATATAACAGGGCTTACAGCAAGAGTATACTTTAAGAAAGCTGAAGTCACCATCTTTGGTAAATAAGATGCTATGCCCATGTGATATGTACATATATTATAATATAATCCAGACTAAGGGAGTCAGCTCTTTAAAACAAAACACTGACTTTATCAATTTACAAGAACTGATTTGCAGGCAATACAGACTGAAAACAAAAATTTGAGTAGAGAAAAACAAAAACATTAAATATCGAATAAACATAAATGATAACAAAATGAATGCATCCAACACAAATGAATTCTACTTTGAAAGATGAGTATCCTCTTGACATAAATGGTCAAAGTTCAAAGAAAGAGAGAGATAAAAGGGGACAGATGAGGAGAGAAGGGGGAACATATTAAAATCAAATAGACTGTGAATAACTAATTAAGCAATGTCTTTGTGATATTTCTCTGCTTATATGTGATTTTCACTGACTAATTTATTTTGAGCCAATCAGATGCAAGGATTTCAGTGGCTTATAACAGAAGTCAGTAAAAATGACTGACTGCTAGTATTTGTTTTCTGAAATACTCCCAAGGTCTTTGAGGAAAGCCTAATTCTTGCCCCTCTCTTTAATAATTATTTCGCCCAATCCCTTCACATTCCCCCTCCTCCAACTACCCCTTCCCCTCCCCTTCCTCCGCCCCACCCTATCCTTCTGTCCCCCAGTGACGATTGAGGCATCATTAGCTACGAGTATTGTAACATCTGTTACAAATGGGCACGACTTGTTTGAGTAACCTCCCGCTTTCTCCCTGCCGCGCTTTCAACACCTGAGCACGGCCCGTCCCGGGATTTCACAGTGTGCGGTCTAAGTATGCTGCATCACATTCCGTCCCTGCAATTCAACAATGTCCCCCCCTCTCCAACTTTCTTTCCCATCTATACAGCAGTCGTTGACTGAACATGTATAACACGTACTTTAAAGGTCTCACATTAAAGACAACACAAGTTTCTCTTTAAACAGATCTGCTACATACTTGTATATCATAATCAATTACTTAAACACTTTTTGCCTCACCTGAAAAAAGGGATACACATATACACATGTACATACACTCTTTGTTCTAAGATATGAACGGTGTACTGACTTTAATAGCTTTCAGCAGTTGAGTTTCATTGGATCCATTGTTATCATTTGTGAGACAGGGCCTTAGACTGTCTTTGTGTAAAGATGACATGGACAGACACTTATTTCTTTGAGGGACGGCATTTCTTCTATTGCATCTATCCACCAATTACTGGAATGCGGCTAACAATGACCAAGCTTGCTGATTGGTTGAAAACAATTTTGGCAAAACAATGATTAGTACATTCCTACCAGGTGAGCCGGGATTCTCAAAGTTTATTGCCAATTTGATGAGCTCGGATGAAGAGGTCATCTCATCAAACTTGCTAATATTTATTTATCTATCTTGAAAATAAGAATAATGTCTATTTGGCCCTGTCAAAATTCAGCTCAATGCACTATTACTATTTGTATTTCCTGAAGGGAAAATATTGAAGGATTTTTATCGCGGGATCTACGGCAAGAGAAGAAAACCCTCTTGTTTATTTGTAATAGATGGTAGTGCTCAATCTAATGAATTTGGCATTGATGTGGTATTTTGCTTCAAAGGAGATAGACTAGATGGTGTAAATATTCATAACTGAGCGGAAGATGACTGAAATGCCTACGTATGTCTTTTCTTTATGTCATGTTTTTTAATCTATTCTTGTTATTTCTTTTCTTATCAATTCAATAATTTAAGAAGATGAAGGCTTGAAGCGGTTATCATAAGAAGATAAACAACACTAAATTGTCAAGAAGATAGCAAATGGCATGCATGACAACCCACTGACCCATGTAGAGCTAGTACAACTGAACTACAAGGTATGCACACTCAAACCAGGCAGACCAAGTCAAGCATACTTTAAACAATTTTCCTAAAATGAACAATCAAGAACTTTTTCACAATAAAATGTGATTTGTACACTTGTCCAAACGGTCTACAATTAATGTGTCTATTGAGCAAACTTTGTATACAATTTTTCTTTTCAATAGGAAGTAGATCTATTTCACACTTGGTAAATTTTCCTATTCTTGCAATGAATTGTGTATTCATAATAACTAATCTCTATGAACCCCCCTCCCCCTCCAATCAAACTCATGAAGCGGTACATTCATGATCATTAAAGTTCATGTGTGTTGGGAGAAGATATCCATAAGTTCAACTTAAGTTTGTTGCTAAAAAACTTGCTATCCACTACAACCATTACAACCAATGAGACTCAATTTGAGCATACAAATATCTATGACCTGGGCTCTGCAACCTAAAGGTTTGGGATGAATTGCAAATATGAAAGAACCACACTGATTGGTTTCCGGTCAGTATTTCAAAGAGAGTGCGCATACAACAATGATCTTGATTGGTCATTGGTATTTACATGTATTGATTGCAAGCCTTTGTCTTACAGAGCCCTGATCATTGATTGTTACCTCAGTAATGTCCAATCAGGTCATATTGTCCATAAATGTGGATAGCCGAAGATTTCTGGGTAAATTGTCTAGAATATCAAATCTTATCAAATCTAAACTTTTAAGATCAAAAGTTGAATCATTACAGGTTGAATGTTTGTGTGTACTTCAGCATTCCAAGAGTGTACTGATATCATTCAATTCCATGCCCATTATAGTAAAAAAAAAAATGTAAAAAAATAAACGCAGCAATCAAGAAAACATGATTATTCAATTCATAAAGCCCCATTGTTATAATCATTAAATTCCATCCAGATTCTACATCTAAGTTAAATATACCCAGTGTTTCCATTTAAATCAAGCCACTTACAAGTACTCTATTGTTTTGTTGAAAGAGGTCCATATAGATCTAGATCAGTGATATCATAAATGCCATCAAACGGCATGAAAAAGATAAAAAGAAATTGATTTCATTACCTTTAACCTCATGACATCCATAGGATTCCCCTCTTGGTTGCATAACGATTTATCCCATAAGAGACCCTAAAAAAGATCAAAATTCATAGAGATTTTCCTTGAAACCAATAATGATTTCTTTCATGATATGTTATGTGACGGATGATTTAAAAGCTGACATACATTATGAATATACTATGTGCATTGCAATTTCATATTATATTTCTGAAAAGAGCGTTATGGGCAAAATATCAAATCCATCAAATTTATCAAATCTAACTTTTTGTATCTGAACTCTTTATTCTTAAGATAGATAGATAGATAGATAAATGGTTTATTAATAAAAATCAATACATCATCGCGGCTAAGGCCGAATTGCGATATATTCACAAGGTAATAAATACACAAAAAATATTCAAACAATAACACAGATAATTACAAAATAAATAATACGGATAAAGTATGGTATTGAAAATTACTTGTGTTGTGAGAGAGAAATGGGAAGGAGGAGAGGCAGATAGAGAGAGAGAGGGGGGTGGATAGGGATAGAGAGAGAGAGGGGGGAGTGAAGGGTAGGAGTGGAGCAGAGAGTCAGAAGGTGAAAACATGAAGTTGTAAGGCTGCGAAATTTTACGTAAGAATAAACAAAGAAGAATTTGAAAGTAAAATATTATCCTCAACACATATTGGTATAGTGGTCCAGATTATCATTTACCGGTATATAGTTCTTGTACATCAGAGAAAAGCAGTAGTATTTACAATTCAAACTTTCAAAAAAAGAGAGGAAGAGAGATGGATAAAAAAGAGAGGGAGAAATATGGATAGAGAAAGACAAACAACAGGAAGAAAGGAGCTGCAAGGAAGGAAAAGGAATACAACATAGAGATCATACGAGTCCATCAATTAGTAAGTACATTGTAAAATTTAAGAGATTATGGATTTATATCCTCACATGATATGCGCAAGAAAAGTTACCTTTCAAAATTTGTTCAATTCTTGTGTAATACAATAATACCTGATTTTCAAAGATCATATATTTTTAAATGATATTTGATTATATACAAATTGGCTAATTCTATAAGCATGTCAAACAGAATATTTATGTCATCTACAATACTAAAAAACATAATGATTGTATACAAATGGTGAAAATAACTGACTAATGTTCATAATTGCGAGTAGAAATAGAGTACATATTATACAAATAGTGTGACATACTAATGATTAAAAATTTAAAAAAAAATCAATTGACTGATAAGAGCAGCAGACAGAGAAATACCATACTATAGATGTGGGTTGATTATTAAGTCATGATTGAGAATTCAGGAGGTCGATCAAGTATGGGATGGGACTGTTCCGAAATCTATTAGTTCTACATTTTAATTGTTCTCTTGTGTTTGATTTGCGCAAAGTTCTGGTGTTCTTAGGAGGGGGTATAAGATAGGATACCCTCTCATTTGAAATCAGTCTTTCGGCAAAAGTCAAACACAGTGCCTTTCTTCTGTCTGCAAGAGAGGGGAGGTCCAATACATTGAGAGCAGAATCATATGACTGGAAATTGGGTCCCAAGATTATTTTGAGGGATCTTTTCTGCACCCTCTCTAGACGACTCACTTGTTGTTTAGTTAGTCCTCCATTCCACACTGGGCTAGCGTACTCTAATAGGGGTCTGAGGAAGCCCATGTAGATAGTACAAAGGTCCTCAGTTGGCAATCCGTGTCCTTTTAGGATCCTAATAATATGTATCCTTCCATTGGCACGTTTTATCATGAAGTCGACATGATCATTCCACTTCAAATCACTACGAATATGAACTCCCAGTAATTTGACAGACACAGATTGCTTCAATGGCTGGCCGTGTATTGCTAGTAACGCTGGTTCGGGTGGCTTTTTCATAAAGCACACCTGCATACTTTCACATTTGGCAGGATTTAGAGACATTCCATTAGATGTGGACCATTCAGCAAAATTGTGCAGTGTCCTTTCCAAGACATCTGGTTGATCTCCTGCAAATCTTGTATCAACCACGGTCACATCATCAACATATTTCCAATATGCATTATCACTGTCATGTAGGGCATTATTGATAACGATTAGGAACACAATGGGTCCAAGTTTAGTTCCTTGAGGTACTCCTGCATTAAGGGTCACCCACTCTGACTTAACACCCCTGTACCGAACACACTGAGTCCGTTCTGCAAGAAAATCGGCTATCCAGCGGATCAGTGTAGGTTTGATACCAAGTGAGATCATCTTTTGAATGGCAATCGTGTGATTTATGCGGTCAAAAGCCTTGCGGAAGTCTGTCATCACAAGAGTAGACACTGCTTTACCCTTTTCTGCATGATGGAAGAGGTAGTGCAGCATATCTACTAAACAGTGTGTCGTTGATAACCCCTTTATATTACCAAATTGCTTACTGTCGAGTTCCTTTTCAATTGCTTGCATCAGCCATCTCGACACAAAACCTTCAAACACCTTAGCGAAGGTGTCAGTCAAGGAGATTGGACGGAGCTTGTCGATAGTAGCAGGGGATGTTTTAGGTACAGGGACAACTACAGCTCTCTTCCACAGCTTCGGAACGGCACCTTCAGCGAGTGAGGTATTGAAGATGTGGGCCAAGGGGGTACTGAGTTCACACGAAAATTCTCTGATGATCCGAGAAGGCATCATGTCGGGGCCAACAGCTTTACCAATCTTCACCTTCTTCAGCTGCTGGAAGACATGCCAAGGTTGGATGCTAGGTGGTGGAGAGGGATCAGGTAAGTATGCAGGTAGGTTCCCAACATTCAATGCCGGAACATCTTGAGACACAGACCTGAAGAAGTCATTGATCCTGTTCGCTATTGCGGGGATGTCATCCTTATCGACACCAGGAACAGTGATAAAGGTATTACTATTCTTCATATTAGTCATGATTTTGATTTCTTTATACCACTCCGCGGGATTTGCTTTCTTATGCTTCCTGACACGATCGTTGTAATACTCATGTTTTGCTTTTCGTATTTCCCTTTTGACACAATTTGCAAGCTTCCTTGCCATTTCCCGATTATTATCATTGAATGCAGCTTGTCTGTCCTTAATCAAGGATTTAATGTGAGGGGTAATCCATTTCTTGTCACGACAGTGCATTCTAATGGTCTTCGTTGGTAAGAAATTGTCAATTTGGGAATTCAATATGGTGTAGAAAGATTCAGTCTGTTCATCTGATGAAGCCTCAGTGATCACTGAACTCCAGTCATACTTAGTGATCCAGGACCCAAAACGTCTCATGTCGGAATCTCTCAGTGGCCTTGTTGTTCGTTTCAAAGTAGAATTCTTTAAACGAGTAGGGGCAACCGGTGACCAGATTACTGTATTGTGATCACTTGCTCCCAAAGGACAGCATATCAGTGGCCGATGGTAAAGATCAGAGAAGTTAGTCACAATTTTGTCTAGGATCCGATTCTCTCTTGTCGGCGAATCGACGACCTGTTTGAAATTGGTATTAGCAAGCAGGGTTGTTAGATCAAGTTGATTAAAGTCCCCCATGATTGCAATACCGACGTCTGGATGCTGACCCATGATCTGATCCATGGTGTCCTGCAGATGATCTATCAGCATGTCTGTAAGCAGGCTGTCGGGCGGATGGTACACTACTGCTACAACCACATGTGATATTTCTCTCGGAAGCCGATCCGGTCGCATTCTAACCCAGAGAACTTCTAGCTGCGTAGGAACTTCAACTTTCATCTCCACTGGGTTGAATGCGTCCCGTACATAGAGTGCCACACCACCACCTTGTCTGAGTAGACGCGACTTTGTGAACAGATTATAGTCAGTCATTGCTACAAGGTGTGTTGGCATATCAGATCTGAACCAAGTTTCTGTTACAGCTGCAACATCGATTTTCCTTTCTCTCAGAATGATTTCCATTTCATCTAATTTGTTGTTGAGGGATCTTGCATTGCAAAGTAAAACAGATGGAAGGTTCATACGTCTGTGGTGGCTATTTTGTCCATGATAGCTCTTTGTAATATTTACACTCACAAGATTGGCATGATTTGGCATTTTCCTTAGTTCAGAGGGATGCTGATCTCGCACACGCCTCACGACTTCAATTTCTGAATAATTCCTCACCTCAAGACTTCTATCAGGAGGAACCGTTATGTGGCGAAGGTTGTTCATATTTGGTCCAGTTTGTCCAGGCATTGGTATCCGTTTGTTGACACATGGTGTAATTAAAATTTGTATCTTCCTTTGTTTTCTCCTTCCACCTCTCTTTGTCCTCTTCTGATAAAAAGGGCGAGATGGACAGATACCAAGTGCAGTAATATTCTTCCATGTCCGTTCTGTAATACTTCCTTTCTTTCCGGTCTTCCAAATTGGGTTGCATCTCAAAAGGAAGGATCGGTCATACACTATCCGTTTAATTTCTCCATTCAACAGGCTGCCACTATTTGAAGAATAATAATTACCATAGTTGGTTGGTCCTGGGTTTGGATTCACATCTCCAGACACCAATAGTTGAGACTGAAATGTTGCACTAGAATTAGCATAGTAGGCTATCCTTGTATGTAGATATCTGCCTCCTTTCAAACCAATACAAGGTAGTACAAGGTGTCTAGATAATGGTCCTGGTAGTACATGAAGAGGTGTACTTGGGCTTTTAACATTCCCAGCATGATACATAGATAGGTTGGCAATGAGTACAATAGTGATGAGCTTCACTGGATCCATTGTTCACTCTCCACTCAATTCAAGCTAACAATAGGTTATTGTATCCCTGCGATGGTCAAGCATGAATGTGTAGTGCAATGGAGTAATGGCTATAAAGAAGAAGATTCATGGCAGAGATACAAAACTTCAAATCTAAGTTCTGTTCAAAATAGCACGAAATATCAACCCAGATTTGTCCTCCAGCATCCATGTAACTACGAAGATACTTTGGTGACTTCTAATCTAAATAGAAGCGGGTAGTGCTACACAAAAAATGACAAAATACAGGAGCATAATGAAGTATCAGCCTGCTAGGCGATCAGATTTGCTTAACTTGAATTTATGTACATAGGTAATGTTAACATCAGAAATGTCTGAGGTACAAATTTTGATAGGAAGCTTTTGTTTGTTATTGTTCTTCTTTGTACAAAACAACTTTTCAAACATAAAATGGAGATAAATGTTGGAAGGGCCTTGAGTTAGGTTGTCAAGAGAGGGCAGCAAACTTTATTTATTTTCACACAGAATCAATGAAAGAAAATGATATCATGGTCCCTTTCATTTTGAAACATTTGATTGCAGGAGTAACATGCAATTATATATAATCCATAACGAATCCCAATGATTCATATTTAAAAGAAATACCTCGACAATGCAAAGCATACTAAAATCAAATGTAGATACTGACTACCGTCAAAAAATTTGAAAATAATCCTTTTTCACAAAGATTACTGTTTCAGTCAAAAACATGGAGAATTTATTAGAATCATGACTGCTGTTTGATATTGAAAAATGTAGCTTAACAATGAATCTGAAAAGGTTAAAGATACGTTTTATTTACATGAATGTCAAGAAGCACATCTCACAGTCATTTGATTTAACCTTTATAGTCGAATCACCTTTCGGTCGATATTTCAACTGTCGTGACAATCTAATACTTTAGTCAGTGTAAACATGATCCAATTAAATGACCACCCAAGTGTTTATAATTATATGTACGAATAGAAATTATGTGCTGAATGATTCTGATAAGAATTAAATGTTTGCTGAGAAATGAACAATATGAGCATGAAATTCCTGCCGCAGAGCTGCCAAGTTGTATTTTGCATTTTCAGTATTCTTATCCCCCAAAATCAGTATTTTGACAAAAAAATCAGTATTTTTACCGTGTGAGATAAATATTTTGTATTTTTCCCAAAAAAAAGTGTATTTCATAATAAAATGCTTGGCACACTCGCCCATCACGGCGCTCAAGCTGCATGCAAGCTAAAATGTGCACTGCTCTTGCAGATGAAAAAAAAAAAACATTGAAACTTGTGTATATCTCACCCTGGTTTTTACAAAATGATTAAAAAAAAAAACAAGTTACCTGAAATTACATTGATCTAATAACCATATTTGTGTACGTTTTATGAAATAGAGACATATAGAGATGATTTTTCTCAATAAATTTCGATTTTGTAAAAAAGAAAAAAATAATAAAATTGTTTTTGTTTTTGTTTTTTTAATATACAAAAAACATATTTTTTAAAGAAAAAACGAACTGCCGTATTTTGGTTGCAAAAACGTACTAAATACGGAAAAATCGTACTACTTGGCAGCGCAAAGTTGAGCTTATCAGTGTTGGCAATCATCAGTTTCCTCCCTTTTCATCTTTGATTTCATTGTTTCCCAAATTTGTTTTACATGAACTATATAAACATGAACTATCTTGATCCATGATGATATGGTAATAATTGACCCTTATCTTGGAGACTTTTCATAACATTGTTTAAAGCCACTTCATGCACTTTGAGTTTAGCCTTTACCCAAGCATCATCATACACTCACCTGTAAGAAGTCTTCCAGTTTGGACGATTGCACACTACCTTTGACCTGGAATGTTACCGTGGTTACGCCTGGATCCAGATGACCTTTGGCATTGGGTTCAGAATTCAGACCTTTCTTTTCCAGCAGTTGGTATCCACTAGACAATCAGAGAACAAAAATTATAACTTATTCTTAATTATTTCATTTCATTGTGACATCCTTTTTTCTGAAAGGCCAACAATTACTTGCACCAGCATGGAGAAAGAAAAGGAAAAGGTTGAACACCAGTCAGCAATACCAAAGGTTATTTTGGACTATGAGTGTTGATGAATTTGTAATTTTGTCGAGACTTTGGATAATTCTTCTCTGTTGGTATTATTGGTAGTAGACTCACATAATAATATTCTCGATTCAAATTGTATTCTCTAACCTTCTATTAATATGTCACTTCTTACAAATTTGGTATCGGCTACTTAAATCATATTGTTATCCAATTACAATTCATTTAGAAAACAAATCTTCAGTCAAGATCACCTAGAGGGGGTTCATTTCAGCCATGAAATGCAAAAATGGATCAACAATCACTTTGATAACCTGATTGCGGAAATTAAGTTATAATCAGAACATTGCATGCTTTAAAATCCATATTAAGTGCCTCACAAATGTTAGATTCATTATTGAATCAACCTGTCAACATTTTTAACTCTGCATGCAAGAGTTCACTCATGAGACAATATCAAATACAGGACTGTGAATTAGGAACTACGCAGCGATACACCTGTACTAAATGCCCTTCATCCTTCTACAATTAGATTTGAAGAAAAAAGAATATTATGGTTGAGAACTTGAGACATGCCCCATCATAGTCAGTCTTCAGAGATAATTGGTTGTAATGTCATGAAGAAAATATCCAAATTGATACATTACAGGCATCAGTGTAAAAGATATGCAGCTTTGTAACACCAAGGATGTACCATTTTCTGTTTATGCACTATTGTACAATTTACCATGTATGTGATAAGATTATTTGTGATTTGCCACTCCATCAAATTTCCAGTTAGATTAATTATTCCCTCTTTATCTAGGTATATCCACTCAATCCAACGCAATCCTATTTGGTTAGATGATTTTTTAAGGACCAAATGGTGATTGAAAAATAAGAGAACTTGGAAGAATGAAACCAAACAGGTGGCCCATAACACAGGGCTTAGTGATTGATTGTATTATTGATTTGTTCATTTGATTGTACATGTATATAATAATCAATGCATCAATCATAAGCTCATTTCTACAATCAATCATTATGGTTTGTATCATGTGGACTAGAAGACAAACCTGACTTCACCCTGAGCATCATAAGCATGTAAGTCCAAGATCAGGTCCAGGTCTATCCTGCAAATTGGATCCAGAGAGAGAGAAAGAGAACAAATACTTTGATATTATCATCTTGAAGCTAATTAATTTGATTATTACTGGATAAAACAATGAATTTGAATCATTAACACATTATGCAATAGCTTTCATTCTAATGGCTGCTCAGGGCCCTGTCCATGGAGGATTAGTCTATTGTTACTGAAGGTGCTGAGCATTGTCCAAGCACCCCCAGTAACAATAGTATAATCCTCCGTGGACAGGTGCATGTGGCTGCTTCCCATTTTATTCATTTCAGTTGGTGAGGGATCTTGGGGTGACAATTGACAAGAACCTTACATTTCAACAGCATGTTACAAATATTTGTAAGTCTGCCTCTTTTGGTATTTTTAAGATTGGAAAAATGAGGAAGCTACTCGACCAACCCACAACTGCTATACTTACCTATCCTTTTTATCTTCCCACCTTGATTACTGCAATTCTGCTCATTCTGGTATCCCATTCTCACAATTACGCCAGCTCCAAAGAATTAAAAATACTGCTGCAAGGCTTGTTGCTCTTTCAAGAAAATCTGAACATGTTAGTACCTATTCTGAAATCACTTCATTGGCTTCCAATACGCAAGCGCATCATTTTCAAAGTTCTTATGAAATATAAAATAATCAATGGCCTAGCTCCTGAATATCTCTCTAACCTCATCTCTCTCCACTCTTCTAGCTGACTCAGACCACTTCGTTCTTCATCAACCTTGCAGCTAACTTTAGGACCACGTACATTACCAGTTATGGTGATCGAGCCTTCTCTGTTCTGGCTCCAATCCAGTGGAATAAATTACTGGCTGATATCCATAATGCCAACTCCCTTCATCAATTTAAGACCTTGCTAAAGACCCACCTTTTCAATGTCTAGATATCAGTTGTGGGTTGGTCTATACAGAGGTGCACATCTTAGTTATGTTTCGTTTCTTTGAATTTTTTTTTAATTCATTAAGACAACTATTTATTTTCCCCAGTAATTTAATTGACAGGCAGAAATGTCTGTATTAAGCAGTCTACAAATGTTATAATTATCATTATTCATTTTTTTATTATCGTTGCTTGGCTGGCATAGGGGTGATAGGATTCACATGTACCTTCCTCTTGGTCAGGCAGAAGGAATTCAACACTTGTGCATGATGTAGACTATCACAAAACGTGCACTTGAGCTACAGCCACATACATGTAGGATGGGATTGAAAATCATGTGCAACTACCGCTCTTCTGCCAGCTAGAGTCTATGATGTATCTATCGCTCCATTTATACCCATATTCTTGGAAATCAAAAGTTATAGGCTCATTGGAGGAATGTTCATTTTAAAAATTAAAAAATAAGAAAATTTTCATGTTTACAATTCCTAAAAAGAATTAATCCATTGGGGACTGAATGATTTTAGTATAACACATGTGTTTGTGTGTTTCTGATAAATCTGATGACGGCAAAGGGTTGGGATTTTTAAAGATTTACTTCTTGTCTATTTTGCACATTATGTACTGTATATATTTACCATTATAATTCGTTTGTATTTTAATTAACAGGGCCTAATTGCAAACCAGCTTTTTATCTTTATTAATGTTTTTATCGTGTATAGCTGAATTGGTTACCCTGTACAACGATGTAAAATTAATAAATAAATAAAAAATAGACTCCAGCACGCATATCGTCAGTGATCTTACGAACCGGCTAAAACCTAATTATCGGTCAAATTTTCGATTTTTTTTTTTTTTGCATATTCTGAAAGCCTGTGATTCACTCTATTGATTTGCCAAATTTTTATTATTTAAAAAATAAGGGCATATTTAATTTTGACGAACTGGCTCAAACCAATCTTTGTGTGCTATTAGTCTCTGGAATGGCACGCACGGGTCAAAGACCCAACCTAGATGCTGCGTGTATGTGGTTTGCGCAGGGTTTGTGCCTCTGAATGATTTTACGAACTGGCTCAAATCCCCTGTTTTTGGTAAAAATTGGAAGCTTCTGAAATGCATACATGGGCTTTATTTCAAATATTGAAGGAATGAATACGAATTGCGGACGAAATTTTGTATATTACAAAAAATAGAGTATATGCTTTGAATTGGTAAAAATAATTGATTTGGGTTCTTTCAAAGCGCGAAGATATGAAGGCCTGAAAAATATCCAAACTTTCAACGCGATTATCTCGAAATCATGTTTTGGAGACCAGCCGAGGTTTGAACCAGTTTGTAAAATTACTGACGATAGATGCAGGCTCAGTCTCCAACGGATTAAAGCGCATCTTCAGGAGTAGAACACTGATTAACTAGGTAGGTGGCTTGTATAAATAGCACTATTGATTCGATAACAATTGAGAGCTGCACCTACTGTACACATCCTGCTTTTCTGTAGTCTTAGCAATAGTGAGGGGATTAATTTGTAGATCTAAGGATAACACCATGTAAGAACAAGTCATAAAATGAGTGTTTGGTTAGGAGGCACTGTGGGGGTGTTTTAAGAACAATTCACTGACTTTTAAAGAAGGAATACCAAACATCCTTTGAAGATTATGGGGAACTTTTTTTACATTTGTTACCTGGAACTAAATTTCGCTATTGTTCACAACACGAACAAAAAGCAGGATATACTTAACACCCCCCTTCCAATTCCAAAATCAATAGATCTTTTTGATACTGCCCTTCAGCATGGGAGTCAATGCAGAGGATTATCCTCTGTTCATGGGGGGACTTCTATTGATGTGCCCCCCCCCCTCCTAAATATACAAAAGATAATCCTCTGCTCTGAAGCCTATGTCCTGTTGTTGTTCTTCTTCTTCTGGAAACAGTACAGTCCACCGTCTGGTGTATTGTCGTACTGGTGAAGTGCAGCGTGCAAGTGTATGTACATTATCCGATAAAAATTGCTTACAGCGTGCAAGTAAAAACAACCACCGTTATTAACGGAGCTGGTTCTATTGTACCTCTCGTTTAAAGATGTGTAGAGAGGTACAATTAACTGTGCTGTTGGGGAGGGAGTTCCAAAGTGTTTGATCATACAGAGTCATTTACAGAATACTCATCAATGTAATGACTACTAACCTAGACCTTTGTGTTTCTTGTAACCTTGCAATGCTGTTTATATGCCTGGAGATGAAAAAAATATATATCAAATATAAAGTTAAGACAATGTTCTAATAAATTATTGTACATGTAAAGTTTGATTCAAGTTGATAGGTTCCTTTGGTGAGTGTCCCTCTTTCTCTTCAAGTCATATCATTTGACTTTGACAATCATGCTGTTCTACAACCCTCAGCTCTCTTTTTTTCCTTCAATTTCTTCACTCCTCTGTCTTGGTAAGACTATCTGCAGAATATCCATCCACAGATTACCCAGTATCACTCTTCTTCCCTTCTTCCTCCGATCCCTCCACCTTTTTATTCCTACAGGGAATAATTTTCCTGGTATCTCAGCACAATTTGCTCCACATTTTTGAAAGACAAGACTTTTGTATAGCATATTTTTACATAGGACTGTACATTACTTAGTTGAAAGCTTTTCTCTTATGACGAAGGATGCTATTCAAATTTGTAAAGCAAAATTATTCGCTGCCCTATCAAAGCCTTATTTTCTTCACATTATAATGTGACCGGTATGAGCTTCAACTGTACCGGTAACATTCTCCTTTGCACTGCAGCTCTGCTAAGGAATTAAAAAGTACCAACCTTATATAGCTCTTTAACTGTTTAAAGAGTGTTCATTTGACATATAAAAAACCTTTGTGTCTCACTCTAATTGTCCATATAAGTGTTTGCTTGTAAAATTGAGAATGGTCCAGTATGTGTGGATTTTGATCAATAAATTTTGAAACTTGAAACTTATAAGAAAAGCTGTGGGCTTTGTGTAGTGTAGTAAGGGAAAGGTAGGGGCTTTAGGGGAGTTTGGCAAGGGTGATGATGGGCAGTGGCTAGAAACAATAGATGGATTACTGTCATGAATAGCGGATACTGTGTAACAATAAAACATCTTGGTAAAGGAAATAATCTGTTGTCTCACAGATGCTGCAAATAAAACCTCTTCTAGGACTTGACTATTGTGTTTGAGCCACAACCAAATTCACCACTAATCTACGCTGTAATCTACAACCATTCTCCAACTTATTCACTACCATAACACATAAAGGATAGCTGGATCACAACAAAAGCATGGAAGGGTTATGTGACATCAATACCTGTACTTTTTTTGCTTACTAGACAACACAAAGCCCACAGATTTTTGAAATCCAAAAGAACAATTTTTAAACAGATAAACGACTGAGGATAAGATTGATAGTAATTCCTACTGTAAAAGTGGAAATTTTCGCAGATTTCGCGGCAAGTTCGGCGAGCGCGAATATATGAGCATCTATTTTTATGCAAGTTTTGAGCGGCGGTTCAATTGCGTGTATCGTTTTGGCAAAGAGATTGCACAATTTGACCTATAGAGGGCGGCATTTAAGCAAGCAAGCTTGAGCTCCAAAATCATATGAATCGCAAGAATTTGTTTCAAAGCAATGCGATCATATTTTTAACAGTCGCAGATCTGTATTTAAATTATGATTTTGGTTGAAATATAAATTGCTTTTGCTGTTTGATTGGTGAGTGTTTAGATCTGTTTAGTTTTTAAGAAGACGTTCGGTCGATCGCCCATGTTTGATTGATCCCATGCACTTTGAATAGCCGCAATCCCCCGGTCCTTACCCGGTGCTCGGCCGTCCATACCAGGCCAGCAGCGCCTCCGTTTTGCCTTCCCCGATGTCCGCTCCGCAAAGAAAAGTTGCGCTAAATGTCACAAAAGCTCATGATTGGATCAAAACAATGCTGAATTATGCCGCTTTAGAGCTAGAATTATGATCAGAAAATACAATTTTGTTGCTGAAATGTTAATCAAAACCATTCACAGATGGGCAAAAAGGAAGTGACTTTGTTATTATGGAGTGTGCAGCGCAAATTCAAGAACCCGCGAATATGTTTTGAAGCCACCAAGCGCGAAAATAACAGCGTTTACAGTATTTGCTAACTCTGTATCTCAGGAAATGTGGCTTACTCATATCTTGGCACCAGATCAGTAATCAAAATCACTAGATATAACATCAGTTAAAAGCAAATTTTAACATCAAGAAGTAAAGGGATTTTTCTTGCAGCAATGGAAAATCAGTATGAGAACATGTTATTTGTGTTGCGCAATAAATGCACATAAATAGCGCCTTTATTGTGACATCACTCATGGCCGTTAACTTGTGTCATTACTTGGAAATTATTTGTATGTCACATAAATGATACATAGTACTTCAAAAAGTGCACTCAAGTCGCTTTATGAGAAAAAAAATCACATATCATGGTGTCCTTCTTAATCAAAGATAACCGTGTCTCCAGGAAAATCCTACCTTATAGTATCCCTAACTTGTGTCAATTCTTGAGTATTAACAAGGTCTGTCTTATTAAGGATTACCAGATCAGCAAGGGCTATTTGTCTGGAGAGATGAAAAGAGAGAAAGCATGGTCATTTAAAAAAATACAACAATCCTGAATAGACAGTGGTGCAGTTTATTAAAAGACCCATATTATGAAGTCAGTTTTAATATTGTGGTTTAAGTATGGATAGCCAATTGTGACATACCTAACTAACAGTAGAGACATAATATTTCAGCTCACTTGAATCTCAAATCATTCTCAATTGTCTAGAAAGTATATATAAGATAGCAGTCTTCACTATCAAAGAATCAGGAAAGAGCACAGTCAGCATGAGAAACATGCAGAATAATCAAAATTTTGACACTTTTGGCTTCCCATGATTTTAGCATAGAGTTAGACCATGGTCTGACTTCAGAATACGGGCTGAAGTGTTCAAGTTTTACCATGATTTAGATATTTAATTGTGAAGTCAGGTGATCAAATATTACATTTAATAAAGTTTGTTTCTCAGGGCTTGCCGAATATTATAGTGTCGTCTACATTCAACACTCAGCAAGAAGGAATCCATTCTGTGGTGGGGTTCACTAACTTCTGAGCACAACAGTATATCGCAAATGGTATGGCACGTCTTAGTATTTCAAATTTTTGAGCAAAATCACTTTTTTATCACAGTAATAAATAATACAATATTTCTTGTGTCAAAATCCCAGCTATCTCTACAAAAATGAAGCCCCTAACACCATGTCAAAGGAAAGAAAATTTTGGACAAAGTGTCATGTCACTTTTTTATCTGCTAATCTATTTTTAGAATGAATAAGGGACTGATTACTCAGCAGCAATAAGGTTGTTAGTGTACAAACCCATTCCCAATCAGTAAGTGATGTTACAAAATATGTTATAAATGTAACTTGATTTTCATGAAATGGAGGTGAGCTATATCATTTGAAAGTGACAGTACTCCACTAGCAGACCTGCAGCCTTTTTTATTCTCGCAAATTTTGATGATGCAGGAGTTAAAGGTAAATACCAAGGGGATGACATTAGTTAATTTGGAAAGTAAATTTAAAGCACTATCTATCCTATATCTAGAAATAAATCTACAACAAAAAATACAAAACATACATATCATAACAAATTTCTTTCTTTCTTTCTATCACAACACTTCAAATTCATATCAATTTATCAATATAATACAAAAATTTCAGCAGAATGTAATTATTTTTATTTAGATACATATCTGAATAATCTATTTCTAAAAGGTGCTAAATCCATTTTCTATTAGTTCAGAAAAAAAATTATTCACATTTCTGATGTGGTGAATATGGGATAATGATTTCAGAAGGTGATTTTCATGATTCTTTCAAAATTCAGGATAATACTCTGATTCAAAGACAAACAGTGAAGTGAAGTGATGTACATGCTAACAGTAACAACTCTATTTTGATCAAAAGTTTTGACAATCATACTGACTTACCTGACAGCCTCATTGAGAATGCCCTCTGGCTTCTCTTCTTTTATATGCTGAAGACCAAACTTGGCATCAATGACAGTAATAATACCTGAATAACAAAAGAACAAGATAAAGGTCTATCCCATGAAAATGTTTATTACCAAAGATAGATTAAAAGCAGTATAGCTCAATCAGTATTATTGCCTATTAACCCTATTTCGCATAAGATCTCAACAAGCATGGTTTGAATCCTGCTTATATGCGGAAAGACATCTTACAAAATACCGGTAATCTGATACTATATATATAGCATGCCTCAATGCTTTATTCAGTTTAGATGTGAATGCAGATTGGAAACACTTTGCTTTATTATTGGAAAGTATTCAAATGTTTGTCATGTTTACAGGAGGATAGGAGCGCCTTGAGCACCTAACAAGGTGGATATGTGCGCAATATAAATACCCTATATTATTATTATTATTATTACAGCCTATGCATATTAAAACCAATACAATCATTTGTAAAAAAAATATATATATATTGTTCAACCTGTCAGTCCCTGGAAAAATTATGCAGAATGTCAAGTCAATCTTCAAATGTGGGCATCAACGGAAAGACAAGAGCGAGATCATCCAAAAATGAAATCACATGTATGCACTAAATTGCTAAAACTGATTTTATGAGTTTTGATTGGTCTAACACTTTAAAAACTTCATTTAAGCTGTTTAAAATCACACCTACATGTATAGCTCCATCAAATAAAGGGTTGTGATTCAAAGCAGTCTCAATTCTCTTCTGTTCGGATCAATGTACATTCTCAAAATCTTATCAAAATAATGACCAAAATAGACAAATAAAGTTAACTAATAAAATAAGTGCACCCATCACAAGCTGTGCTTTCTGAGTTGCTACCCCCATTGTTTTGTTCAAGATAAAAACATGTATTGATGCTTTTATCATTGGAAATAAATGTACTTCATTCAAGTACAAAACTTAATTTTTTCATATATTCTCTTGGTCATTTCTTTGTATCTCTGTTAAATCATTCACGAGGTAAAACATTTGCTTCAGAAGCTTCTTCTTAAATCAGGATAATTCCATTCAAAGTTAATTTCCACTGAACAAACATAGATGTTTTGAAAACAAGATATACATGAATACAAATTTTTACATGACTGTGTTATTGGGTTTGTAAACGATAAACACATTAGTCCACATACACGTTTGGTTCAACAACATTGAATTCTATACTGCTATAATTTGCAAATGAAAAGCAAGTGGCATGTATAATACCATACTTGAAATTTTAATATTTTTACAATATTGTGGTCATCTTCCAGGTAAAAGTATGAACACCAATCCTACAAATGAATATGGCAAATTAACCATTAAAGGTATTGTTTAACTTTGTGAGAAGCCGATTTAAAAAATTCTCAAACCAAGATGAAACATGTGTACAGGTGCATGTATTAGAACTAATAAACCCTGAAAAAACAACCATTATTGAGAATGAAAAGCTAAAACTACAAGGCAAACCCCGATTTTGTAAATAGGCGTCTTATAGACGCCTAAATAGTACACATAAGTGTATGGGATGAAATTAAGATGGTGTTTTCGGTCACTTTATATTTCAATTTTTGAAGCACTAAATAATTATTTTCGAAAGCAATTTTTTCTGGGCTTCATTTTTGTAACATATCACAGACACAGGTGACAAGTGTGACCTTCTAGCTCAGATTTTTTTAAAGTCAAACCAATGTTAACCAATCACTTTAAGCTCTCGCAATGAAGTCTTTAGAAGTGACAAACACAATTGACTTTTTTACAGCAAAGGTCATACATGTATTAGTATGTATAGACCATAAGGAGACCACCCAAATCCTATAGCCAATCGATTAATATGCTATTCAAATATCTATGTCTCTACATTTCAGGTAATTCATATAGAAGGGTTACATCTTTAAAAATCTACGTCATTTACCATCTAGATATATCTCACTCCCAAGTTCATCATCCAGCCAAAATATTGAAGCAATGGGACCTGATGGAAAGGGAAGAAAAAAGGAAAATTAAATAAGCATTTGAAAATTCTCTACAGTATGAGTAATATCTTGCTTGTGAAATCTAGTAGAATGATGTTGTTTTTTTTGTTTTTTTTTAGATCAAATGCATTAATTTATCAACCCTACATGTATCTTAACTGGGCTATTTCAGACCAACATGTACTGGGGGGAGGGGGTCAATTTGCCCCCCCCCCTCAGACCTCGGCCGTTGATTGCGCAACCGCCGCAAATATTTGCATACGCGTAGAACCGGATGTAAACTACAAGACTGTATAGTAAAATTTTCAAAAAATTAATTGCTTATAATTTTTTATTAATCAATTACGCAAATAAGAGTGTGAAATTTGCCCTACAATGTAATTTTGGTTTCTTGTGTATGTTTTTGCCTTTAAATCACTTTTTATAGCTAGTAGAAAGCTTATTTTGGTGAACGTATAAATTTTTACATTGCTAACGAAAGTCTACAAAGAATTGCTGAAAAAATAAATAATTTCCTATTTATCTTATTGTTTTTAGCTTTTTATTGTTTTATTTCGATAAACTTTGTTGGGGACACTTTTGTGATCATAAATAAAATAAAATAAATCCACCTCAACCAACAAAAGTAAAAATAATCATACATTTATGATTTTTGGTTGAAAAACACAATTTGCATTGACTTTGTACAGGTAATCACATTTTGGGGCAATTTTGGGACCCACATGCGCTTACAAAATATTAGATAATTTCAGAACCGCATACGGTACCCAGGCATCGCAAAAACTTTGGCCAAAACTTTGTCTGGGACACTTTTGTGATCATAAATAAAATAAAATAAATCCATCTCAACCAACAAAAGTAAAAATAATCATACATTTATGATTTTTAGTTGAAAAGCACAATTTGCATTAACTTTGTATTGGTAATCACATTTTTGGGACCCACATGCGCTTACAAAATATTAGGTAATTTCAGAACTGCATACAGAACCCAGGCATAGCAAATTTGGTCTCAAAAGATGTGCAAGACTTGGAAGTAAAAAGACAGCGCGGTCAAAAGAATTTGCGCAGCGGCGTAGCAGCAAAATTTGTCAAGGGGGGGTCAATTTGACCCCCCCCCCTTTTAATAAGGGTTAAACACTTTCAGTTTTGAAAATAGATGTATTCTCCACTATGCCTGATCTATATCAGCTTTGTAGAGCACCAATAGAATGTTTATTGTCTAGAAGTAGAATCAATTAGATCAAAATGTTTAAATGTATACCTGGATCTGCTAGACCAGTGGTTTCAAGAAGAATGTAGTCAAACTTTCCTCTTTTCTTCATTAGATTCTCTATGGCATGTACTCCATTGTCCCTGAAAAAAATAATGAACACATGGACAAAAATAAATATTATCAAAATATGAGGTACGAAAATGGCAATACTCATCACCCCTCCCCCCCCAAAAAAAAAATGGCTATACAAACAAAACATTTTAGTTGTAGAAGAGATTCATCTGGATGGTTTGAAGACATGTTAAAAGATTTGTTTGTTACAATCAAGGATTTTTTCCTTATTATCTCATGTCAGAGCAGAAACATTTATATCTATATCCCTGTATGTCCTTAAGAGCCTTGGCCATATCAATAATTATATATTTATTAGTCTGAAAGTATCATTTAAAACTAAATCCAATATTGAAGACAACCTTTATTATAGCTACACCTTCTTCACAATAACAAACTTTGGATCTTTGCATCCAAACTCAAAATGGCTCGGATCCACAAACCCCGGGAAGGGAGGGGGGTGTCCCGGGGGGGGGGGGGGGGGGGGGCACTCGACCAAAAAAGTAGTAGGTATGTGCCGCGGGCGAGACAAAAAATGGGGGCCTTGGAGCGGGCTTATTGTAAAAAGGAGGGTCCTCGGAATGGGCTTCGGAACTACACATTTTTGTGAAAACGGGGGTCCTTGGAACGGGTCGCCTGCATGTGAGTGCGTATTCATCCCTATGGAACGGGCATACGTGCAGCTAGCCCCTTTGGGTGCGCTGGCGCAGAGGCGATGGTCGGAAAGCGCTCTGCGGCCACTTTTCACCAAAATTGCGGCTCATTGTAGCAGATCAATACGGCCGGAACGGCGTAACGGAAAATATGCGAAGCTTTGGAGCGGATTTCTTTCTTCTTTTTTTATCGATAAGAAAATGCTATGCTTTGGAGCGGCGTTCTTTGTTCTTTTTCTCAATAAGACAAAAATGCTATGCCTTGGAACGGAAATTTGAGTGTAAAAATGGGGGTCCCCTCCATGGCACATACCCACTATGCATTATATACTGAGTGCCCCCCCCCCCCCCCCCCCGGGGGGTGTATTCTTTGATTAGATTATTTTATTGACATCAACATCTACAAACACAGCAATCAAATTTTATACTATTACAAGCATCAAGGTACAAGTAAAATTCGAAGAAAATAGAATTCCAAAACATGTTCATATAGAGATAAGACTTATAAATCAATTCAATGAAAATAACTGGGGTGGTATTCTGAGATCCATTTTATCTCAGATAAAATAAAAATATGACCGCCCCTGGTCATTTTCTACTTACCTTTCTCTGCAAGAGAGAGATTCAAAAATATAATTTAAAAACATGAAAAAGAAGGTATAGAAGGGACAGGAACCCCCACCCCTTTATCTATCAGAGGATTCCCCAGCAATCATGACATACAAAACAAAATAAAAAAAGTAAGGATGCAGAGTGCAGAAGGACAATCATCCCCTAATGAATTTTTGAAGTGGTTAGATAAAAAAAAAAGAGGAGAACAAGGGGAAGAAGAAAAAAAAGAGTCAATTGAAAGAATAAATGACATCGCCTTTAGGGTTATTTCCCCCTCCCCCGACTAATGACGCCCGTGTACAAACTAATCAACTTACTTGACAGAACAGCATAGGCAACCATTACGTAATTCAAGCCATTCTTCATACAGCTCCCCTGATTGTCCAATTGACATAGACTGCTCAACTGCACTGCCTAATTATTTAGAAGATAGACACAACAGCATATGAATATTAATGTAAAAATATAATGAATGATCTACAGTCCATCAATATTTTAGTCACAATTTGGTTCAATCATTTCAGTTTCAGTCTGGAATGAATACTCCCTAGGGAATTT
Source organism: Lytechinus pictus (assembly GCF_037042905.1). NCBI lineage: Eukaryota > Metazoa > Echinodermata > Echinoidea > Temnopleuroida > Toxopneustidae > Lytechinus > Lytechinus pictus. The sequence goes on along the minus strand of NC_087255.1, from coordinate 2,097,120 downwards.
AGATGATGTTCATACTGTATATGTGAAAGAATGACTGATTGAATCCGATGCCCAGGTAATAATAGATCGGTAAGCACTTTGGTATGATGTATGTATTAACTAACCAGATAATTAGATTTTTTACTTTTTGGATACTGTATATCTCAGATGCTATGGATTCTCTTGAATCACTTATCACTGCGTGTACTAGAATTAGACTTTTAAAAAATATGATTTTTTTTTCCTTTTGTTAGCAAATTCTTCATAACTATAAACAGGGCAGTGTAATCAAATTCACATTTTTATTGTTTATATTTTCTATAATAAGTTATCAAACAAATAATAGATAATCAAATCAGAAGAAAAATCTACCTGCTCCAAATTCATTGAGTATGACTGCAATCTTTTTCTCATGCTGTTCAGTGAGAATATAATTTAATAGAGTAGTCTTCCCAGCACCTGTGTGACGACACAATATGAAAAGAAAATAAAAGTTATTTCATATTTGATGGAAGTATATTTCGATTCCTCCAAAATGCATTTATGAGCATTGAATAAAGGCATTACAAATTGAAAAGCTCTTGAATGCATGGAGTGAAAATAAGGATAACATTCATAATATCTTATGTGAAATACTTTTTCTGAGATGAATGCCCTTATCGTCAAAGATGTGACCGACCAGTTCAATAAGTGACAAAGCAAGGTTCTTTGCAATATAAAGCCCAGATAACAATTTCGGTGTCAAGAACCCAAATTATAACATTTTCTTATCATTAAAAAAACATCTTTACCTAGCTACTATCAAATAAAAACAAGCTAAAAATAAACCTTTTTATCAATACTTTTTTCTGAGTGCTGAGAATTTCAACAGTTACTGCATGCTATGAACACCTTACATTTAACATTACCTCTACTTCATTCACTATTTAATAAGGTGCAGTGTATGGTTTATATGATAACAATTTTTTAAATGTTCTATTATTTCAATGTTTATGATCTACTCTTCCAGATTGTGTAAAGAAACAATCAGAATTTTAACTTGTTCCGTGCTTTTGGTTTGGAAGTCACTAAATGCAATGGTCCATTCAGTCCGGTTTAACTTAGGCCATGATCTAACTCTGTGTTCAAATAATAGCAAGCCAACAATTTCAAAATTGCATTTATATTGTATGTACGTTTCCTATCTTTACTTGGCTCTTTCCTCATGTTTTAATGTTTTAACACTAACCAGGCCATGCTTTTTGGGGGTGTCATATGACAAGGGGGGGGGGGGTTGAATCACCTCCCCCCCTTGAGATTTTAGCTGCCAATCATGCGAACGGCATGAAACAACTACAAACGAAAAAAATTCTGGTTTGAAAATGAATTTCTTATGCATTTTATTGTTTTATGAATTTTGTTCAATTTTTCAACATTTTGTTTTTGTCTTTTCACCAAATTTATAGAAGACCCTTTTCGAAGCATAATTATGCTAAAATCAAATAATTTCAGCAGATGAAAGTAAAAATAATCATATATTTATGAATAAGATGAGAAAACTCAATTTACATTGACTTTGTACACGGTATAACGTTTTGGAGCAATTTTGGGTCTGACAAGCACTTATGTCATGTTGCGTAATTATTCAACCGCATACCCAGGCATCATTTAAAATTTTAAACTTCGAAGTAAAAAGTAAGCAAGTGGCGCGGTCGAAAAATTTCGCGCAGCAGAATGGTCGTGAAAAATGTTGAGGGGGGTGTATCAACCCCCCCCCCCCCCGGTGGTTTTAGGGTCAATGATGAAGAGAACTGTTTCAGTAATTAATATTCCCAGCCAATTATGAATGACTTGAGTGTCAAATAAACTGACAAAATGAACTTGTACTGTTGATGGTAGATGTCATGATTGGCTATCCATATCTAAACAACAACCTTTACCAAAGTTTGAATTAAACCCCGAGTACAGAATACGGACCAATGTATTCTAGACCTACCAAGGAACCCTGTGATGATGGTAACTGGGATCTTGTAAGCTGGTTCATCACTGACCTCTGACCTCACAGGAACAGGGATAAGATCCGGGCACTCGTCATCGGAGCTAACGTCAGACATACTCCCTGATAATGTAAAATCAAGATACAATATATTGGTTCAAATAGGATCAATGAACAATTCACATGAAATAGATTTTTCACAAAATGCCAGCATTTTATAAAATTAATAGTATTGACAATAAGAAATGGTTTAAGATATAACAACTCACTATCAGTACCATTTTGACATTTTTGGTATTAAATGATACCCCAAGTCTGAGAAGTGCCCTTGTGTTTGTGCACACAGATATCTGCAACGTTCTAATAAAGATATAGGGATCAACAAACAATGCATATTAACTTTCTTTTTCAATCAACAGACAGGCTAATAATAAGTCTTTTCCCTTAACAATCATTGTCAATTCCCCTTTTTTTATAGTCCTGGATTAAAGACTACCACTCATCTTTATCTTTAATACCTCTGTCACACCAACACACAAGGTTATCAACATCAACTCGAACTCCAAAAGATAAAAAAATTGAGAGTTTGAAACCTCAGCTTATGGGAAAGCCAGGTTGAGCTTCGTTAAAAAGGAAGAACGATGAAGCTGAAGATGAGTGGTGACAAAGACAGTAAAAGTGAAGGACGTCTTCCTCTTCCTCATGGCATAGCCATAGAAGGCAGGCAGCACTTTGAGATTTCTTTATATTCAGGAGTCTCATGGAAGGGATTAGACCGATAAATTTCTATGTCTATTTCTGTCAGGGATATGCTCCGCTGAGACTTCATCTGGCTCCGCGGCATCCCCTCCGTCACTAGACTGGTGACAGCCATTGGGCTCGTAGTGGTGGAGCTCACCAACACCTTAAAGGTATTGTTTAACTTTGTGAGCAGCCGATTTAAAAAATTCTCAAACCAAGATGAAACATGTTTACAAGTGCATGTATTAGAACTAATAAACCCTGAATCTCCTTCTTTCAGAATTCAAAACAAAATGGCCGATCGAGACCGAGGCTATATAGCACTAGCGCATATAGACTTTGTCAAATTCGCGCATGCGCCCTACACTCTCGGTACCGGTCTCGAACGGCCATTTTGCTATGAATTCTGAAAGAAGGAGAGCTACCGCGACAGAACTTTTCGTTTTTTGAGATTCCAGTCTGTGCCTCGATGTCAGGAAGCTGCCACTTGTTAGACCTTCATCCATATAATCGTGGTAAGTGCTTAATTTCTGTTTTAACTACTTATTCTTAAAATTATTTAGACCATACTTCACGCTACTACCGTGGGTATGGCGAATTACACGTAGCTCCCTGGGTTAGGACGCTGGGTGCGCAGAGGCGATGGTTCAAGGTCGGACAGCACCCTGCAGGCCACTTTTAACCCAAAATGCAGCTCATTGTAGTGGATTAATGCGGCCGGAAAAGAGTAATGAAAAATATGCGAAGCTTTGCATTTCGGCTTTGCCTTTGGAATGGATTTCTTTCATCTTTTTTCTCGATATTGGAATGGCTTTCTTTGTTCTTTTGGCATTATCCTGCCTGGCTTATGTCACCAGTCCATTCACTGCCATTTATTTCGTCAGTGCTGGTGACTTCTTTCCACTCCCATTGACTTTGTACACAACGAATGCACACACACCAACACACAAGAGAAGAAGAGAGGTGACTAACGACAAGACGTTAATTTCATATCGATAGGCCATGTACATGATGTAGCCTTTGTAGACCGTTCTCCTCAGACTCAATAAGATAAAAATGCTAATTTGCTATGCCTATGCCATGCGTTGACGTTGTGCCTTGGAACAGAAATTTGAGTGTAAAAATGGGGGTCCTCTCCGCGGCACATACCCACCACACATTATATACTGAGTATCGATCTATACTGAGAGACCTCAAAACAACCCCCCGTGAGCTCTCTCCATAAAGGCATAACAAGACCTAGACCAAAAGCTTCAGTCTCTGTATTTTGCCTTTTGGTTGTTCCGCTGAACTACGTTGGCTCCACTCACCAATACATAGACTGAAGAGCTTGGAGGCCCGTACGTACAGCCAACGTATAATAAGTGAACTAACGTTTTATAGATCGCGATTTAAAACTGTTTTTTAAGCGAAATTTACAGTTTCATGTTTTCCATTATCAGGGAAATATAAGTAATTGCGTACCTTGGACCGGAGTTGTTGATAAAAATCCTATGGATGATCGAGAAATCTTTCATCTAAGACATTTTCACCTGAGCTGACGGTTTTTCTTGCAAGTTGCCATCTTGAATGACGTCATTATTCGATATATCGAATGTCGTCTGCAACCTGTGATTGTAGCGGTTTAGCTCGCATGTGGAGCAGATCGCATAATAATTAAAATCGAAAGCAATATCGATATCACATTCGTAAATTGTCGATGCACTCTCCGTTCGTTTATAATTTTGGCTGCTATTTTGGGAGTGATTCTGGTGTCCAAGACGCAAGAAAACATCGGTAAAGTACCATTTTCATACCTTTTGATATATTTCTTTGACATTAATTAATTGATTATAAATTGATATCTTGTAGCCTAGTTGATAAATCTCTAGATAGGGTGTCTGGAGAAAAAAATTATTTTTCTTATTTCAAGAAAATATCACATTTTCTTTGTGAATTTGAAGAGAAATGACCTTCAGACTGACAGAAATGTAACATTTTTGAAAAAAATCAAATTATTGGCTGCAAAAAAGAAGAATGAAATTGGGTAAATTTTCAGCATTTCTCTGCCATAGACTGTGTAGTTAAGAAATGGACACACACAAATCCAAATTTTTAGCTTCCGAGAGCTGTTATAAATTTATTATTAATGCCAAAAACTTGTCCATAAAGAGTCCAATAGGATTTTTTATGCTCTATCTGATGGTATGATTTTTATAAAGATTTGGAAACCACATCACAATGAAAAATTGCGACAAAGTGAAAAAAATTGTGCAAAACAGAAATTTCATTTTCCCATAGAAAACGCATGGAGAAATGGCAATTTCAACACACACAAAAATAAGGGTTTGCAATTTTTCTCTAAATCCTTATTTAAAATGATCATATAATTATAAACTTGTCCTTACTGTCACAAGAAGCCCCTGAATTTTCTCTTTCCATACATGCCAAACACAAGTTAATAATCAATTCAGATCACATTTTTCTAGTAGCCTGAACTTCCCCGAAAAAATGTGCCATATTTTCCCCTAAATTAGCCTGTTTTATGCACTCTGGGGCTACACCGCTATTCCAACGCGTGTTGGAAAAGTCGACGCCAGACGGGTACGTTTTGGCCTTGAATTTCCAGCAAATTAATCAAAATTACGGCCTAAATTTAGGTCTATGTTATCAATTATATACTAATTTCATAATTATAATGTAAAACGGGTACTCACGGGTTCTTTTCTTTCCAAATTTTGTGTTTTCATCGCCTCTTCTGGCCAACTCTTGCGATGGATTTTGTCGCCATAGGATCCTGTACGTGCAAATCCAGGGCGAGTTGTCACATGACGCTCGCGAGTCTCTAGGGGTAATGGCCTTTAATCAAGGCGTTCTTTTTGCTATAATTTTATAATGACGCTTAAATATCGAAATCAATGTAGACGAGTCTGTGCAGGGGCATAACAGGGGTATATAAGAGGGGGCATAGTACATGTCGCATGTGGAAGATAAAAGTTACGTCATGTAAGTCCCGAGCACTAGCGTACCTAGGGGGGGGGGCAGTCTGCCCCCCCCCCCCCCCGATGAGTCACAAACCCATGCAAATTACATATCTCTGCCCCCCGGCCCCCCTGACGAGCTTGAAAACCTATTTTGCCCCCCCCCCCCCCGACGAGCTTGAATACCTATTTTGCCCCCCCTGGCGAGCTTGAAGTTTTTTTTTTTGCTTGTCAAATTTTTTCTGGTACGATTGAAGACCTTTTTCATTGAAGAGCCTTTTTTTCCTTTTTTTTTGCTTGTCAAATTTTTTGGCGGCCGATTTTGCCCCCCTGTGGAAAATCCTAGGTACGCCATGCACTGCCCGCGCTACATGTATGTTGGTAGCCCTGGGACCTCTGGATATTAACTAATCCAATTTAATTACAGATGGCAGATTTTTTTATTATCTGAGTAGCCCCCCCCCCCCCCGGATTATTTGTTCTCACATTACTTTCCTTTTTAAATTTCCTTTCGTTCTTTCTTTCATTTTTCTTTCTTTCTTCCTTCCGTTGCTCCTATGTTTTTTTTTCAGGTGAAATCCACTCGGGGGATGGCCAGCCATGCCCCCATCTGTTTATGCCTCTGAGATGTAGGCTATACTCATGATCTAATTAATCTTCGATTTTCCAAAGTAGGGGGGTGCAATTTCTCAAGTAAAATTTGACAACCCCCCCAAAAAGGTTATCACAGAAAAATTGTCATTTTGTCTCGCGTAAGATTTGACAAGTAAAAAGAAAAGATGGTTACTAAAAATAAAAGACTCATTTTGTCCGTGTAATATTTGGCAAGCCTCCCCCCCCCCCCCCAAGTTTAACATATCGGAGGCGCGATGGCTCAGTCGGTAGAGCAGGGGTTTCGGATTCCGGTGACCCGGGTTCGATTCCCAAGTGGTGCGCTAGTGCCCTTAAGGCTTATCCTCATTACCAGGTCCCTCGGAGAGGACCTTAAGCCGTTGGTCCCCTGGTTGCTTGCTCACAGGCATTCGTGCTTTTTTAGCAGTCAGGTAAAAAATCTCGATATAACATAACATTAAAAAAAAGTGAAGGTCATTTTGTCCTGCGTGAAATTTTAAAAGTAATAAAAAGATGGTCACTAAAATTGAAGTTCATTTTGTTTGTGAAATATTTGGCAAGCCCCCCTCCCAAAAAAAGGTTTTAACTAAAAATGATTGAAGGCCATTTTGTTCCTCTTAAAATTTGTCAAGTATAAAAAAAAAATCACTAAAAAATGAAGGTCATTTGTCCCACGTAAAATTTGACAAGCCCCCCCCCCCCCCTAAAAAAAAATGAAAGGTAGCTGATAATGATTGAAGATCATTTTTTCTTGCATAACATTTTACAAAAAAAAGTGTGTCACTATTTGGCGAGCCCCCTACCCTCCAAAAAAAAGGTTTAATTAATAATGATCGAAGGTCATTTTGTCTCTCGTAAAATTTGACAAATAAAAAAAAGTTGTCACTAAAAAAAGAAGGTCATCTTGTCGCGCGTTATATTTGGCAAGCCCCCACCCCCCTAAAAAAGTTTGTCATTAAATATAGAAAGTCATATGTTCAAAGTAAAATAAATTTGGGAAGCAAAAAAGAAAAGGACAAAAAAGAGCAAAGAATATGAACAAAATATCCCCATTACAAATATTGCTGTGATTCTCATAAGGAGGTGGGGGGGGGGGGACTTAACTTTGTACGAACGACATTTTTTTTTTACATCCAAAATATTGACTATGAATCTCAAAAGGTGGAACGGGCCAGAAATGCTCAACCCCCCCCCCCCCATCTGCCATTGATTCCAATCGATAATGACTTTTCCCTGCAATACTGATGCTTGAAATCAAGATACTGAAGATTGATATATTGTAATATAAATTATGAACGTCTGACAAAAAGATAACCAACCGATCACCTGACCGATCAGCTGACCAGTACGTGAATCACATCGTAGTTGATCAGTCCCCACAGCGTTTGGAACGCTCACCAAGAATTCAAGAAAAAAGACTGAAAATGTAAGTTTAACCTCAATCCATTAAATTTCAAATGTCGTAGAAGTTTCCTTATCATGTTTAAAACTAATTAATACCTAAATTGTTACCATCCACTATGTATTAAGGCGTACATTTGCCAAAGTTCTTGGGTGCAAATCGAAACGGCAATGTCTAACCGGTTTTATCACTGATGTCGCCTATGAGGTCCATACATGTAATGTTTGGACCTCATTGGTACTAGGAGTGGTTTTATGCTGACACTTTTCAGTGTGGCTTCAGACACCCTACTCTAGAAATAGGGATCCCAAAACGAAAATCTAATTTTTTAAATCTATGTTTAAAAGCATTGAAAAGTACCTCACCTGAATCAGCATATTAAAAAACCCCAAGTGAATGACTTTTAGTGTTCCAAAGAGATCTAAATATCTGTTAATCTGAGGCTAAAGTTGGTCCGAATTGTGACAGATTTGTGTACAAATTTCATTTTGAAATTTCGTCGACACGTATGCACAGAGCTCGGCACTGAACGAGGGATTGTGGGCGTGTCCTTTCTCGCCTCGGCCTATTGTTACCCAAATACACAACTCGAACGAAAGTGCGTTCACCGTCCCAGTTAGTCTCGGATCCGAGCTTATCCAAATAAACAATGATTAAATAACAACAAAAAATAGAAAGAAGAGAAAAGAGAAAAAAAAATGGCTCAAATGCAGTCGTTTGGTGACGGATAGTATGCTCTGACCTCTTGCTGATATAAGGATTAGATATGACATAAGTTTTATGCCATGATAACTAAAGCATGGGGGGCGGGGGCACTGACTTTCAAAATAATAAATTCTTTAAACATCTATATCTAGGCAAGGGAGGGTCCAGGATTTTCCAAAGGGGGGAGGGCACTATTAGCGGCGGCAATCAAAAAAATTTAGGGGGGGGCACCAAAATTTTTGACAAAAAAAGGTTATCAAAGGGGGACCGAAAAAAAAAAATTTAGCCCCCAAAAAAGGTAACAACGTCCCCCCATAGGCAGCGGGGGGGGGGGTCGTGTCTCCCCTAAATTTGAGGTGGGGGACAATCGCCCCCCCCCCTCCTAATTTTTTTGTCGATAACCTTTTTTTTTTGCTTGTCAATTTTTTTTCCTGCGTGCCCCCTAAATTTCAGTGGACCCCCCTAAAAATTTCATGGGGTCTCCCCTAAAATTTGGTTGATAAACCTTTTTTTTTGGGGGGGGCTTGTCACAAAATTTTGGTGGTCCCCCTCCCCTAAATTTTTGCTTTCCGTTGCCAATGGTCCCAACCTCAGATTTAGGGGGGACAGGGCCTATGGAGGGCACATTTTCCCGATGCAAATTTGATAAGCATTACAAAATGTTTTTACCAAAAATTCAAAGTCATTTCGTCCCTAAAAATTGACAAGCAAAAAAAATAGGGCCTATATAATATATATATAAATATATATATATATATATATCCTCACTTTCAAGGGGCATGCTTGGGTAAAAAGGGCATGTTTATGTTACAAATTACAAATTTGGCTCTCGATAATTATGCCCCTTGGATCCACCAGTAATCTAAGTGGAATTTTTTGTTTTTAGTTTTGATATGGCTACCTTCTCGGAGGGCGTCCTCGCCGCGGTAGCTGGATAGTGCTGCAAAAGAGTAGGCCTTATACATCTTTTGCAGCATTAACTGACACTCCGAGACTTATAATTTTACCTTATACTTAAAAAATGAATAATACAAAATAAAACATAACACTTGTTTTTGGAGTAAGTTGATGTCAAAATATATTCAGTCTGGGGCATGAAGACTTGGAACTCTGCCCCATATCATTGTACTTGCCTCGCTCGATTTGTATCATAAAAAAAATTTAAAAATGTTTCCACATTAAAATATAGATCTAAGTACAATGGCCAAAAATAATAGTACGAATAAGCTAGCAGAATTTGTATCATACCACCCATATTATTGAACGCCAACGAAGGCAGTTTCTAAATCCTGTTTGCTTTATCCCACTTTTCCACTAAGATTTATCCCAGACAACAATACGTGTTTGTTAAAGATCATAACTCCAATTTAAAATATGTTAACTGTGGAGTCCCTCAGGGTAGCTTATTAGGCCCACTTCTTTTCACAATTTATATAAATGATTTCTGTAGATCATCCAAAATATTGTCCCTTATCTTGTTTGCAGATGATTCGACCTTATTTTTTTCTCATCAGAATCCACAAACTTTAGTTGATGTTATCAATTCTGAACTTATTAATGTTACTGAATGGATAAGAGCCAATCGATTATCTTTGAACCTTAACAAAACAAAATACATGTTATTTAGTAATTACATAGACAAGTTACCGATGAACATTATGTTTGATAATACTTTATTACAAATGGTACCTTACACCAAATTTCTTGGTATAACAGTTGACAGTAAACTTTCTTGGAAAAATCATATTGAAAATATATCCAAAATAATTTCACGAAATATAGGTATTATTAATAGGCTAAAATTTTGCATTCCCTCCACATCACTAATCATGCTCTACTCATCCTTAATCTTGCCTTATTTAAACTACGGGATTCTTATTTGGGGTGATACCCATCAATACTTATTAGACAAATTGTTGCTTTTGCAAAAGAAAGCACTTCGTGTTATTTATAGTACATGTTTCCGTTCTCATACGGACCCACTTTTTCTAGAAAGTAAACTGTTGAAAGTCAAAGACCTGTATTTACTACAGTTAGGGCACTTCATGTATAGTTATAATAATAATGCACTTCCCCATATTTTTGATGCCATGTTCCCTAAAAATCAATTTTATCATAACTACCCCACGAGACACTCTGACGAACTTCACATTCCACTTTACAGAACTTTACTGGCAAAAAATACATTCCTTTTCAACGGTCCTAAATTCTGGAACTCACTAGCTAATAATATTAAAGACAGTGTCTCCTTAAATTCATTCAAACATAAACTCAAACTTATCCTGCTTAATTCCTATAATTCTTCGCAACGGAACTAACACTTCATTATCTTGATTTTAATCATTACATTTTTCACTTTTATTGTTTTATCTTTTTTCATCTGATATTGTCCAGTTATATCATCTTTTGTCATTTCACCAGATCAAGCTGGTTCGTGGTCAGCCCTTTCCCATTCTTAGTATTCCTCCTTTTATAAAGTAGTTATCTTGTCTTGTACTGTCCTGTCTTTTGTTTTGTCTTGTCTTCTATGTCTTGTCATCCCCTCTCTCTCTTTCTGTTTTTTTTTTTTCTTTCTTTCCTTTCTTCTGTCTTGTGCAACACATCCTTTACTACAAAGACCTCTTTGTGTGAAAAGCTTTGCATTAGTTCAGTAATTATATTTGCATCCGTATGATTTCTTTTGTTCTCTTTTTCTTTCCTGTAATACATATAATTATGTACGCATATCAGAATAAGTCTACTATACTTTTTTCATTTCCAAGGGGGATCCACACTTTACAAGCTTTGCTTTTTAGTGGATCCCCCTCATTTCCATTTATGCTCTATATTATACTGTTTTTTCTGTTTTGTTTTTTTTACGAAGTAAGAATGCCCTTCTGTAAAATTGTACTTGATTTGTATTACTTTATATTACTTTGTATTATGTTTTTTTGAATGGAAATGAAATAAAAGAATTGAAAAAAAAAAAAAAAATCCCTTTTGCGTGTCATATGAAAGCAGTTTTGTGCGCAGATCTAGCGTACCGGTAGGACCACATGCAGTCATTAATAGCTCTCTTTAATTTTTTTTCAACAAATGATGTCTCATGCTTTCGTTAAAATTAATAAATTAGAATCCTTGTATATGGCCCTGGGAAGTGGGGTGCTCGGGTTGTGACCCCCAAGTTTTTTTTTGGTTTTTTTTAGCTGGTGGTGCGTTTTTTGTACACGTATATAGTTTAAAACAGGAAGAAGAATGACATTGATTTTTGTACCGCATTATTTTCATTAATTTATTGGTAGAAATACAAAAAAAAAAGTTTTGAAAAAACATTTTTCAAAACTATTCCGCGGCTCCTGGAAGAATGGAGAGATGGACGGAAGGAGAGAAATAAATAGGATGAAGGGGTGGATCCAGCTTTCGCCAAAGGGGTGGGGGCAATTTTTTTTTCACCATTATTTTTCCCCAATCGGCCTTCTTTGAAGAAATGTCACTTCTTAGCTTTTGTCTTATAAATCAACATAAATATATAATATCATAACGCTTTTTATATAGTGCGAGCTAATTTATTTTAAAAAATATGTTTTTTCCCCAAAGTTTGAAATTTCTGGGCAATGTTTATCATGAAAAAGATGTGTATGCAACTAAATAATTACTAAGAACGCGAAGTGCGAACAGAATTGAAATCATAGGCACTTTGCAATTAGCAATTGATGCGAAGCGCGAGCACAAAATTGGAAGATTTAGACCTAAAAACGAGACATGTCTAGTCATGTCTTTTAAATCATCATGGAAAGGATGTCAAATTGCCGATCTTTGTTACTTTAATAATGCTCGCGCAAATTAGCGCGAGCATAAGATTTTTGTATACGTTTTGAACTGATCAAAAAGGTACCTGCTAAGGAGTGCTTATTTCACTTAGCCATGGAGACGTTACATATTTCAACAATAAAATAATGCAAGCGCGAGCCGATTTTTTTTTTTACACTTCTACATAAAGAATGGACAATTTTAATCAATTATTATGACCATGAACAGGATCGTCGTTATAAAACAATTAATGCGAGCGCGAAGCGCGAGCGGAAAAAAATTGACATTTAGACCTAAAAAATGGGACACTCTATTCCTGTTTTGTATAATAAGGATGAGTAATAGGGGTTCTTCCTACATAAAAAATGCGAGCACAAAGCGCTAGCAGAATTTTGTTTTTCAGAAACTGGATAATGGTTGAAATACTAACAAGTTGAGTATCTAGATAGACATGCACTCGCGTGTTTCCGATTTAGGCCTACAATCTAGGCATTCTGAATATATATTTTAACATGAAATTGAAAATCAAAGCGAGCGCGAAGCGCGACCTTAAAATATTTGACATTCTGATCTGAAAAAGGGGTCAATTTCAGCTCAAGTACTTTGTGAGGTGGATTTGGATCGCACTTAATAAAGAGCTGATAGATTTGACAAAGGACCGGGACATGAAAGTGATGAATATCTTCCTATTCCTCTTGCTAAGAGCGAGATGAAACAGAAAGGACAATTTAGCCATTAAAATTAATATCTGATCTATAAATGCCTAATGAGGCGCGAAATCTGATGATAACATGGTATGAAAACTGGAAATTTCAAGCACTTTTGTAATTATGAATATGATGTATCAGGTAATATTTTTAACCGTTTATGCGAGCGCAAGTCGCGAGCCAAAATTTTTATAAGGCCAAGTCACAAGGATTACCCTCCTTTTAACTGCCATTATCAATATGTTACTACATTATAACCATGTATTTACTCTACATATGCATTAAATTATGTGAATCCCATAATCTTGAACCATTAATGCTTCTTTCTTTGACCCATGCTATTTCTGCCCATATATCTCTTGAGGGTTTTTTTTTTTCTCTCTCAAGGTGTGTATGGCACATTGAGGAGTATAGAAGCATGTTGGAGATATTGAAAGGGGTAGAATAATTGAATGAAATTCACGAATGGGAGAGATGCCGAGGGGGGGGGGCAAAGATGTTGAGACAGAAAGGGGGTTTGAGAGAAAAGAGGGGAATTAACTATAAAGGAACAGCAGTCAGGAGAGGGAAAGAGAGAGGGGGGAGGAAATCGAAGGAAGATATGCATACGATAAAAGAGTCCTCGTAGAAAAAGTGAGAGAGAGGGGGGATATGGAACTGAGAGATCATAATGAGATAAGAAAGAAGTAGTAGTGCATGGGCGGATCTATCGCCAATAGGGGGGGGGGTGCCAATTCGTCTGCGGCCAACTTGTCCACTCATTACATGGTCTACTTTCATTTGGTCTAATGCCAATCTGTCCATCAACATTTCGTCTAACAGCCATTGGTCCATTAACCATTTGGTCCAATCATCACTTCGTCTAATAACCATCTCGTCTATGACCATTTAGTCTCATAACCGGTTGGTCTAATACCCATTTTATTTTCATTCATTTTGCACAATAATACACTTATAGTCCAATTAGATGAAATGGTATATGGACCAAATGGCTTTTGGGTCCACTGGTCATTAGACGGAATGGCATTAGACTAAATGAAAAAAAAAGACTATGTGGTGAGTTGACGAACTGATGGACCAAACGATAGTAGACGAGTTGGCAATTAGACAAATTGGAAATAAACCGGGGAAGGGGCCGAAAAATATTTGCACCCGTATTTTCCACAATCAGCCGCTCAAAGTTAATAGGGGTAGTCCAAACAGTCACTTCTTTATTCTCATTAAACAGCATACACAAAACACAATATACAATAATCTCATAGCCCCTATAGTGCAAGTGCGAAGCGCGAGCTAAAATATTTTTGAAATTTCATGTTTTTTATCCTCAAAATTGAACATTCTGGGCAATGTTTGTGAAATGGAACAAGATGCGTATTTTACTAAAATTGCTGCGAGCGCGAAGGAGCAACAAAAAAAAGTAAGTAAGAAAAGAGAGAAATATACGTTCTGGCCTGATCGAAAAGGGACTTGCTAATGGCGGTTTACAGTTAGCCAAGAAGACGATGCATATTTCAATCAAAATAATGCGAGCGCAAAGCTCGAGCTAAAATGTTTGAAATTCTGACCATAAAAATAGACATTCCAAGCACTTTGTGTATGAACAGAACACAGTGGGAGCACGAAGCGTGAGCGGATAACAATTGAGATATATAGACCTAAAAAGGAACACTATTTTATATTTATGTTTTCTAAATCGTGAAAAGGGTGGGTAATTGGTTACCGTCTTACATTATTTTATAATGCAAGAGCGAGAAGAAATTTTTTTATATTCTAATCTGAAGCGAGATAATTTAAGCATGCTGTTTTCAATAAAGGATAAGCAGCCCGTCTCAATAAACATGCGTGTTCTAGAATTTGTGCATTCTTAATACACTTTTTATCACGGAAAATCAATAATGCGAGCGCGAAGCGCGAACTGATAATATTGGATATTCCGATGTGAAAAGGTCAAATTAAGCACTGCACTGTGCAGGAAAATAATCGTAAAGTGGACATGGATTGCTCTTAAAAAATGAGGCAAATGCAAAGCATGAGCTGAAGTTATTCTGGCCTAGGACCGGGACATTCTAAGGACATTTTTTCATCATAATTATGAATGTCTTCCGATTCCTCTTCCCAAGCGCAAAAAGAAACATGTCGATCTTCCATTTTGAAAAAGTGACAACTTAATTACGGTATTAGGAATTAATGAAATGTTATTAATATCTTATTTACTAATCTAATAAGCCTAATGAGAGCTCTAAATTTGTTGATATTAAAGTGTTAACCCTGGACATTATAAGCACTTTTGTAATTATGAATATGATGCATTAATTACCGGTAACGTACTTTTAGAAATTAATGCGAACGGCAATTGCGAGCAAATTTTTAATTTAATAAACTTATTATTAACTCAAAAAACTGTCATGAAAAGGCGATTTTAAGTACTTTGATTTATATATATTTTAGGTAACATAACTCACCAATTTAAGCACGTGCGTGCAATGCTAGCTGATAAGATTTGACAATCAGACCTTAAAAAGTTATATTTTGATAAATTTATGGAATAGGGCCTACATGAAGAGGATAGGTACTCCACAAATGAAATAATGCTAGGGCACAGCGTGAGCTAAAAATGTTGATACTCAGATCATAAAACGAATATTTTACAAAGCACTTTTTTATTGATTCGTTATACCTCGGTCACACTTTTTCTACGGCGAGTAGAAAACAGTCGTTTAAACATTTTTTGTGCCAGCTAAATATAGGTGGTTTGAATAAAAATGAATAAAACGGCTGTTTCGACTCTCCGTACGGCCGCCGCAGAGCAAATGTGACCGAGGTATAAATAAAAAAGAATAATGAAAGTTCAATGTCACTAACAAATATTTGATATATTACGGGAGGGGGGACCTTTATTTGTCTCCCCTTTCCTTATTCCTCATCCATTCCATAGGCAGATCCAGGTGCCGGACCCAATTATGGGCGGCGGCAACCCCTCCTACTGGCTGGCGGTGCGAATTTTTTTTTTTTTTTTTTTTACGGCGCAGATCGGGGAGAAAAATTGTAGTCCCCCCCCCCCCATTAGCAAAATTTTGATCTACACCGGGTATTTGTCTGTCGTACCTTCCAGTAAATGAAACAACAAAATAAAAAAAATCACCGTTGCACTAGTATTAAAATTTTTGCGAGTCTTTATTTTTCAAATATTTTTGTTTATAATGGTATTCATTAATTATAATTATAGTGGAGGTTCGCATCCCGAGAATGTGAAATGAAAAAAAGAAAACAAAAATTGCACTGAACAGGAAACACTAAACGTCCTTTTCAATTCCAATTTACTTAAAGTCATTCAAATAAAAAAAATTAGCATAATTTTTTGATACCTTAACTTGTTCATTACGAATACAATGAAGCCGACAATTATTTAGGTTTGTTTTGGATTAATCTTTATAATAATTCACTTCAAATAAAATTCATACATTAACAGGAAAATATCACAGAAAATAATTTTAAAAAATTAATTGCAGTTGTATAAAACATCATAGAAAATAACATGACAGATAAATTTTATCTCGACAGGCACACTGTTCATTCGATCATAAAACAATCGCGCTGTTTCACTCCTTGTACACGCACAACTCTATCAGTGTTGTTTCATCTTCATCTGTCCTCAATGGCAAGGACACCAGCATGATTCATTCACTTCAAATAAAATTCATACATACATATACAGGAAATATCAAAGAAAAAATTATATAACAAATCAATTGCAGTTGCATAAAACACGATAGAAAATAACATGACATATGAATTTTATCTCGACAGGCACACTGTTACATTCGATCATGAAACGATCGCGCTGTTTCACTCATTGTACACGCGCAACTCTATCTGAATTGTTTCATCTGTCCTCAATGCGGCAAACACCAGCAGTGCAGTGACGATAATAAGTTGCAGTTGCACGTGCGCGGAGAATGAATTAAATTCGGCGGCTGAGTAAAGTCTAGCGAGAAAGGTACGTCACCAGCGAACTTCACGATAGACCACGCCTACTTGCCGAGGTAACCAACGTTGATTGACGGCCCATTTAGTTTTTTGAGTAGTATGAAAAAGTACAGGCATGTATAAACTTCATTTTAGTTTGAATTCATTAAAAAAACACATTTTTCTTCTAATATAGATGTTTCAAACATATTCCATGTGGAAAACATAATTTTTAAAACATTTATTGCTATATTTTTATCATGAAAAAATGATTTCTTACGCAACAACAAGTATGATATGTGTGGGCAAGAGAACTACCGTTTTAGCCATAAAGCATATTTTTTATGATTTTATTGTGAGCCTACTCAAGGATTTTTGTTTATTTTTTATGAATTTCCAGACCAAGTTCAACAGCGCCGTCTCGAGCTTGCAATAACGCATGCGATCGCACGCATTTTTCTCCATAGCGAATACACGCGACGAAACTCTGTGGATTTCTCGTGGATTTAACCTCCAAACGTCACTTTCGATACCACATGAAGGTAAGACACTTCATCCCACATAAGTAAATTTAAATATAAAAAACACAGGGCCTAATTTTTTTCACTAAGATGAACTAATTTGCTGAGGAAAAGCATTTCAATGCTCATTTTTGCCGTCGAGAACAGACGATGGTGGCAATGCACACTGTTTACGCACTTGCAATTGACTTTTCATTTGCCCATAGCAATTTTGCTCAGTGGATCGGCCGACCTTTTGGTAACTCTACTAGAAAAGTAGAATGTAAATTCGATGTAAAAAAGCACATCGAAGTCTGGACAGTTAGGCCTAGGCCTAGGCCTAATCGACAAAAGGGAGGATGTGATAACACATGCGAGCTCACACTAACACACTAGGCCTACCGTCGGTGAATGGGGATGATAGTAAAATGTCAGAAATTGTTGAATAAATCCCCAGAAACGACGGTTATTCCTGTCTAAACGAGACCCACACCTAAATATATGAGTGGGACTGTAGTGAATTAGTAGAAACAAAAACTGGACTACAGTTGCATTATTTCATGATATGAAAGTGAATTAATGAATTATACAGATAAGCATACCTAATTCCAGTGCTAATACTCCACAAATAATTTGTCTTATTATTGTAATTCGTAAATATCGTCGGTTTTCCTCACGCCACAGGATTAGACACAGTTCCTGTACGGTAGTTATTGAACCTATCAATCTTAAGTCAGACGTCATCATGGTCATGGTGTCCTGAAATAAATAAAAAATTAGTTCTGCAGAAACGTCTTTCCAAACCGTACGGCCCTTTTTCCGTGTTTCATCATTACATGGTTGTGATTTGAATCATGATTACTTTTGACTAGACGCAACCGTGATTCTGCAGAAACGTCTTTTGACTCATGATTCAAATCATGATTCTAGTGTAGACTCGTGAAAAAAAAAGTGGTGCATAAACACATCCTTAGGCTTGCGCTTAGGCCCATAATTGAGATAGAGGGGAACTTCACGTGACCCTGACGAAAAGTTCATTGTAAAAATAGCAACAACAACAAAATGTAACATATTGGTGAAGGTTTGATAAAAATCCATTTAAGATTAAAATCTTTACTAGAATTTTAGGCTGTTGATTTGTGACGTCATAAAAGAGCAGCTGCCCCATATTTTATGTAATATAAAATGCATAAATTTTCAACTTTTGAAGGTTCACAATAATATTTATTTAAGGAGCCGGTGTGAAAAAATAATTTGTCTGTTGATATACTAAAAGTACAATCAAATCCATTTTCTTATTTTTTTTCAGAAAATGACATTTCATTTCCTTTTTTCTTAATTTGCGATACATGTGAAGCTGTTCGCATGTGACCGTCACACATAAAAAACAAAATTTTAATATTATTCTTTGATGGATTTCCTCAAACCTTCACACCAATCTTTTAAGCCATTTTTCTGCTATTTTTAAAATAACTTTTTTTCATGGTGAACTTCCCCTTTAAAGTGAACTCAAGAATTTCTTGTCTTAAATAATCCCCCCTATTTAATTAAGATGCTAACTTAATGAATGAATAAAAAGGGAATTAAGAGAATGAGGAAAGATCAGGAAAGAGATGAAAAATAATTATAAAAAGAAAGGTATCAACTTAAAGCGGACAAAAAACTTAAATGAAATATAGGAGGGAATTAAACAAATTAAGGAGGAACTTAGGGGGGAAAATTCTAAAATATATTTCGCCAATTGCCTGTTTAGTGATAATGTCCAAGTAACCCAGGTGGGCTCGACGCCACGCCGCATCGAAGCCGCCCACCTGTTTATAACCAATTAGTAGACATGGGGACAGTTGCCTTGCCCCCCCCCCCCCAGAAAATTTGAAAGGCTTACAATTTTTTAACTTTTTTCCACAAAATTTACCTACGAAAAATACACGAAAAAAAAATCAATTTCACTTTAAAATACATTTTATTTTTTAAATAATACAATATTTCAATTTTTACAGATTTGACAATAAGGACACTCGATCTTGTTTGACCCGCAAAATGTTAAAACAATGGTAATCCAACATGTTCAGGAATTAAGGAATCAAACTTTGTGTCACATGACAATGAAACGAAAAATAGAATGTTTAATGTAATTGAATACAAAAGAAATTGTGAGTGGATGATTTCATCAGCCTCATTATTAAAAAGAACGTGAATATAATTGTTTCGTGAAATTAAGCTAGGAAACTTTAAAATGTCACAACTTTTTTATTTTCCAACCGATTATGATGAAATTTTATGCTTGTTTGAGTTTTATTTGAATAACATTTTGTTGAGCTGGACTTGTCCTTAAAAAAAAGATCAACTCAGTCGAGCTTCTTGCTCGCTTTGTGTGTTCTCTATATAATAAGTCTTGCTTAAATTGTTCCTTTAGTATGTCAAAAAAAAAATTCGCGGTTCGAGCTTGCATTATTAGTTATGGTTACAAATTTTGCTTATATAGAGTGTTCTATTTTAGGTATTTATATTGTAGGCCTATTTGTTTAATTAACCAGGGAAGCGGGAGTTATAGTCCCACTTCCATGACTTCACCGTGGTGACCCACATGTATTTAGAAAAGTCTGCCGTTCAGCGAGCCCGTGACATTACAAAAAAGTGAGAAAAATGACAATGCACTGCATACCACATTAAATGAATCGCTATCTCAAACTAGCAAAGATGAGAACAACTTCAAATATCACTGCCCTTGCAAAACTTGTAAATCAGTGGTCGTTAAACATTGATAACAATTTAATTTCTGGAGTTGCGTTCATAGATCTTCGGAAGACCTTTGATACCGTGGACCATGAGCTGCTTTTAAAGAAATTAGCTTGCATTGGTTGTAGTAATAGGACTATCACTTGGTTCAAATCATATTTATTTGATCGACAACAAGTGACACAATTCAAAGGAGCCAAATCGCACCCTTCAATCGTCAAATTAGGCGTGCCACAAGGGTCAATTCTAGGTCCCCTTTTATTTTCAATATATGTTAATAGTTTACCTGAATGTATTCATGAAGGTATCATAGATATGTACGCTGACGACACGACACTTACCGTCAGTGCAAATGATGCGACAGTTTTGGAAGAAAAATTAACTGTTGCATTAAACAAGGTCATGGCATGGATTAAAGATAATCAGCTCGTCCTCAACACTGAAAAAACTTGTGTCATGATAATAGGTTCTCGTGCTAATCTCAGGAAAATAGATTCTTTCACGATTTCGTTAAACGGTGATTTGATAAATAGAGTTCAATTCACCAAATGCTTAGGAGTTTTGATAGATGAAGAAATGAAATGGTCAAAACAAATTGAAAATGTATGTAAACTTACTCAGAAAAGTATTGGCATAATAAAGAGAGCGAAAAGTTCTTTGCCTGTGCAGTCCTTAAAGTTGCTTTATAACAGTTTAGTGTTGCCAAGATTTGATTACTGTTCTGCTGTATCGTCGAATAGATTTCAATCCCATACAATTAAGCTGCAAAAATTCAGAAGAGGGCTGCAAGAATAATATTGAACAAGACATACGACACACCGTCGGCTGATTTGTTCGCAAGTCTAAAATGGATGACACTAGACAAACGATTTGAGCTCAGTCGCGTTTTGATGATATATAAATGTGTTCATAATTTAGCACCTTCTTACCTTCAGGTAAACTTAACCAATCCAAATGATGTACACGAACATCATACCAGACAGAGAAACAGTGGATATTTACGTGTGCCCAAGTTTCGCACTGATTGTTATAAGTGTAGTCCAATTGTTTCTTCAATATTTGAATGGAATAAGCTTGATAATACAATTAGAACAGCTCCTTCTGTCATTTCATTTAAGAGAATGTTTAGAAGAACTTGTATTTTATAAATAACTTGCGGAACATCCACTGTTGTGCGTATTTTGTGTTAGCATGACCTTGATGATTTGGTGTATATTATCAGTATTTTCAAGATGTCGTTCTTAGTTAATTTGATTTATTGATATTTGATTATACGTCAAACGAGTGCCCGTCTACGTTTTGTTTGCTGCTAAGTTTGTTAATGTTTCGTTTTACATTCAAATCCTAATGTGAATCTTAATGCCGTAACATTCTGTACATACGTTATGCATTTTGTAAATATGTTTATTGTTATTCAGGGCCCCATGGAAGACCACTACTCAGTGGCGTAACTACGGGGGGGCATGGGGGGGCACGTGCCCCCCCAATCGGCTGACCAAAAAAAAAAAAAAAAAAAAAAAACGAGGAAAAGGAGAAAAAGAGGGAGAAAGGAAGAGAAACGTAGTGGGAAAGAAGAAATTATTATGCATTATAATGATATATTATAATTATGTTATGTTATATTACATAGGAAACATTTTTTTCTTAACTTTATGAAACATAATTTGCTAAGGGCCTTTGTCTTCATTGTTCTTGGTGCTCGCATTGTCTGTTTATTAAACGATATATAAACCTGTTGTACGAAAACCTCCCGTTTTCAAGGCAATATACACCAAATATATTATTGTTTTATGTAGTGACATATGCTTCTTTTTCATGACTACTTAAAGTGATTGCCCAAGGTTAAGGTCTTGATATAAAACATTTCCTGTCCGTGAGTACGTTCGCATAAGTGGAATGGTGAGATATGTCTGCTCTCCATGAATTCCTAAAAATCAGACCTTAAAATGTCCCTTTTTCTGATCTGAATTTAAAAAAATTTCAGCTCGCGCTTCGCGCTCGCATCATTCGGTTAGTGAAATACGTATGGTCTTAGTGAATTCCTACAAACAAGCCTTATAATGCCCCGCTTCAGGTCTGAATTATCTAAATTTTCAGCTCGTGCTTCGCGCTCGCATCATTTGGTTAGTGGAATACGTATGGTTTCGTGAATTCCTACAAACAAGCCTTAAAATGCCCCTCTTCAGGTCTGAATTTTCTAAATTTTCAGCTCGCGCTTCGCGCTCGCAATATTTGATTAGTGAGATGCGTATGTTATTCATGATTACAATGACTACAAGTGCTTCATATGTGTTTAAATGTAATTCTAACAAAATCAGCAAGCGCTTGGCACTCGCATTAGATGACTATGGTGAGATATGTATATTATTAAGGGATTCATAAAATATAGTCCTTAAGATCTCCCTGTTTGGGGTCAATATATACAAAAATTTCCGCTCGCGCTTCGCGGTCGAATTTTTAAGCGAGACAGGTACGTATCATGATTACAAAAATTATAATGTCCCTTTTTAGGTCTGAATATCAAAAATTTTTAGCTCGCGCTTCGCGCTCGCATTATTTGATTACTGAGATGTGTATGTTATTCATGATTACAATGACTACAAGTGCTTCCTTAATATGTCTCTATTAGGTCAGTATACCTGACAACTGAGTGCGCTTCGCGCGCTCACTAAGTGACTCAAATTTTTTGCTGGTGCCCCCCAATGCCGTGACCCACGGTACGCCACTGCCACTACTTATTGGTGAATGGGCTACCCTGTCAAAATATCAGAAATAAATAAATAAATAAATAAAAACCACATGATTGCAGAGATAAATAATTTTATGAAAATAATATCTCTAGCCGCATAGGCGGATCCAGGAGGGCCAGGCGGCCCATTGGCGGAGCAAAAAAAAAAGAAAAAAGAGGGAAAGAAAAAAGGGAGATAAAAAGAAAATAAGGTAAAAGAGGGGAGAAAGGGAAAGGAAAATAAGAGGAGGAAGACGATTAAACAAGATAAGATGAGGGGAAGACTTGGAAAATGTCACTATATAAAAATTTTGCTAGCGCTCGCATTGACTGATATGATACATATCTTACTCAATAGGCTGACATACAGCTTTGATTAAATATATTAAGCTTGAAGTCATTATACAAAACATATTTTTATTTCGGATATCGAGCTTTCATTATTTTGTTTGATTTAAAAATCAATTTGAAAAAAAAGTGCTTTGTAAAATTTCCGCCAATGGTCTAAATATCATCATTTTCAGCTCGCGCTGTGCGTTAGAATTATTTGATTGGTCAAGTATCTATTCCCAAAGTGTATTCAGTCCATAGGCGGCGGAAGCGGGGGACATGCCCCCCCCCCCTAAATTTGAGGTGGGGGACGATCCCCCCCCCTAAAATTTTAGTTGATAACCTTTTTTTTTTTTTTTTTTTTTTGCTTGTCAAATTTTTTTGCTGGTAACCCCCTAAAATTTTAGTTGATACTTTTGTTCTTTTTTTTGCTTCTCAAAATTTTTTGCTGGTCCCCCCCCCTAATTTGGGGGGCTTCCGCCGCCATTGATTTAGTCATGGAGGTAGAAACCTCCATGATTCAATAAAGTTATAAAAAATATCCCTTTTCAGGTCTGCGCGCCCGCATTTTATTAGTAATGTTACTTATACCTCTATAATAA
Source organism: Lytechinus pictus (assembly GCF_037042905.1). Classification (NCBI taxonomy): domain Eukaryota; kingdom Metazoa; phylum Echinodermata; class Echinoidea; order Temnopleuroida; family Toxopneustidae; genus Lytechinus; species Lytechinus pictus. Next base: position 2,073,385 of record NC_087255.1, on the reverse strand, counting down.
TTTTATTAAAAACTTCTTAATATCCTCTTTTCATTGCAGTTTATCAATGAAAACTTTCGGCTCGTGATTTTTGCTCGCATCAATAGTTAAAAATAGTTACCCATGCATGCTATTTATAATTTCAAAATTGCTCAAAATGTCGTTTTCAGGCCTTGATATCAACAAATTTCGCGCTGTCATTAGGCTTATGAGATCAATATGTAATATTTTTTAATGAATTTATATATAAATAAAGTGTCCTCTTTTTTAGAATGAAATATCGACAAGTTTTATCTCGCGCTTAAGAAGAGTAATAGGAAGATAGTCATTATTTTTATATGATGACGAATTTCCTTAGAATGCCCCATTCCTAAGTCAAAATAATATGAAAAATATGAGCTCGCGCTTAGCGCTCGCATCATTTATTAAGTGCGATCCATATCCACTTCGCAATTTTCCTACACAGTGCTTAAATCGACCCTTTCAAGATCGGAATATCAAATATTTTCAGCTCCCGCTTCGTGCTCGCATTATTGATTTTCATGATAAAAAATGAATTTAGAATGCCCAGATTTCTGGTCTATAATTATCTAGAACACGCGCACGCATGTTTAATGAGATACGCAGCTTGTTCTTTGTTCAAAACGTGCTTAAATTATCCAGTTTCAGATCAGAACATCAAACATTTTCTGCTCGCATTATGTAAGTAAGAAGATACACAATTGCCAAGTTTTCATGATTTACGGAGCATGAATTAATAGAGTGTCCCGTTTTTAGGTCTAAATCTCATTTTTTCCGCTCGCGCTTCGCGCTTGCATCAATCGATCGTTTACTTATCCTGTAGATGGTTACAAAATAGTGCTTAGAATTCCATTTTTATTTCAAAAAGTAAAAAAAAAATAGGTTTGCGCTACGCGCTCGCATTATTTGATTGTTGAAATATGTATTGTCATCATGGCTAACTGAAAAACAGTCCTTAACAGGTTCCTTTTCGATCAGGCTGTAATGTATATTTAAGCTTTCTGCTCGCGCTTCGCGCTCGCAGTAATTATTTAGTTACATACGCATCTTGTTCAGGATTAAAAATATTGCCCTGAATGTTCAATTTTCAGGACAGTATACATGAAATTTCCAAAATTTTAGCTCGCGCTTCGCGCTAGCACTATTCATATTGGGCCTATGGGATTGAGATATATTGACATTTTAAAATGATAAAGCCATAGTGACTGTTAAGACTACCCCTTCAAAAGAACAAACAAAAATCAATTTTGAGCAGCTGATCGGGGAAAATATGGGTGAAAAAAATCGCCCCCCCCCCCCCCCTATTGGCGAAGGCTGGATCCGCCCCTGTAGCCGTCCCCTCCCGCAGATTGGTTATCTATGAAATTAATTGTGTTACGAATAAAAAGAATTTATTTAATTCCCAGGTGCAGCAATCGGAAAATAATTCTGCAAATACATACCTACATGATTGTAAGTCTATAGACCTCCGTTCCTTTTGTGAGAATTATTATCCTGACACTATGATAATTCTAGGACGTATACGTACAAAAAAAGTTGTCTACATAGTTTAAAATTTCAGCTCACGCTTTGCGCTCGAATTAGAATAAAATGTATTCTTGCTTGTAAGAAGAGATATAATATTTATAGAATTAAATCTATGTGATCCCTCCTTCACGCCAATAATTCATTTTTATTTTGTCCTAAATATTAGGTATTATACCCTAATATTGCGGGTCTATTCAGTGGCGTAGGCCTAAGAGCACAAATTTTTAGAGGGCACAAGAAGTACAGGGGCCTGGGAAATATTTTTTAACTTGGGGTGTGCTGGTTTGTTGAAAAAAAAATGACAAGCCGCCCTAAAAAACAAAGAGCTTCATTTGATAACAAAAGGTGATTGATTTGGATCAAATTTATTGATTATAGCATACCAAACTAATTTCAGCAGAGCCCCAGAAAAAAATTTAGGGGGTGTGCCCTCACTTCCCAAGGCCATAGCACACGCATGCAGTGTGTGGCAAAATTAATCAAATGTCCCGAGCGAGCGAAGTGAGCAAGCTAAAACTTTTGCCTTTTTAAAGATCAAGTACATCTCATAAAAATGTTGATTTGAATCAATAGAGAACAATCAGACAAGCATGACGCTGAAAATTTCATCAAGATCGGATGTAAAATAAGAAAGTTATGACATTTAAAGTTTCGCTTATTTTTCACAAAATAGTTATAAGCACAATTTAGTCACATGCAAACGAAAGAATCGATGATGTCCCTCACTCACTATTTCTTTTGTTTTTTATTGTTCGAATTATACATTATTTCAATTTGTGCAGATTTGACAATAAGGACCAACTTGACTGAACCATAAAATGTTAAGCAATGGTAATTCAACATGTTCAGGGAGAAATAAAACTTTGTTTCACAGGACAATCAGGAGAAAATTAGAATATTTCATATTTCATATAATTAAAATACAAAAGAAATAGTAAGTGAGTGATGTCATCAGTTCCCTCATTTGCAAACCGACCGGGATGTGCATATAACTGTTTGTGAAATTAAGCGAAACTTTAAAATGTCACAACTTTCTTATATTGCATCTGATTTCGATGAAATTTTCAGTGTTATGCTTGTTGGATTTTTCTCTTTTTATTCAAATCAAATTTTTGCTAGGTGGACTTTTCCTTTAAAAATGAAAATCTAATTTAATTTGTGATAGATCTTTTACCTTCCATTTTCTTTACTTTTCTCCCTTTTCCTTTTTTTCTCTTGATTCGTTGATACTTTGGGGAGTGGGGTGTCCCATCTGTACATAAGTGAGATATGTTATAGTCGTATTATCTTTATCATCATCTGTTGTAATTTTTCTAAGATTTTGATGCTTTGAAAATCGAAATAAAAAACCGTCTTCTTCTTCTTCTGTATCCTACCTCCGCTGTATCGGAGATCCGCAGTTTAATATTGCATTAATATTAGCGTTACATATTTTGACGTGAGAGTAAGGTAGACCGAGAGAGGTGAATCTTATGCAAGAAATTTAAGACAAGTAGGTTGAGGTCATTTCTGGAGGAATCTGTTAATTCGACGTCAGGTAGAAACAGGACGGAAACGGTAAATTGTTGAGGTTCTTGATCATTGAAATGCTCAGAAAAATACGGCAGTTCCTCGTCTTCTTTTAAGTTTAGAAGTGTATTCCTGTGTGTGCTAAAGTAAACGCTGGGAATTCTCCAACAAAATGTATAACACTTCCCAATTCGGAGTGGCAGAACTTGCAGGACTTTATGTTACTTTGATTCAGAGAGAATAACCTTCTATTCGTTGGGTATGTACTGCAGGATAATTGAGCTCTGATGGATATAGCTTCCCTCAGGAGAGGGCTGGAGACTTGTTTTGGGTAATAATTCTTCTTATCACGTTGGATCATGCCCAACCATAGACTTAGAGAAGATTTTTTAGCAATTGCAATTTCAAGGGCAGCATAGTGGTGTTTATAAATTTGTCCCAGTGCTAGCTTATTCCATATTTTATATGGAATGTGATCTCTGAGGATGTTAGTGAGACTTGGAAGCTGATAACTATTGAGAATTTTCATCCAGCGTCTAACCAAAGGTGTATTGTTGGCTATAGCAATCAGCAGGATCCTTCTTTCGGTGCGTTCGTCTGAAAGGCTTGCATATTGCCCAAGTAAGAGAAGAATTTCATAATCGATTCGCTTATCCATTGGGAGGATATCGAGCAATAAATAAATAGTTTCATCAGCCGCACTCCTTGGCAAACCAAGCACTCTTTTAAACAGGAATGGTTTGAGCCTTGTTCAAACATTGTTCAAACATTGTACCCTATATTGTTTCTCGCCCTAGATGGCGCTTTAACCCTTCTTGTTTTTACAACTTTGCTTCCGCATATCGTGACGTGCCGGTAGGTGCAGAACTGCGTTGATTGTTTCTTCAAATATGCCACTTTGTCACCTCTGAACATACGTATACGAAGTGAGTATGATATTCCATACCTCTTTAATCATCATGTAATTATGTATAATGATAAAATTTATGATTTCATGTGAAAATTATTTGCTTTGAATCAGATAAAGTTGTGACATATCATTGTTGTCGCGGTGCGTGCGGCGTACACTTGTCTCTCAGTCTCTGTATGCCGTGAACTCTGGCGTAGCTATCGGTACAGCGCCGCACAGCCGCGTCCGCTTGGCCGGGTGGGCCGTGGGGAGTGTTTTGTGTGAAAAAAGATCATCATCTGCTATAATCTTCAAAGGGCTCTGCAGCCTATCTCAAAGATGAAATTAGACTTGGATATACGGTATGAGGAGGAGTGAGGCGAGCCTAAGCCTAACTTAAGATTATTAATAATAATAATACCCAGCAATGCATGCCCTAGACAGCTGGCACTAGTGGCAGCTGTCTGTTTCGAGGAGTTTTTTAACATTTTAAATTTTTTTGAATTTCTCCTCGTAGTCGTACACAGATGGCTCGCTATCGTGCAGCCATCATTAGGGGGGTAACAATGCAAAATCCTTCCGTCGGGGCTCATCGATTTTTGTCTTTATTTCATAAAAATATATAAAAAGAACTACCAAAATAAAGATTATTATTCTGTTTTGGCCTGAAATGCACCAAAACGGGAAAAATAAACTTGAAAGGGGAAAAAACAGTGACTTACTTCGGCTGTCACGCATCTTCACTTCCCTGTTTTGGGCCGAACTTAATACATAAACATATGGCCATTGAGTCCCCTGTACAGATCGAGCTAGAACTTCGGTATCTGTATAATGTATTTGGTGAGTGGAGCCAATGGAGTTCAGCGGAACAACCAACATAACAGAGACCGAAGCTTTTGGTCTATGCAGGCCCAAGGGAGCTCTGGCCCGCGAAGCGGGCTGGAGCCCAGTACTCGTCCTCGTAATACTAGTCAAACATATACTCTCCAAAATGGGGTCGCAATAGTAATCCAAATAAAAGGGGAAAAAATAAATTATGCACTTACCTCGATTATATGGATGAAGGTCTATCGTGACACAGAATCCTGACATCGAGGCACAAACTGGACCCTCAAAAAAAGGAAAAGTTCTGTCTCGTTCGTTCTCCTGTCAAAATTGAAAACAAAATGGCCGATCGATACCAAAACGAATGCGACATAGACGTCTATGTGTTTGACTAGTATTACACGGAAGAGTCCTGGGCTCCGGCCCGCTTCGTGGGCTGGAGCTCCCTGGGTTAGGTGATTATTTGCTTGAGTACTAGTACTGTAGGCGTAGGGACCATTTTCCCAATTTTCGAAATTTCATCGTGCCTCCTTTTAAGCGCAACAATATAAAATGTAAAATAAAGGGGAAGATCTGAAAATTTGGGTTAAAAACAAATGGAGAGTTGTCCACAAAATCAGCCATTTTGAAGCATGTTTGCCAATTTGAGGATCCCCATAGAAAGTACAACAAGACTTTTTAAACGTCCATAACTTGCTTATTTTTTAATAACCGATTTTGATGAAACTTGTTTTAAATTGTTCCTCTCATTTCACTCTTTCCAATAAAGATTGATTCTCTTCTTGAGTTTTGATTTCCTTTAAAGCTTAAAGGACAAGTCCACCCAAACAAGAAGTTGATTTTGATAAAAAGAGAAAAATCCAACAAGCACAACACTGAAAATTTCAACGAAATCGGATGTAAAATAAGAAAGTTATTACATTTTAATGTTTCGCTTAATTTCACAAATTAGTTATATGCACATCCCGGTCGGTATGCAAATGAGGGAACTGATGACATCACTCACTGTTTCTTTTGTATTTTGATTTTCTCGTCATTGTACTGTGAAACAAAGTTTTATTTCGCACTGAACATATGGCATTGCCATTGTTTAACATTTTATGGTTCAGTCAAGTTGGTCCATATTGTCAAATCTTTAAAAATTGATATATTGTATAATTCAAACACTGAAAAACAAAAGAAATAGTGAGTGAGGGACATAATTGATTCTCACATTTGCATGTGACTAATTTGTACATATTTAACTATTTTGTAGAAAATAAGCAAAACTTTAAAATGTCATAATTTTCTTATTTTACATCCGATTTTGATGAAATTTTCAGCATTATGCTTGTCTGATTTTTCTCTATTTATTCAAATCAACATTGTTCTGAAGTGTACTTGACCTTTAATATTGACATCATTTTCTGATGCGGATGCATGCATTTGGTAATACAAGGCTGGTCCGTTAATATACAATCACTCACTATATACCCTTTTCCTAAAATACTTGTAAATTACATAAGTAGCATCATGGTGTAGCGGTTCTGACTCTCGCCTTGCAGTCAGAGGGTCGTGTGTTCGAATCCCACCGCGGCCTAGCGTCCTTTTGCAAGGCATGAATCCACAATTTGCCACTCTCCACCCAGGTGTTAAATGGGTACCCAGTAGGATGCGAAAGCCTATGTACTGTAGTATGCCTAGCAATTGAGTCTTGGAACTCTTGTTGGAATGCTCCCCAGGGAGTGGAGAAAGTGCAAGCATATTGTGTATGGGCATGTCAGGATCCGATGACCAGGGTAATAATAATTGTGATGTAAAGCGCTTAGAAACAAGGTGTAATAAGCTAGCCTCGAGGACTCCATGATGATTTTTAAAAATATTTTTACATCTACTTTTTCATCAGGGAGCCTTGAAAACCTTCCCATGGACGCATAAGCGAGACCTATACACCCGGATGGATTTCCCTAGGAAATCCCTATTCAGAGGGTGAAGTCGGTTTGTATCTATTTATTTTATTTATCTATGAACCTTCATACGCCTACTGTGTATGAAGGTGTAAAAAGTGTGTTAGTAAAAAGATGAAAAATTCGAGGTTTCTTACCAGACCGATCTCGCGTAGATCCCTCGATCCATTTGTAAACAAAGCAAATACAATAGGCTTGACCCTTGAACCACTTCGTTATGACGTACCTTCGATTAGCGATGTTACAAAATGCTGTTTTGAAGAACAATTTTTAGATATTATATTATTATTTAATAAATAATAAAATTTGATATGTGATTATAAATAATTATTATAATAATTATTATTTATAATCACGTATTAAATAGATACAAACCGATGTCACCTTCTAAATATGGATTTCCTAGAGAAATCCATATGGGTGTATAGGTCTCGCTTATGCGTCTATGGGAAGGTTTTCAAGGCTCCGTGATGAAAAAGTAGATGTCAAAATATTTTATAAAAGTATCATCACGGAGTCCTCAAGGCTAGTAATAAGCGCGATATAAACGCAACTATTATTTTTATTATTCAGGCTGCAATTATTTCCTTCAATGCATGTACATGTAAAGTTAGATCTAACATTCAAGATCTCCCTGGGCCAAGCCTGGTGGCCAAAGCCTAAATTCTTCTATATAGGCATTCACTATTCCCCATTTATACTTCCAACATTTTCTAGCATTTTTACTAATTTTGTTATTATTCCTTTCACACAAGGCATGTCATTATCATGGTTGGACCCCCTTTAAGTGCATTAATGGGCAAGGAGCTCAGAGAAGACCCCCCCCCCCCCCAAATAAAAAAAAATAATGATTCTGTCAAAATTAGACTGGAAAAACACTGGTCCTCCATACTCAAAATTCTCCCATAAGGTCCACACATGTTAGTCAGTTGTTTTAACTCGAAGGAACGAACGGAAGTAATTCAGGATCATCTACTTCTTTCGCACAGTGATGATGATGATGATAATGATGAATAAAAATGATAATGAGATGACAGTTAAGGCAAAGAAACATTTAGGGCTAATCATCAGAAAATGTACACATGTGCATGACATGTAGATTGTAAGTAGGCCTATACGTATGTTGTCTTTAAAGTTCCCTTAAGGCCACCGCACACCTTACGACCCGACCAGTCGCCGACTGGCTTGCGACTGGGTGAGGGGAGATGTGACGTCACAGCTCTTGTCAGCTTCGAGTCGCAGACCGGTCAGAGACAAGTCGCAAGGAAAATCGGAAGGATTTGACATGTCGAATCCTTATGACTGGATTGCAAGCTTAATCCAACTTCCAACCAATCAGACAGCAGAGTTGCACGACGCGTATATGATAAACAACGCGCATACGCAGTAGTAAGCGCACTTTCTCAGTTGCTATGCCAAAAAGCAAAAAGCGCATGCGTGAGTCGCAGATCGGATCGCAAGGTGTGCGGTGTCGAGGCTTATGACTGCCTTGCGACTCATCTCCCCTCACTCAGTCGCAAGCCAGTCGGCGACCAGTCGGGTCGTAAGGTGTGCGGTGGCCTTTAGCTCTGCTAAAACGTCCAGGAAGGAAGGCTCGACAGAGTTCAGAGACCTGGAAAATCACTATCTGATCTACAAAGAAAGACAGAGCTCATGAAGGAGTAAGAGAGAGAGGAAGGGGGGGGGGGGCACCCGGCAGTGTGTTGAAGCATATATGTTGATGTTGTCCTACAAGAAAGGGCCTGATGATGATGATGGTAATGATATGGTGGCATTGAAAGCTTTTTTTTTTGGGGGGGGGGCAGTTAGTGATGTGTAGTTTGACCCTCCAATTTTTTGTCTGCTCGGGCCATTCTGTGGCTTCTGTTTAACAATTTAATAATGATCATTATTTGTTGCTTTTGATATTGCTTTTGTTGATGTTCCACTTTTATTTGTATTATTTTTTTTAATCAATGTTTATATACATATAGAGAAGATACAGCGAGAATCAAGTTAGGGAATAGTAAAGCCTGTATTTCACGGGGCTCACAAATGTTTTCCGAAAGTTTTGCAAGGATGCGAATGTTGAAAAATGGAAAAGTCCAATATTTGTATCTTTTGTGTGCAAAATATGCGTTAAATGTTCGGAAGCTTTGCCTACTGTTCGTAGCTGTAGCTAAATTTTGTTCGCAAGTAATTTTAGGTTTTCTCAAATGTTCTTATGCTTTTCATTCGTGAATGACCCTCCAAGTTACCCTCGAAAGTATTTGGCAAGTGCACGATGTGCGTACCTTTTTCACATAAGATTTGAATGTTGGACTTTGCCATTTTTTATACAGACTTGCAAAACTTTCATAAAACATTTGTGAGCACCATAAAAAATTAGGCTTTGGAAATTCAGATTCGGGGGGGGGGGGGTAAAGCTATTTTCAGGATGTATCTTTTCTATTTTCATGACAGGTGTAATAGGAGAGGGTTTGTTTTAGAGGAATGTAATGATATATATTGAGATTCGTTTGGGGCATCCTGTATTGTGTTTATTCTAAGAGTGATTTATAAATAAAAGAGTTCAAACATCTGGGATCCTAGGGTCCAATAATTTATTATTTCCTTTTCGAGTTCTGAGCCTTCATTCCATTGTGCTCTCTCATTGTTTTTTTTATCTTTTTGATCTAAAGGACAATCCTTTCTCATAGAGCTCTTCTACGCATGGTGAGGGTTGAATTCTAGCTCAGTAACTTGTGTTTGCAAAGTACTAAATGAAAATCTACTATTATGAGCTTATTGTTGTATGGTTTCAATGTAGGTGTGTACAATCATGTATCATTGATTTAGAGTAACTCCAGCTCAGGATAAAATGCATGTACATGTACATGTAATTATGGAGAGCTTTATGTTAAAGGGTACCCCAGGAACCATACTATTCGATATCAGTTCTACATTATGAAGAGAGGTAATTTATTTTCCATCCTTAAGAAATAAAACAACAACACTTACAGTAATTGGATGTTGTTAGGTATTTCCAAACATTGGCTCAGATTGGCACTATTTAGAAGGGCATGTATGTTGTTGTACATAGAAATTCATGGAATGATTTCACTTCTCAAATTTGATCAGCATTTCTGGTTATACATGTACTAGAGAAAAGCTTTCACCTTTGTTCTGTGTACTGTCCTTCAATGTAGGTATTATTTGGTATCAAGCAATTATAGAAAAAAGAAATGGAGCAAATTGCAATGCAATACCAAGAAAATTATTTCCTGGCAATCTGACATAAGATATTGTATGACTTGATGTCTTTATCCATAGAATGCCAATTCAGGACATTATTGTTAAATTTAAACTACTAGTATGATTCATTTATGTTTTGATTTTCAAATAGAGATTTTCACAGATTGTAACAAAGAAATTAACATTATGATAGCTGCCTTTTAAAAAGATCGCTTTATACATGTATGAACTTGGCAAATACTAGCTTATGTTTTTCACTTTAAAAAAAAGTTCTCATATATATGCAGATTATCATGAAGCTTTGAGATTGATATCTCAGAACTATTTACAACTCAGTTTCTATTACTACTGTACTAAATTTTTGAAAACATGACCTACAATAGCCCCCTTCAAAATTTGCTGAGAAGATATTTGATGTTTAATTCTATTTCTGTGGGAAATCGAATATTTCCTTGTTCTGGTCTAATTTCCTTGAGAGTATGATCACTCTGCTCTACTCTCTGAATTAGCATATTTATCAGTGGCAAAAAGAAGCATGATCAAATTCACCAGGGTCATTTGGAAACCTTCCTTTTTTTTTTTTACAAAAAAAAATTATTGTACAAATAGCAGAAAATTAATTGATGTAGGTTTGAGAAAAATCCATCAAAGAATTAAAAAGTTATTAGAATTTTAAGCATTTGATTTGTGACGTCAGCCCAATCAGCTTTCCTACATATACATATTGTATGTTAAAAACTCAATGAAATGTCATTTTCTGAGAAAATTGAAAATGGTTTTTACTGTACATGTACCTTCATTTAGACAAATCATTTCATACCCGTTCTTAAAACGAAAACAAAAATAAGTCATGACGAACCATTAACAAAAAATTGAAATTTATGCATTGTATACATAACATACTGTATAGGGCAGCTGCTCGTTTTAGATGTCACAAATCAAAAATTTAAAATTTCATTAACTTTGTTTTCAATAATCTCAAATGGATTTTCCTCAAACCTTCACCAATTTTTTGTTTTGTTTTTTGTTGTTGCTATTTTTACAACAAACTTTTCTTCAGGGTGAACTTCCCTATTAAATACCTGAGCAAACTTTCAACCTGTCTCTTGCAGGTCTCCAAACCATTAACGATTTTACGGTATGCCGTAAAGTTCTTGGTACCCTGTAATTTTCTTTTCAGGAATTTAAATCTTGTCTGTGGATTACGGTCACAAAATTCAAGATCATTCATTCTTTTAAAAAAGGTAAAAATATGTTTCCTTTTGTGTTTGACTTGTCAAATGAAGCCCTGTGTGATCTGTAGGCCGACCTGGGATAAGAATCTAAACCAGAAAGGATACGAGGCAGCAGGTAGGAAGAGTTCCAGTAACAAGGATGCAAACCAAGGACTTTGAACAGGAAATACATGTCTCACTAATATTACAGAAAGAAAGCAGAGTTCTATTAGCCCATGATAGCGTCAGAGAGTCATAGACAGCGTTCTCACTACGTTCCTAAAACTAGTTTACAGGAAATAGTGGAAACTAGTTTAACGTGTAATGAGAACGGTCGAAGCGATCTTCCAAACCGGTTCATTAAACCACCTCGCGATGTAGTTTTCAAGATCGCTTTGCCTTGTTAAACTTGTTTTAGCGTATGTGAGGAAACAACCATTTTTCGTGAAGCGATCTTCGCACATTTTGAGCGCACTACTCCACACGACAGGTGTAGGAATGCCTACGCTGCGGTTTCGAATTTTGCGCGAAACGTGTCACCCCACTGAGAGCATTTCCATAGCAACAAGATCGCTTTACGTGAAGTGATTTTGAAAACCACTTTCGTGTGATCAAATGGGAACGCTGGCAAAGCAATCTTTCAAGCAATCTGGTTTCCTGAACTGGTTTCCAGTAAACTAGTTTTAAAAAGCATAAGAACGGTGTCTGTTCTCATCTTCTTTCTTGAACTTATTTCCCTTAAACTAGAGAAGATCACTTTGCTGGCGTCCTCATCACCATCTCCTATGCTGCAGTTTCAAATTTTGTGCGAAATATGTGACTCCAGTGATGGCATTCCCATAGCAACAGGACCACTTTACGTGACGCTATCTTGGGCTAATAGAACTCTGCTTTCTTTTCTGTAATATTAGTGAGACATGTTTTTCCAGATCCACTTCACATGAAGTGGTCCTGTTAATGGGAACACTGTCACTGGACTCACATATTTAGCGCAAAATTTGAAACTGCAGGCATTCTACACAGTGTATGTACTGAGAAGGGCATCCAAAAAATGTATACTTCCATGGAAGATCGCTTCCCGAAGAATGGATATGTCCTCACCTACATTTAAAAAAAGCTTAGCAAGGCAAAGCGGTCTTAGAAAACACATCGCGATGTGGTTTTCAAACTGGTTTGGACGACCACGTACATGTAAGATTGTTTCCAAGGCTGTTTTGAACGTTCCCATTACTCGTTAAACTGGTTTCCACTAAACTGATTTAAGGGGGTAGATGAGAACAGGGTCAGAGAGAAGAGTCCGGTGAACACACTTTCATAGAGGTGTTTAAACAAATAAAATCATTCAGGTCTTTGACCTGTGCATTTAAAAGGTGAGGTTTGGGGAGGAAAGAAGAAATTTGTGGATCTGTTTTTACATTGGGATCATAAAATCATGTGAAAATGTAATTTTGAGCATGGCGGTGAGAGATTGAGGAACAGATATAGATCGATAGTGCAGGTATCTAAATAAAATCCACTTTACAAAAGAGTCACAGTGTGGGAAAGGAAAACTTTACTTGGAAATTATGGGAGGTATATTTTGAATAATATGAAGTGTTTTCTATTTTGAACAGTGAAGGAAGGTGCATTCAAGGTATATCATATTTGTTTTTAACGTTTGAAATTGTATGGAATTCCTGTATTGGTCACTTGCCCCACAGTACAGTCCATTGACATTAAAAGTAAAATTCCCTCTATTGCTGTCAAAATCTGTACGACCTTTAGAACCTCTTCAAAGAAAATTTCAAATTTGGGGGTGAGGGTACAATTTTGTACATTTGGATCTGCTGTGACCTTTTGAAAATAATAGGAAAACGTTTTTTAAAGGCCAATTCCAACTCAACAACAAGTTGATTTTAATAAATTTAAGAATATTAATTAAAAACAAGCAATGTATTCCTAATTCAAGTAGCATCACATTTTAAGTTTAAATCAACTTGGCACTCCCTGTTCTCGACCTTCCCCTCTGAAATATCATAAATCCTTTCAAGTTCACGAATCACGATGATCCCTCATCTTGTCTTATTTCCTTTATAACGTTATGAAGAACTTTTCCTTCACTATGAAGTTACAACGTTGTATGGGGATGCTCTTTATATTATAATGTTTCTTGATCAAATTACAGGAGTATAAAAAAGCATTTTGTGTCTGTCTTCACAGGCTGTGAGATGCATTGCTAAAGGCTATTTTATGCAAGGATGAACAAGATGCATTCAAGTTGACATTTGGACGGAAAATAGAGAGGATTGATTGATAGTGCAGTCATGTATTTGATATGTGTATGAACCCTACACAAGGGGCCCAGTAATCTGGCTACAAATTCAATTCTATTAAGTTATCGAGTTAGTAGCTACAGTGAAGTGTGTGTACATATGTCTACAGAATAAATGTGAACATTTTGTGATCCAAGTAAAAGAAGGGAGAAAGAGATACCTGGGTTATCTATCATTCTTTGATCATTTCACATTTATATTTGCATTAAATCGATTGGATACAAAGGTCTTTACAAATTCAAGGGCTACGTTACGTTTTTTTTAATTTTTATAATAATTCCACATACATGTACAATATGAGCTCAGGGTAATTGGCCAGGGCTGTGCACCCAAGGATTTGGTTCACTATTATTCATGTTCATACATGTACATTTAGCCAGGGGCGGATCCAGGAATTTTCAAAGAGGGGGAGGCACATTTTCTGAGGAAAATTTGACAAGCAAAAAAAAAAAGAAAGGTTTTCACCTAAAATTGAGGGTCATTTCGTCCACATAAAATTTGACAAGCAAAAAAAAAAGTCCTCACTTGTGTATGAATTACATATTCCCATTGAAAGTATATGCTGTGACTTAAAGGGGGGGGGGCACACTTGTGAAATAACGGCATACATGTATTTACATTACAAATTTTGATCATGGCTCTCAAAGGAGGGGGGCATGGGCCGGATGTTACCCCCCCCCCATGGTCATTGTGCATGGTGGCTTAGTTGCGGGATGACAAGATATTCCTCAAGTCCTATCCCCCTTTTTTTCATTATTGTCCATTAGAAGCCAGCTGCCTTTGTGTGTGGTGGAGGCAACAATCTTTTCACTTAATTTCGTTGTCTCATGACGTAGATGAGCATGTAATTGTATGTATTGAGCCTGTACATGTAGTAGACAGAAGAGTCCCTATATGGAATCATACAATGTAGGCGACGACGAGTAGGCCTACATTTTGCAATAAAGCTCATTGCACACAATGCATGTATTGTAAGAATTACTCAGCAGGTACATGTAACTCCATATGACAATGCAAGAAATTGTTAGCAGTGAAATTCATTAGCGGTACATGTATGTGTACATGCCCTTCTGCTCAGATTGGGGTATTTTCATAATAGAGTTCACACAACAAGAAAATGTTAGTTTGTCGAATTTAGTGATTACTTCTGATTTTAATACAATAATCAGTCAGGTTTGTATGGATACAGGGGAACCCATGTCAGTCATATTGTACAGTACATGTACTTCTGATTTTCATCATGATCTGTCAGAAATGCATTACTTTTTTTTCTTTAAATGCCATTGTTTTCGTGAGAGATTTTCCCTGTGCCTCAAATGTGAACACAATCATAATTTGAAAATTCCCTTTTGAGACCCTTTTATACCTGGCATCCATGCGTGAATAACTGTTACACCTGTATGCTTGCTGAATGCTGTACAGACTGGGCTCTTACACCTGGGTGTTTTAGCCAGCATATGCCAATGTATGTGTTGCAAGCTATTTTCACATTTAATATTCTTATTTCTCAATATCAAGAATAACCCTTTCACACAAAGCATAAATTTATGTTTTGTGTTTTATACCAAAGGGCAATTCTTCATATTAAGAATGGATGCTTCATATCAAGACTTAAAATATATTGAGAAAAAGCTTGCCTTGCGTCAGAATACACTGTACATTGGCTAAAATGCCCAGGGGCCCATCGCAGAAAAAGATGCGACCAAACACAACTCCAAAAATCAAATAAAATCAAATAAGAATCATCTTGACTTTCAAATTTTAACCGAGGAAACATGCATATTTAATAATACATGTAGGGACTTGGGCTTGATTATTTGAGTTGAGTTTAAACACAATTAGCCCTGTTTTATCATACTCGGTATTTGTTGAGCCATTGAATGTTTTGGTTTTTCCACCCTCATGTGCAAATGTAGTGTAAAAAGATCTAATTCAAATAGCGTAAACACAGCCAATGTGTACCTCTTACTTCGCACGTTGGCTTGCCATGAGAAAAGTGCACTTTCATTCAATGGTTGGGAATAACAGGAAATGGAACGGAGACAGAACAAGGAAGTCAGAATGTAATTGTGGAGTATTAATTAAATCCAAGCTGGCCCATTTTATACGATATAGGTTGGAGAGGGAGAGGCTGCTGTATAAACTATGGCAGAGAGCCAGACTGTGCCTGCAAAAATTTAGGTTTGTGAGTGAATGAATGACTGACTGCTCTGTTTGGGATTTTTTAAAGAAGGTGAGACAAGGAAAAGAGGATGAAAGATTGGACATAGGAAGGTGGTTAAATCTTTTTTGTGAGAGAGATAGATGGACATTGATTATGAGGTATTTCCGAGGAAAGAAAAACAAGTGGAAATCTCAGTGGCTGCTCAATGCAAAGGAGTCTAATTACTTGTATTAAAAAAGGTAATAAGATTAAAACAAACCTGATGCCGTGTTGGTTATTATACCTGCTTTAATCACCTATACATTTTTAACTCTGGACTCTGAGGGTTTGGAAAATAAAAATGATTTTTGTTTTGAGTGTTAGCTTTGCAGACCTGTGTAGAAGTGGTCTTCGATTTAGGTTCAGATCAAGTCTGTGCGCTGGTATTCTTCAGTAACGCATACTGTAGGTCCATGCTACCTGTTGATTGTTTGCAAGTTTGGTACACTTGGGTTGTTATAATCACCACTTATATTTTGATCAACTTCTTTTTCGGGCTTTTGTATTTTAGAATATAAAGGAGAGATGTGAAGATGTGGTGAAGAAAGATTAAAAAAGAAATTAATTAAATCAAACTAAAAGGATGAAAGTGCAGGGCATTCTAAGTATATTTTACTCTTTGATAATGAAAGCGTTTTATATCATAACATAAATAATGTATAACATGTACATGTTTATACAGATACAGGTATGTTCTGGGTATGTTGTCATTTCACTTTCAAATTCCATTTTATATCTTAAAAACTATATTTTTCTACAGTATTCAGTCATTCCAAAGATTACTATTTTGATATTGTGCAATATCCTGTATTCAATTGTATCTTAAGTACGTTTTTTCTTTCTCACTTAATTTTCTTTCCAGAATCTATCTTGTTCATCTTCATCTTTTATAAATAAGTGAAGGAAGTTGGTTCATTTGAGATCCAGGAATCACCCATCACATGGTGCCACTTCAGGAATCCTTAAGCAAGCACAAGAGGCTGTCTGAAGTGTAGCTCATATCATAGAAACCAGTGTGTGGGACTGAGGCAGCTTGATAATGGGGCCATAGTGATGTAACAGATGAAAGGCCTTTCATGAGCTCCATGATGAAAGTTGAGGATACTTCTGCATCAGGCATACTTGCTTGTAATGTGACGGTTAGTATGACGAATTGTATCCTCCTTTCCGAACGTTTTTTTTTTCACAGTTGGCAAATATTTTTGATTCAAGAGAAACGGCAATGATGAAAATCCTTTGTTTTTAGTTCCTGAAAAGAAAATATCAAAGATCACATTTATGGGGGTCTCCATGTTTTGAATAACACCCTTTTATTGATTTAATTATTTGATTTGCTGACATAAACTGAAGATGGTATTTAGAGTGAACGTCGAATGGTGCATATCTCGTTATGAGATGATTATGCTTTCAAAAGACTTCTGATCAACCTGGCTTTAACTCAGGCAGTTCATGTTCACAGGTATCGATGGGTTCGATAAAAAGAATCTTAATTTTAGATTTGTACACACCTGGATGGGGGTATACACTGCAATATGGATGAATTTCTTGCTGAAGGAAATAGGGTCAACTGAGATTTGAACCTCTGTCCCTCTGATTTAGTAGCAAGCTGTGCAAACAATGGCTGTTTGGTCAATCTGGATCATTATTTTATTCATATTCTGTTCAAATACTGACTAGAAAACCAGTCAGAAATTGTTTTTGAATACTTGCATAAATTTGCAATCCATTACAAACCTTTATGTATTAATGGGGGGCGAATGTCATAGGCTTTTATTGATAACGACTTCACTGTATCGGATGTACTTGATACAAGGCCTCACATCATTTCCATGGTAAAATACACAGTGTCATATCCTTGTAATAGAGAATGTTAAGTTAGCAATGAAGAAAGGAAGTTCACTTTCTTCATGTTACATTACTGTGCTCATTCAAAATGTATGGTAGGAGAAAACAAGCAGTTTTAACATTACTGACCCAAGTGAGTTCAGATATTTAGGGCAAATATTTGCATTTAACACCTACATTTATTTAAAACACCTACAACATTAAAGGTTGTCCATTATGAAACAAATATATATTTCAGTTTTTCAAACAAACATCATATTTGTAGGATATGTTCAGGTATAACTGTATGAGGATGGTAAAAATGAAGTAACATAGATACGTGTACAAAGTATTAATGGGGAGAAAACACATCAACATCAGAATAATAATACTCGCTTTTCCCAAATGGCCTAAAAGCAGTCACAATTTCAAATTACCTAATACTGTACATTGAAATACAAAACCATTAATAGACTAGATAGCAAACCTATTAATAACGAAGGCAGTTGCCTATTAAGAATAAAAGAGTTTTTTAGGGATTTCCTGAATGATTCCATATTGAGGATTATCTTAATGTGAGAGAGAAAAAGGCTCTCTACAACAAAAGTTTCCTGTTTTATCTTGCAGCGAAGTTAAGATAAAAATGGTTTTTATGCTCTGTTCCCCCTCCCCCCTCTCTCTCCCCCTTGGGCCTGTACCACTGGGCCATCCAGGGATGTGGCATACCACAGTGTTGCCTTGCCGAGGAAACAGTTATTGTCCCCCTTTTTTTTCAGCAACAGCAGAGGATGGGTTTAATTTCCTGTTTGTTTGTCCCTGTGGAGCCTACAGAATGCTGCTCTTGCTTGCCAAGTTTTCTTTCCTTTCACCCTTGCCCACATACTCTCTCTCTTTCTGTCCCCCCTCCCGTTGACTCTCTCTCTCTCTCTCATTCTATATTTAAATGCGCACACCTATTTCTGGGACGCAGCGAGCATCGGGGGCATCAGGTTCCGGTCTTAGTTTATGTGCCGCTGCATGTTGACGACTCTCTCTATCAGCTGGCTATAACTTGGTCAGTTAGTTCATGAAGCCATTCAGGGGTGATATCTTGCTGATGTGTGCATGCGAGCTGGAGGGGTCTGCAAGCTCTCTGCATTCCACTTGTATACTTTCACTTGAGGAAGTTCTTGCCAAAGCTCTAGAAGTGGAAGTTCTCTTGTGGATGTCTGATTGATACAGGATTGTAATGGAGATTCATAACAAGTTGTGTAGCCTTCAGCTAGGTGAGATTAACTCAGATTTATTACTTCTTGTTACATCTGTAGTTGCCAACTATTTATCAGGAACGGTCTCTATATTGGATATAACCAAAAAGAGCGATTTGCAGCTGTAACGAGCCTGTGTCTCTATTTTGGTTAAAGTCTTGTCAGTAGTAAGACATGTGTGTAGGAAGTTAAGAAATTTTTCTTATCTTTGACATTTTTATTCATAATTTGTTCCTCTCTTGGACTGGAACAGTTGGTATATTTTTAATGACTTTTTTCTTTAATGTTTCATTTTTGCTTTTATAAAAATTAGGGAGTTCTCGAAACTGCAACGGGGACGGATTGAAGAATGTATCGAAAATGCCTATCAAATCACAATGAACAGCTGGGAGGTCTTTGTCGAAAATTGGTGATCTAGAACAGTAAATTTTGTCCTCAATTTCTGAGCTGAAGAAAATATGCATTTATGTTGTTTGTCCAGAGTCCAGGACGAAACTGCTGTTTTTAATTCACCACTTTTTGACAAAGACTTGGTTGTGCTTTGTCATGAAGGGCATTTGAATAGATCTATTATGTGTCATGGAAGCGAAAACACCCTCATTTGGTATCTGGGAAACACTGATCCCAAATGCAACCTTTTCCATGTTTACAAAATACAAGACTATGAGAAATGAAGAATACGAGCAAGTTTATAGTACATAGTCAAACCTGTCTACTCATGTATAGAGACAGATATAAAGGCTTGGTTTCACTGCACTTCACGGATGCAGAGAGGATGTAAAACGGAAAAGAATCTTGCCATTCGTTGGAATACGTTATGTATCGGTTGTATACTCTTTGCATACGTGTTTCATACGCTCTATATCCATTGAGCATCCGTCCACTGTGATTTCATTGTTTGCACATTTTGTCCATTGTGTGGAGCAGATAAAAACGGATGGAGGCACCCCAAAATATTGCTTGTCTTCTGTATCCGTTATCCAGTGGGACAATGCCGTAAGAACCTGTTTTTATAGAGTTTAACCTGTCTATAAAGATCACATGTGTTTCCCTTGGGTGTTTACTGTATAGACAGGCTTGAAGGCTACACTGTACATGGGCAATTCCATGAAAAATGTCCACTTTAGTGAAAAAATAAAATGTCAGATTTCACTTGAGCTGTCAAATTTTCTTAAAAGTAATATATAAAGTTTGATTTTTCAATAGACAAATCGTAATATTGATAAAATTTTGACACAAATTCATGAAAGGCTACCCCTGAGGCCCCATAAAGTTGAGCATTCACACACCTCATTGATACCCTGATAAAATAATAGGAAGTGACATTGTCATGTTAACATACTTGGCAAACTGACTGAGTTCATGTTGTGCCATGCATTATCGAATACAGGTATGTATCCCCACAGGAGGAAGGAAGTATCATTCACTAATCAGTATGTTGCAGTTGTTCTGAATTTTCCTCTGCCCCCTCCCCCACCCTGCCCTCGTTCTTGGATTATAATGCAAACCTGATATTTATTAATTATGAAAGATATGAGAATGCTAAAGAGCGAGGCTACATTTGTTACATAAATTTAGTGAATTTTCTCCTGTCATTATTACTATTAGTAGTTATTTGACCAGCATAAAATTAAACATACAATGTACAATATTTATAATAATTTTAAAGGAGAATGAAACTCTTGGAGCAAGATAGCTTTTGTGAAAGCAGAAAAATCAAAGAATAAGATCAACAAAAGTTTGAGTAAAATAGGACTAGCAATAGAAGAGTTATGAGCATTTGAATGTCGAGATCACTAATGCTATGGAGATCCTCCCATTGGCAATGCGACCAAGATCTATGATGTCACAGATGAACAACTCTCCCCTTTTGGACACTGAAAATATACCCCAAAACACCTCTTTTTGCTCATTCTAATCATATGACAAACGATTCATCAATGATATAATGTTGTGAAACCTCTGTACTTGTCCTCTCATAAAGAGAACACCTCACCTTGTGATAGACTCTATAAAAGTGAGAATATAAGTGAAATAAGTACTAAAGTAATGAGGGAGTTGTACGTGTGTGACATCACAGATCTTGGTCGCATTGCCAATGGGAGGATCTACCATGCATTAGTGATCTCAATATTCAAATGCTCATAACTTTCTTATTATTCATTCAATCTTCCTCAAACTTTCAACAATATGTTTCTTTGATTTTTCTCTTTGATATGGATTCAGCTGGTTTCAAGGGTTTCATTCTCCTTTAAAAAGCAAACAGAAGAGAAACTGTAAAAAAAAGTTTTTATTTTTGGGGCCAGGAATTACTGTTTCCAAATGCTTGTGAGCCCTCATAGAAAACAAAATTATGAGATTTTCCAAGTCCAATTTTGATCATGTGGAGCGTTGTTGCATAGTGGATTAGTCTTCTGACTTTGAAACAGAGGGTCGTGGGTTCAAATCCCAGCCATGGCGTAATTTTCTTCAGCAAGAAATTAATCAACATTGTGCTGCACTCAACCCAGGTGAGGTGATGGGTACCCGGTAGGAAGAAATTCCTTGAATGCTTGAGCGCCTAGGCAGCCCAGCTATAGCCAAGGTAATAATAATAGCAGGGCCCGCTGTAAGAACAGTTTTCAGAACTGAAGTGGCTTCCCTGGGTAAATATACCTATATTCATTATTATTATATTATTGTTTTAAATTATTTATGATTTCAAAACTTCTCCGGAAGGAAAATACTTGAATACGGTACCCTGGGTCAATATGACATTTTTTATATTACTGTATATGACATTCCAATTGAAAGAGCTAGACTATACAATATGTAGGGCACCTTTTTATATCTTCTAAAGTTGTGTACATGTACTCATGATGATATCATACTTTTGTAGGGTGGGTCATCAGTAGTTGAAACTGGGACACAAGAGTTACCAAAAATAGGCCGATATCTAACCATATTTTTGGTGATGACTCTGTATGAACTTCAGGCGAATTATTTTTGTTGATAAAATACTTGGTGCACTGTTATATGAACTATAAAGGCACATTGTTGATGGCTGAAGGGAACCAAAGTTGATATTGATATTAATACAGAACTTTGTCAACTTTTGGGTTTACACAAGGTGGATTTGTGTTTTGCTTTTCACTGCACACTTGTTATATTTGAACTGTACCTTCTTGACTTGAAATGTTGTTTACTAGCACCATTTGGTGTTTGTACAGTTTTGTATTCATTTAATTTTATTTCAATATTTGGATTCATAGGATATTTGCTGATAATGCTTGATGTACACTTGTTATGCATTAATATCGTGTATGGTTTGAAAGTGTGCCTAGTGCTGTTAATAGCCAAACTGCCAAACCGAACTGAAGTTACCTGAACTTGGCCCTTCCAAATCGACTGAACTGAACACAAAGGCTTGGTTCGGTGGCTCGTTATAAAAAATCCAGGTGCATTTAGTTGAATACCAAATATCCTTAAACAAAATCTACATGTAATTGTGGAAGGTGATTTTGCCTAAATTTACAAATTTTAAAACTTTTTTTCAGCCCCAAAGTAGATTTTCGGTTATTCAAGGAATTTCTTGGTACCCGTTCACCGCACCTACTTGTACATGTAGGTCGAATCCAGCACAATTTTGGAAAATTTCCTGCTGAAGGAAAAAAAAACGCCATGGCTAGGATTTGAACACCCATCCTTCTTATTGGGAGATGGGAGTCAAAACCAATGAACCACAACACCCTCATATGCAAAAGAGGATAAAACAATTTTATTTCTTGGGGATGTTACCCAAAGAAAGGGAAACTTTCCTGTCATATTCATTGTATAAATTATCGATCACCACATACCAGTCACATCCCAAATATGGACATTGGTCAAGTGATGAGCAAGGCTTCAAATTGCACAATGACTTTGGGGGAAGTCCTTGCATTTTTTATTTATCCTACATGTAACTAACAGATATGTAAAACAGAAATAAAAAGAAAAAAGTTGCATTAAATAAGAACCAGGGAAAGCTATTTCTCGTTTATCTCCCAAGACTGATTATCAAAAGAGGCATGCATCTCCTTTCAAATATCTATTAATATTATATGGGGTTTCAATGAAAGATACATTGTAATTGTTATTGAAATGACTGACAGTCATTCCATGTACTGTATGTCTTTATGTGCATTCAATGCACTTCGTAATATGAAAAGGCACTATATACTGTATGTAAAGTTAAACATCATTATTTGTGCAATGTTATAGACTTCCTTACTATTTAAAAATTGGGTTCAGTAGAGAAAAATTAAAGGAACTTCACTACTTCATATGACCTCTGACTATTCCATGATTATACATATAAAGAATGTATGTATGTATGTCTGTAATAAGAATTTATTCAAGGGATTTATTCATTACCATGGTTAAATTAATTTCAGTTATCATTCAACATTTTCATATTAACAGTATTGGCATTTTTGCATCATAGTTTGTGAAAAATATGCTCTAAAGTCTCATCCGTACCTAATTCATTTTACAAACGTCCGGTAAAAGGAGGACAGCAGAAAGAAGGGCAAGCCAATTACCCATGACCTCTGCTGATTATCTGGACATTAAAGATGTCTTCTCTATAAAGTAAAGTCGTTTCAATTAAAGGAAATTGAAGGTGACATCCGCTTCACGGGAAGCTTTGAGGGATATGGTTATTCTGACATACATTCATGAGGATGATTGTTAAAGGTAAATGCTAGTTTTGGTAATGATATCAAAATGAGTTCGTACAGAATCCAATGAAATGACCACCAAAGTGTCTGTTTGTATAAATAAAAGGCATGTGCCAAAGGATTCTGGAAGAAATTGTGTAATTGCTGAGAAATCAGCAAATAAGCACAGGATTCGGGTAGAGCGTCGGGCCCGACGCTCAAAGCAATAATTATACACAGTCCCACGTGCGCTTATCTGTGTTGGGGAAGTTCAGTCTGAACATTTTTCAGCGTAGATTTCAAGATTTCACAAAGTTCAGTTTATGTAAAGTTCTGTACCAGATCTAGATCCTCGATGATATACTGACAATTAAGCCTGGTTTTACAGACTTTCTCATGAAATCAGTGTTTACTGCAACTACTGGAATTTCTCTTTAATGTACAGGTTTCCAATCGTTTGGGGAGAGTCATTTGGAATGGATCATTATGCAGGGCTAGAAACTAACTTTATTTCCTGGTGGTCCGGCCGGGCGCTCAGATTCCATTATTTCAAAATTTTTGAGCGCCCAAGTTCAGTTTTAGGCACCCTGAATAAAATTCCATTAAGGTAGATAATAATACACATTGAATTAACCTACTTCGAATACCCTATGATCACGCACAAACAATCAACCTCGCCTACGTGGACATTTTGTTGTCGTAGGCAATAATATAAATCAATTTAAAGTCCCAATGTGAATCACAGACACCCACGTACACCACTGCACGTGCTTGCCGCTCCCGTGCCGCTCCCCGCATACACTCTCGATCTCAGCACCTCCTCCCGGAACAACTTGCCGGAGATGTACATGTAGTTGCATCCAAAATGAGCTCTAAATTGGTGGGAATAAATATTATACCCCCAGTACGTAATTTTCTCTGGATTGTCATTTAATAATAATAATTGGCATTTATATAGCGCTTCATCAATCTACGACTGTTCAAAGCGCTTCACAATTATTATTACCCGGTCACTGGATTCATAGCATTTCAAGCAGCCTGTTAGGCGCACACTTGCTATTCCAACCACAATGACGGTTGTTTCCTACCGGTACCCAGTTAGCACCTGGGTGAGAGTGGCAATGTGTGGATTGACGCCTTGCCAAAGGGCGCTAGGCCATGGTGGGATTCGAACACACGACCCTCTGATTACAAGGCGAGAGTCAGAACCGCTACACCACAGCGCCTTAAATTGGTATTCTATGCTGATATCATGATTATGAGGAAAGTTTGTTGAATATGAGTTATGCAATGTTCGAGAATTAATCCTGACAAACTGTGACATGAAATCCATTTTAACGCAAGTGCAAGAGCTCGATCGAAATAAATACGAATGTCTCAGATGGAGCTCTAAATTGATATGATTATTTGATGTAAATTATTGTTACATTATTACGATTCAATAAATTTATGTGGCCATACTATTAAAAGATATTGGTAATGTCAGCAAAGTTATGTCGTCATTTCTTTTTTATCCTGAGCTAGCTCCGTAAAGAAGCAATATGCGCAACTGATGAATTCAGAGAGCTCTAGCTACCGAGACCGAGTTGGGCACAAATGGGGGCAAAAATGGGCTTCAAATTGATGGAAATAAATATCAAATGTAATTTTGTCTGCTTGGTCTTGTAAAATGGTATTCTATGTTGATATTACGATCGTGGGAATAGTTTCTGCAATTTAATTAATGTTCTTTGATCAATTCTGACATATTTTTAGAGACAAGTGCAGCTCATCATTCGTTCCTGAATTTGTGAAAATTAAAAATGGAAACAAAATAAAATCAAATACCTCACATCAAGCTCTAAATTAATATGTAAATTGTTAAAATATTACGATTAAATAATGTTCTATAACCATAATAAGAAATATTGTTTAATAAAAGCAAAGTCCATTTTACGTTGATGGTGTCATAATTTTTCCTTTTAATCCATTTCGACCTGGTTTGATTGAAGCACAGTGCGCATTCGCAAGCGATGACAATGCATGAAATCCAGATCCACTCATGAATTCATCGTGTATAAATTATCTCAGCATGAGCAGACGAGTACATAAGACTCAAACTGGGATCAAAATACACTTCAAATTTACGGCGAATAGGCATCATAATTACACAATAGGTTCATTTAGGGGAATATAATTCAAGTAAGTTCGACATTACTGTTGATTTTGATGACACATTTTAAAATTTATTCAATGGGAGGAATCACTTCTAAAAATTTGGGCACCCGGTCTTGGTGCCTAGAATTATTTTTTTCTTCCTTTTTTGAGCGCCTGGAGGTCTGATCTGGGCACCCGCTAATGTCAAGCCCTGCATTATGGGAGTATAAGCAAACAGAATTTCGACCAAAAAGAGAGTCCATGAATGCCACCTGGGGTCATTTTGCTCCTTTGCCTTGCCTGATGAAAGCCTGACACTGTCACCAATTCCAAAATTGTTGCTATTAAAATTGAACCATTCATTCTCTGTGGGACTATAAATCTAAATCTATAAATTTATTAAATAAATTTTTTACAGGTATTTCCATGTAATTTGATGATGTGAATAGAGTTGAAGATGAACAGGAAACTTAGTGTTTGTACAATTCTAGGAAAATATACAAACAGTCCTTGTTTATTTGTAACTTCCTCAATTGACAATGACTGCAAGTCAAGAACGTGTACATGTCGAAAGGCATTTCAACTGACCATAGAGAGATTGGTTCATTTCACATCGACCATTGTTGGGATTAAGTTGCTTTCTTACATCTCTGACCCAGGAACTATACATACAACATATCAGCATGTACTTTTATCGGCTTTTTTTCCATTTAAATACCTAATAAAATCGCATCTATGAAAAACAGATTTGTTTTCAGAAAAAAGTGTTTCCTGACAGTTGCTTTGGAAAAGTTATTTTTGAGAAGTCTATCCTTCCTCTTGGACTAATAATGTTGAAAAAATTTTACAGCTTCAAGATAACCAAAAAAGGTAATTATTTTGTGAAGTTTATGGTCACCTAATAAGTACACAAATTGGTTGTGGAGCTTCACTTGAATAATTGATTGTGCTTTCACTGCAGGTCCATGCATCATGGAACGCACCTCCGTCCTAAATACAGCAAACCATCATCACCACAACAGTCACCACCACCAGCAACACCAGCTCTCCCCAACCCATCAACTCAACCACCACTACCACCAACAACCGACACAACCCAGCCGCACCATGCCTGTGGACCCACTCTCACGACGCTTCTACCATGGCAGGATCACAAGGGAGGAGGCAGAGGCACGGCTGCGCAACGCTGGCTGCCATCAGGGGATGTTTCTCCTGCGGGAGTCCCTGGGCCGGGAAGGGAATTACGCCCTCTCCTTGTGCTATAAAGATGAAGTCTACCACTATGCTATTGAGAGGCAGTACGATGGTACAGTAGCCATTAAGGATGGTAAGAACTTTGCAGGCCCTATTGAACTTGTTACAAATCATATGTCGCGAGAGGATGGGCTATTGTGCAGACTTCAAAGACCATGCAACCTTCAGCATGGTGAAACTCCAAGGGCTTTCAGTGACATGGATCATCAGCAGATGGAAGGAGCGATGATAGCTCTTGCTAAAAGAGAAGGGATGGCTGTAAGTAGAACTTCCAGAAATGAGAAAACATTCTCTTTTTAAAGGACAAGTCCACCCCCGCAAAAAGTTCATTTGAATAAAAAGAGAAAAATACAACGAGCATAACACTGAAATTTCCATCAAAATCTGATGTAAAATAAAGTTATGATATTTTAAAGTTTAGTTTAATTTAACATAATAGTTATATGCACATCCAGGTCAGTATGCAAATGAAGAGACTGATGATGTCATCCACTCACTATTTCTATTGTATTTCATTATATTTTCCCATTTTCTCCTCATTTTCTAGTGAAACAATGATTAATTCCTCCCTGAACATGTGGAATTATAATTGTTTAGTGGTTAGTGGTTCAGTCATGTTTGCCCATATTGTCAAATCTGTTAATATGCAATAATGTGTCATTCAAACAATAAAAAAACAAAGGAAATAGTGAGTGGATGACATCATCAGTCTCCTCATTTGCATACTGACCTGGATGAAAGTTGCCCTATTTGCAGAAGTTATAAATGTTGTGAAATATCATGAGCGTATCATAAATTTGACAATCCTTCATTTGTATGACATTGTAATTTTGAGAATTTTTTTTTTTACAAATACTATATTCACAACAATTTTACCATTATGAACAGAGTAAAAAATCTTGAGGAAGTTCGAAAAAGAAATATATTTCAGTTTTTATTTTGAAGTATCATTATCAAGAACAAAAAACATACAGAGAGGATGTACATGTAAACAAGTTAACACATGTATGTTAAAACCTATGGGTGTTTCATAAAAAGCTGATTTAACTTTAACGAGCAACAGAATGAATGAAACATATAATGCTGCATGTATGTCTTCTTGACACTAGAATATTAATAAATATTTTTTGTTTCAACTTTAGTCAAAGCGATTAAAATGAATCCTTGACTTTTATACAGTACTCCATTCATTCATGAGTTGCTTGTTGCTTGACAAACAGCTTTATGAAAGAGGCCCCTGCATGGCTGCATTGATTTCCCTGAACCAAAGTCATTCATCCCTCACCATTTTTCTTGTACATGTTCATGGACATTGATCAATGGAAACCGCACATTTTTTTGTTCGCATGGGACAGTTAGAAAAGGCGTTAATAACATCTCAATTATGCCGTAAATAGCTTGGCACTTAATCACTCTCTAATCTGGACAATTATTTTGTTAGAAATGTCGTGGAACAGCCAGGAAGTGGTTTAGGAGGTCATTAATTTGTATCCAGTCTGGTTAAGGAAAGCTGTGGTATGTGCAACCCAGATAAAAAGGTGTTGTGAAGATCTTGTATGGTCAGAATTAGATACATGAACATGTGGAATGTTTCAACACTGCCATGAAATTGAAAGATGTGATAAGAAAAGTGTGTTGCGCATGTATGCATTGGAACCCCCTTCCATTTGCTATCTCTATTATAATAATAGAGGTCTCTCTCGTCCTTTCTTCCTCTGTTTTTGTCTCTCTGTGTCTTTCTCTGTTTCTGATTCTCTCTCTCTTCCTCTTAGTCTGTCACTCTGTTAGCCCTTGCTAATGGGTTTACTGACATTCTTCAATCATTTTAGAATTAAAGGGTAAAAAAATAAAATCAATTTGGGCACTTTCTATAAAATAAGAATTTTATTTTTTTTACACATGAATCAAATTATGGTGACTGAATATTCCACTTTTTCACAAAGTTTTTTTTCTTTTTGTACATTATTTTTCAAAAATTATTATCGTTTAAAATACTATTCACTTTATGTTGCAGGTTTAGAATAAACCAATATTAATTTAGTCATGTATTCAAATTATTTATTTAATTTA
Source organism: Lytechinus pictus (assembly GCF_037042905.1). Lineage (NCBI taxonomy): Eukaryota > Metazoa > Echinodermata > Echinoidea > Temnopleuroida > Toxopneustidae > Lytechinus > Lytechinus pictus. Next base: position 2,044,540 of record NC_087255.1, on the reverse strand, counting down.
ATTAAATTACTAATTACTACTATATGTGTTTACAGCAGGAGAGTGTACATGTAATTATCATTATTATTAATAACATGCCTGAAAATTTCTGTTAGATCACAGACTTTAACCCTAGAAAGAGGTACCTTATGAAAAATTGATAAAGAGTAATGATTTCATATGATACAACAGTGCATTCTTCATTGGCATTGAATTTTCTTTCTTTGACTATAAAAAATAGCCTGATGTGATTGATAAAGCACTCCATTCTACTCAACGTCCCCAGCTTGAGAGAGCATTGAAGAAGATCATGCATCAAGATAAGGCCTGGTTTCACAAAAGACTTTCAAGGGAAGAAGCAGAACAGAGGATTGTTTCATCGGGTCTTCAGGAAGGAAAATTCTTGTAAGTTACAAGTACATCAATAATATAATAATATACAAATATACCCGGCTTTGAGGAAGTATAGCGGGAATTATTCGTCCGAAGTTGGACTGGCAATTACTATTTTTTTCTTGAGAGAGAAATAGTAATTTTGCCAGGACAACTGAGGATGAATAGGTCCCTTTATAGTTTTGAATTAAAGGCCTGGGGTGGTATTCTGAAAACGTTCTTATCTTTGTTCTTATCTTTGTTCTTATCTCAATGAGATAAGAAGACGCTAAAATCATTGCAAATCGGTATTCTGAAAATCTTTTTAACGCGTTCTTATCTCTGTAAGGACTGCCTCCTTCTTATCTTCAACACGCCCATTTTTAGGATATTACCAATCAAAATGCGTGTTATATTGTAAGTTTAACCAATAGAAGCGTTCCTTGTGTGAAGAGAATATCATGGGCGCTGCGCGTACACTGTTTCTGGCGCATTGCGCGAAATAGGCATTTTATACGCAATGACTGATTATTATTTCGAGACACGTGCACAAAATAAAGAAACAAATTAAAGAAAAAAGGTAAATAAAGCAAATACGAATAAAAAAAAAAAAAAAAAGAAGACAGTAAAGGGTCAGAATGAAGCACAAATAAAAAAATATGAAAGGAACAAAGCAGAAAACAATGAAAAAAAGAAAAGGTAAACAAAAGAAAGCAAGCAAAAAGAACTTTAAAAAAAAAGAAAAGAAAGAAAGAATAAAGAATAAATAAAAGAAAGAAAAAGGAGGAATGAATAGAACGATTATTAATGATAAAAAGAGGAATAAAAAATGAAAGAAAATAAAGAAGGAAAAAGAAAGAAACTTTACAAAAAAAAAACCAAAAGGGACAAAATAAAAAGATTACAAAGGATAAAATGAAAGAATACAATAACCTTAAGAGAAATAGAAAAAAAAACGAATGAAAGAAAGTAATCAAAAGAAAAAGGAATGAATTAAAAAACTGTAAAAAGTAAAGGAAGAGAGAAAAAAGGAAAATAGACCAGAAATAAAGAAAGAGAGAGAGAGAGAGACTCGGAGAGAAAGAAAGAAAAAAGGAAGAAAGAGAAAAGATGAAAGGATAATTAAAGATAAAATAAAGACTAAAGAAAGATTGAAGGAACGAACGGTAAAGCAATAAAGAAAAAGAACGAAAAAGGAAAATAAAAAGGCGGGAAAAATAAAGAATGAATGAAAAAAAAAGAAACGAATTAAGATTGATGGAAAGAATAAAGAAAAAAAAGAATAAAAAATAACAAGAAAAGATGATAAGAGAAGGAGAAACAAAGAAAAATAAGGAAAAAATAAAAAATTAAGGGAAGGAAGAAAAAAGGAACAAACAAAATGAATAAATAAAACAAATATAAAGACGAAAGAATGAATGAAAGAAAGAAAAAGAATGAAGAAATAAAAAAGATAATGAAAAAAAAATAAAGTGAAGGAAGGAAAAAAAGGGGGAAGAAAGAAAAGAAGAAAGAGGGGGGAAAATAAAGACTTAGTAAAGGAAAAAAGGAAAACAAAGAAAAATAAGGAAGAAAAGAAAAGATTCAAAAGAATAAAACAAGAGATATAAATAAACAATGAAAGAAAGGAAGAAAGAGAGACAAACAGAAATGAAGAAAATGAGAAAATAAATAAAGAAAGAAATAAGAGATAGAAAAAGAGACGGGCAAAATAAAGGGTGAATTAAAGAAAGGGTGGAAAGAATACTTGTTACTACCAGTGGCCATCGATTTTGAGAAAGAAAGAACGCGGACATCCTGAGATGTGATAACCCTCTAGCTATCTTAAATATTATCATAAATATCGTAAAGAGATAAGAAAGATAAAAGATAAGAACGTTTTCAGAATACCACTTATCTTTATTTTGTTCTTATCTTTTAGCGCGCTTTTGTATCATATGCGCGAATTATAAATTTACGCGCTCAGCATCGATGGAAAGCAAGATAAGAAAAAGATAAGAACAAAAGATAAGAAAAAGATAAGAACGTTTTCAGAATACCAATTTGAGAACGTGACGTAGATAAGAACAAAATTAAGATAAGAACGTTTTCAGAATACCGCCCCTGGCATATTTATTTCATATCCTACTTTAGATCTTGTACTAGTAGATCATCCCTTACCTGAACCAAAATATAGAAAATGCACTGCGCTTGCAGAACCTGATGCGTGGTGCTGACTGACCTACTTTTCCTGAAGCCACGCGCTCAGCTGAACCTGATGAGTGCCTTTGCCATCTCTTCATGACCCAGTAGAGACACCCCGCTGACCGGCGCATCTGAGAGATTGCATGTTTAATGATGGAATAGTGCACTATTTGCTATAACTAACATTGATCTATCAGTTGTTAAACTGCAACAGAATATTTGCAATTAATCACAAATATTTTCTTGCAACACCCCCTAAGTCAGCATGGTGTCGGGATATTGTGTTCCTTAGAAGTGATAAAAATTTGTGACTGCTAGATCCTGTCATAAATTTTATCATATCTTTAGTTCTGCTTGTAATGGGATTATGTGCCTTTATAAAATGGCATATTTTATGTGCGCGTTGTAGAGAAGAGACAAAATCCACCAGGATACATATATGTAGTCAGATGACCAATTGAAACTCTGTTGCATTGACCAATATAGAACACTTTCTTTGTTACTGATATGTTCTGTCGAGCTTTATGTCATAAATTTGCATTGTACCTTTGATTTGCATATACATGTATATGTATAGTACTTTTCACCTACAATTTACAAGTTTTCACTCATTGTTTTTCTATTAACCTGTAGAGTACGAGAGAGGACAGAAGAGGGGAGTTTCGCCTTGTCGCTGTGCTACAATAATTTTGTATACCATTACAAGATTGATAAAGATATCACTGGTCAACTCTCCATCAAAGAGGGACCCAAATTTGATAGCCTTATTCAGGTAATTATGGTAATATTCTACTTCGCTTGCCTCCGCCCAACATAGATGCTTGCTGGGGGCATTAAGATATTGGGTTGTTCATTTATCAGTCCAGTTTTAAAGTGATAACTTGACCCTATTTAGGCCGGGGTATTTTAGTAGATCATATGGCCGGGGGGGCGAGATCTCGGCCATTGACCTTGCGATCGTGCCAATATTGGCATGCAGGTTGTCTTGGACATAATCTACAAAATTGTATGGTAATTCATTTCATGCAAATTGCTATTAATTGATTATGCTAGTTTGTGCATAGGGGGTGGCCTCTGACTAATAATCTAGACAAAAACGTATGATAAAGAGACAAAATTATAAAGATGAGAAAATCTACTCCAAATGTCATTCTTTGTGCTGAAAGCATATTAACATTGATTTTCATTCTGCTATGTCACTCTCATCTCCCCTTCTTAGCCCTCATTCCGTACATCACTGTTTACTTTCCATATTGCTACACATGTTGCTTTGAACAGCCGAGGGAACAAGCGGGGAGGCTGGGACCGGGTTAAGAGTCTAGCAAGCTGCACTCGTTTCTACATCCGCCATCTGTCTAGTCGAGCTGCCCCCCCAAATTAATATTTCCTGTTGATATTACCAGGGGGACCTGGGCGCGGAAATTTGCGGCTCAGATGGGGGAAGATGTTGGGTGCAGGGTTTCCGAGATATCTCCCTCCTGCACTTAGGGGGAAGGGGTGAGACTCACTTTAGATTGCTGGGGAGGGTTGAAGAGATAGCGCAGTGTCACCTTGCAAAATTCCATCTCCCGACGACGAAGACATTAATGTTGTTGTTCCGTCGCGGCAACAGGGGAGTATTTCATAAAACAAATAAGTTAGTGCTGTTGTAAGCTACTGGGTTTGCTTGCATCTGATTGGCTAAGATCAAGTTTATTAGTGAAAATCACTGACTGTATACTTCATGAAGCAATCCCCAGGTCTGTCCGTTCCCGTTTGTTATTGTCGCATTTCTTGACATCTTCTTTCCTCTCTTTTTCTTATAAAAAAGTAATTGATCTTGTCCTGTAGCAACTCTACCTGACATTTAAATCTTATTTTGTCTCATTCCATCTTCTATTTTCATCTTGATGAACCTATGTCAGAGATAACTTGGTGTCTGCCAATGAAGACATCAAGTCATTCTGCTTTCATCATCTCTGAACAAGGTCCTGTAACACAAAGGTTGGCCACTAATCGCTAATTTGAAAGAGCAGTTCTGATTTGTTCCTAGTCAGTGTACTGAGCAAAGTGCATTTGCAACAATAATTGATAGGCCATTTCATTTAGTGATTAATGGCAAATCTTTGTGTTATGGGTCTATCCAAATCTGGGCAGATCTATCCAAACCTGGGCAGCTTTTCATTAAGCAATTAAATCATTAATGATTTTCACTGATCATTGTTACAAGCTACTGTAATCAAAGCATCTGGTTGGCTGAGAGTAATTTGAGTGAAAATCACCACTAATATGCTTCATGAAATGTTGTTCAGGCGCATGCATACTTGCCAACTGTTCCTAGTTTGTATGGAGAATCCCTATACTTTCCATACATATGCATGTATATATATAAATACACCTATAAAACAGAATTTTGTCTAATTTTTTAACACTTTTCTTTCTCTCCCCTCTAATTGGATTCACTATGTTTGTAGGACATGTATACTTAATATGCTGGTGATTTTTTTTATGGTCAGAACAGTTGTGAACTATAATATGCAATGAAAATCTCAAACTTATATTTTTTATGACTAGTTCTTGGCCCAGTCTAGATTGTTTTCAATTGTATCTACTGGAATCTATCACGTTTCCCCATGGCCGTTTAGAACACATGATTATACATGCATTTGTAATTTGCTATTAATAACATGGATGCAAGATCCAAGTAAGATCCACATTCCCCTTTTATTAGTCTTGTATTACTTGTCTGACATCTCTTTTTATGTCAGTGTTCCTATTCCTTTCAATTAATTGATCTTGTCCTGTTCCAATTATACCTGACCATTCAGAACTAAAGCTAGAATTGATATGTCTCCCTTTTTTTTGGGGGGGGGGGGGCCTCACATTTAATTCTGCTTCCTTTTCTTATTAGCCATCAGGCTAAAATTGAACTTTGTATAAAGAAATCATCACATTTGTTTGTTTTAAATTTGATGTTTACACATAAGTTCAGTATATCACTGGATAAATGCAAAATGGGAATCAATAAATGCTGCTGGGGGGAGGGGGGGGGGGTATTATTAATCAAGTTCATCATATGTATTCTGCATTCCTTTCATGGGTGAATCCAAACGCTTTTTCAAAGGTTTTATGTTGCATACTGGAAATAAAGAGAATAGTATGTTTTAAACAGGTTCTGTGACTATGAATACATCGTAAGTAAGTGGAAGCGTCGTGGTGTAGCGGTTCTGACTCTCGCCTTGTAATCAGAGGGTCGTGTGTTCGAATCCCACCATGACCTAGCGTCCTTTGGCAAGGCGTTAATCCACACTTTGCCACTCTCCACCCAGGTGTTAAATGGGTACCCGGTAGGATGTGAAAGCCTATTATGTAGTATGCCTAGCAATTGAGTCTTGGAACTCTTGTTGGAATGCTCCCCAGGGAGTGGAGAAGGTGCATACATTTGTATGCGGGCGTGCAAGGATCCGATGACCGGGGTAATAATATGTCTGTAAAGCGCTTAGAGACGTCGTTCTGATGTATTAAGCGCTATATAAATGCGGAATATTATTATTATTATTATAAGTAATATCTTCTGTCTTTCTGAAATATATATGTACTCAGATGGTTGACCACTACCAGTTGAAAAAAGATGGTTTATTATGCTGCCTTCTTGTCCCCTGTAATGACACAAACCGAGACACCCCCACTAGGAGGCGGCACTCAGGTAACTATGACAACTTCTCTTTATTTGTAAGATTTGCTAAACTATGATCATGTTCACCCGTACAACAGATACATAATTCATCTTTTGTTTGTTCATGCTTGAAATTAGTGGACATCATCACCTTCATGATGTAATGAAGGCAGTTTTTGTTTTTCCATTAATTGCTTATCAATGAACTAGAATTTATATTTTCATGATTTTCATTTTCCACCATCTAATGAATGATCCATTGTAGTTTGAAGTGGTGTGTGTGTTTGCTGTGTTTGTGTACTTGGGGGAAAAAAAAACATGATCATAATTTGAGAATACTTGAGTTTATTACCACCCAAGTGCCATATTTCATGTTGGAAAAGATTGTTAAAAACATGCCGTAGTTTAGAAATGCAGATAAACAAGGAAATCAGAAATCATGCAATGGTTTGATACTTCTAGTCCTACACATGAATATTAAGCTTATCATGCACACATCTGTTTTATCGATTTTTTTTTTCTAAAGCAGGAGCTCATTAAATTGATTGACAATCAAAATATTTTGTGATATCTTGTCTTTCTGAGTTCCATATCTTCCTGATGTCAGGTATACTCCCTGAAAACTTTGTTACACTTCAGTAATTATTTACCCTCTTTAAATTATGTGTACTGGAAAAGGATGATTTGCTATTTTTTTTACAAGGTGAATATTATACTTGTTGCTCCTTTATAGTGTCATGGGTAGTCATAATGTTTGACATTTCTGTAAAGCTCCATTTTCACAGGGCTTATAACGTTTGCAAAGGTTTTGGAATGACACAAATATGAAAAGAATGGCAAAGATCAACATTTGTATTTTATGTGACAAAAGTGAACCAAACCATACGCTTAAATGTTAAGAACCTTTGTCAATAGTTTGTGGGGTTACTTGGAGTCACCTTTCATTTGGAAGTAGTTTTATATTTTTTGAATTACTCTTTAATGAAAAGCGACTCCAAGCAACCCCCGCAAACCAATAGCAAAGCTTCCTAAGATTTTAGTGCCCGTTTTATCCACTTTTGTCGCCTAAAATACAAATGTTCGCCATTTTGTTGACATTCAAGCCCAACACCTTCGCAAAATGTTTGTGAGCCTCCTAAAAACAGAGCTTTATAAGTATCCATGAATCCCCATGATGAGAAGCAACAGTTATATTGACTTTTAAATCAAACAGTGTAGCAGATCTGTGGTTTTTTTTTCAAGTTTTAGTACAGGATTTGTGTTTAATAGTATATTGTATACATGTATATGTGGTAAAATGTTCCATTATATTAAAGCTATTGTTAGCTCATAACACATTCATGTTTATTTCACATTGCTCAAGTTTCTTTCCACACCTTACATTACCCATATTCATGTGCTTTATAGTATAATGATCATAACCACTTAATGTACATTGAGTACTTGTGAAGAGCTTGGTACAGACATCTTACTATCCTGTTCTACATCCTCTTCAGAATTGTCTATTTATTATCAATTTACTCTCAAGTTTAGAGAGGATGGCCTGGGATGATTTGTTTTGTACATGAATTCTGTACAAGTAAGAGTGTATGTATCATATTAAAGGAGAAGTCCACTCTACACTGATAGAATTGTTGGTTTTTAAAACTACTTGTAGAAGGAATGGCAATGTACGTGTACAAACTGTAAAGAATGAAATCAACTATCTTAAATTGGTAAAGGTGCTGTTTATTAGAAGGTTCAGCTACTTGTAAAGCCAATGTGCACATGGAAAGCTGTTTTATCATTTTCTACATACAAATTGTATGAAATAAGATTGAATTATAAAATGGCTTGCCATGCTTGCACACCTGTAGCTTGCTATAAAATAACCCAGGTATATTAAAGTGCATTAAACGAAAGTTTGCTCATTGTATCTATAGGGAAAGTTTTTGCTGCCACTTTCATTTCATGTCATGCAAAAACCAACTTTCATGTCACTTGAGGTGGACTTCTTTATTATTAATGAATAGCCATGAATCAATCTTGGCTAGATACTGACAAATCAACAAGAGTGTACGTAACAAAATGAAATTGGAAGCAATTCCAGTTCGGAGTTAATACTGTATGAGTATGTACATCTACACATAATAGGGTAAACTGATGCAGATTTATGTGTTTTTCCTTAAAGGTGCATGTAAACAGTCAGAATATGAACATGTAGACGAAGATGATAACTACAAAATGTATTCTGGTATGTTATTGGTAACTTTCCGCAAGCCAATTTTTAAAAAGAGATTTTTTTTTTTTGCATTTATTATTTTATTTATTTATCAACTCCCCCTCTTTATACCTTTATGCTCTTGATGTCTCTTTAAGCATTATAAATGCACTGTAAAAATAAAAAAGTGATAAGCTTACAATTAAATATTGATCAAAATATAAGTAGACACTTTAGAACCTTTTAAGAAGAGATTATTTAAGTTGGCAATAAGCCACATGATTTAATTCTTTATTCCATGAGATGATGTTGCGTGTGAGATTTCATTTTTTTAGTAATTCTACCCATATTTGTGGAAATCTGTTTGAAAAATGGTGATGAAATCTAATGTGTAGATTTTGGTAATTATGCAGTCAAGATAAAGGAGTACAAGGCCTAATTTTTATGGAGTAAACATTATTTGCCATATAAATGTCAAGAGGCATTTTCATTGTATGAAGGATTATATACATGTAGGCACAAGGAAGTGAAAAATACATTGTAAAATAGAATATGCATATTTTGTAGTATGGAGCCACATACATGTACTATGATAAATTCTGTTATGAATCACTTTGCATAGATATATTTGTTTCTCTGCAAGTTAGGCATGATCGTGATTTTTTTAATGGTTTCCTGTAATACTTTACGATATTGCTCATTTTGAGGAAAATTCTTAAAAAAGACTCTTCGATAAATGTATTCCACTGGGATTGCAGGAAAGGCTGAAATTGAAAACAAAAGTGCAATATTTTTTCTTGACACACAATGATTGAATTATATTAGATTATTGGTTCTATAATATATTATCACACTTTCTTATATTACTTTGAATTCATTGTAAAGGTATAGATGATGCCGATCCTTATTCTGGTATGTTTCTAACTACTACACTTACACAAATCCTCAGTAGATTTTTTGCTTTGCTTTGATTTGTTTTTATTTTCGCACAATTTTCTCTTCAGTTTATTTGATGCTACATGGGAAAAGAACTGAAGTTTCAAAATACTTTATATGAATTGTGAACCAACTTTAATACATAGGACATGTATACATGCTCAAAGTTAATTTTATACTGATTCGTGCTTTGTCTACATGTACAGTTGAAGGAATTGAATTGCAAACTCAAATATTTGAAGAGTTGCTTAAAACCTTTTTAAGAAATTGGGTAATAAAAGCTACATGCATAAAGACATGAACTGCATACATTTTGTTGTAGAATCTGTTCTTTTATGTTTCAGGTATTTATTTCAGATTCAAAACTACACTTGACAATTTTGTTCCTGAGTATTTTTTCAGTTCATATAGAAATTGTTGTGAGCTATTTCTTTCTCAAAATATTGAAGACTGTCAAAACAAAAGCAGTGGACATATAGATGTCTTATTTAATCTTCATGTAAAAATGAACTTACACAATGTACTTTGCTTCTATATCAAAGGTATTGATGATGAAGCTCTTCCTTATTCTGGTATGCTCATGAGTATTAAAGGGGAATGAAACCTTTGGAACAAGTGGGCTTGTGTGGAAACAGAAAAATCAAAGAAGAAGAACAAAGGAAGTTTGAGAAAAATCTGACCAATAATGAGAAAGTTATGAGCATTTGAATATTGCGATCACTAATGGTATGGAGATCCTCCCATTGGCAATGCGACAAAGATGTGTGATGTCACATGTACATGTATGTGAACAACTTTCCCTTTGATGGACTATAAAATGCCCACAAAATGTCTCTTTTTGCTCTTTCTTATGGTGATACAAACTCTTTATCCATAATATATTCTTTGAAAAATCTGTAGTTCATGCCCTCTTATATATATATATATATATATAGAAAGAATACATGATCTACCGATAGTTGTGATAAAAGAGGCAGCTTATAAAGTGAAATATACTAAAGTAATGGGAGATTTGTTCACAAGTGACATCACACATCTTTGTCGCATTGCCAATTTGAGGTTCTCCATAGCATTAGTGATCGCAATTTTCAAATGCTCATAACTTTCTCATTATTGGTCCAATTTTTCTCAAACTTTCGTTGACCTGTTTCTTTGATTTTTCTGTTTTCACACAAGCTTTCTTGCTCCAAAGGTTTCATTTTCCCTTTTATTGTTTTATTTGTGCACATTTTCTCATTGTATTGAATGAAACAGTAAAAACAGTATTACATGTGTATGAACACTAGAAGTCTAGAACTCTACTCAAAACTGATATAAGTGCAGTTTAAAATATCATTCTAAACAATTTTGATGCTTTGAGTTTTTCTGTTTAATTATTTTGTTATAATGTTTGCACTGATTCACAATTGAATACTTGTACATGTACCTGTACAGCTGCATATACATGTACAGTGCGTCCCAGAAAAAACGAAACCGAGATTAAACGATGATTTATCATAACTTATTCACAAATACAATAAACAAATGACCTACCATTTTAAAGCTCAGAATCTCCTCTTTCAGCTGATATCACTTAGATTATTCTTCATTCACGCATGAGTGAGTAAAAACAATTTGAAGAAAGGATACCAAAAATTCATTTGGCGGGGGGGGGGGGTATCTGAATTTCAAAAAGTAAATCACATGCCTTAAAAGTTCAATATCTGCTATTTTATTTGATACCTTAATCACAAAAAATTGTTTTTTGTGGGACGCACTGTATATTGTCAGTTTAAAACTTAATACATGTGCATGTAAGACGAAAGTGGTAAAATCGTTGTGGAGCTGTTAAACTTTGTATCTCTAATACTTAAATATATATTAAAAAATACTTTGTATCTCAGAATAATTAGGGCAGGTGCAAAAAAGCTGTATTTTAGTAATACGGCATGGTGGCAACCATATGTTTTGTCTGAAAAGAGTCTCCTGCAGAGAACTTTTCTAGGCAAAGTAAAGTCATTCTTTCAAACTCTAAAAGCAAGGCTCTTTCTGAATTTTGAGATATTAGAATTGAACAGCCTAGCAACGATGGGGAGCGCAATCACATTTTGTATTTAAGCTACAGTACATGTATTCACTTTTGTTTTGAATAATTTTGATTGTCCAAGAGGCTTTTGTCTTTAAATGCTGGAAGAAATAATGGTTTATTTGTGCAATTATGTGTTCATGTTCATGATAAATTGAAGTTAATTTGAGGAAGTCTTTGTACTATTTTTTATACTTAATCCCATATTTGTTGTTCTTCATTATTTTGTAAAGGTATTGACGATGCTGTTCCTTATGCCGGTATGTTCTTACAGCACTCAATAACAAAATCATTAATATAAAGAATAAGTAGCGATTTCATTTTTCTAATGTTCTTATTTCTTATAATACACATGTGGTGCCTTTCAATAAAAATGAAAATTATTGTATTGTTCATAATGCAGTGCTCATCTATTAAAGGGCATACCTTTTATTATTTTGCTTGTTATAATATCCAAACAAATGAAACAATATGTTACATGTATCAGACTCTGAATTATGTTTTATTACATTATATTGTTGCTTTTTTATTCATTTTAAAGGTATAGATGATGCTGTTCCATATGCTGGTATGTTCTTGATCTATACATTTTATTAATTTTTGCACAATTTTGTTTATACATCTTTTTCAAAAAATATGAGGGACTGAAATTCGATAAACTCTAATGTTATGTACAAGTCATACAATTACCTTCCGTTTTCAAAATATTTTCCTGTGATTTTTGTCTATATGCAGTGTACTGCTTGAAATTGCTACATGTATTTCATTTAAGATTTATGCTCAATCTTTTTCATGTATCATAATGAAAAAAAAAATACTTATACTTCGGATTTTCATAAACCTACAAATATATAGTATCTAGGACTCTATGTTGGTTGGTTGAAATTTCTATGAAAATAAACAAATGAATAATTTACAGGGGTTATTCAATGTGGTTTGATAATTCTATTTTTTATATATAGATCTTTTATAAAATCCACAACCTATTACTGTGAGTATAGATTTAAAATATGAAAGTTGAAATATGAATTTACTGTCTCACTTTCTTGCGGCTTTTGTTTTAAAGGTATTGATGATGTTGCTCCCTGTTCTGGTAATTACAAGATTGTGAATATTTTTTTAAAAATAAAAATACACCTTTAAATATATTTTGCTAACAATTTTTCATGATGCAATAGGCACAGTTTTGATGATATCCTGTATACTGCAAATGTACAGCTTTCCTCTGAAAATTTATCTATGATTTTGCAGCATTTTTAAATGTTATTTTCGCATAGTATGATTTTTGCGTAAATTCACATATTTATGAATTATTTTTAGTTGCTTTTTTTCAAGTGAAATATGATTGTTGTAACGACTCAGGTCTGATATCTTTCATACAAAGATTTGGTAGTTAGCATTTAAACCAATTTTCTATTGATCTAAAATTTGACCAGGATAACTATGCAAGTTCACCTGAAAGCAATTCACCTTTCACTTGTTTTTTCTTATTCTGACCCCACCCCTCATGCAAGATTCCATGGAATAAAGTTATATCAAACATATTTTATTGTTATTATGTATTTTAAGTTCTTAAATACTGTACATTGTCACTTGTGTAGTTGGTATGGCTTTATTCACAGTTATCTATAAAAAGCTAAGTATAGGGTTTGGTTCTTCTACGGAGCATTTTTTGCAAGAAAAGTAGAGACACAGAGTTATGTTGGAGAAGGCAGCACAGCCTGCACAGGCCTCCACTGGTTGATTCAAGTAGGAAAACACTGAACATGAACAGACTTCTGATACCCTTTCATAAACCCAATTATGCGGATAATATCCGCATTATTTGGTCGTAAAATCGGAGCGGGACCAGAGTTTTCCGCATTATTTCGATGCTGCAATTATCCGCATAATAGCGGCATCGGACCAGATTTTGACTTTATGAACGCATTTCCAAAGTAATGCGGAATATTGCCATGGTGCGTTCACAAGGTCACCCTTTTCCAACGCAACCCCATCGGAGGGGGTGTGTGCAGTTCCCATGACAATTATCTGCCTTTTTCAGGTCGGGCGCTCGTAAAAAATAGTGCGGATTATTTTCGGAGTTTGTGAATTATGCAATTTTTATTGAATTATCCGCATTACTCTTAGGCGGATAATTGGAGGATGGGTTTATGAAAAGGGTATGAGATAGGCAGATGGAGCTCCAGTACTGTACTGTACATCAAGACTGGGCCAAGGATGTGAGCCATGGACACCATTGTTTAGCAATCACCAAATGGCCTTGACTATACATTTATATGTTCATCCATAGTGTGTGTGGATTGCAGATCTTCCTCACAACAGAAAACGACATGTTTCGCACCGACATTCAGCTCTCTGAATGGAATTCAGCAAACAGAGGGGTCCCACAGGGGACTCAACTTGGTCCTGCCATATTCAGTATTCTACACTTTTCAACTTGTTCTTAACCACTAATTGCTTTATATGAAAACTCTAGGATAAAAGCAAATATGGAGTGAAAATATAATGAGACACTTCATTAGCAGCACTTGCCTGATATTTATGTTGATCGCTTTTTATGTTATTCTTCATTTTGTTTTACTTTGTTTTTATTTTACCAATCAAGTTATTTTTTGAATTGTCCAAACAGATGACAATGAAATTGATGGTATGTTAACTTGAATTAATTATACTATTGTATATTCAAATATTAATCTGTTCTTGTGTATTGTACATGTACCCTCTTCCTTTGCTTTGACTTTTGGGGTACATATATTCTTGGTACAGCAGCTGAAATGTTCCTTTTCCAAGCTTGACCTCTTCTCACCTTTTACACCAATATCTACCTCTATTCACAGTGTTCACAGTAATATAGAATGAGTGCATGATTTAGTTGTGAAGTTAAACCTTGGTGGATAGAGACCACATGAGTGTAGAACTAGAAATAGTACTTTTAATGATGATATATAAACCATTTTTCATACATATGTATTTTTATATGACACCTAAATAGATCCTTGTGATTTGATTGGTTGTTTGATATCGTTCATTCAGCCCATTTTGTAATGACGTCATCAATCGTGCAATTTTTGATCCGTTCATTGTGCAATTTTGGATCCATACGATTTTGTCCATTGCACGCGCGCACCGAGACTGCAGCTGCAGGCACCAGCGGTGCGCGTGTTGTAATGACGTAACAATCAACAGACCGAACTCGCACTGCATGAGCATGTTTCGCATCGAAATTAATAAATTTCACATGAAAAAAAAAAAAATTTAGGTGTCATATAAACCAAATAATGATTTTTTTTTCATTCGGTGAAAGATGAAAAAATGACCCATTCAACTGGTCTACGCCTCGTTGAATGGATCGTTTCATCTTTCACCTCATGAAGTATTCTGTCCATTGCACTCATAAACATTCATTATTTGTATAATATCTTCAAATACTGAGGGTGATTAGTTATAATGTTAAAGTATTATTCAGGACCTTGTTTTTTTCCCCTTGGGTAGGGGGGGGGGGAGTCAAGCTCTCGACAATAGGGCACTTTACATACATTTTATTAGAATTTTCTCTTCTGTTTTTGGACTCTTGATTGCATTTGATGTGAATTGGTCCCTTTCCCCTTTGTATTTTCCGATGAGTTCACTAACAATTTGCTGTGATCATAGTTTACAAGTAGAAAAGTTTAATATTTGGTAGTTTTCCCTGATCTCTCTTTCTCAGTCTTGTCAATAGATAGGGGAAACCAGTCCACTCATTGGACAGTGTTCTTCCTTTATGGTGTATGTGGTATATTGAAGTGCTTTTATTTCTTTTTAAGAGGAAGTTCTCTTAGTCTGTTATTTCACTATTTTCTGTGAAATATGACTCTGTTTCGGGTGACTGAATAACACAGATAACAATGTCTACTTGTATCCATTATTGAACCCAAACATTCTTCTGTATCTAAAAAAGTCCTGTTTGTTCTTTTAAAAAAAATCTCCAAATGTGCAAATTCAGTATAAATTATTATTTGACTATTTGAAAAGTATCTGGTATTGTCTTTTGATTTTAAGATAATTGTAGATCTATGTGAAAGTAAATTGTCTTTATTTCAAAATTAATGATTTTATAGTTGATGGATGACAGATTGGAAGGAGGTCATTCACTAATACAAGCACACATATTCATCTTTCATTCATTTATGTGCACGCTCTCTCTCATATGACTTAACTAATACCTATTATTAGGTTTACCATACAATTGCCAATTTACAGTTAGGTTTACAGATTTTTGCTGGCAGTGAAGGGGCTTTATGATTTGAAGGGTTTTTTTAAATCTAAAATCATTCAAACAATGATTATAATGCTATCATCTCAAAGATGTCTCATATGTAATAGCAATTAAGTCCTTAAAAACATTCATAAAAGGATGTTGATGAAGATCAACAAGGAATTAGAAATTGACTAATTTCATTCGATTGTATGCATTGCTCAATTTCTTACAATCATTTAAACTTGTGATTTTAATTACCCACTTATTATAATTGTTGAGCCTTGGCTCAAATTAGTATGATTATTAGATATCATTATGTCTTCAATGTTGGTATATATATATGTACATGTTATGTAAACAGCATATTGTTCAGTTTGCCTCTAGAGTAAAAATATGCTTTATAAATTAAAGGGGGGGAATAAAGAAGTAAAGGTAGTGCTTAGACCTTTTTACAAATGCACAAGTCACAAAAAGCTTTTTTGCACAAATTTTTCTCTATATCAGTTTTACACAAATCAGTATTATCAGTCAGCTGCACTTCACAGCTTGCAACCTGAACTATGATAAAACATTGTACTATGTAGTTTAACCCTTTGCGCGCTGATGTTGCAATTTTGCACATTCGTACAATTAAATCCAACAATCGTAATTAGTTTTCTCCCCTAACTTAATATTAGAGAAGCTTATAAATGGCAAAGGTTCTTGGACAACATCTATATGATAATTATTAGTATCAATGGTTAAAAATGAAAATCTTGATTCAAAGAAAATAACATGGAAACAATTATTATTATTCCTAAAAAATTAATTCAGCGTGCAAAGAGTTGTTTGAATTATTTTCCCATTATCATTATATTTCTTAATTAAACTGTCCTATTTTACGGTTTGTCCTCATACTACTGTATGAAGTTCATTGGCCATGATGATTTGTTCATGTGTAAAATTTCTGGCCTGCATTCCAATTTGTAAATTAATAGCTTTTTTTTTTCTTGTTCTTTGCCATCTTGATCATTGCTCTTGAGTCACTACTTCAAAACTACCCCATGAATACAGCTTTTCCATTCACAGCATTTGAATAATTGTCATATTGATTTTTTATCAAATGTTTTTATAAATAATATATATTTTCCACATGACATTCACTAAACTATGAACTGCTAAAATATCAAACAAAACTAATTCTAGCCTATATTGCTTTTTCCCTTTTGCTTCTTGCATTCCCTTTCCTTATCCTCTTTTGCTGATCTCTTTCTTCCTCTTGTACCATTTCTCTTTCGATCTCATTCTTTTTCTTCATCCAATATATATGTCTATCTCTATATCTACCTTTCCATCTGTTTAACTTTCTTTCTTTCTTTATTTTTTTTTTTTCTTATTCTTTTCTTTTTTTTTTCTTTTTTTTCTTTCTTTCCCTTATATCTTGCTTCCTAATTTACTCTGAATGCTGCATCATGCATACAGACATTCCACCCCAGAGAGCTGGTAAGTTGTAAATACCATTTATTCTTTATTATATATTCATTCTTCAATCCATCTCTAACTATTCCAAAATAATATATACTAAATGTATAAAACCACATATTATATTCATCCCATCCCATTCTCAGTGCCCTTAACATTTTGAATTGGTACTCTTGATTTTGTGGTCATATTGTTCTTTAAATCATTAACATCTTTAATAACCTGAAATGTATTTTTTCATCCAAATTTAACTGCCATATTTACATAAATCCTTTTACAGCTAAATATAACTGTTCATACAGTATGCAATGTTGCAGACATTGGTGTGAAATCCCTCCTTGTATCTCAATAACTAGTTTTACAAATTTGATTAAATTTTGATGAGCCTGTTGATTCATGTTAAACAGAATTCAAGAAGTAACTATCAAACAAAGCACAATATTTCATTGTAACATCAAAAACCATGGGAAGAATTCCTAGTTGTATATAATGTTCATTTTTGTTTACTTCTGATATCTCACCATGTTGGGCACAAAACATACTATTCTATGTACTATCATTTATCTACTAACCTTCTGTGTTTCTTATTATGTACAGGTGATAGAAATCAAAGACGAATTGCTTCAGAAGACGGAGGTGGTCCTCCAACACCAGTCAGACCAGTAAGTACAAGTTTGAGAGGCTTATCAGATGATAGTAATGATAGCTGGATTTCTATAGACCTTTTCAAGAGGACACAAAGTTGACTTTAACATTGGCTGGTTTCAAGTTCAGTGTTGACCTTTTGGGTTTTGGTGTTGGGTCAATTTTTACACGTTTACAACACAAAACATAAAATGAAGAGGGTCCCGAAAAGTCACTCACTAGTTATTGAGATGTCAATAATGTGATCTGGATCAGTTTTAGAAACCAGGGGTGTGAAAGTTCAGGTTTTTATCTGATATAAGATTTTTTGATTTTTTTCAGCTTAATTTCAGCTTATTTTTGCCTTCCTCTGTACAAAAAGTATGGGAGCTCTTTCTATTTCAGACTTTTTCAACACTCTTCAGCTTTTTTTAGATCTTTTTATTTGTGACCACTCACACCCCTGAGAAACTCAGAATAGGTTTTGAAGCTAGGGGAAGCAATCCAATTTCCAACACTAACACCAACGCAAACACCAAACTTGAAATCACCCATTGACTTTTGTGCTTTTTTCTTTACAAGGAATTCATCATCATATTCATCTTCATCATCCCCACTACCATCACCCACTACCACCACCATCATCATCACCACCACCACCATCATCACCATCATCATCATCAATCAAATATGTGCTGATAACTGCATTCAATGATTTGCTATCTTGAACCTTTCAATTTTATATTACAATGTATCTACCTAATGCTTCCTTTAACCCTCCCAGGCCCTCTCAGTATCGGTGTCAAGCCCCCCTGGTATCAGGTCTCATCTGAACCCCTCTCCTACCCCACCCGACAGGGCCAACTCCACCAACAACATGAACGATCTCCACCTTCCGCACATGTCAAGCAGTCACGGCGGTTGGGATGAGCCGGAACATGAAGGTGAGACATCGATCGAGGAGTTTATACTTGTGGGTGAGTGGGCCTTTGCCATATGGGGTCTTGGTTGGTAAAAGGGATTTCCCCTGATATCAACAAGGCTTCTGGTATCGTGGCATGAAGGCATGGTGATGATTGCATGGCCTGGGAATGCACTGTTTGGAAGTTGGTGTATCTTTAACTCTCCTGTGCAAAATGAAATCCATGACTGCTACAGTACTTTAAGAGGAGGTGTGGCCAGCAAGCTGCAATTTCATTTGATACCAATTCTTGAATTTCATCATAGACGAAGACAATGGAGAATGCTGGAAAACCACTATGAAAAGATACATTTGAGCCTTTATAAGAGAATTTATGTTAAAAGATGTAGCATGAATTTTTGGTAATTGGTGTAAAGAGATGGACTTATGGTTGAGAATGCCTTTTCCATCTGGTACCCTGAACAATGTCATAGAGATTCTCAAATGAAAAGGCCTCTCCAACTACTAACAGGCAATATAGAGAGTGCATGGAGTAGGACTGATTATTAACAAATTTGAATGCGTGAACGTGATGAGATATCTGCCAATAATGCATGTACGTTTCATACTGAGTGGAGTCCGCTATGAAACCCAGAGAACATCACAATTTGGAAGAGTCTTAACATTTTTTTATTATGAAAAGTTGACCCTCAGATTCAGAACAGAGATTGAGATTAAAACAAGAGTTTCTAAATCGAGCCTCTTACCTCACGTTTTAAACTTTTCATGGATTATGAATAAAAACATGAAGGATTTGAAGCACATTATTGTCTTGCCAAAGGAAAAAAAACCCAACTCTTTCCATCCGGTTTGGTGACAATTTAAAAATTTAGCAGTCTTGATACTGCCCAATGCCCCAGAGTAAGAGCTAGTCGGGCAGGGTTTGTGCTGATGTTAGTGGCCCAACGCCTCATAGTAGGAATCAACTTGGCAGGGTGAATGCTTATGTTAGTGGTGTGGAGAGAGAAGGTGTGCACTAGTTCTTGCATCGCTTTGTGAAATTTGAAGGACTGTTTGAGGTTTCTGTGCTCTTATTCTGATAGTTGGGGATGTGCAAGAGTTGCAGTCTGGGATGGTTCTCAGGATAAATGAGTAGTTACATGTACATGTATAACAGATTTTGAGGGGTTGAGATTGGAATGAAGCATATCTAGTTGTTCAGGTAACACAAAGCTTGGCAATTGATCTTGGGGCTGATTTTACGATTGATAATAAATAATAATGATTACTGCAATCAATCATAGAAACCATCTCCACAATCAATTTCTAAGTTGTTTATGTTGCAAGGCCTAGATATATCCTCTTTGCTTTGAGTTCTTTCAACGGTAAAGGTTTTTTTATATAAATGGCCTATCACTGCATGTCATTGCACATATCCGGGCTCTGTTTCACAAAGATTGCCATCACATGGAAGTTGTACTTGCAAGGCCTAGATATGTCCTGTTGGCTTTGAGTTCTTTCAACGGTAAAGGTTTTTTGATATAAATGGCCTATCATTGCATGTCATTGCACATATCCGGGCTCTGTTTCACAAAGATTGCCATCACATGGAAGTTGTACTTCACTTAAAATTTCAGTTGAAACCCTTGGTTTTAATTGGTTAAGAAGCGCTGTAAGTAAGGTCTGACAGTGAATGAAAACTTGCCACTGATAGCAATCTTTGTGATATTGTTTCCAGCTTCAATAACTGATTCTATTCTTCATCGATCACAGAGGATCTTCCATCTGCACGGCCAAGAGAATACCATGACGATGATGACAAGATTTACGGAGTACCCAATGACCAGGAGAAGCTGTATGACTACCTTGCCAAGACCAAGACTACCAAGAAACTAGACTCGTCCTGTCTAAACCTGGGTGATATGTTGGGTAAGCTGACTGAACCGATTAGCCCAAATACACAATGGAGGTTTCAAATCCATGGATTTAAACCATGGTTCATGCGGATTTTAAGAATCGATTACACTCAGTTGAGCATGTAACTAGCGCACTGTTAATATTTTAAGAGATTGCATTTAGTATTGGACTCTTTCTCAATTTACAGGTCATAAACCACAGTTTCAAAACCACCTTTGTTGAATCAGGCCATAGACTTTATGCAGGTTTTGCTTTTTGTCATTTGGTCACAAAGTGAGAAAAGGTCTTTCTCCTTAAAAAGTGCTATTGGTGCTACTGCTCATTATTTTTTACCTCATCTATTTTGGCCCTTGGTAATCCTTGTTTAGGTTGGGAAAAGATGAAAATAAATATAGTTGATGGTGTGCCAAACGTTACTTCTCTTTTTTAATTTAATTTGGACTGTGATCAAAATCACTGATTAAACATGCCTCATAATCAAGGTCATATTTACTGTATCTACATGGTCACCTGTGCATATTGGTTTGCTAACAAATATCCTTTGAAATGGAATATTACCTTTTCTTTTGAAATTCAATTAAATAATGTATAAAAATGAAACACTAAACGATATTACATAATTCAGTTTGTTGTTTGTTAGTTTAGTGAGCGACATGAAAATCTCTTTAAGATCCTTCATTCATTGAAAGTTGTATGAAAATTGGACTTGCTAGAACTTGAATTAAGGATATGCTATGAACAATCTGCCCAGTACAAAATCGTTTCTTACATAACATTTGAATGGCTGTATTGGTAGGTATTGGTAGCCTTTCTCTCTTCATGTCTTTTTTTTTAAGGGGGGGGGGGGTACTTAAAGGAGAATGAAACTCTTGGAGCAAGTTAGCTTTTGTGAAAGCAGAAAAATCAAAGAATAAGATCAACAAAAGTTTTAGTAAAATAGGACTAGCAATAGAAGAGTTATGAGCATTTGAATGTCGAGATCACTAATGCTATGGAGATCCTCCCATTGGCAATGCGACCAAGACCTATGATGTCACAGATGAACAACTCTCCCCTTTTGGACACTGAAAATATACCCCAAAACATCTCTTTTTGCTCATTCTAATCATATGACAAACGATTCATTAATGATATAATGTTGTGAAACCTCTGTACACCTCACCTTGTGATAGACTCTATAAAAGTGAGAATATAAGTGAAATAAGTACTAAAGTAATGAGGGAGTTGTACGTGTGTGACATCACAGATCTTGGTCGCATTGCCAATAGGAGGATCTACATGGCATTAGTGATCTCAATATTCAAATGCTCATAACTTTCTTATTATTCATTCAATCTTCCTCAAACTTTCAACAATATGTTTCTTTGATTTTTCTCTTTGATATGGATTCAGCTGGTTTCAAGGGTTTCATTCTCCTTTAATTGCATGATTTTAATTGATTGCTGGTTTGCTTCATACAAGACGAAGAAGTGATTGATCTATCAATTGCAAATCTGTCATTGATACTTGCAATTGACTGCAGATAAGTTTTATGAAACACCCCTACTACAAGTTATTTTGATTTTCATTCCTAACAGGCAAGGGTAACTTTGGATCAGTATTAAAAGGCACCTGCATGGTCAATGGTCAGCTGATACCAGTAGCTGTCAAGACACTCAAACCAAACTTATTGCAAGATCATCAAGAGGTAAACTACATGTATTACTTTATTCACTTCTTTTGTTTAATCTGTTTAGGTCATGTTTCAGTGATGACACTCTTTTTAAGCTCCCGTGCCGTGTTTGTGGAGCCAACTTTTGGCTCAAATACTTGTTTTACAATTCTTGAATTTTTTGTCTTATCAGAAAAACCTTTCTTTTTCTTGAAAGCATACATGTATGTAATGACTACACATTCTGTCATATATTAATATACCTTGGAATAGTTCTTCTTTTTCTTCTTATTCTTCTTCTGGTATACTGCCCAACTAGCTTGTCATAGTCCAAATTTATATCAATCTTAGTGCATGTCTTCACCCCTAAGAAAGGTGTTAATGAATTGAAAAATGTATTGAAAAATAAATGTCAGAGAAACATCCCTCATAAATAACATAAAATGCAACTGGCTTCACAAATATGGTATGAACTGTAGCAACTTGGGGAAATATAGCCCTCCACAGTAAAAGAAAATTTCCCTTCTTATTCATCCCCCCCCCCTATTCATTTTATTCTCTTTTCCTTCTAATGATTTATTATATATTTTTTTTAAACAGTCTGAAATAATGAAAGAGGCAGAACTGATGGCAGTCTTGGATCATCCACACATAGTAAGGATGATAGGTAAGAAAGCCTCACAAAATCATATTTCCTAGTCTTCTTCCTAATAAAGTCCACCATAATATGAAATTAGCTTTGATTGAAGCAGAACAAATGATAGAATCTGGTCTGTAACATTTCTGTATGATGGTGTGAGGCATTTGGGAAACCTTTTGACTCTGTAATCAGGAGAACAGTAATTTCTGTAATAAACAAAGATAAAAAAGAACAAAAAACATAGAAAAAGTGATGTGTGTGAATCTGCAGCATGGGCTTTGAAGATATATTCTTCAATACAATGAGGTGAACACTATTTTTTGTGTTTTTGTTGTAAGTTGACCAGATTTACCATAAGTAAGCCTGTACTAATTACGATGATATTCATAGAGCAGGTAAATGGTGGTATGCAAAAGTCATTGCAATAGCATTTGAAGCTCATGCTACATGTATAAAGCTCCACAGGGAGTTGAGAAGGTGCATGCATTATGCAGACCTGCCAACCAGTACGTTTTAGCCGTATTTAGTACGTTTTTGCAACCAAAATACGGCAGTACGTTTTTTCTTTGAAATATGGTTATTAGATCAATGTAATTTCAGGTAACTTTTTTTTTTTTTCAATCATTTTGTTAAAACCAGGGTGACGATATACACATGTTTTAATGTTTTTTTTTCATCTGCAAGAGCAGTGCGCATTTTAGCTTGCATGCAGCTTGAGCGCCGCGATGAGCGAGTGCGCCAAGCATTTTATTATGAAATACACTTTTTTGGGGAAAAATACAGTTTTTTTTATCACAGAATACAGTTTTTCATTCCCAGAGGTTGGCAGGTCTGATTATGTGCGGACAAGCCATAATTGTGATAACAGGGGTAGTAATACATAGCTGTAAAGATGCACAGAGATGTTCTGATGTACTAAGCACTGTTTTATAAAAACATGATATATTTGTATATTATTCATACCATTTATGTTAATATTATTGCAGGTATATGTCATGCTGCTGAGATGATGTTAGTACTGGAGCTAGCTGAGCTGGGACCTCTTCATAGATACCTCAAAAGACATAAGTAAGTTTTTCACAGAAAGATAATATTCTGCCTAAATAACTCCTAAGTGAGTCCCTTGTGACAAACAGTTTCTTCTTTGTTACCCCCAATTAATTCTGCGGCCAAAGAATTAAGTTTACTCTTACTTTCAGCAACCCTTCTCTGCAGGAAAAAATTATTGTAAATATTTGAAAAATTGAATACTTTCCTTATGTGCCAAGAAAAAGTACATGAATATTCTAAATTTAAAGTAGCCCTTAAAAAAAAAAATGTATTGTATAGAAAGCATCCCAGAAATTAGAATCAGAATCAATACCTACTTCAATGATGATGATGTTGATGGTGATGATCATGATAATGGTGATGATTATGATGAAGACGATGATGATTATGATGAAGATGATGAAGATAATTGTGATGATGATGATGACGACGATGATGATTATGATGAAGATGATGAAGATAATTGTGATGATGATGATGACGACGATGATGAAGATGATGAAAATAATTGTGATGATGATGATGATGATGACGACGAGGAAGGTGATGATGATGATTATGATGAAGATGATGAAGATAATTGTGATGATGATGATGAAGATAATTGTTATGATGATGATGACGACGATGATGAAGATGATGAAAATAATTGTGATGATGATGATGATGATGACGACGAGGAAGGTGATGATGATTATGATGAAGATGATGAAGATAATTGTGATGATGATGATGACGACGATGATGAAGATGATGATGATTATGATGAAGATGATGAAGATAATTGTGATGATGATGATGATGATGAAGGTGATGATGATGGTGATGGTTGTTGTGATGGTGGTGGGGTCATGATGATTATGATGATGATTAATTAAAACAACTGTGTAATTTGAATTGCTCTCTATTTCTCTGTGTCTTTAGGGAAATGAGTACAAGGAATGTATTAGAGCTGATGTACCAGGTTGCACAAGGTATGTGTTACCTTGAAAGCAGACAGTTCGTCCATCGTGACCTCGCAGCACGAAACGTTCTTCTCGTTGACGAGACCTTCGCCAAGATCAGTGATTTTGGCATGTCCAAAGCTCTAGGACTTGATAACCAGTACTACGTGGTAAGTAGGGTTTCAAACAGTTCCACTTGGTCTTCCAGCAAATGGTCTAATTCTCTTATCTTTTTAACACCATCATGTCTAAATTTACTTGATCCAGTAACCATTTGATCCAACTTACACCTTGTCTAACTCTCATTTCGTATTATGCCCAGATGCTACCTGTATAATTCCCAACTTGTCTATTAATTATTTTGCATATCATCTAATCCAATAGACCAAGTGGTGTTGCACCAAGTGGATATTATACAAAGTGGGCATTGTCAAACTGGAAATTAGGTAAATTGCAGGGGGCCGCGGAAACGGAAGGGCTGTGAGGGCTTCAGCCCCCTCACTTTTTCCAAAACCGTGTACAAAAACGTAAATATGACCATATGATTGTGATTTTTTGCATGGTCAGCCCCCCCCCCCCCCCTCCCACTTTCAAAACTGTTCCATGGCCCCTGCATTGGTAGATGCAAGTGGGCCAAGTGGCAATTATACCAAATGGATTGTAGATAAACTTGTTTGAGATGAAACAGGATTAGGCCACATGAGATGATCCCGAAGGGAAGGTAAACAGTGCGGTTTTAGTGGCAATTTTTCTGCCAAGTATTATTTTGTCAATATTAATCCTCCATGTACTTTTCATATCTTTCCATTTCTTTGTAAATTTGGGCTTTATACAGTCTGCCAAACTATTATACATGAAGCAAAATATTAACATTTCCATTTTACATTCTAATAATTTCTTTGCCAAATTTGCTCTGAAGTTCAGAAGTACTGTAAGTAACCTTTTTTAGATACAGGAAATATGCATTGAAATAAAAACGTGTGTGAAATTCTACTGCCCCAAATCAGAATAACTGGTGATACATGTAGTAGTGAAGCCGTGCACAAGGTATGCATAATTTTGAAGCATAAAATGTGAGTTTTGGGAGTCATTAAAGACTTTATCAGAGTAATATTGATAGTATTTTCTTCATGTCATTTTGTGTTTACAGGCAGAAACTGCTGGCAAATGGCCACTGAAATGGTATGCGCTTGAATGCATCTATAAATTCAAGTTCAGCAGTAAGAGTGATGTATGGAGCTATGGTGTCACGCTATGGGAGGCTCTGTCATTTGGCAAGAAACCATACCCGGTATGTCAATCATTCTCTTTATCAAGTTTTCTTGAATGTTTGGGTGTTGTATGATATCAGGTACAGTATAGTTTTGCGACATTACATGCCTACATGTACATTGCCACATTTATTATATTGATTGTAGTTTGTATTGTAAACCACTCCTGTAGTCGATTGTGTTTTGTTTATTATGTACTGCCTGTGGAGATCATTATTCTGTGTGTTTGAATATATAGATTGAAGTAAGTCTTCTTTACATGTATATTTGATGATCATGTTTCTGCATCACTTTGAACTTCAAATCACACCTTCAGAAATCACTCTGTACACCCAGATGCATTCTATTAGAATTGTCATCACTGGTTGAACTCTCTGTTCTGACAATATCTGTGATATCCTTGTTTCAGAGTGGCTAAAAAGGACTTGACTCTTACTGTTACTACACGGTAACTGTCAGTTAATAGAACTTGTCAGTACCGACAAACTTCTTGAAATGGTGTCCAGGGGAATTTTCCTGAAGTGACTTTTCAGATGTTTAAATCGGACAAGGTCTGTTTTATCTGACAGTTACCATAGTAACAGTCAGACACCTATGCTTCTCAGTGAATCAAAATCTGACAGATGAATAATGATGATGAAATGCCCTCTGTCACAAAATGCTAGGCTCTGTCACACATTGCTTAGTATTTAATTATTCAATATCTCACACCTTACTGAACAATTTGCGTTTCACAAGAATTTTTGTTGAAACATCTACAATTTCTCTTGATCCTGGACCTCTAACCCTTTATACCCTTGATCTCTATCATGTTTGCTAAACATTTACCTCTACTATTTCCCTTGACCCTTGACCTATACAATTTCTTTTGACCTTTTCAGGGAATGAGTGGTCAGGATGTAGTGGAGTACATCCAGAACGGAAACCGATTAGATCAACCAGAGAGATGTCCTGATGATGTGTATCATCTCATGTTGAAATGTTGGGCAGATGAGTAAGTTCAAATGTCACTTGTATTTCACAAGGATACCTGGGCTTTGTCTTACAAAGAGTTGCAATTGCTCTGATCAACCACAAATATGGAAAGCGAGCAATGTCAACATCTAAAATGCATGTTTGTTCAAAATATTTTCTACATGTGATGTATAATCATACATTCATAGTTTTCTTAAAAATTCAGTGCGCTTCTCTTCGTTTACACAGGACATCATGCAAATTTCCGAGAGAAAGAATTATGACATTGTTGCATTTCCATGTAGTTTAAGATGATCAGATCAATCGTAACACTTAATAAGAAGAGGCCCAGTTCTTGAAGGAGACAAATCACATTATTGCCATAAAATGACCACATGAATAGAATAATGCGCTCTTGGGCAGCATGTACTTTTAAGCCAAGCACACACTACACATTTCTTTAACAATCTGATTGTGGAAGAAATTGCAACAGCACGTGATATGGATATTTCAACGGATAAAATCTGAACAGTCAAAGTTCTGAATAGTGGTATAAATGAGTGAACCCACTCTTCTTTAGTGTTATTACATTACTTAATTCATCCTCTTGCCTGATGAATTTCACTTCCCTGACATTGTCCGATGCTCAATTACTTTTTATGATTAGGCCCATAATAGACCAGTAGGGATTATTGCATAATGTGCATTGTAGGACTGTGATAACAGCCAATTTTTATTGATGCGTTTATCTTACAGAGCCAAGGATCGACCAGGCTTTAGAGAAATTGAGTCAAGCATGTCAGATATTCTAAAACGCCTGCAGGCAGGGACCTTGAAGATGAGACCTAGACAGTTGCCTGTCGCCTAGTGACTCGACTAATACTCTGTGACAAGCAAAAGGAACTTTATGAAGATGGTTGGGGAAACCCTGACTCTTTGACATAGAGGTAACATAGAACAGGCATGTACATCAGATCAGGACTGCTAAATGGTTTTCCAATTAGGAGTATCCTCAAGAATGGAAGACGGCATTCCATCAGGAGAGTTAAACTGTAACTGTGCTTGAGAAACACCAGACTTTATTCATGAGAACATCTGTGGGCTGTACGATATACATAGGTGTAGTTGAAAGGATTCAAGCTATCATCAAGAACTCCTGGAGTGGATTGAATCATGTAGGAATGAGAGACATTGTGGTAGGTGTTCCTCAGTAGAAGGTCTCTCAACCTTGTGATGCACTCTGATGCTTAGTGTCATCACGAAATAATTTATTTTTTAATGAACGCACCATTCCATCAGAAATGAGGATCCGAGCAGAAGTATTTTATTCCAGTGATTCCGATTCAAGGTCTTCTCTCTCTGATCAAAGACTGATTTGTTTTGTTAATGTAGTAGGAGGCTGCGATATTAAAACCCACCTGACCAAGTTCACATTGGAACAGATCTCTCTGAGGTATTTTTGCATCATGAGCTTGAAATATCAGAACTTAATACTTCACCTTCGTTTCAAAACCAAGGATTCACTAGTTTCATTATTATTATTTATTATTTGCAATAACATTGATATGAACTATAGGTACTCACGTGGTGGAAGAGCAAATATGATAAAGGCACTCAGTGAAAGCTTAATTGTTCATGTACTTGTAAAGTGAATGATGAAAGAAGAAATGTAACATCTTAGCCACCAGAATATATGTATAAAATATATTTATATACTGTATATGAGATCAGCTATGGATGGTGATAAAGTATATTAGAGCATTTCTGACTCGTTCAAATGTAGAGTAGCTATATTTAGATCAAAATCTGTGTAGTGTATTTACATTGAAGAGAGGATTGTTTTTTTGTTCATAGGGAAAGGTTATATCTTACAGTAGTACTGTTTATGGAAATTTTGAATATTTCATTCCGTTTTGGGGGTTTTGATTTGGGAAGGGGGATGGGGGAATGAAAGCCTACGGTAGTAAGCGTTACCAAACTTATACTGGATTTAAGAAGATGTCCGGCATTGGTCCGGTGGTAGATGGACAACTTGAGGCATCTTGTCAGAAGTCAGAGCTGTGTTTTCTGGAGGAAAGTCACAAGTAGCTTTTCATGATTAATTCTCATATTTCATTGTAGATAAAACAGTGGGGGATGCAGGAAACCTGCTATGATAAGGTGTATAGACAATGGCCAATATTCTGACGTTAGGGCCCCGTCTTACAAAGAGTTACGATAGATCTGATCAATCGTAACTATGGAAAGCCAGCAACATCAGCATCTTATAAATGCATGTTTATTCAAAATATTTTCTAGGGATAATGTATATCCATAAATTCATTGTTTTCTTGACAATTTGGAGTTTTCCCCTTTGATTACAAAGGACATTTTGCAAATTTTCTGAATAAAAAAATATGACACTGATGGATTTCCATAGAGTTACGATTGATTGGATCAATTGTAGCTCTTTGTAAGACAGGGCCCAGGTTTACCTTAGACCATGGTCTAACTTTGCTAAAATTATGGGAAGCCAAACGTTTCAAAATTTTGTTTACAGTGATTGCTTCTCATGTTTACTGTGCTCTTTACTAATTCTTTAATGGTGAAGACAACTGTCGTACAAGTACTTATCCTTCCCAGGTGGTAAATAATGTTTTGGTAGTCAAATGAGCTGATACATTGAACCTCTACTGTTAGAGATTTATGTAACAACTGGCTTTCCATAGGCAAACCACAACTTAAAACCAGAGTTTAATTTAAACCCGAGTTCAGAATACGGGCCAATGACACCGTTCTCATCACATTTTCTAAAACTAGTTTACTGGAAATCGGTTCAGGAAACCAATTTGGAAGATCGCTTTGCTAGTGTTCCCAACTTCCCACTTGATTAGCCAAAATTGGTTTTCAAAAACACTTCACATAAAGTGGTCATGTTACCATGGGAACGCTCTCAGTGGGGTGACATGTTTCGCGCAAAATTTGAAACTGCAGCGTAGGCATTCAACATACAGTGTGTGAAGTAACTTGCTTAAAATGTTTGAAGATTGCTTCCCGAAGAACATTTGTGTCCTCACGCTAAAACCAGTTTTACGAGGCAAAGCGATCTTCAAAACTACATTGCAAGGGGGTTTTCTGAACCAGTTTGGAAGACTGCTTCTAAGACCGCTGCTACTGTTCTCATTACACGTTAAACTAGTTTCCACTAAACTAATTTCCAGTAAACTAGTTTTAGGATGGTAGTGAAAACGGTGTCAATGTCAGACTTATGACAAGGTGTCTTTAATAATGTACTCTGGCCTAAATATGTCACATAAAGATTGTCAACTCTGATCTAAGTGCTAAACAGATATCCACCATTACTTCTTCCAGTGTGAACAGTATTTCATTTGGCCATTTTTGTACTAATTAACTTTTAAAAAAAAAGTATGGAATTTTGAAAGGTGTTGGATATAAGGGCAATTTTGATATGGTTTTGAATGCCTCAAATAATGTAGTGTCTATATGCCTTTGTGTTAGTGCCTCAAATGTCAGGGTGTAATTTCATCTATTTCCATCTAAACACAGTTTTAAATACACTGTCCCTCGATCACATTTGACCTACTCCAAAATGAACTAAATATATTTACATTAAATATTTGAATATTATCAATCCCAAGAGGCCAGCACTAAATTATACCATTTATACAAACAATATGGTCCGTATTCTCAAAAGAGGTTTCAGTTGTACCATGGTACAAAACCATGGACTGTGCAGATTTATTTCATTAACATGCTTCATTTTAAGCGCACTTTGCCAAAAGCGCGCATTTCGATGGATTCAACTTTGTGTACGCGATGAAATAAGCGTAATTTTTTTTAATCTGCATAGTCCATGGTTTTGTACCATGATACAATTGAAACCTCTTTTGAGAATACGGGCCAATGAGTATAGTTCTCAAAATTAATCCACAATTTATGTCCTGAATAATTATAGGGAGCATTCATCAAAAATGCTACATTCCATAAGAATGAATGTCAGTATTGAAAATGTGACTTAATAATTGTTACTCCATAGTGACTATTATACACCCCTGTTATTCATCTGGTAGAGTTTTTATGTTAATATATATGTTTAAAGAAGTGATGTATGTTTGGTATTTTTATGATTATTCTTTTTTTTTATTTTATATAGTTCTATTTTATACATCATGTAGAGTTTATGATAAATGCAGTTAACTGTCTTTCAAGTATGGTGAGTAGTGATATCAATTGTAGCATTATCAATGATATTGATGAGAATGGAGGAAATCAAATAAAAGAGAACTGTGTTATTTTGGGGGGTCATCCGTCAGCTGGGAAACGCTTAATCATGAATGTTGAGAAACTTTGGGATGCTTAACTCTTTTTTCACTCAAGAATGCTAGAGCTAATGTTTGAAAAATCTTCAAAGTCTTCTGACTTTCTTGCAATAATGATCTTCCTGGCATTACTGTAGTATTGAAAGCTTGCCATTCCCAAAAGCATTTGATAAAGGAACAAGCAATGTATACGGTAAATGTTAAATGACTAGGTTAAGTGTTGAATGAATAGTGGTTAGGACTTTCGTCTTTCAATCTGAAGGACATGGGTTTGATTCCAAGCCATTGGGTGTTTTCTTTCTGCAAGAAATTTATCCACACTGTGCTGCACTCAACCCAGGTGAGGTAAATGGGTACTGGCAGGAAGCAATTCCTCAAAAAGCTGTGCACCGAAATTGGTAGACTAGTTTAGCCGGGGTAATATAGGAGCGCCTTAAGCACCTAGCAAGATGGATACGTGCGCTATACAAATCCTATATTATTATTATCTGGGGGCGTTTCATGAACACTTTCCATTTGTCAAGCTGTCAAATCTGGCAATTTTTCTTACCTTCGATTGGCTGAAAAGCATAGTTGTTTGACCATTACTATGGTAACTGTCAGATAATGACAACTTGTCAATGCTGATTATCACTGCTGATAATTTTCTTGAAATGGTCCTGCAGTATGACTTAGATTGATGGTTTGAAAGCATGGATTATAATTGTTGCCAGTCCTCCAAGTATTAAAGATGTGATATCCCTGATATGTTGTTAGTTTGTTTGTATAACAGGTCATGTAAACCTGTATAGTGTGAACAGTCTGATTTTATGTGTGGGAACAGGGTTTTATGTCTGTTCAAACCCAACAGAAAACCCCATTGAATTTAATTCCCTTTTTTGTGTTCATCATAGTACATGTAATTAAATTCCATGATGTTACAGGTCCTTTACATGATATGCTGAAGATGAAAATAAAGAAAAGCTTGCAGCAAGTCTCTTAGATTGTACATATTGATGTAAGCTGCAGCACGCTAAATATGTAAATATATATATAATCTATGGTACTACAAAGACATTTGTTAAGTAAATTGACAAAACAAATGTGAGAGAATTTTTATGAAAGCATTTGTAATTATATAGTAGAAATGAAGATATATGCCCGCTTTGAAAAACATTTATTTGTGAAAATGTGATATTCTGTTTTTTCATCTTGTTCTTATAAGCTGGGGGGGGGGTACAATGCACTTTGCATTATTATCTGCAATGATTCAAATAGGAATTGTATTTCAGTCATCTTGATCTTAGTAGATAGATAAGATTATTTTAGTCCAAAGCAAGTGCTGTTTTTTTAACGTACATGAATATTGTTATAAGAATATATGCACCAAACGTTTTGATTTTTGTGTGGTAGCTTCCCATCATTGATTATATAAGCCCTATGCACAAGTAATGATTGTCAATGCATTGTCACTGACACTAAAACCCTTTATTCATTTGATATATCACATCAACAAAAAATTGCACTTGTCAGTATTATACCACTTATATGATCAAGAGAGTTTTAATTCTTGTTTTGAATAATGGAAAGAAGATGATACGAATATTATTTTTGTTAAAGGAGAATGAAACTCTTGGAGCAAGTTAGCTTTTGTGAAAGCAGAAAAATCAAAGAATAAGATCAACAAAAGTTTGAGTAAAATAGGACTAGCAATAGAAGAGTTATGAGCATTTGAATGTCGAGATCACTAATGCTATGGAGATCCTCCCATTGGCAATGCGACCAAGATCTATGATGTCACAGATGAACAACTCTCCCCTTTTGGACGCTGAAAATATTCCCCAAAACATTTCTTTTTGCTCATTCTAATCATATGACAAACGATTCATCAATGATATAATGTTGTGAAACCTCTGTACTTGTCCTCTCATATTAGAACACCTCACCTTGTGATAGACTCTATAAAAGTGAGAATATAAGTGAAATAAGTACTAAAGTAATGAGGAGTTGTACGTGTGTGACATCACAGATCTTGGTCGCATTGCCAATGGGAGGATCTACATGGCATTAGTGATCTCAATATTCAAATGCTCATAACTTTCTTATTATTCATTCAATCTTCCTCAAACTTTCAACAATATGTTTCTTTGATTTTTCTCTTTGATATGGATTCAGCTGGTTTCAAGGGTTTCATTCTCCTTTAACAGAAAGTCTGTTAATATTTTTTGCCCTCTTGATGTGAGCTTGATAGATTGAGATGTGTTGACCTATGTAGGCCTACAAGTATAAATGAATACATCTCATAAGAATGTTGCTACTAATATAATTGGAATACATGAGTGTAATTGTGAAAATTAATATTTTTTTCTTAAAAATTCTCTATTTTTTATTATTTTTTTTCTGTAGGTAATGTGGAAATTAAATATGATGGGGCTCAAATCATGCTGTGTTTCTTAAATAGCAGCCATATTAGACAAGTGCAATTCAGTCATTTTCCCCTTAAAAGCGTAAAGTAATGCAATTGAAAATGCTTTTCATACCAATGGCAAAGACTTATTTTTTGTTACTTTTTTTCTTGTCAACAGAAGTACTTACATCCAACAATATTCATTTTATGGATATCCAAATGAAATAAAAGATAGATATATTTATATAGTTATTAATATATGAGGACGTGTGCATCTTTGTAAATGTAAGGGAATTATTTTCATACATTATTGAAATGTAATGTTATAGAAAGGAATAGTATATTTAGAACAGTGTATTTGGTATGTTTTTTTCTTAGTTACTGTGAGGTATTTTTAATTAAAGATATTTGTATGAATTTCAACCTTAATTGTTTGGAAATTGAATAATGTAGTATTGATCCACATGTATAATTTTGCTTTCAGAAATGAGAGTAAACTTGATATAAATAATTGTCAGAGTTAAGAAAATGATATAGATGACTTATCACATTTTATAATGACATAGGTTATCATGTGTCTGTGATATGTTATGAAAATAAAGCCAGAACAAAAAACTCACCCCAAATTATTTAGTGTTTCAAAAAAAGTGAAATATAATTGGTGATAAAAAACACTATCGTAAATTCATGCCATACACTAACATGTGTTTATATTAATTTCCCCAGGAGATTTAGTTGATGATTTTTCAGTCACAGATACCTTGAAAGTGTCTGAATGAATTTGATTTTTTTTCTTCTTGGTTGTTTCATCTTTATGAACAAAATTATATACAGCATGAATCAAAGTTCAGTATGTTTTTTAGATGTTACATTTGTAGCATAAGCCTTTAAAAGAATTTATTGATTTAATCAATGCTGACCACCTTTATGTGTAGGTCCTTAAGATTTTCCACCTTTATGGGAATTAATACCAGTTAACATCTAGTACATGTTAGGCATATCCATATGTTGATATGCATATTATGACTTTAAAAAAAAGCTCAAGCAACATTTTTAATCTCAAATATTATTTATCCATATTGATAAGAAATGCAATAGAAAAATATTGGTACGATAAAATAGAATGTGCACTGTTATATATCAACTGCAAGCACTCATTAAACATTCAAACTGATGAAAAAAAATACAATTAAAGCTAAATAATAAGCTTCATTAAGATTGAAATTGTCAAGTGTAACATGTACTTACTAAAACACATTCTAATCTTCGTATGTTCAATTTGTCAGATTTAAGTTGCTATGAATTAGGTGCTCACTGCTCACATTACATTGTGTCACGTTTATTGATTCAAATATGATTTGTTTCATGTAACTAGGCGATCATCTTCTGTTAAAAATATCTGTCTTTGTTAGTGGTTTATCATATGAATTTTGTCGGAGCCAATATGTATGTTGTGTATATTATTAAGATATCCATCATACAATACTTAAATGATGTTACTGCCTTGGAACCATAGGGTATTATGTTCATAAATGAAACTTGAATAAATGAGATCCATGGAAAGTGTACTTTGACATAAATACTTTAATTATGCAAATTGTTATAATGTGTGATCACAAGCAGAAATTTATTTGTAAACTTCTGTTGATTATATCAATGCAGGTTTTTTTTAAAATCATTTCCAGTGAGTTAAAAGGGTTAACTTTGATGATGCAAAGTAAAATTATGTTTGATGGAAATCAAGGTCTTTGAATAAACCAATCGTAGAACATTTTACAATAAAACATGTCTTGTTTGTTTGTTTTATTGTCCCAATTTTACGTGCATATAAGGGTATACTATGAATCCTCATACAGCTTGTACTCGGCTTTCAAATGAGACTAATTCTATGCAATACATCTCAATTCGGCCGAAAAATCACTTTACAATGTGTTCCTGTGCGATAATTTTTCATTTTTTTAGGGTTTTCTTACTTATTTTCACTATTAATTAATTGGATTGTGAAGAATGTTGGATCAAGCTTTGAAATAAGCCCAAAATTAAATCTTTAGCCCCTGTATACCAAAGTTATTCACATTTAAAATATGAATCGTGTCTCTCCCATAGAATTTGTGTACATCCACCCTCGCCCTCGTCATGTTTCATTCTATACCAATCGCGGTGTGGAGTATATTATTCAGACATATAGAGCTTAAAATGATACTAATTTTATGATAATATCTCTCCGTTTAACTGAGATATATCGTAAATTGAATATTAGACAAAAGTGTAACAAAACCACTTTTCTTCTCGGCCGAGTTCAAGACGCATGGCCATCATTAAATTCAGAATATGAAATACTTGATTATTACCTCCCTCTTTTTTTTCTCCACTTTTCTCTGTCCCCCTCTCCCCTCTCAGTCTCCCCTCTCTTCCCCTTTCTCTTTTTACATTAGTGGTAGGGTCCATGCTTTTTCTAATCCTCTTTCTCAAACTTTACCTTAATCCTTCAACTCTTTCATAATCCTTTCATAATCTTTCATAAACTCTTTCATAATGAAAGGGAATATCTTATATTTGGGCATATTCCGATCCTTTCGTCTTTTTAAAGGGATGGCCCGGGCTGAAAATATTTATATCTTAATACATAGAGTAGAATTCACGGGGCAAAAGGCCGAAAATTTCATCAAATCGGATAACAAATAATAAAGTTTTTGAAGTTTAAAGTTTAAAAATATTTTGTGAAAACAGTCATGAATATTCATTTGGTGGGCTGATGATGTCACATCTCCGCTTTCCGTTTTCTTATGTTATTACATAAAATCACAATTTGTTCATTATTTCATACTTGTGTGAATAATATGTCTCCCTTATAATGAAATAAGTTGCAGCAATTAATATGTAAGGCACTAATTTGTTGTCAATCCAATTTGTCTAGTTCTTGGAAGAAAAATTTGAATAAACCTAATTTCATATAATAAAATACAAAAGAACAAGTGGGGATGTGACATCATCAGCCCACCTAATGAATATTCATGACGACTGTTTTCACAAAATATTGCTTAACTTTAAAATTCAATAACTTTGTTATTTGTTATCCGATTTTGATGAAATTTTCGGCATTTTGCTCAGTGAATTCTACACTATTAAGCTATAAATACTTTCAGCCCGGACCATCCCTTTAAAGATTACAATTGATTTTAAAATTAGATAATTTTTAAATTGTTCTAAATGCGCTTTTAGATACCAGGTAAAAGATTTTCATGCACTTGGTGCTCCAATCCCAAACTTGCGATATCAATATGAGCGAGAAATACGCAGCCGCTTTTGCGTTTCTTGCTGAATATTCATGAGTTGGGTGGGAATGCGCACAATGCTTTAAAATGACAGTGTGCGCTCATGGCCAAAGAGAATCGGGCGAACTTTTTGGGGTCAACAAACTTATACGAAAATACTGTTACATGATTGGTCAGAAGTTATTAAACTCAGTATTCGAGGCGCGCGAACGTATCATAACTATTATGACGTATCACTGTACGCGTGTATTTATGTAACTTTTCAGCTGTTTTGTTATTATTCTTCACATTTGATTGATATACTGCGTTCAAGCTATATACCGCATATAGTTTCTCGTTTCTATCAATATTTTCTTTCGAGTGAAATCAGGTAAGCCATTTTACTAGGTTATTATAATATTTAATCAAAAGTCATAATCTGAAATTATAATAAATCAATAAACATGATTAAAGTTTAATTTATCTCTGATTTAAAGGTCAAGAAAAGACCTGTCATATTTCTGTTGATTATTCGTCAGCCAAGTTGGCCAAAAAAAATTTCATGGATAAGAACTAACAATATCATAACTTTTTGTATTTGTGTGCAATAGAATGTCTGATATTGCACCGAAACATCGATTGTTTGATTCTTGGCTGAAGAAAGACAACACCCCTATCTTCAGTCAAGGTATTATCAAGGATGCCAACATCGGAAATCGGGTGAGTTACTCTCTTAAAAAAACATCTACTTTGAAATCTTGAAGGTAAAAGTTATGATAAGGATAATGTTGATGGTAGTGGTGGTGATGTGGTGGTGAAGATGAGGGTGATGATGATGATGATGATGTTGATGTGATGATGATGATGATGATTGATGATGATGATGTTGATGTGATGATGATGATGATGATGATGATGTTGATGTGATGATGATGATGATGATGATGTTGATGTGATGATGATGATGATGATTGATGATGATGATGTTGATGTGATGATGATGATGATGATGATGATGTTGATGTGATGATGATGATGATGATGATGATGATGATGATTGATGATGATGATGTTGATGTGATGATGATGATGATTGATGATGATGATGATGGTAATGGAGTTCGGTCATATTTTGGTAATAAAGATAAGCCTGATGATGGTGATGAGAGAGGCTATGATGATGGGGGTAATTATGAGGAGGAGGAAAGGGGGGCGAAGAAGAGGATTAGGATCATGATAATGGTGATAATAATGATGGTGATGATAATGATAATGGTGATGATGATAATGCTAATGGTGATAATGATGATGATGATAATGATAATTGTGATGATGATAATGATAACGGTGATGATGATAATGATAATGGTGATGATAATGATTATGATGATGGTGATAATGATGGTGATGATGATTATGATGATGGTGATGATGATAATGATGATGGTGATGAAGATAATGATGATGGTGATGATGATAATGATAATGGTGATGATGATGATGATAATAATAATGGTGATAATGATAATGGTGATGATGATAATAATAATGGTAATAATGATGGTGATGATGATAATGCTAATGGTGATGATGATAATGATAATGGTGATAATGATGGTGATGATGATAATGGTGATGGTGATAGTGATGGTGATGATGATAATGATAAATGGTGATAATGATGGTGATGATGATAATGATAATGGTGATAATGATGGTGATGATGATAATAATAATGGTGATAATGATGGTGATTATGATAATGATGATAATTATGGTGATGATGATAATGATAATGGTGATAATGATGGTGATGATGATAATAATAATGGTGATAATAATGGTGATGATGATAATGATGATAATTATGGTGATAATGGTGATGATGATGGTGATGATGATAATGATATTGGTGATAATGATGGTGATGATGATAATGCTAATGGTGATAATGATGATAATAATAATAATGGTGATAATGATGGTGATGATGATAATGATATTGGTGATAATGATGGTGATGATGATAATTATGGTAATAATGATGGTGATGATGAAAATGATGATGGTGGTGGTGATGGTGATGATGATAATAGTGATAATGATGGTGATGATGATAATGATGATGCTGTTAATGATTATAACAATGATGTCGAATATGCAATGAATTTATAAATGAAGATGAAGCCATTTTGATACGATA
Organism: Lytechinus pictus; assembly: GCF_037042905.1. NCBI lineage: Eukaryota > Metazoa > Echinodermata > Echinoidea > Temnopleuroida > Toxopneustidae > Lytechinus > Lytechinus pictus. Next base: position 2,005,334 of record NC_087255.1, on the reverse strand, counting down.
TCCTCTTTTTGCATATATGTCCATCGAAATAGATTCATACAAGTCACTGATGCAAAGTGCTGTGTCACGACTCTATAGATATGGTATAAACTTTATTTGAAACCACATTTAAAAGCTAGTTTGCTTGCTTTTTTTCGGAAGTTTTCCCATTTCTAATACATGTCTCTTATCAATACATTTTAGTGACGGCAAAGTATAATGTGTTTCATCCTATTAATGCAACCCTTGTTGAATTTTTTTTATCTAGCTTCATAATCATTAAAGTTGTGTAAATTCGTCTTGTTGGTTGGTAAAAATATAATGATTGGTTATTATTGAGCATGGGGGGGGGTATTTCACCATTATTGAACGATTAAGTTTACTAAAATTAGTAGTGGGTAATGAATGCGATAGAAACTGAGGTGATCACTATATATAATATTCCAATTATCATGATTATTAAATTTTAAAAAATAAATATAACGACAATCATCCCCCCATGTGTTGTCAAGTTGAAATAGATTAAAAACGAAATACAAGTAACGGAATAAACTGAAATTAATCGAATGTTTCCATTGCCCTACTATTTCTTGGTTCCTCGGAGTCTAATTTCTGGCCAACACAGTCACATATCCCCCTAAAAATTAGTTGACTTTCTGAAACCTCAGATACTCTCAGAATTTGGGTATAGTTGGTTGACACAGTTCTTGTGATTTTACGAAAACCTCAGTTAATCTTACCATAATGCTATATCATCAAAGCCCATATCTTTCTGCAAAGAAAAATGCTTTTGTTCATCGGATTTTGATGAGGTATATACAATAAGTTATCAGGACAAGGCGCGGGATGCAAATTTGTAATACGCGTCTTTTCCATAAATATAGACATTCACGAGAGTCCCTAAGCTGTCTTTGTCATTCTTAATTAGCCGTTCCTGGGGATAGAGAAGACGAAACATTTTGGCATTGGTCTCCCATTGAAATTCATCAGGGAGTATTTACCATACTTACATCAAATTACACTTTGTTACCAAAGTAAATCCATGCTATCAGTTATTAAATTGATTATTTATTTATTATTTTTTTTTTTTGCAGGAGTTTCTGCATTTTATTCATAAATCAATAACAAATGAAAAAATAATGATACAGTAACAATGACATAAATGAGTACATTTTGTGTGACAATCGGAAATATAAATAATGTATAAGGCTGAAAAATACATAAATGAAGCATGTAAAATAGTAAAGTGGGTAAAATGCAGGGGTCAGCTATAAGAAGCAGGTAACTGCCATGAGGGAGGGCTACATGAGAACCGTACTAGGTTATAAATAGAAATCGATAAAATGATGTCACAAAAGAGAAAGTATAAAAGTTTAGATATTTAGTGGGGAGAGATAATATAAAGTTTTTAAAAAAGTGCGAGTGAGTGCTAGTGGGTGAGTGCAGGTGATACATTTAAGAATACTTAGAAATAAGAAACTTTTTCAATGAAGCTTTAAAATAAATAAAAGACGCAGACTGTTTAATGTTATGTGGCAAGGCATTCCAAATATTTTGTTCATTTGTGCTATTCTTTAATTATTTATTCATCCATTTTTATTTATCATAATATTTGTACAAGAACAGAGAGATCTACAATAAGCTGTTTTTCATTGTTACCCTGATGAAAAAAATACAATGACAACAATGAACATCAATATCATTATGAAAACAAAATAAATGATTATAAGTAAATATCAAATAAAATCATTAAATGTAAATAAAATCATACTGAAAAATATTATTTACCGGTAAACATTGCTTAGTGAAATGAATTAAAATACTTTTACATGAGTGATAACATGAAAATGAAATTTTTTTTATCTATCATAACGGAAGATATAGATATAAACTTCTTATTCACTGATTAAAAAAACACTGAATGGTATAACAAATAAATAGAGGGCGCTATTGCTGTGTGAAATCAATATAAATAAACGTACGGAATTGTAAAGTCGAAGATGAATTGAACTGTAAGGAAATCTTGAGTAAAATTAAAAGTCTTATTGGTTGGTGGAAGCAAAGAGATCTTACGATGTATGGTAAAATATAACTTTTAAAAAGGGAGGCATTTTCAAACTTAAATTATGTTTCTTCCCTGATGACAGTCCCAAAAGACTTTTTTAAGGAAATAGAAAAAAATACTTTCAATTTTATTTGGTGAGGAAAGATCTATTTCAAGATTAGTTTGTTGGAGGACTAAGCGCTCCAAATTTTGAGGTCTTTGTTAAAACCCAACGAATAATGTGGATTAAACGTTTGCTAGACGGAGGGAAAAGTTCAGGTTGAAACCGACCTTCGAATATTTTTTTTTTGGGTGGTCAAATCATATTTCTTTCTGTGTAATCATGTACGAGTAAAATGAATTTGAAAGGTATACCATTATTTCAAATAGATATGCTAAAGGCATGGCACGAATTGGATAAATGTAGACGTTTTTGAGGGAAAAGTAATCCCAACATTTTTAATAACAAGCGTATATGCCTCAATAATAATGAATAATACCTTTTTTATATTGAATTATTTCAGATAGGTATACTTAAGGTCTCAGATATAATAGTTGGAGGTAAATTAAAACCAGTTTCATACTGGTATAATTTTAAATTTTCATCTGAAAACTTGCTCAGAATTCAAAAGATATTTTCAGTAATAACAGAAGAGTGGATACAAGGTGATTTTATGGAAATGGATATAGACAACTTTGAAATTGAATTGATGATATTTGGGCGTGTTCAGAAACTATGTGTTATAAAATCTAGACGAATGTAATGACCACTTCATTGAAAAATTTCAAAATGATTATGTATTTCATGTTTACAGATGGGCAATCCGAATATGATCTGGCAATTGGGGAATTGAAAGAAGTATTTCTGTTAAAAGAACTCAATTTTAAAGATTCGTTTTTAAGATGGATAAAAACGTTATATGTGGTGCATGTGGACGTGTTTTAAATTTTGGTTGGATATCAGATAAATTTGCAATAGAGAGAGGCGTAAGGCAAGGTTGCCCACTTTCGGCATATTTATTTATTATTGTTGCAGAGATTTTAGCTCAGAAAATTAGACAAAATAATCAAATACAAGGGATCCAAATTCCACGTAGATTGAACGATAGAGATATACGTATCGTACAACATGCAGACGATACAACAATTTTTACTGATTCTATACAATGCATCAAAAAAATAATGAAAGAAGTCGAGACGTTTGGAAAATATGCTGGGCCAAAAATCAATTTGACTAAATCAAATCTTATGAAAATGAATATAAACAACAATGAAACTAACAATCTTCTTTTTACTGAAGATCCTATAAAATGTCTTGGTGTTTTTGTTGAAAAAAATATTCTGTTGTTCAATATCTCAATTGGGAAAATAAAGTTAAAAAAATAAAAAATACACTTGACTCATGGAAAATGAGAAAATTATCATTACATGGAAAAGTGGTGGTAATAATTTTTTTAGTAATGTCACAGATAGTACATACTGCTACGGCAGTACCAATCCCTTCTAAAATAATCAAAGATATTAATAAACTAGTTTACAATTTTTTGTGGAATTCCAAAAAAGAAATGGTGAAACGCAATGTTTGTCATAATCCTGAAAAAGAAGGGGGATTAGGAAAAGTTGACTTAAAGACAAAATGTCGATCACTACGTTTATCATGGATCAATAAATATTTTACAGGTGAAGACAGTGCTTGGAAAACCCTGTTTGAATATTGAACTCAGAAAATAGGCGGGGATTTGCCTCTTTGTTTGACTTTTAATTGCAAAAAGAGTAATATAAAGTATAAAAAAGATGTATTATATTTTCCTAACTGGATAAAGAACAATATTTTGAAAGTTAAACAAATCGTAACAGGTGGTGAATGGAAGAAGATTGATTCAATATGCACTATTTTTAAAGAAAGAAAATTACTTTCTACCTTTGAATTGTTGAAAATAAAAAATGCGTTTCCGAAGTTCTGGCTTGACAAATTACGTAATAGTGCACGAAATGTAAATAGCATGTCATCGAAATCCAGCACTATTGAAATATCAACAGGTGACTGTATAGAAATCAATGGCATGAAAGCCAGACATTTTTATCATTTGATGATTGAAAAGGAGAAAAGAGACCTTTCTTGTATTTATTTTTGGAACGATTTCTTGGGCTTGCCTCTTGAATTTAATTGGAAACGATTATTAGAGTTTAAATTGGATTTTATAAACGACAACAGGATTAAACAATTTAATTTTAAATTGATCCATAAAATACTACCAAGTAAAGACAACCTTTGCAAATGGAAAATTACAAATGATATTTAATGTAATATTTGTAAAGTTCCGGAAACCAGTATCCATATTCTTTTTACCTGTCAAGTGGTAACAATTTTTTGGAAAATTGTTTCTAAATTAATAAATGCTTTGTTCGATGTAAAGATTGTTTTGAGCGAAAAAATTATCGTGATAGGTCATGAAATAGAAAAAACAGAAATGAATGTGGTTAACCTTATTATAAATTTTTCACAATTTGTAATCTATAGGAATTATATTAGAAAATGTTTTGGAAACGACAAGCATATGACTCATGCTTTTTATTTTATGAAAGATCTAAATGTAGAAATTCGAAGTTATTTAAAAAGAAAATATAATCAGAAGAGACTTGATTTAAAACAGGTCTCAAAGGTTCTTTTAATCCTTTAGTTCCTGTTTCGTTATTTCATCTATGTATATTTTTGTATGTGACTTTTGTAAAAACGATTGTAAATATCATATGAACAAATAAAGTCCCTCTTATAAGGATTGAGGAGAAAAAAAATTCTGAGACTGAAATGTGCAATAAACACATGCAGAGAATTTCAATAGAAACAATTACAAGGGGCTGTATACACGAAAGGGAACTTTTTAAATTTTGTTTTGAGGCGGATTATTTTTGTTCCTTTTGTAAAAAAGAAGTTGAGTCTTACCATCATTTATTTTTTTATTGCCCTGAAGTTTAGCGATTATGGGAAGAGATGGGTGAAATATTTCAACTGAATGAACTTGGCAGTGACATTTGGAGAAAAAAAAATCATGGGGATATCTGGAAAAAATACAAGAGTATCTTTATCAAATTGAATCATATTCTTAATTAAGTATATTGTTTTTAGTTCAAGAAAACAGGGAATATCGCCAACCGTACAGAAAGTGACACATTTAGTTAAAGAATATAGAGATACAGAATATCAAATAGCGTTTAAAGGGGGAAGCTGGGGATGTTGCTTCATTTTTCTTTCTGCTTTGTTTTGTTTAATTGTTCAATACAAATAGTTGTACCAGAGCAGGATGTATAGTGTATGGGTGTACGTGTGAAAACGCCCTAATACACTTACCTTACCCATACCCCCTCTCCCTCATCTCTCTCCCCAGACACTCACACAAGCTCACTTCAAAACTCACCACCACCCACAACCCCCCCCCTCCCCCTGTCACAAAACTCACACATCCTCCATCTACTGTAGATGGATGTACGTAGGTCCTATCATTTATGAAAAGATATTAGAGAGGATAGATAAGGGAAGAGGACACAAATGGGCAAAAGTGGGGAAAAGAGAAAGACGAAAATGAGTAGGGGAGAGAATAAGATACGAGAGAGGGAAACAGACAGCCATACAGAAACAGACAGAGAAATGGTCTAACATGTTTAAGTTAAAGAAAGTACGTGCCAGACATACAGAGATTTAATGCATAATATAGCAGAACTGTGCGAATTTCTAATCCGTAACGTAACTATTAAGAGTGCGAATCATGTCCAATAATGAGCTTACAAAGATAATTATGACTGAATAAAGCATTCTTCTAGGATTTGATTGAGATACTTGGTATGCAACCCTACCATCCTCCATCTACTGTAGATGGATGTGTGAGTTTTGTGACGGGGGGAGGGGGGGGGGTTGTGGGTGGTGGTGAGTTTTGAAGTGAGCATGTGTGAGTGTCTGGGGAGAGAGATGAGGGGGAGGGGGTATGGGGGTAAGGTCAGTGTGTAGGGACGTTTTAGGCAAAATGACCTTCCTCTAATTAACCTTTAAAATAATCTTTTATCCATTTTTTCTTGTACAGTTTATGTGCAAAAGAGATTATTTCTATTCTGTTCAGGGAAAAAGTAATCTTTCACAAAATCTGTTTTTATTTGTCAATATTGATGTTTTTTTCTCTGCATTCACATTGTTATGGAAGAGAAATTGGGCAGTTAACTTCATTTTGTAATAATTCTGAAAATTTGTAATCTCATTGATATTGATATATTTCTTTGTTTCGTTTACATATACAAAATCTTGATTTATATGAATTGTGATTGTAAACTTATTGATTTGAAAGAGGAAGAAAATAAAATATTATTCAAACCACAAAAGTAATAACATGAGTAAAACGATGAAAAGAGTATACATCGTGTCCCCCAAAAATGTTAATGTCACTTTAGATTGATATAATATACAAATCACGGCATTATATGGTTTATACCTTACCCGTAAACTACAATTTATTTTCTACAACTGGATGGAATTTTATGTGATATGGTCTAATAATCACAAAGATAAATGAGCATTTTGTCAACAGGAAATCTTTCCCCCACCAAGAAAGAAGGAGAAAATAAAGCAAATCAAAAGGAAAAGAATGATATGGTGTATCGGGCTGGCCAAATTTTAATGATTAGTTGCGAGCGAGCGAAGTGAAGGAGCAAAAATTTCAACATTTATTATTACAAATCCAATATTGTGGTATATTTTTACATAATATTCAGAAAATTCTTAATCCTTATTTTATTATTTTTTTTTTTTGGGGGGGTGGACAAGCGCCCCAAGCTCCCCCATCTTAGATTCCGTACCTTTCTTGACTGATTCCCAGGATACCCTAGGACATTAGCCTGCATATGCGGACAATTCCCTGGCATTCCTAGGAATGTATACTGTAAAACCCAAATTTTCCACCACTGGTGTGGACAGAACACCAAAATATTTGCTTGCGCAGCCCTTCCTATACTCTTTTATTTTTTTTACGGTACTCTTAATTCCCATGACATAAGAAACCTTATCCTCATATTTCAATTTACCGTGGCCTCTTTCAGGATCTTCCTGATTTGATTGTGCGTGCACAGAGTACCATTCAGACCCCACCAAAGGATACCAGAATCATCCTTACCTTGAATGGTAAAAAGCTGTGGCAATGCTCTAGGAATGTTACGGTAAGTAGAATCTTATTTGTAATTTGGTGTAAAAAATGAAACAAAGCTCACGCGCAGGATGGGAATACATTTTTCACAATAGTTGGATGTCTCTGTTTAATTTGCTGTAACGATGTTTAAGAAGTAAATCATTTCATCTTGATATGTTACCAGTAAGTATAAATAAGAGTTACATTAAATTAAAGTTTCTTTTCAAATGAAAAAATACGGTGGACATTCAATAATTCAATAAACGATACAGAAACTTAAGTCATTTTATCAAGGTGTACAATGATTATTTCTCGGTTCAAATCAGATTCCCGAGGTTAGAGCAGCAATGGGGTTTATTGACCCCGCAGACGAAGCAGAGACCAATGACGTCACTAGTGCTGACGTAGATGACGTCACAATTGAGCAAATGGATCCACTGGAGATTCCCATGGTGTGGCGCTTTGAGCCTGGTCAGCTCACCACCCAGATCACCCAAGATAAGATTCGAATCTTGACTTACAACATCGAGGTAAGATTTATAAAGTTACTTTCTCTACCTGTACTGTAGGTCCTATAATTTATGACAAGATATTAGAGAGGATAGATAAGGGAAGAGGGAAAACGGGGCAAAAGTGGGGAAAAGAGAAATACGAAAATGAGAATAAGATACGAGAGAGGGAAACAGACAGACATACAAAAATAGACAGAGAAATGGTCTAACATGTTTAAGTTAAAGAAAGTACGTGCCAGACATGCAGAGATTTAATGCATAATACAGGAGAATAATTGTGCGAATTTCTACTCCGTAACGTAACTATTAAGAGTGCGAGATATGTCCAATAATAAATAAGCGTAGAAAGATAATTATGATTTAATAAAACATTTTTTCTAGGATTTGATTGAGACCCTTGGTATGCAACCCTACGCCTGTAATACATCTATCCTGACTATGATACTTGATAAGCTCTCTAAGGCTCACCGTGTTGCAGGATGTCTTCAAACAACAATAGACACAGAGAGACAACATGCCAAGGAATCACAGGATGCACTAAAGGTAATGAATATTCAATAGATATGAATAATCATTTCATTTTGGATATGAATTTGTTTTTATATCTGCAGATCGTGTCTAAGACAATACCAAATACCATTCAGAATTCTCCTACAATCTTTGTATTTAAAAATCGACTCTAAACCTATCTTTTCAATTAACAAAACAAGTAAGTTGTTGCAATGACCAGTCATCTTTAAATCTTGGTATTTCTTTATTTGATATGATGTTGTATTATGATTGATATTGAATTACCTATTAATATTATACACTTCTAATTCATACTTGGTTTTTATTTAAATTTATTATGTTTTACCTGTTTTATTTACCTTCAATTTAAGTTGTAAAGCGCTTAGAAAACTGTATTGTAACAAGCGCTATATAAAAGTTCCATATTATTATTTTATCATTATTGTTCTCACTATTAATATAAAAATCACAAAAGAATCACCTCAAACTAAGGATAAATGTGATAATAGAATTACTATTGATATTTCAGAAACAAATAAAGGTGCTGGAAACAACTCTTGAAGATGAGAGGAAGCTGGCAATCTCTTCCCAGGTAAATTATTTAATCTTTGTAAAAAAAAAAAACCATGACGATGAGTGTAGTAATAGTAGTACTACTAGTAGTAGTAGTAGCAGCAGCAGCAGCAGTAGTAGCAGCAGCATCAGTAGCAGTAGTAGTAGTAGTAGTAGTAGTAGTAGTAGTAGTAGTAGTAGTAGTAATAATAGGATAAAAAGTAGTAGTAGTAGTAGTAGTAGTAGTATCAGCAGCAGTAGCAGCAGCAGCAGTAGCAGCAGTTAGTATAGTAGAAGTAGTAGTAGTAGTAGTAGTAGTAGTAGTAGTAGTAGTAGTAGTAGGAGGAGGAGGAGGAGGACGATTAGTAGCGACAGCTTTAGCAGCAGGAGTGATTGTATTTCTTCGTGATGCGTATAGTTTTTACCTAGAAATACAAATGTCTTTTTTAATGTCTTTCAAATTATTATTATTTTTTATTAAAGAAATAAACAAACCGAATTTTTTTTATAAAACTTAATTTACTGCAAGGTGATAGATACATCAACTATTTTCATGTTGTAGTCCTTGTAACTATCCCGATATTTGTTTTTTGATCATCAAGAATCGAGTTGATGAACTGAATCGAAACTTAGAGGGTGAGAAGAATACACGCAAACATGCAGAGGATGAGCTTCAGGTAGGTTTTATGCAAATTCTTGATAAACTATAGACATTATCAGGATAAAAATAACAAATCATTGATAACTTCTAACCAGTTTTTTTAATGATATTATCATAGATTTTTGATATACGAAAGCCTTTATATCTAAAGAAAACTTAACGAATCATTGTAGAAGTACACGGGCCGTATTCTGAAATCGGGTTTAATTTAAACTCTGGTCTAAGGTTGTGGTTAAACTATGGATAGCCAATTGTGACATAAATCTCTAACAGTAGAGGTTCATTTTACTAAATTCATTTAACTCTCAAATCATTCTTCACTGTCTGGGAAGTTCAGAATACTTGCCTCTGTTTGCCTGCTGCTTTTTCCATTTTTGAAACACTTTTTTTTAAGTGGTGCTAGCTTTATTTTAGAGTCATTTGTACTAATCATTTATCGATCAATATCTTTGGATGTTCCTTTTCTTTTATTACGTGATAAGATATTCTTATAATATATTTGCAATACAACCTATATTTGTAACGGCTTGCATCCATTTTATTGCTATGTCTGGTAAACCTCTGGGTATTTTTCAGGTTGGTCAAAATGCAAGCATAAAATTTTGAATTTTAGTAAACATGTCTATTTCTCGATTGTCATCGGCGTCTATGCATACTTTCTCTGATTTTCTAAACCATACCAACGTCCATTTTTATGTTTGTAGCGACATCTATCAAAGCCAGTCCGAACCATATGCACCCAGACTGAGAGTAATCCAGGAGAAGTCTTCTATGATGCCAGCTCTGAGGAATTCTTCTACGATGCTCTGTCTTCCCTCGATGATGAGATTTACTACGATGCCCAGAACACATTTTCAGGAGTTAGGCCCAAGGAGATCTTCTATGATGCCATCTCTACCAACCCGAAGAAGGTCCCTCCTTTGGTTAGTGCCGTTGAATCACGGGTGATTAGCCAATGGTAAGTATTAATTAAACCAAAATCAAGAGAAAATTAAAAACTAGGCTTCCATTCCATTCAAAAGAAAAAAAATGACAATAAGGATTCCTTCTTTCACAAACAGTGTGATATTTTCTTGCATATTTTTTTTTTAGTTATCCACCTGCAAAATAGTGTTTACGAGTGTTACCAACGGGTAGAGTACAACGAAAGTACTTCTTTGTTGATTCCATTATGATAATTGCATTCAGATTGATTCATAAAGAAGAGAAATTCATTGTGTGCTAATTATCTTTTCCTTTCATCTTTTTATGTAGGGTACCATCCGTGCCTTGGTTAGGACGAAGGCTCGAGCTACTGTTGGAGCATGTTATGAAAGAGGCAAACCGTGACTTGGATAAGTTTACCACAAAGGCCAAAGGCAAGGCTAAAGCTGGCACTATCGTGACAACCAAGTCAGACCTTCTTCCATTTTTTGACCCGGAAGTGAACCCCAATCATGTCAAACTTGGAAGTGGAATGTTCAGCACAGTCTTCCTTCATCGCCATGCTAAGACCAATGAGCCAGTCGCCTTCAAGCTTATCCAAATTCCTACTCCAAGGAAGGATGTTGACGGAGAAGGAAAAGCCGCAATTGAGAAGATCAAGAACGAGCTGACAATCCTCAAGAAGCTTGGAACCATGGAATGGTTCCCAGAGTTCTATGGATGTTGTATGGTGCGTCACAATATCGTGGGGATTGCCATGGAGTTCTGCGGAGATGTGGAAAAGGCTGAGAGTTATACCATCCTGGACTGCGTCGAAGGCAAGGGACCCAAGCTGGACAGAGACTCCTGGATGAACGTCTTCTTGGATTTAGCAGATGGTCTCACAGTGATGCACAAGAAGCGTTACTTGCGTAATGATCTCAAGGAGGACAATGTGCTTGTGGTGAAGTCTGAAGGAGAATGGCGTGCTAAGATCATTGATTTCGGATGGGCAAGTGATATGATCTGGCCATTTGAGATGCCTTTCTCAGCTGAGCAGAGGCGTGACTACGTGCGTGGCCAGGCATATAATTACATAGCACCTGAGTGCGCTTTTAGAAAGCGACCTTTCTCCCCAAACAGCGACGTCTACTCCTTGGGAAGACTTGCAGCCTTCGTTGGACAGGAGATTCCCGGTCTGAAAGAACTTGGAAACTATGGCTTTTACATCTACTCTTGTCACCCAAATAAGAGGCCAACACTGCGGGAGTTCAGCAAGCAGATCACAATCTTGAGGCAGATCGGAACTGATGATAGCGATTCTGATGAAGATAATGGTTGAGAGACCTGTTAACAACTGGATGCCCGTGAATGGCAGGAGACAAAGATCATGGTTGAGAGACCTTGGGTGAGCTGTAAACCCGTGGATGCCAAGGTTACGAGACAAAGGTCATGGTTGAGAGATCTGGGGCTAGCTGGATCCCCATTGATGGCAAGGCTGTCAGACAAAGATCATGGTTGAGAGACCTGGGGCTAGCTGGATCCCCAAGTTGATGGCAAGGTTGTAAGACAAATATCATAGTTCAGAGACCTTGGGCTAACTGGATCCCCATTGATGGCAAGGTTGTCAGACAAAGATCATTGTTGAGAGACCTGGGGCTAGCTGGATGCACGTGGATGGCAAGGTTGAAGAGACAAAGATCACGGTTGAGAGATCTGGAGCTAGCTAAATTCCTTGGATAGGAGGGATATAAACCTATTTGGGAACCGTAGGGTCTATATAGGATCACTGACAGAGGGAAAAGGTAAAAGACATCAAAACGGGCTAAGAACATGGAGAATATGTAAATGTCAATATCGCTATATCAATTAAAAATATATATACCGTGCGTATAAAAAAAACCGGGACAGTATTGAAAAGTCTATCAAAATTTAGTTTCAAATTATGATGTCTATATTTTGATATTAATAGATGCTATGATGTCTAATCTTTCAAATGCCACTTTGAAAAATGAGTTTTGTTCATGCTTGAGCAAACACGAAACGTTTTTGTCAGGGGTTTAAAAAAAGGCTTGCGCCAAATGGCATCAAATTAGAAAATATTGATCATCAGACTTCTTCCTAGTTTTTATTCAACTTATTCTCATTCATTAATTTCTGCATCAATTATGTTCATACTTGGTAAATATGATCCTTGAGTAATACCACTTATGTCCATGAGGATGATGAGGTTGAAGGTCATCTAGGGGTCAAAAGGTCAAATGATATGTGGTCATGTCCATTGATTTGGTTCAACTTGCTCTCATTTCTGTATGTGTGCATCGATTATATTCATACTTGGTAAATATGATCCTTGGGTAATACCACATATGTATTCATGAAGATGATGGGGGTCAAAGGTCATCTAGGGGGTCAAACGATTCTATTGCATAATTTGATTATCGCGAAATTAGGCGAGACTTGTGGTCCACTTAAATATTTTATCTTCGAGCATTGAATCTTCTTTGATAAGAAAAAAAAATTTTTTTTTCAACCTAAGCAAGGAGATTTCCATTATTAATGGGAAACCTTGTAATTTATTCCTGTCCTTTTATTATTTGCAACAAAGGTTACGGTGCCTTGGAAAGACATGAATCCTATTGCCAAGAGGACATTGATTACTTGAACAAGTTAAATTGCGTGCTTGACAGGGCAATGTTAATTCTAACAGAAGGATTCATATCTTTCAAAGGCACCATAGCCTTTGCAGCACATAATACAAATATTTGATTAAATAACAAGCTCTCCTATTAGGAATGCGAATCTCCTTACTTAGGTCGATTTTTTTTTTAGCTTTTACTTATGAAAAAAAATCACTGCTGAAAGATACCATATAAAAAACCCCAGAACAATCAAAGTAAATGAATAGAATTTGAAAATTTGGGTAAAGATAATGAAAGGATTAAAAGGAGGTTTGCTGATTAGATTCAGATTTATTTCCAACAGAACATAATAAACAATTAACAAGAAGTCTGATGATCAATATTTTATGCCATTTGGCGCAAGACTTTTTTTGAACCCCTGACAAAAACGTTTCGTGTTCGCTCAAGCATAAATAAAACTCAAGATAAGACATTAGAGCATCTTTTAACATAAAAAAATAGACATCATAATTTGAAACAAAATTTTGATAGACTTTTCAAAACTGTCCCGTTTTTTTTTTATACGCACTGTATATATATATACACAATAGTTTGAAAGTTCTGACTTTTTTAATACAACAAATTAAGCCATAAAATTTGCATTCAAGTTATTTCATTTGAGGTTTGTTAACCTATTTCATATCACCGCATCAACAAAAGTATAAATTGAAATATACGATTTTTTTAAAACGATTAACCCTATGTCGCAGATAACTTGTAGGAAATGTATTGAACAATAAAACCTGGATAATGTTGCGAAAGATAAAAAAAGCAACCAAAAAAACCCAATGTGATAATTTATATTTTGGCATTTTAGTTATCAGAAATCAAACCCATCTTCAATATTAACCTCAATATTTATATCGTGTTTGATGCCATCAAATACCAATAACTATAGCTTTACTAGATGAGGACGGGAGCTCTCTAAAAGCCAACAATAAATTGATCTTAAATTACATTCACATAATCTTGTCATTCCTAATCTTATCGTTATTTCATTGGGATTAGGATCTTGTTATTTTTAATCTTATTATTATTCATTATCTAGGAAAGATGCAAAAGGAAAATTCAGAGAGGAAAAGGCTTGAAGAAAACAGGAAAATGTAGGTTCTTCAACCATGGTGGGTTGGTACAAGGATAAGAGGTGACAAGTCTGCAACCAATGACTGGTAGCTGCGAAAGGCGAGTACAGCTCCCAACATTGTATGTACTAATGTAGTGCCCAATCTGCGAGAAAAGTGACGAGGAAACCCAGTCACTACTAATGATCTGTTGTCAAGGACGTGGAAGAGGGCGACTTTAGACCAATTTAATACTGCAGGTGAATAAGTGTTATGGTAGGATTAAGACAACCATTACCAATAACTTTAGGTTTAAAAAGACAAAAAAAAAACTAATTTAGTCACATTCGTTATGCTAGTGCATTCAAGATATACTATATTTAGTACATTGGTCAAATATTTCCAATTTATTTAAGGTCTCTACGTATCCTTTTTCAGAAACATGATGAACAAACAAGCACATAGATGTTGGATAATGAATGTTGACCTGGTGATGAGCTGCAATCATTGGAATTAGGAACCTGGGCCTACATAGTCAGAGAATCGGTGCACGTGGGGACCATGTTTGGTATTCCTTTGCGAGAAAGACCGCCATTAGTCCAATCTGTTAGAGGATTTGAGAGAGGTAAATTATCTTTGCATATTTTTTTTAATTTGAGACAAGAAATTAATGTTATGTCTCTCAGTAATATGCATGATCACTTGGATAATTAGGGATCAAATTAATGAAAATTCATGATTAAGGGTTATTTGCAAATAATTAAAATATATGGTCTAAATGGAGTAACTTTGTATTTATACAGCTTTCAGGATGATGTGTTGAACAAAGGAGACAAGATATAAACATGTCAGGAGAGGCTTGAATTTCTTATGAAATAGAAGGAGCAAATCCACACTGCTGCGAAATCAACTCAACCCAAGTCTTAAGAAGTACCTCTACGTTTTATAACAGATGAACATTGCCTCGTGGATAACGGAGATAGACTGCAAAGGCAAACTTTTGTCTTCCAGGTAATTAGCTTTATTGTAAAATTGTATGTAGGCATAAGAGTTCTTCAGATTTTGTGTCTATTAAGGTTAAAACAAATATTATGATGATGTTGTCTTATTTTGGGGGGTCTTTCTACCAAGAACCAAACTGGTTGATCAAATGAGAACCAAGATAAGGCTGGAAATAAACAGATGTCAACTGATGGGACATAATATTTTGATGACAGATTATTCTGAATAATCATTTTCATGAAGGAAGTAGAGAAAGGGAAATCAGTCTCCTTTAAATATCAGGTGATTCCTTTTCTCATGAATATTTGAGAAAAAAAATAAATCTGGCAATTTTTTACTATAAAATAGTATTACCGAACATTTTTCGATAAAAATGTTGCTTGTTATGAAAAATCTAGGTTTGGCTTTACGATTTCCTCCAATACTTATCGCTCTCCGTTTTTTGTAGAGTCATACCGATAGATCAATCAAGAATAACTCTTGGGAAAATGAAGTTGTCGAATGTCTTTAAGAAGAGACTTGGTGGCCACAACTTTCTCAAAAGCAAGTCTTGGACAATGAAGCCAAGGGGATAGACGATGAAAGGTGATCGGTTGTAACAAACTCATAAATATGGCTAGAATAGGTGGGACTGGAATAACCTCAAATTAAGTTTGGTAGACGTCTAAATGTACGCGCCAGGGATCAGAAGCCTATATAGAAAGGAAGGCCCATCAAAGATTATGTCTGAGAGAGTGATACTGAAAAGGAAACTGCAGGGAGAGAATGGCTTCGAATGATGGCCTCTACAGTATTTCTAGAAAAGTGTACGCACATGGAAAGACGAACCGATCGGAAAGACCATACACACAGGAGTTGGTCTATACCTGGAAACAGAAAATGATGAAAATGAGAGATTTTTGTGGTCCAATGTAAATTACCTCAGGCGTGTGTCGGAAAAAGCTCCAAGCATTTAGAAACACAAACTGATAGGATAGACTGGGATGAAAGCTGACAAATTAACAAAAGATTATGTCTTAGAGAGCGCTTAGATCCTTGGAACAGAAACCGATGGGCTGTAAAGAAATCGTCAGGAAGAATCTATTACAGAGGGAAACAGAAACTAATGGAAGAAACCGGGCTGAAAAGCAAAAGAATTACCTCAAGATTATGTCCTGTAGGCTTCAAGAAATTCAAATCTCAAACTGTTATGGAAGACAAGGGTATAGATTGCAAGGTTACATTCATGAAAAGCGCCACGCCATTGGAAACTGAAACTTATAGCAAAGGTGAAGGCTGCAACTTGCCTTCAAGATTGTGTCTAGAGAAGCTAAGTCTTTGCACTTGGAAACAGAAACCAAAGGAAACGATGGGGATGTCGGACTGCTAGAATATGTCTGGAAGAGCTTCAATCGCTTGAAACTGATGGGGATGGGATTAACAGGTATGATAATGAGCTGCAGATTTCCTAGAGTATTTAATTCTGAAATGGGTCTACATCCTTTGAAATTGATGGAAGAAACATGAATGAAAACTGGCAATTACCAGAAGGGTATGTCTGGGAAAGCTCTGCGTACTTGGAAATGCAAACTGATTGGAAAGGCAGGGGTGATAACGTAAGAAGGACTTTGTTTGGCAGAGCTCTGTATATACTTGGAAATAGAAATCGATGGAAGAGACAGAAGTGAAAGCTGACAAATTATCTCAAAAGTATGTCTGGGAAAGCTGTGTACTTGGAAATACAAACTGATTGGAAAGACAGAGGTGAATTTAAGAAAGACTATGTCTAGGAGATCTCTGCATGCTTGGAAATAGATTTTGATTAGAGAGAGAAATGAATGCTGGCAAATTACCTGAAGAGAATGTCTGGAACAGCTTCGCGTACTTGGAAATATAAATCGATGGAAAAGATAGAAATGAAAGCTGGAAAATTACCTAAAGAGTATGGCTGGGAAAGCTCTGCGTACTAGGATACACAATTTGATTCGAAAGACCGGGGTGAACTTAAGAAAGACTATGTCTGGAAGAGCTCTGCCAACCTGGAAATATAACTCGATGGAAGAGACAGCAATGAAAGCTGGTAAATTACCTCAAGAGTATGTCTAGAAAAACTCTGAGTACTTGGAATCACAACTGATTGGAAAGGCAGGGTGATAACCTAAGAAAAACTATGGCTGGAAGAGCTCTGCTTTCTTGGAAGTAGATATCGAGTATGGCTGGGAAAGCTCTGCGGAATAGGAAACACAATTTGATTCGAAAGACAGGGGTGAACCTAAGAAAGACAATGTCTGGAAGAGCTCTGCCAACCTGGAAATAGAACTTGATGGAAGAGACAGCAATGAAAGCTGGTAAATTACCTCAAGAGTATGTCTAGAAAAACTCTGCGTACTTGGAATCACAACTGATTGGAAAGGCAGGGTGATAACCTAAGAAACACTATGGCTGGAAGAGCTCTGCTTTCTTGGAAGTAGATATCGAGTATGGCTGGGAAAGCTCTGCGGAATAGGAAACACAAGTTGATTCGAAAGACAGGGGTGAACCTAAGAAAGACAATGTCTGGAAGAGCTCTGCCAACCTGGAAATAGAACTTGATGGAAGAGACAGGAATGAAAGCTGGCAAATTACCTGAAGTGAATGTCTGGGAAAGCTCTGCGTACTTGGAGATACAGCTTGATATGAAAGGCAGGGGTGAACTGAAGAAACACTGTGTCTGGAAGGCCCTGCCAACTTGGAAATAGAAATCGATGGAAGAAACAGGAATGAAAGCTGGCAAATTACCTGAAGATTACTCCTGGGGAAGCTATGCTTACTTAGAAATACAAACTGACTGGAATGGCAGGGGTGATAACTTTAGGATGAGCTCTGCATGCTTGGAAATATATCGATTAGAGGGAGAAATGAAAGTTGGCAAATTACCTGAAGATTACGTCTGGGAAAGTTCTGCGTACTAGGAAACACAACTTGATTGGAAAGGCAGGGGTGATGGCTTGAGAAAGAACATGTCTGGAAGAGCTCTTTCAACTTGGAAATAGAAATTGATGAAGAAACAGAAATGAAAGGTGATAAATAACCTGAAGAGAATGTCTGGAAGAGCTCTGCGTTCTTGGAAATATAAATCGATGGAAAATGGACAGAAATGAAAGCTGGAAAATTACCTGCAGACTATGACTGGGAAAGCTATGTGTACTAGGAAGCACAATTTGATTCGAACGACCGGGGTGAACTTAAGAAAGACTATCTCTGCAAGAGCTCTGCCAACTTGGAAATAAAAATCGATGGAAGCTAAAGAAATGAAAGCTGGAAAATTACCTGATCAGCTGATGGAATGCTCTGCGAACTAGGAAACACAAACTGATTGGAAAGGTAGGGGTGAACTTAAGAAAGACTGTTGGAAGAGCTCTACCAACTTGGAAATATAAATCGATAGGAAAGAGAGAAATGAAAGCTGGCAAATTATCTCAAGAGTATGTCTGGGAAAGCTCTGCGTACTTGGAATCACAAACTTATTGAAAAAGCAGGGGTGATAACCAAAGAAAAACTATGGCTGGAAGAGCTCTGCTTTCTAGGAAGTAGATATCGATGAAATAAACAGGCATGAAAGCTGGCAAATTACCTGAAGACTATGTCTGGAAGAGCTCTGTCAACTTGGAAATAGAAATCGATGGAAGAGACATGAATGAAAGTTGGCATATTACCTGAAGATTACTGGGAAAGCTATGCATGCTTAGAAATACAAACTGACTGGAAAGGCAAGGGTGATAACGTCAGAAAGATTATCTTAGGATGAGCTCTGCATGCTTGGAAATATATATCGATAAGAGGGAGAAATAAAAGCTGGTAAACTACCTGAAAATTATGTCTGGGAAAGCTCTGACTACTTGGAATAGAAATCGATGGAAGACATAATTGAAAGCTGGAAAATTACCTGCAGATTATGTCTGGGAAAGCTCTGCGTACTAGGTTACACAACTTATTGGAAAGGCAGAGGTGACAACTTGAAGACAATGTCTGGGAGAGCTCTGCTTACTTGGAAATGGATATCGATTAGAGAGAGAAATGAATGCTGGCAAATTACCTAAAGAATATATCTGGGAAAGCTCTGCGTACTTGGAATCACAATTTGATTGGAAATACAGGGATGAACTTAAGAAAGACTGTCTAGAAGAGCTATGCCTACTTGGAAATAGAAAGATATAGGAGAGACAGACATGACCAGCTGAAAATGTATGTCAGCTCTATGCACTTTGGAATAGAAGGAAGGAGTCTTCTAGGTATGTCGAGTGCTAAAGATAAACTTATGAATCTACCTCCTGTTGATAAGGTAAACTCTCGTGTAAAATAGATTGCAGTTATTACAGTTTTATTCTTAACCAACTTCATGACTTGGTTAAAAGTTGAGAATGCACGAGAGTGACCAGGGTGGCTTAATTTCATGTACGTTAAACCACAGTTTAAAGTCTCGAATTGTGGTGATCATGTTATACTTAATCATTTTTTTTTCAGTTAGAGAAATACAGGTAGATTCAGTCTGAAAGGAGGATCGTTTTTAACCCTTTGAACCCTAAATTATTAGGGGCGGTGGTGACCTTAACCCTGAATTACTTGCACATATTGACCACATTCACAAATTCCCATGATATGAGACCCAACGGCATCTTCCCCCCGCTAGTACCCGGACCGAGCCGACTGGAGTTGTATACCTTCCCGTAGACCTAGTCTACAAACAGAAATATCAACTTTAGTGTCTGTTTTGGGCTCAAAATCACTGTTTTTACCAAAGTCAGATATATCAGTTGCTTCCCCATAGCAAGCACGTGACTCGCCGCGTATTACACCGTGTGTTACCACACATAACCACAAAAAAGTGGCACATTTTGGCAATTTTTGATGCCAAACCTTCCGAAACCATTGCCGCCCTTGACTGAAATTATCGACTAAATATTCCTATACGTTTTGCTACGTACGTACTAGAGAGATGACGTCTTTGTAAAAGATCACCTGACATTTTGAAGTCACATGGCTGTAGGCCGGTATTCCGGCCTATCGGGTATATGCGCGTTCAATGGTAGGCCGGTATTCCGGCCTATCGGGTTCAAAGGATAAAGATGACGTATGATTTGATAGTCATGACAAATAGCTAGCTTCAAAGCAGCTCTATCTTTGAAACCATCTAGCAAGAATGATAGTCAAAACAGTATTAAAATACCATTAATTACAACGTGATTATTTTTATGTTTTACTGAAAAATGGATCTAATGATTTCTCGTTATACATTTCTTTCTACTTTCGTGACCGCTCTCAGTTGGCAATCGTCTTTAACTCTTATCGATCATACTCCTTTTCTTTTCTGATATAATAGGTTAGGCAAATAGGAACGAAGGTAATATGGGCTAAGTGACAAGGAGGTATTCATTGGATAGCATCCAGGAGATAATGTCTGATATGCTCTCCGCACTAGATTACACTCTTATAGGAGGTAAATATTCTATTAAAATGTTCAAAATTATATGAAACAGATAGTTACTATTTCAAGAGATACAAATAGAAACAGGGAGAGGGTTGTAGGTTTCTCAGATAACTTTTTTGTTTACATCTTGAATATTGTTTATGTATTAATGCTTAATATTAATAACTCCATGAGAAAAAAGGCCTATAAAGAGCGTTGAAAGTTTGAAATGTAAAACAAAATGTTAGCGAGAATATTTCTAATGTTTCAAGAATATTCCAACTCATATCAAATTATCTAAATTTTAATCTAGTAGACTTTTATGATGCAATGACAAGCATAAATCCCTATCGGTATATATTCTCCGTAGTTTTATTATTGTTCTTTTTTTTTAATTTTCATTTAGGAGCACTCTGTATGCAAGCCTAAACTTGAATGTCCTTTCAGGAAACTGCCTCTCCGGGCCAATCTGGTAATCAACCCGTGTATCAAGACTGCGACCCATACATCGGCCATGGAATGGAAACTGTTTTTCATCACTTCAGCCAGACACCGCAAAGTTGACCGAGGTGAAGCCTGCATTGAATCAAGTTGAGATTCTAGAACTGGTATCAGGATTAAAAAATGTTGGTTTATTATTGAAAAGACTAGGTGACATCCACTGACAAATAGCGTTTGAATTGGCACCAAACATTCTAAAACGATGTCCAACGGTGGAGAGAGCAAGTATCATGATCAGTATTGTGGAAAAGAATCCATGCTGCAGTGACCTTGAGACGCGCTATGAAGCTCTGCGCCAAGGAACTTGCCGCATCATGTAAAAGGTCAAGGTAGCATGAGTGAAGATCAAGGGCAGATCGTGCTCAGCCCTGTCTATGTATATGATGGGGTCGATCTAGCCTTTCAAGCTTTTTCACTCAGAAAGAAGAATGTCCGGTTATCTGTTTGCAGGAATACAAGATTCCTAACTTCAGCATCTCCATGATCAGGAAGGGAATCGGGAATTATAGAAAGAGCAAACGCGATATTATTAACTTATCATGCTGGAGAATTCTAAATAAAAGGGGATGGTAGCACAAAAAAACTATGGTGTTATCTTTCTTTTTGTTATCTAATTAAATTTATCTCAATATGCAAAACAAGGAACTATCTTATTACATTGTTTGATATCTAATATAGATACTGAACGACTATAAAAAGGGGTAATAGTGTTACAGGAAATATCACAGCTAAATTGTGCAAATGTGTAGAAATAATGAGAGAACGAAAAATATAAATGAAAAATAATATAGAGTAAAGAAGAGAAAGAATAAGAATAATTTTAAAAAATTAAAGAGAAGAGAAGCATACAGCCAGAAAAAAGTGACTTGGTAGAGACTGAAGGGGAACTTCGAAGATTGGATCCTAAAAGCACATCATAAGGTTATTACAGTGATTTTACCCTTTTGTCCAAAGAAATAACTTAATATCTAAGGTAGATATTAAATTGCCGAATGAAATAAGGGACAATTATCGTACAGGCCACGAATAAGCTGGTTGTGAAAAAAAGGGAGAAAAGGGTAATTGGAAAAGAAACCCAGAGAGGGGATGGGGCTTAAAATCATTTTACAAAACAAAACGCTTTTGAAATAGTTCTTTATTACCATCAAACGTGTTCAATTTTATATCGAAATTTCGCTTCACGTTTAATGGCCCGTATTCTGAAGGCGGGTTTAATTTAATCACTGGTCTAAAGTAATTTTTCTACCGATAGCCAATTGTGATATGTATCTCTAACAGTACCAATTCGATTTGTAATTTTGATACACAGGTCATTCTTAAATTGACTGTGAATAGTTTTTGAGCTAGTTCGCTTCTTAATCAGAACACCAGAGAAAACGCAAAATAAAGATAGGAAACATATTATAAGTAGGCCTAAATGCAATTTTGATGTTTTTGGCTTCATATAATATCAATACACAGTTGAACCATAGGCTTATTTAAATCGGACTTTAGAATACTGGCCAAAATTTTCTGACGGTACACTCCAAAGCTGATGTGGAAGAACTCACAGACTGGCGTTACTGAAAAAAAAAAACAGACAGATAGAATTTTATTGATGAGTGGAATACAATATAATCATCTTAATTTATAGGCCATGTTTATAATATATTGTTGGAAGTATAAGGTTTGGTTATAACACTTTTATGCGTCTCATGTGAAAAGAAAATTATTAATGGATGGGAAATTGAGCCAACTGAGCAAGATTCAAAATTATAACATTCATTGAAAAAAAAGATAAAAACGGGACATCAATAAATCACTCTTTATCATACTCTTAATTCTAGTAATCATGAATACATGATACATATTTTGAAAGGAAAGGAAAAGTGTGAAATATGGTTTCCTTATTACTACGTCAAAATATAAAATAATACCTATTTACATGTATATACTACTTATTATAGTATTATTATTATACTTATTTGAACGTTTCCCAAGATATCCATTGTACCCCTCTAAATGTTTTCATTACTTGCTCAATACACAATTACTTCACGCATAAATGTAAAAGATATATATGTAATAAATATATATGTGAAAGTATTTGAGTTCGGGATCAAACTTTCATCATATGTGCTTGAATTTCTACTTTAACTTCAATTCATCACATTTTATGGTAACTTAGTCTGGAAAAGTGAGTAAGAATTCTTCATGCGCAACGTATACAAAATCTTTAAACATAATTGATGTTTACTTTGGCTGCTCATATTGTATAAACAAAGAGTCGCAAGTCAATAATCAACAATTGGATTATAGAATTGTCTCTATGAAACAGGTTGCCGAGTCAATTTATTCGTATTGAACAATGTGCTTTTTATTAAAACAAAAAAAGAGAGAAAAACCCCATAATACCCAAGGATAGATATCGCTAGGTATGAAACTTTATATACACAATGCATAAATTATGTAATTAGGAATTATTATCGACCAACTTTGAAATATTCGCAGCAGATAACCAAAATAGTAAATAAGAAAAATCTACCAGTCTTGAAATTAATAAGCCTGAATATGACATCTTACTGGTACTACAAAAATACTCCACATATCAATTATCCAACACGCTTTAAACATAACGCTTGAATTATGAAATAGATATGAATAAAAAAATCCTGATCATCCATAATAAGCAAGAACTGTTATGCAAGTGATTCCTAAGAATATTCCATTCAACAGTGCAAATCGCGCCCACTTCGGATTCTCGTATGCAGCAGTTTTCAATTCTATCTCTGGCTCCTTCTCTTCTCGTACGTCACTTTCTATGTCCACATTGTCGTTCTGTGATCTTCCGTTACCATGGATACAACAAATTATGTTTATGATCCTCCACACCAAACCCGTTCGAGCGCGGTACCCTGTATGCATTACAGAACGGAAAGGGTTGGGTGTTAGCTGGGTAAAACTTCAAAGTAACACTCATCTTATCCAAAACGTGTATGAGTATAATAATAATAATAATAATACCAACATGCTTATATAGCGCATATCACTGCCAAATGTGTCCCTATGCGCAAAATTGGATATTATTACCCAGGCTTTAGCCCCGCAGCCTTTACAGCGTGGTGGCATTTCAAGGAATAAATTCCTGCCAGGTACCAATTTACCTCACCTGGGTCGAGTGCAGCACAATGTGGATAAATTTCTTGCTGAAGGAAATTACGCCATGGCTGGGAGTCCGAAGACTAATCCACTTGGCCACAACGCTCCACATATAATTCGTAGTCCTTCTTTGGACTCGCAACTCTTTAGATCCCAGAGACTGACTCACTTAAATTGATGTAGTACAAAAAGTGAATCTAAATGCATCCCTAGCATATCTGCATAAGATGAAAGATAGTGTTTTGTGTTGTTTTTCGTCACAATCCTCTTCTTTTCTTGTTATCACTATCCTCATTATATAAATTATTCTACTTCATTTATCATCATAATAATCATCATATCCTTCTTCTTCTTCATCATCATCTTCTTCTTCGTCTTCATCATCATCTTCTTCTTTTGATGATTATAATGGCCTGGATGATGGCGATGATCATGATCATGATTCCCATCTAATATTTTGCAATGCATATTTGCTTTTATTTGCCTCCTTTCTGAGTTAGTAAAAATAGCACAATATATTTCATTGGATATTGCACTCATGGTAAAAAGGAATTCATTACTTATTTCAGCTTGTTTCCTTATTTCCTCTTGGATCTTCTCGTTTTCTTCGTCTTGCTCGCCCATAGGTTCCCGAGGAAGATTCGACAATCGTGTCCACCATGTCAAACGAACCAGCTGGAAAAAAATAAGTAGCAGTTAGTTGCATTCATGATCAGAACCGGCAGGAAAATACTTTGAGATGAATAATTATTGTAACTCGAAGACGTATTGCAGCTAACCCATAATACTTTTCTTGACAAAAATACAGGAGTCGTATTGGCATATAATTTTGAACAGTATCAAAGTGAAAAGAGTGAGATGGCAAATATACTCTAATAATGCCGCCACAATGTCTTGCCAAACGTGACTGATAAATGAGTAAATGGGACTGATGATTTAATATGATGAATCTGCTGGATGGGTAAGAATGTCAGAAACAAACCTTCTAGAAGCCTTACTTTTTGCGGCGGTTGTGGCTTGGTCAAGAGGCTGATGACAATGATAAGTATGAGTGAGAAGACGTAGAGAAAAGCTGCAAAATGAAGGAAGTGGAACTGACTGATAAACCTTGGTCTCCTATCTTCCTGACCGCACGACGGTACACCGAAGACAAAATCCAAGATGGCGCGAGTGAAACCAATTGCGAATCCGCACAAGAGACCCCAAAACGCTCCCTATATATCATAATGATGAACAAAATTATGTTTAATCGGGAGTGATTCTGTGGATTCCTGCTTAGAAAATTCTTCATGCATTCTTGATAAGTTACTCCCGCATTTGTCTTACCCAATTGACACTATTATTACATTAGCATATTTTACATTTATCAATCAGATAAAGTTGTATTTATGGAGAATCACATCTCAGTCAAAACAACGCCACCATTCCTATACTGCTACATGTCCTAATTTCCTCGGGCAGATCGAGTGCTGCAATTGACACACCAATCATGCCAATGAAAACCCTGACTAATCTAACGGCGATGTGTGGCCTTCGAATTGGAAACCAAGTCTATGTGCTTGCTGTTTTTCTCAAGTTATAAAAACTGTTGAACCCGAGCTTGCTTAAAAGTTATTCAATTCCTTGAAATGGTCAAAAGAAAATTCTGAGGCTACAGTACCATAGACGTAACCGACTGCAAACCGATCGACGGTGCGCCATTTGGATTAACGTAATATATGTGATCGGTTAGGTGTCCGTGCATTCTTCATGTTCTTTGGTGTGAATGTGATATGCCTAACAGGTGACACGTCAAGCTCCTGCGACAAATTGCTCCGGGCTTAATTTCGTCTAAGATGTAAAGGGTTAGGCTAAGAGTTGCATTAAGGTTTGACGCTAGGTTTGAAGGTAGGGTATAGTGTTAAACCCAGAGTTGAAGTTGGTAATTCGATTA
This sequence comes from Lytechinus pictus, assembly GCF_037042905.1. Taxonomy (NCBI): domain Eukaryota; kingdom Metazoa; phylum Echinodermata; class Echinoidea; order Temnopleuroida; family Toxopneustidae; genus Lytechinus; species Lytechinus pictus. The sequence continues at coordinate 1,979,264 of NC_087255.1, read as the reverse complement.
GTATGTGGAATTTAGAGCGGAGCAATATCATTGTCGCCGGAGCAAATGTCATGGAACAGAATAACAATGTCCCTACCGTTTCATTGACCCGTTTCCACAAGACCGCAGTAGTGAAGACGGCTAGAACGGCTGGAGCGAGGTAGGCGTTCACTGCCTGTATGTAGGTGAAGAGTTCTCCTGTACCATAGGCCTGAAGGATGGGTATCCACAGAACTCCTACAACCACCATTACAATTGTTGCTAACCTGTATAATGGGGAACCATACTGAAATCAGTTGAAGTATTGGTAAGTTTTTGTCTAAATATAATAGTCGTCTATGATGAACTGGAATTAAGTCTGTCGTCCAGTGTCGTCTCTGTATTCTAGTGTTTTACTCCCAACTCCGGCCTGGTCAAAAGTCCGTTCCTATACATAAGGAGCTTACGAATATGTAGCTTGTTTTGTTATGTCAGATACCATGGTATCAGAACTCCTTAGCCAATGACAATCATCGTTTCCATGGAATGCACCACTATATAGAAAAGTTATCATGCGTATATGGGAATACAACAATCATTAATTACATGAAGTAAGCGCACACAAGAAGGTTTATTGTTGGTCCGATTCATATCCGAATCATATCTGTAATGACTTTGGGCTTCGTGTCTTTGGGGGTGCATTGTGGTTCCTTCTAGAGTAAAAATGTAAAAAATAATAATATATTTAAAAAAAAATATATACGCTGTTCGCTCCAGAGGGAGCTATGGCGCGCTCTCGGGGATATGGATCCCGCTTCTGGAGTGACTAGTCTCTTATCTCTCTCTGGGAGGGGTGTGATTGGGGGCCGGAGAGGCTCTTTTGCATTTGGAGTGAAGATTCAGGTGCGCAAGTTAGATCATGGTTGCGGTACAGAATGCAGATTATAATGGAGGGTAGCCGGGGGTTTAAGGGAGGGAAGCAGACCGCGCTTCCTTGGCTTGGATGGGATATGGGGGGGGGGGGGGCAGTTGGGATGGGAGGGTGTTTTACTTCTAATACTCATTTAGTTCAATTGCGTCGCTATAAATTCTTTTTTTGTTATATCTGTATATTTTTATTTTTCTACAGACTAAGTATTTACTTTGTTCTAGATGATTTGAATGTTATTATATTCTGTATTTTTAAATACAATTTTTTGTATTATGAATAATTTTTTACTCTGTGGACAGTGTTTTGTTGATATACTATTACTTGTATGATTTTGAACTGAATGATTTTAATAAATACTACTACTACAAAAAAAACCTTCATCTGATAAACACGATAAAGATGTGTTCCGATGTCCCCTCGTCTTCTGCCTGAAAGTTCTAAGCCCCCAATTAAATTTTTACTGGTAGAAGATCAAGATGCAACTGATTTTTCATTTGCTTTTCATGGAACCTTTTATTTTTGCAGTAGAGGTCTCAGGTTAGGACTTCTTTGATTGGGCTCTAGTTACATATCCAAGCAGCATTATGAATATCTCAAACGACGGTGTAAAACCTCGGAAATTACTTTCCAATGATGACAAGTTCCAGTTCTGTGGATGCTGGTCTGAATTTTGACCAGATATCGATGACGAACATTGAGCTGGATGCGTTGAAGATTGAGGTCAATGAACTAACCATAGCAGCCAACATGCTTGCCAACATCAGTCCTCTCAGCCCTGTAAGAGAGGGAATTGATAGTAGCTGAAAATGACACGATCTAAATGCCCATCTTATTTCGAATGTAGAGGCCTGAAACGGTTGTTTCAGATTTAGTTGAGTAGGCCTAGTGCATACGTAAGGTACCTGAACCTATATTCATAAAGTATTTTAATGTCGACTAATTTGTAGGCGCCATTTTGATTTCAATAGAGCACAGTAAATGTTTTACGAATGCGATGTGCCCTGATCGTTTAGTTATAAGCTTGCAAATCATAGTCTGCACTTCAACTACTATTTGTATGCACAAAGTTTATAAAAAAAAATAGATCCCTCTCGATTCGCTATCATTTTCTAAATGTTATCATGCTATTCGGACTTAAACTTTGCAAAACTTATAATCGATAACAAATCGTTGTGTCAGAACTGATTATTTCGCAACCAGTCAATCAAGTTGGAATAGTTTATTATCAACTTGTATCAAAGGCTTATAAATCGCCGATGAGAGTCAGCGTAAAGAAATGGTAAAGTGTTTTTTTTTTCTTCTTTTTACAATGGATATATGTCATGAGTTACCTGTTGGCATGAGTTGAACCACAAGTCTGGGATAGGCGATATCTGAACACCCCGCAGGGTTACCACAAACCTCTTGACAGACATTTGGATCCACACAGGCTATTTCGTCTGAAAGAAAAAAGAACAGCACATGAAACAAAATAGCATGTACCACAAGTACCACCATGTTCAGATTTTAATAGGAATTTTCAATACGTGCGTTGGTAATTAATCGTAGAGACCCGGAACATTGATATCTCTTGTCTCATTCCTTGTAATTGTCAATGCCGTGAATTACAGTTTTGTTGATTGATTCATGAGAAGGATCGCAAATTGATGCTAAATGTTAATCAAAACAATGGTACCGAGGATGGATAAATCGATACTGATCATAAGAAACATTGGTAAGATTTTTAAAGATACTTACCAGGCCACAAGCTTCGGCTAATCATACCAGGAATGATCATAAGAAACATTGGTAAGATCTTGAAGAAGCCAGTCATTATACAGGCTCCCTTGGCATGGGTGACGTTTCTTGCAGCCAACGTACGTTGTACAATCACCTTGTAATCAATACCAATAGTTCAAACCGCGAATAAGAGTTAAATGGGCGTTCAGAATGAGTCATCTTCTTTTTGCAAATTTGAAGATAAAATTTCTCATGCATTCTTCATATATTCATAACGAAATAAATTAAAATTAACAAAAAAAGACCTCTCGATAGCCTCAAAACTACTCAATAGGTTCTAGTCAGGGGTGTGAGTGGTCACAAATAAAAAGATCTGAAAAAAGCTGAAGAGTGTTGAAAAAATCTGAAATAGAAAGAGCTCCCATACTTTTTGTACAGAGGAAAGCCAAAAATAAGCTGAAATTAAGCTGAAAATCAAAACTAAAAAAATCTGAAATCAGATAAAAATCTGATCTCTCACACCCCTGCTTCTAGTTTCATAATTGCATTACTTCAGAATAACAATTTTTTGTACAGCTTCGTCAGTCTGGGCGATGATTTACCTCTTTACCATCTAGTTTTATTCCCAGAGTGTTGGAGAAAAACGTATGATGCAGCAATGAAAGCTGCGTTAATTTAAAGATTGGGAGGCGTGGGGGGGGGGGGGGGACGGGGGGTCCTGTCCCCCTAAAAACGCCCCCTAAATTTGTTTCCCCCTAAAATTTAGGTTGATAACCTTTTTTTTCCTGCATCCCCCCCTAAATTCAGGTGGACCTCCCCTTTAAATTTTTTGGTTTCCGCCGCCAATGACCACAACGGTACATGTTAAAACAGTTGAGTTTGAGCATGAACTATTTTTACTTTAACCCAAATCTAGTGTACATTATCTGATGTGAAGAGGTTTATAAAGTATCACCCAGTACTACTTCTTCTAATTGTATCAACGTATCAATATTACACCAACACACGTATGACAAATGATATCAAATGACATAGTTAAAGCGAAATGTCTTATACCTGACTGGTACACCAGAAGTAACAGCCTAGGACCAATGCCCCAAATATGGCACCAGGCCAAGGCAATCCCGGATCATCGGCGGGACGAAAGATATTCCAGGTCTTCTCCGTTGGTATTCCACAGCTCGTATTATCCAGATTAGACCCAGTGGTATTAGGAATGGCTGACATGTAATCTTCACGAAGAACATCTATGGACCAACCTATCTTGGACAAAGCTATTACACCGGATGATTAAAATATTACCATCATTAGTTGGTATGGGGACACCAGAGGAACAATTATTGAAGCATTACATTGTATCTGGTCACAAAAAATTAATTGAGAAAAAGTCTGATTAAACCCCAAATTGAATTGAATTGGAAAGGTTTAATTGATATTGAACTTCGCAGCCAAGAGGCAGGATTGTGTACAATTTACAGGTTTACATTCATAGTGTACGAAACTGATTAAAAACATCAAATATGAAATAATAACAATATATTGCAAGTCAATATAGGGTGTGAACATGCATGGAAAAAGAACAGTAAAAAGCAACAACTGAAAAGAGGTCACTGGTGGAAGGATGCATTTTCTTAAGCATCCTATTTTAACAAGAAAAAGTGAGAAAATTTAATCAGGTAGATTATGAGGAATAGATGATAGAATCGTGCATAGTAGAATGACTCCCATTGAAAAAGCCGTTCTCTGGAATGAGGGATAGAAGACAGGAGAAATTTTATTTACAATGCTTATTTATTAAAAAAAACTTTGCAGGAGATAATAAATTGACCCATCCAGCTGAAGATCAAGAGTGGGATTCTGTAAGAGGATGTCAATTTGGAGTAGATGGGGCTGCGAGGGTTGCAAGGTAACAACGCCTTTCGTCTCTTTTTCGATCTTTCCCTGGCTTGAAAGGATGGCTTGCATGGACAAATTAGCAGTTCTACCCATGGGTGACTCCCGGGAGCCACTTCCATTGACGAGTAGATACCATGCGTGACCAAAAATCACGTAAAAAGGATCTTTTTTTTTTCAAGATAGGGCACGTTACGTACGTAACGTAATATTAAGGGTGTCAAAAACACTAAAATAATGATAAATGGAACATGGGGTGACTTTAGCAAAGAGTAGGGCGCTTAATATAGTATAGCCATCACCTGCCTTACCGATAAACATCAGAACGAATGCACCGATCATCATGATGACGGCCTGGATGGCATCGGTGTATATCACAGCTTTGAGCCCTCCTGCTACGGTATATACGGCTGTCATTAGAAGAAGAACAATGATTGATGTATATAGATCCCATCCGAGGGACTGCTGGATCACCAAGGAAGAAGCGTACATCTCACTCTAAATGATAGGAATAGCAACAAGAATGATAAAGATGAAGTTAGAAGTACTTCACTGTCAGGAAAGAAATTTAATTATAAAATGTTTCAGTTTAAACATGTGTTCAACATACTTGTCCAGGTTAGGGTTGTCTTGTAGACAAGCATATACATACGTTTTGAATATTTCAAAGGCAAGCGTTGGAAACGTTTGATACCCCCCCCCCCTTAGAATAAAAGTGTACCAGGTTGATGCCATATTTCGTATTAGGTATCTATAAGCATTTTCATACAGGTGTCATAAATAGTCAATACAGTGCTCTAGCATTTATGAATGTAGTTGACAGATGCACAGGAAGTGTCTTTTATTAATAAGAATGTGTTGCTTTATGCACATCTGTTATTTGAAATTCTTTGAATTACTTTATAGTTTTACAGTTAGTCCTAGTAACGGTAGGGTATATTAAGAGGTTAATTTAAGTAATTCAGGGAGAACCACCTAAGCTAGAGTAGACTACAGATGATATTATAGGCAGTCCAAGTTAAAACTGAGGGACTACGTCGGTGACGAGATAACGACCCCAGCTACCGCCGGTTCTCCACCGACATGATTGGTCAAAATTCATGTCCCCATTGGGGGCTCGATCTCGTCCAATAATTCGTTGAAGCCACATCTTTGATCTGAGGGCTACTCATCGAGGGGCAACACAGTCTGCGGAGGCCGAGGCCGAGTGGAAGAGACATCGCTAGCTGCGGAGGCCAGGAACTGGACCGACTACCAGGGCCGAGTGGGGCATGTCAGGCCAGATGAGATGATGGGGGCTAGAGTCAACGATTACCGTTAAGTTAAGTTGTATTTTGTTATATCTGTGTATATTTTCATGTACAAATTATTGTAAAACCATCAAAAGAGAACATCAGAATGATTTAAGAGCTTTGATTAAATCTTTTACTAACTGTAATCCTCAGTTTTACGTATTCCTTATTTGGCGTCAAGCAGCAGTAGATAAATAATTAAATAAAGTCACTTCTCACGTGACAAATACAGTACATCGTAATGACGAACAAATCAAATTCGTTTTAAAATTATCTCGAATGTATTCAATATTGCTGAACGAGTCAATTACAAGTCGAGATACCACTTTTGTCTGTACTCTGTCTCAATGCAAAAAATACCCTGCCACAATGACTGAATAATAAGCATGAAGATCGTACGTTCTCGATGCCTGGAATGATTTTTGTAATATAAGTTCGGAGTGTACATCTTGACTTTATTTGTAAGGCATTTGTAGAAGTCAACGCATACCACCAGACGATATTGGAAAAAAACACATTGGTTTAAAGAATATGACATCTTTGCGAAGACCTTACCGCAAGCATAATGACGGCGACCAAGATGAGGTTAATTATTGCTATGGAGATTTGAAGACGGTTCCCACCAAAACGCAACTTAAGATATTCAGGGACTGTCGTTACCTAAAAGGCAAATACAAAAGTATGAAAACAAACATAATACATTATTTTAAGAATGAAAAGATTGCATAAAAAATAGCTGCTGCTTCTACTTGTACCTTGACTACCACCACCACCACTAGAACGGTTTGAAGGGGGTCGGGGTGACCGTGCAAACAGTCACAATCAGATGGTAAGTTGTTCCCTTTAGCAAATCCGTAGCCGAGGCTGTCTGGGGATTACATTTTCCAAAGCAAGATAAATAGTTTCTCGGATACGAAATATCCCCACAACTGTGAATGATGACCTTTTCATTTCGGGGTGTCAAATTTTTCTGAGACAAAGGTCCAATACTTTTTTTTTATTTGATTTCCCTTTTTTTTTTTTTTTTTTTGCTTGTCAAATTTTGAAGACAATGGTAACCCCTGGCTACGGGGCTGTTTATTACAGGTTTATTGGAAAAATGGGAGGCTAAAGCCCTCCACCTGATTCCGTGACCCCTGACTACTGTTACTACTAGTAGTGCTACTACTACTACTACTACTGCTGCTGCTGCTAATACTACAGTACGTTCATCCATAAAGACAAATGCGATGATGGTGACAAGTAAAATTATGAATTGTATTTATAAGTAACATTATGTTTATTCAAAGGGTTATCATCCACTTTGTTTATGTACCTAATATTAAAATAAAACACACTTACTCCAGAAGCAAAGTAGACGGGAATGAAGAAGAATCCCAACAGAAGTAAACAGTTAAGAGCCTAATTAGGAAACAAAAAAGGACGTATCATTATTATCACGTGAGAAATCCCCCTGTCCCGTCTTTATTTCTGTCTTTCTTTCTTTATTTTGAAAACTACTAATTCGCCGTACTTTTTTCTCCTTGTTCCTTTTCTTGTTGTTGTTCTTTTTCTTCTTCTTCTTCTTCTCCTCCTTCTCATACTTTTCTTCTTCTTTTCCTCCCTCTTTCATTATATCCCCTATTCTCTTCTTCTTTTTATCTTTCTTCTTCGTATTCCTTATCTTTCTATATGCCCTTATTATTTATCACAATAATTCTCAACATTTATCAAAATAATAAGCATGAAGCAAGTATTCATACAGTAGTTGATAGAATGACTATGTGTTTGGAGATACCTGAAATTCATATATTGCCACTCCATAGCCACCAACCGAAGCCGCTCCTGCTATTCCGATAAAAGACCTACTACCAATATTTGTCATCCACAACGATAGACCTACCTGATGAAGAAAGGATTCAAGAGGTAGTTGTGGGGATCATTTAAAAACATTTCAAAGTTTGTCTGATCGTTTATTCATTAATTTATTTGATGTTTTTTTTATGAAATTCACTCTTATGTTTTTCTATCTTGTGTTTATTTATTAATTTGTTTGTTTCTTTATAATTTATTTATGTATTTATCCATTCATTAAGTTATTTATTTATTTGATTATTCATTCATTAACTATATTTCAGTAGAATACCCATCAACAGTGTCGATACATCCAGATGAATAACAGATTTTGAATTGATCGCATTTTAAGTCCATCGAAAAAAAAAATTCACTGTGAAGTAGTAGTAATAATTGGACTCGATAATCATTCCCTTGTTTATATTGATACCAAATTTTAGAAAGGCTACCCACTGACTGCCCCAATTATTTGAATTTCCGTTCATTTTGTAATTTCATTCGTGGTGTTTTTATGGAGGAAGGTGGCCTAGTAGACTCAATGTCAATGCAATCGATGATATCCTAACCATGGCGTATTTTCCTTCAGCAAGAAATTTATCTGCACTGTGCTGCACTCGACCCAGGTGAGGTGAATGGGTACCCGGCAGGATTAATTCCTTGCATGCACTGAGCGCCGGTGATGGTAGCTTGAGCTAAAGCCGGGGTAATAATAGCAGCGCTTTGTATCCTCAGGCAAAAGGCGCTTTATAAATACAGCTATTATTATTATATTGATGGTTAATATAATGAAATCTTCAAATAATTATGTTCTTTTGTGATAAACATGCATCATTCGCAGTGGCGTAACTACGGGGGCATGTGACCCCCCCCCCCCCATTGGCTGGCTAAAAAACGCGGGGGGGGGGAGGAGAGCGAAAAAAAGAAAAAAATAGTGGCGGAAGAAGAAGAAATTATCGTGTAATATATTATATAATATTGTGTTATATTACATACAGTATATATTATATTATATTTGATATGAAAGATTTTTTCATAACTTTATGAAACATAATTTGCTTAGGGCTTATGTGTTTATCATTCCTGGTGCTCGCAGTATCTGTTTGATCAGATAAATAATCATGTTCAAGGGCATTAAATTGTACTAAAACATCCCGTTTTCATGTCAATATACACCAAATATAGTTCCTCGCACTTATGTAGTGACATATGCTTCTTTTTCATAACTTCTCAAAGTGACTGCCACCTTTTCAGGTATGAATATAAAACATTTCCAGTCTGTGCTCACGTTTGCATTAGTGGATAGGTGAGATCTGCTCTTCATGAATTCCGAAAAACAATCTTTAAAATGTCCCTTTTTTCTTGTCTGAATATTAAAAATATTCAGCTCGCGCTTCGCATTCGCATAATTTGTTAGTGAAATACACATGTTCTTAATGAATTCCTACAGACAAGCCTTAGAATGCCCCTCTTCAGGTATGAATATACAAAAATATAATTAGTGAGACACGTATCATGTTCATGACTACAAAAAGTGCTTCATGTGTTTAGGTGTAATTCTAAAAAAATCAGCATGCGCTTAGCGCTTGCATTAGATATATGGTGAGATATGTATGGTCTTCATGAATTCATTAAAAAATAGTCCTTAAAATGTCCCTCTTTAGGGCCTCAATGTATACAAAAAAATCAGCTCGTGTTTTGCGCTCGCATTGGGGGGGGGGCACTCTGCCCCCCCCCCCTGACGAGTCACAACCAATGCAAAAGACGTATCTTTGCCCCACCTGACGGGCTTGAAAAATCTTTTTGCCCCCCCCCCCCTGACGAGCTTGAAGACCTTTATTGCCCCCCTGACGAGCTTGAAGACCTTTTTTTTTTTGTATTTTTTTTGTATTTTTTTTTTTGCTTGTCAAATTTTTTGGCGGACGGTTTTGCCCCTCCCCCCCTGTGGAAAATCCTAGGTACGCCACTGGAGACAAGTATGTATCATGATTACAAAAATTTGCTTATAATGTCCCCCTTTTATAGGTCTGAATATTAACAATTTTCAGCTCGCGTTATTTGATCAACGAGATACAATATCCTTTTCATTGCACAGTCCTTAATCTGTTCATATTTCTCTATTATAGGTTAGTATAGGTTACCTGGTTGAGCGCGCTTTGCGCGCCCACTAAGTGACACACAATTTTTGCTGAGTTGCCCCCCCCCCCATGCCGTGACCCGCGAAACGCAACTGGCAGTTGCATAATTACGAAGGGACATGCCCCCAATTGGCTGGCAACCCCTTCCCCCCCCCAAAAAAAAAAAAAACGGGGGAAAAGGAGAATTTCAATATTCCTGTCTTGGACCCCTTCCCCCCCAAAAAAAATATAGATAAATAATAAATAAAAAAAGAAAAAAGTATTAAAAAAACACCACGAAAAAGCGGAGAAAAGGAAAAGCTGGGATTGATAAAGGGGCGAATAAGATGTCTATGATAAGATATATTTGTTTGCTAAATAAGAATTTACCCCCTCGCTCGCAGCTTTTTAGAAATGTTGCCCGATACGCCATGTCTCTGGCCCTTTCAAAATGTTTGGTTCATAAAATACGAAATTGGGTTTCGCCCGTATTTTTTACTGATTGTAATGCATTAAATCACAATTTTACATGCTACATTTATAATGTATTATCATAACATTGACACATTAACAAATTAGTTTGTATTATGTCAAATTTTGGGGATAAATATGAATAAATCTTAAATGCAATCCTGTGTATGTAGATAGTTTGCTTTAATACGTACCTTATATATTTTCCTTCTTTTATTATCCGCTGCTCTGACGTTCCTTTCCCAAAAATACAATATTGTCGAATTACCGATTTTCAGAAATAAAAAAATCAAAATATTCGAATAGCCACAGCGAAATGTTCTTTAAAAAATGACGATTGTTTTTATGATAAATTCCTATTATAATCATAACCTACCATTTTAAAAGATATAATGCAAATTATTTACCAGATACCATGGCATTTGCCGCCCAGCTAAAAAGTAGCCACTGGTGCTGTCTTTCCCACGTCCAAATGATGCCTGTTAAAATAAGAAGAAAGAAAATTGAGAATTAAGTTTTTAAAAAGTTGAGCAGGGATGGATAGGCTATTTGTATAGTATCGCACGAGATGCGCGAAATTACGAGGAGCAAGATATATTGTATTTTATTTTCAAGTTTGAATGTATCTTGAAGTATGGACCTACTACTCTGTCAGGTCCACGCTTTAATGAAGAAAGTGGTAAAATATGAGCTCTGCGCAAAACAGTTCATAGTTCTTTAATACTGCGCATGTTCAGAAGTAGGTCATTTGAAATCAAATGGCATGGTGGTTTCATATTCAATGAGATAAGCACCAACTTTTAGTCCCTCATTTCCAGGTTTAATTTTCAAAACTATGTAGCTTGCGAAGCGTGTCGCTTTTTGATATATATATTTTTTTTACAAACAGTCCTCACTGTCCTTGTTCCCCTATCACGCCAATATATCAAATGTTTTATTTGGCGCTCACATTAATTTTCATCCGACAAGCTGTAAGGTCTGACAACTTCCCTTGAGAATGATTGGCTGAGAGTCACTGTTACCATGGCAAGTGTCGGATAAAACAGTACTTGTCGGGTAAAACGTCTTGTTTGTTTGTTTGTTTTTATTTCCGAATCAGATAAAAAATACACAATATACAAGAGAGATACATACAATAACGGAGGATCACCCAATTCAGCTGTATTTTCAAAATACTGCTGTTCTTCCTTGGGGTCTTACATTTACCATACAAAGTAATATACACCATTTAAAAAAAAAAAAAAAAAAAAAAAAAATTACTAAGACAAAAAGAGAAAAGAAATACAAATGCTCAATCTAAATAATCATATAATAGAGTATGAAAGGAACTTAAAGTTGGTGCATTACGAATTTCATTGGTCAACTGATTATAAATTGATATGCCCCTATAGAAAAATGTCTTTTTACAATTGTTAGAATTTGGTTTGGGTAAATTAAGGTTTTGGTTCGAACGAAGCGAATAATTTAAAGTTCTTCTAGAAATGTTATCAGACATATAGTTTGGAAAAAGATTGTGCAATATTTTATAAATCATTGTACATATATGCTTTTTATAGCGGCATTCAAGAAATTCCCAATTCAAAGTCTCATGAATATGTTGATTGGAGACAAAAGAGTAGGGATTTATTTTCATAATTATACGGCCAGCTCTATTCTGGAGTTTTTGAAGGGATGACAGAGAACCTTGTGGAGCGGAATACCAAATGACGTTAGCGTAATCAAAATGTGGCAAAATGGCGGATTTGTATATCAAATTTAAGCTTGATTCGTTAACAACATGTCTTAACCGTCCAAGAAAACTAACCAGTTTACTGATTTTCTGACACATGTTATGTATATGAATATCCCATTTCAATTCAGCGTCAATGTGAATTCCGAGATATTTCGTAGTATTAACTTTTTGGATGTTGGTATTGTTTATTTTTACATCTAGTGCATTACACTTGGACAACATATATCTCGTACCAAAGAGCATACTGACAGTCTTCGTATAGTTAACCAATAACTTGTTTTGAGACATCCACTTATCTAAAACTTGCATATCTGTGTTTAAAGTGGATTCCACAACTTTAACATCTTTGTCGGAATAATATATAACCGTATCATCTGCATAAAGATGAACACGACATGATTGAAAAACGTTAGGTAAGTCATTAATGAAAATACAAAATAGCAAGGGGCCAAGAAGTGAGCCCTGAGGCACGCCATGGGTTAAATATTGTTCATTGGACAAAGCATCGTTGACCTTAGTCACTATCCTCCTCCCAGTTAAATAACTCCCGAACCACTGAAGTACTACACCTTTTATCCCAATATTAGACAATTTGTTCAACATAACATAGTGATCGACTGTGTCGAAGGCTTTTCGTAAGTCCACGAAGATTGCCCCAGTGTAGTCTGACAAGACCTTTCATAAAACGCTCCCCGGGTCTGAATATCAAAAATTTTCAGCTCGTGCTTCGAGCTCGCATTATATTGTTTTTTTTTTACAAGTGCACACCTAGTTACCAATAATGCACATAGCATTTCCATTTATTTGCAGGATAAAAGAGCAATCTAGATTAAATGCCTTGCTCACGGGCATGGTGTCTCGGCCGGGGATCGAACCCCGGACTTTCCATGTATAGGCCTGGCTATACATGGAAAGTCCGGACCTCATACCACTCGGCCATTGTTTTGATTAATGACATACGATTCCCTTGCGTATTATCACAAAATTTCTTTTAATTGTCTCTTTTTTACCCCAGTATGTAAAAATAAAAATAAACTCGCACTTTACCCTCGCATTAATTGCTTTGTAGATATGCATCATCTGATTCCAGAAATACTCTGGCGGGATTTAAAAAGAAAAAAAAACGGCTCGCGTTCGCAGAGCTCCGTTTCCTTTTCCTGAATTCCTACAAACAGTCCTTGTCCCTTTTTACACCTGTATACAGGTATATGCATGGGCGCAAATCCCAGGGGGACAGTGGACGCGTCCCCCTACCAAAAATAGTAGGGGGACACGATATCAAATGTCCCCCTACTATTTTTGGTCATTTATGATGGAGTGATGAAGACAAATTCATCATTCACAATAAAAATAATACATGTATTTTGGACTAAATGACCTTACATTTCGGGGTGAAAACTTTTTTTTGCTTGTCAAATTTTCCAGCCCCTGGCCCCCCTACCTTTTGGGACAGATTTCCGCCCATGGGTATATGAAACTATTTGTTGTGTGATTATATTGAAACGATCCACGCATTTGACAACCTGATACACAACAGTTCAAAAGCAGAACGAAACAAGTTCAGCTTGACTAAACGCCCCAACGTGCTTCTATTTATAATCGTCATTTAAGTACCTAAGTCGTTTTGTAAGAAATATCAATGAAATCACTCGTTAAGTCTTCTTATACTTTCCGTCTCACTTGCTTCACTACACATGTTAATCGCTGTCTTTTCCAGTTATAATCCTTGGGGGCATAAATGGGGTAAACGGTCAAATTTATAAAAAGGTGCTAGTGAGCAAAAAAAACCTGGACCTTTAAACTTAGGGATAGATTTTGACATATTTTAAGATATATGTATTTCACCCTTTATCTTTTAATTTTCTTTTTTTCTTCCTTCTTGGTTATGAAGTTATGAAGCTTGTTGGGAGTTCATATGCTCATGCCCCTTATGCTCTACATCTGTATACCAGTTATGGTAGTCCTTAAAACGGAAGTTTTAAGTATATGTTATAAAAACCAAACTAGGTACTTCGTACGGACAAGATCAATAATGCGAGCGCGAAATTTTTGAAAAATCTACTTTAAAATGAGCCATTTTTAGTACTCCTGCCAGTTTTCCCCCATTTATGCACTTAATTCTCAATTCTTTTTTATTCTCTTTACTCGTTTTACATCATGAACCTGAGCAAAGAAAGCAAGCAAAAATGAAATGATATTCAATATTAATAGGGTTGTGAAATAAACGGGGCACAACCCAGGCGCTTGGTTGCGGGGAGGGGTGAAATATAAAAAAAGGATATCGTATTTTATAATATATTTCATAAAGATGATAAATAATGTCATGTTTAAAAACATATAAACATAAACATGTTATTTCCTTCCATCCTGGATTCTTTTTCTTTTTGCAATCCATCTGTTTCTAACAATTTTTGAAAGGAAATTGTTTCATTCAACAAAAAAACATAGTGAGAAAACAAAAATGATGGTCATCGTGCGGTTCAATACTATAGGGCCTACTTCCTGCTTATTACTATGATCAAACTTGTCAGAAGATTCATCATAAATATTTTTGATATTTGAAAGTAAATTATTGGGAAAAATAACACAGACCATCCCCAAATGTAATATTAGAGAGATATATCTTCCAACCCCCCTCCCACACCCATCATGCCCATGGCGTCAAAATAATTCCATCGAATAAATTACAGGCGTCAGAATATTCGTTTGGATCAACCTGAAATACACCTTGAACTCAATCAGAACATATATGTACACGAATTTAATATAAGTCATGCAGTAAACTTTGAGAGTGTTAACCAGAGCGTTGATCCTGTGGCTCAGGGGACGACCCCCCCCCCCCTCCATGAAACCCATGAAAATATGGGATGAGGGCAAACACATCGATTTGCCCCACCCCCAATAACTTTTTTCAATCTCAACAATGTACAACATTTAATGCAATTAGGTCTTTTTAAGCACATGAAACCATGGAACTTGCCTTAAATTACTACTTAACATATATTTTTTAGAAGGGGGGGGGGACTCCGCAGAGAAAACTCTGTATTATAATTTTGCGAGCAGTGCGTACCGAAAATGATGAAATCTTTTCTACTTTTGCCCCCCCCCCCCCCCCCACTAAAACATGATGGACGTCACTGGTGCTTAATATCTTGCTATACTTGAATAATAAATCGACGATGTCACTCAATCCCTATTGTTTGAATTACACAATAAACAAATCTTCATTAGTTCATATTTGCATATCGGTCAGGATTTTTGGTGAATTTCAGTTATCGTAAGTTTCTTATTTCACATGTGAGGTTTTTAACATTAGACCAAGAAGATTCTATGACTGGAGTTCCAACAGGCAACAAATTTATTCAAGCAGCTGTTCATTTCTAAAGAAGCACAAAAGAAAGAACGGCAATAAGGACCTTTTTGATGTCCGCCTTAAAAGGCGCCAGTTTCAGTGAAGAAATCCGAGGAGTGAAATTTTACGAATATTCATTTGTATCGATTTTCCATCTTTCATATTAATAGACAAACTGAAATTTGAATGCATGACAAAACATCAATAACCAAGCACTATTACGACGAGATATTTGCCCAGATTATATCAATTAACCTTTAATTAGTGAATAAAGAAAGAATTTGACCTTTACTGAAACCAGATTTTAACACTTTTCCGATCGTTTGCGGCGAATGAAGATTTCAAATGTGGTCGGTGGAATATTGTTGTACATTACTGTATATGCCAGATGAGTGCCCGCACATGCCCAGTCGAGCAAATTTGAGTCATATTTCAGGACATATTGCATAGTTTATTTTCGCATGCCTCCGAATTATGTACTACACATATAACCAGACTAAGATGCGGTGAAAAAGTAATTATCATCACAAAAGCATTTCCCTTTATGTAGGACCTATAGCTGCGGAGTCATGCGGGAATCATTTGTCTACACAATTGCAAGAGATGTTGAGCAAAGTGCATGCCTGACATTCTTTCTGCTGGCGGTTTTTAACCTTGTTCAAAGAGATTTTATTTGCTGTTACTCCATCTCATTTGAAACCTCCTTGCTTAGACCTACTTGTTGCTTTTCTATACGTACTGAAACCATTTTTTTTTCTTGGGGTGGTCCCCGGGGGGGGGGGGGGCACTCAGTATATAATGCATAGTGGGTATGTGCCGCGGAGGGGACCCCCATTTTTACACTCAAATTTCCGTTCCAAGGCATATCATTTTTTGTCTTATTGAGAAAAAGAACAAAGAAAGCCGCTCCAAAGCAAAGCATTTTCTTCTTATCGAGAAAAAGAAGAAATAAATCCGCTCCAAGGCTTCGCATATTTTCCGCTACGCCGTTCCGGTCGCATTGTTCTGATACAATGAGCCGCAATTTTGGTGAAAAGCGGCCGCAGAGCGCTGTCCGACCATCGCCTCTGCGATAGCGCACCCGGCGCCTGTGCCGCTGGGCTAGCTGCATGCACGTTCCATATGGATGCATACGCACTAACACACAGGGACCCGTTCCAAGGACCCCCGTTTTCACAAAAATTTGTAGTTCCGAAGCCCGTTCCGAGGACCCTCCTTTTTACAATAAGCCCGCTCCAAGGCCCCCGTTTTTTGTCTCGCCCGTGGCACATACCCACTACTTTTTTTGGTCGAGTGCCCCCCCCCCCCCGGGGGGTGGTCTTGGACTTAACACACTTTCCCCGCTCGTCTAATCGTTGTTACAATGAAAAAAAATGTCTGGTGATAAGCAGAAGAAAACAAATTAGCCTAATGAAAATCATTGGATAGCGTGGCTGTTAGATTCATTGAGAATTTCTTACCCATATTCCACAAGCAAATACGCCAAGAAAGTTGACCACGATGATTACAATATCCCAGATTTCTATCTTTCCATTCGCTACGAGGTTCCCCATGGTTGCAGTGTTCTGTTCGGTTGGTAGGATCAGTCTTCTAATGTTACCAGATTATCTATCATAACAATGGGAAGAATATATTAATCAGTTATAAGTCATTTACTGAAAGTGATGCAAACCCCATTTGTTTCGTGCGCCCATTCTAGAATCTGCAGTGTATCAATAACAAGGCGTGGTGATCCTGGACAGAGAATGCAGGCGGTTTGAGAGAAATGTAAAATAAACTATTTGGCATGTTTAAGAGAGGGTATAGAGAAGCACTCTGTTAGAGATTCAACCTTCCCCCTCAAGTGTATTCTTAATCCTTTGTATTATGTAATGCACAATAGTGCTCTGGAGTGAATAGTGAGTAGTTAGGCTCAGTGGTTAGGCTCCATCGCACTTAATTGTAATTAACATACTCAGCATTTTTGAACTGGGTGGGTTGCCTGTTTTAGCAGGAGTACCTCACTATCTGCACAGCTTTCACACAGGCAGGACCTATTGGTCCTTGGGTCCAGTTGGGTGATTGGAAATGGAGAGTTAGAGTTTTAAGCCAAACACTTGCGCTGCAATAAAACTATATTCCAGAGTCAAGATTCACTAAACCAACATGGAGGCCTGTTCCTGATTTCCTGCATTTAGTCATCCCAGTCAAACTGTAAGTTTAGTTGTTTTTTTGTCTCATTTATGTCTTGGATTTTTATTATTCATTGAGAATAACAAAAGGTCAAAGAAAACCTCTAAAATGTGAGATGTGAAAGATGCTAACTATATTTTTTCATTAAAAGATTATTATATGTCAACAAGAATTCCATCTGTTGAAATATTGAAAGGTCTTAAAATGATATTCTTAAAATATATAAGAAACTTTGCTTTTCCTAAGCATTAATGGATTATGGAAAGTGTTTCTCATGTCATGGAATTTCTTTGTATGAAATGTTAGATTTAAGAGAAATGATGATGCTTTCTTTTCAATGACCGAATTATGTCATTCTAGATTATACTTGAATACTTGAATTAAGCTAGGGAAATGATGTTTCCTTGAATATAGATAACCTATTATGTTATGGTTATTGTCCTATATGTATTCCGTAGACTTTTTAAGTTTTGGAAATTGTTTAATTGTAGATGGGTTCTTCTTCATCTACCTGGGAGTTCACCCAGTGGTTCTTCAGAAGTAAAGAAGTCTGGCAGCTCATTTTCAGCCATTGACCAGACCAGTCAAGAGTAGGAGTAAAGGTTTATTAGAGGGCACCCACCAAGAACGGACAGCACCCTCGCTGACAAGATCTGATGATGGTCGTTTATCATCGCTCGTTTTACTCATTCGTTACTCCTCATGAATTTTTAGCAGGAAGCAACAGTTGATTAAAGTGGGTTATTTTATTTATACCCTCCAGAGACTTAAATCATTGTTTTGTAACCATATATATACTATTGTGTAACTTCCTTCGAGTTGAATATATTTTTGTTATTATTGTTTATCTTCTGTTTATTCTGGTCCACCAAAACCAGAAGATTGAATTTAAATGTTGGAAGTTGAAGCCGGAAAACGAGTAATAAAACTGAACATATTTTATTTGTTGAACTAAATAATAATTGTCTTCCATGGTCATTTATTTAGTTTTACAGTAGTGAGTTGAGAGAGTCACCATTCGACACAAGTTATGTCTATTTGAATTTATTAAGGTGTGACATTTTGGGGGGCTTGTCCGGGAGTCGAACCCGGGACCTCTCGCAGAATTAGGTTTCCTCTTATACTTCTTTATTACCAAAAGTGAAATAGATATTCTCATTTTGTGAAGTACAAATTTGGAATTTTTCTACCTAAGAATATTCATAGATTGTTCTTGGACATTATTTTTGCTTTGTATAATGGGATATATTAGATATTATCAAGTCAAAGCAGGATACTCCATAGAATGTAATTTCATGTGAATATTATTTACCGTTTTGATCGTTAATGCTTCTTCTCTTTGAATGTTTTGTATTCTCTTCAATAATAGGAATAGTTGTGATTTGGTGATTAGAACGGAAATCGGATGCAAGTCTTTCAAGTCGGTTAAAGTGTTCTTGATTCTTTGGTAAGTAATCATTTTGCGTAACTTTGCGCGCGTGTTTGGAAGAAGTTATTTTCTCAGATAGAATTTTAACCTTTTGATACAATAGTCCTGCCTGGTTAAGTTTTCATAATGGATTCTATTGATGAAAAATTGATTAACTTAGGTAAGGAGTTAGGATTAGTGGGTAAAGACTTGTTGGATTTCATTAAGGATAGAGAACAACAAGCAAGAGAAGAGAGAGCAACTGTAAGGGAAGATAGGAGACAGGAAATTGAGTTAAAGCAGTTAGAGGAAAATATATTAGATAAACAGTTGGCCTTAGTGCAGGCTAATAAGGGTAATGAATCCCAGTTAGGAAATAACAGTATGCGAACCCATAGTTTGACAAAAGTCCCAAAGTTACCTCACTTTGACGAAAGTAGGGATAACATAGATGCATACCTAGAGCGTTTGAAAGGTACGCAAATAGTCAGAAATGGCAAAGTGATTGTTGGGCCATTAATTTAGGTGCACTTCTACAGGGGAAGGCTCTAGAAGTCTACAGTAGGTTGGCACCAGATGAAGCTGCTAAGTATTCAACTCTCAAGGACGCCCTCCTTCGTAGATACCAGATGTCTGCAGATGACTTCCGGAAGAAGTTCTACAGAGCAACTCCAGAGACAGGAGAGTCTGCTGGTCAGTTTATGGCGAGGTTAGAACATTACTTCGAGAGATGGGTAGATCTGACAGATACAGCCAAATCATTTGAAGGGTTGAAAGATTTGATAATTAGACAGCAGTTCTTAGAGCAGATAAATCCAGGATTAGCTATTAACCTGAGAGAGCGTACTCCTCAGTCGACAAGGGAAATGACTGAAACTGCTCAGATTTATATTTCAGCACATGGTGGTCATTTCAAGGGTCCAAGAAAGGAAACCAAAGTAATGACACCTCATAAGTCTGAAACAAAGAGTGATGGTTTTCATAGGGAAAAGCCTAAGGGCCGAAAGCAAATTGGTCCTTGCTATCTGTGTGATCAAATGGGTCACCTTGCAAGAAATTGTAAGTCAAGTTCTAAATCAAAACCTGAGAAGGGTGGAAGTTTTGTAGATATTGGGTCCAAAACCAATAAACATAGGAAGTCTTCAGGTAAGACTAAATCTCATGATCCATGTCCTACGTGTTCTTCTTCTAAAGATTTAGGTGATGGCAGTGATACATCCCAGCTTGAGAGTGGGCTGTTTGTCATGATGTCTGCCTCAGGTATGGACCAGACAAGACCTACGAGGAAACAGAGGAAGAAACAGAAGAAGAAAATATCTGAGATGTGTGCGACTTGTAAAGGTAAGTTACGCGAACTAATGCCTGTTACTGATGGTATTGTGAATTCTCAGACAGTTTCTGTTCTTAGAGACACAGGGTGTACTTGTGTTGTGATTCGGAAGAAACTAGTCAAGAAGGATCAGATGACTGGGAAATACAAGCTGTGTATTCTCATTGATGGTACGGTACGTTGGTATCCTACGGCTACGATACATATTGATTGTCCGTTTTTTGTAGGAACCGTTGTGGCGCTTTGTGTACGAGCACCACTGTTTGATGTTATTGTAGGAAATATCCAGAATGTTCTTCCTCCAGATGCGCCGAATCCAAATTGGGGAATGCCGACATCAGGTAATGTTGTCACAGATAATGCTTTGTCTGAGGTGGGGATGGCTGTTGAGACGAGGTCACAGGTTAAAGCTGCTGAGAGAAAGCAAGCTCCTTTGAAGGTAATGTCTCCCATTCCAGAAGTTTCTCCACAGGATATACAGGAAGCACAGTTAGCAGATCCTACACTTAAGAAGGCAAGAGAACTTGCTGAGACCGAGGATGGTAGCAAAGAAGGTAAGAGAAATTATTTTTTCTTTCAGGATGGTTTGCTGCATAGAGTTTTCCAACCAAGTAGTGTTGTGAATGGAAACCAGGTTGTGCAACTTGTTGTGCCTAAGCCCTATCGGAAGGTTGTTATGAAACTGGCACATGAAGGTATTATGGGTGGACATCAGGGTGTCAAAAAGACTTCAGATAAGATAATGTTGAGTTTCTTTTGGCCAGGATTACAAGCAGATGTGAGTAGATTCTGCCAGTCGTGTGATATCTGTCAGAGAACTATTAGCAAGGGAAGGGTCCCACGAGTTCCTCTTGGCAAGATGCCAATTATCGATGTTCCATTCAAGAGAATAGCTGTTGATTTGATAGGACCGATTCAACCTATCACTTCCAGAAAGAATAGGTATATTCTTACAGTGGTTGATTGTGCTACTAGGTACCCAGAGGCGGTAGCCTTGCCCAACATAGAGACAACTACTGTTGCAGAGGCACTTGTTCAGATTTTCTCCAGAGTCGGTGTACCACAGGAGATTTTGTCAGATCAGGGCACTCAGTTCACCTCTGATCTTATGAAGGATATTGGGAAGTTGCTTTCAATAAAGCAAATGATGACGACCCCATATCACCCTGCCTGCAATGGGCTCGTTGAACGATTCAACGGCACGTTGAAGAAGATTTTACGAAGAACTTGTTCAGACCGTCCCTCTGATTGGGATCGGTATCTCGCACCTATTTTGTTTGCTTACAGGGAGGCTCCTCAGGCTTCTATGGGTTTCTCACCTTTCGAACTCCTGTATGGACGCACTGTAAGAGGACCCTTAATGATTCTCAAGGAACTTTGGACGGGTAAGCAGCAGAATGAGGAGTTGAAATCAACCTACCAGTATGTAGTCGAGCTGAAGGAACGACTGGAATCGACGCTAGAGGTTGCACAGCAAGAGCTGAGGAAGTCGATGGAAAGAAGTTCAAAGTACTACAACTCGAAGAGTAGGGAGAGAAGATTTCAGGTAGGAGATCAAGTTTTGCTGTTGTTACCTACTGAACACAACAAATTGTTAGTACAGTGGAAAGGTCCATTCACTGTTGTGCACAAGCTCAGTGATCAGGATTATAGGTTAGACATTAATGGAAAACTTAAGACTTTCCATGCTAATTTGTTGAAACGTTATATCAGCAGAGAAGAAGACAGAGAAGAGTCTTTGACGGGTGATGAAGATCCAGCGGTTAGCGCTCAAGCTGTTGTCGTGACCGAGGATGATGACAGTGAAGCTAGTCCGATGTCAGGGAAGCTCAAGTCCATCAGTATTCATCTCCCTCCACTTGAAGCAACTGAGACGACAGAAGATGTTTCAGTGTGCAAGAACTTATCTAAGGAGCAGAAGCGTGAGGTAAAGTCTTTGTTACTTGATTACAGGGAAGTCCTTACTGATCTTCCAGGAGAGTGTAAGTTGGGCACTCATTCAATCAAGCTGACTACAGATGAGCCAGTACGTCAGAGACCATACCCCACTGCACATGCTCGCAAGAACACAATTGAGGAAGAAGTCAAGAAGATGCTCGAGATGGGAGTGATTGAGCAGTCTGAGTCTCCTTATTCATCGCCAATTGTGTTAGTTGGAAAAGCTGATGGGACAAACCGTTTCTGCGTAGATTTTCGTCGATTGAATCGAGTGACAGTGTTCGACGCAGAACCCATTCCCAACAGTGATGAGATTTTCGCAAGTCTATCAGGATGTAAGTACTTCTCAAAAGTAGATCTATCTAAAGGGTACTGGCAGATTCCCTTATCCGCGGATGCTAAAGAGAAGACTGCATTCCGTAGTCCAAGTGGACTGTACCAGTTTTGCAGGATGCCTTTCGGTCTTGTTAATGCGCCGGCAACGTTCAGTCGGGTAATGAGATCACTGCTCAAAGGTATGCCTTGCGTTCATAACTACTTGGATGACATACTCATCCATACTCGTACATGGGAGGAACATCTCCATGTTCTTGGAGAAGTCTTCAACAGACTTCGTTCAGCTGGTTTGACGGCACGGCCAAGTAAGTGTCAAATAGGATGTAACCAGATTGAATATCTAGGCCACATCGTGGGAGAGGACAAGCTTCTACCGATGCAAGACAAGGTGGAAAAGATTCGCAACGCTCCACCGCCAGAGACAAAGAAGCAGATGAGATCGTTCATCGGGATGATAAACTACTACCGCAAGTTTATCCCTGATTTTGCATCAATTGCAGCTCCTCTGACAGACAAGACCAAAGGTCGTCAGCCCAACAAGCTTGTTTGGATTGAATCAGACAAGAAGGCTTTTCAGCAGTTGAAAGACTGTTTGTCTACAGCTCCAGTTCTTTGCTTAGCTGATGTCGCTAAGCCCTTCATCATTCGCACTGATGCCTCGTCAACAGGTATCGGAGCAGTTCTCCTTCAAGAAAAAGAAGAAGGAAAACGCCCTGTTGCTTATGCCAGCAGAAAGTTACTTCCCAGGGAGCAAGGGTACTCTGCCATTGAACGCGAATGTCTCGCAATCGTTTGGGGAATTAGTAAATTTCAGGTATACCTAGATGGACGAGAGTTCATATTGGAGACAGATCACAAACCCCTCGTCTACCTTAACCAGTCTAATGGGGCGTTGCAAGAAAGTTACGTTGCAATTGATTGCAAATCGACTGCAACTTTGCAGCCGATTCCGATCGACTGCAACTAGCAATCAATCGCCAATTTGCGTTGCAAGAAAAAGGCTTGCGATTGAACGCAAGTTGCAGCTGATCTGCAGACGATTTGCAGCTGTAAACAGGGTCTGCAGCACAAGACTAGCCGAAAAAGCAAAATAATGGCTTGCAACAATCCTGTTTGTGGAAGAGAGTAAGTAGAAAATATTCATTTTTCAGACAATTCTTTCTCCATTATGTATGTTTTAAGAGAATTTATATATTTTAGACCTATGCCAGGGAAAAAATTATTTGGAAAAAAGTGAAAATAAATCTTTATCGCCGGTCGAAATTTCACCTTCAACAAATTTTCTACCGTACAATTTCAATCCCAGTCCCACACTTGACTTTTTGTGTCGGTAATGCACGGTTGTATCAACAACACGGCAGGTCATTGCCGGTGCAGTGCTGTTAAAAATCACCCAGAAGCAAGTAAATGTGTAGGCTCTAATTATGTATGAAACATCGAAAATTACCTTTAAAGATTATTTTTGTTCCTATTTGAAATGATTTTTTAAGTTATATCGGTTTCAACGGCGAATAGCCATCCAGTAAATAGAAATTAAAGACTTCCATTACAGTCTAGACATTTCCAAAAAAAAAGATTCCTCTCCATTTGTCTCTCTTTTTTTAAGAGTCTGTCTAACGTTACCTCGAGCGAAGTTCGTGCAGGCCCTACTCCACTTCACTACCGCTACACTACGCTCCACCTACCCGAAATTCGAGACTGAACTCTATATGATCTCTCTGATATTCCGAGTAAAGGTGGGATTTTATGGGGGGAAAATATAAAATTCATGCAACATCACGATCTTTAAAAACAATTAGGCCTAACTAATATTCTTACTTACACCAAGTTTCACTTTTCCATGCTTCTATCAGTATCAAAATTGGTGATTTAGAGCCAACATGAAGTTCCTCACACAAATAAATAATTCGCTGCCGTATCGCGCGTGCATGCAATGTTTTGAAATCGGCAGCGAATTATTTATACGTGTGAGGAACTTCATGTTGGCTCTAAATCACCCATTTTTAGACTGATAGAAGCATGGAAAAGAAGTGAAACTTGGTGTAAAGTAAGAATATTAAATTCAATTGTTTTTAAAGGTCGTGATGTTGCATGAATTTTATATTTTCCCCCATAAAATCCCACCTTTGTCACTCGGAATATCAGATAGAGTTCACGGTCTCGAAGTTCGGGTAGGTGGAGCGTAGTGTAGCAGTAGTGAAGTGGAGTGGAGCCTGCACGAACTTCGCTCGAGGAAGTCTACCGTTAACCTCCCTTTTTATGACTTTCCTTGGGCTTGGCCTGGCCTGGGATAAAGTGAAAATTTTGCTGTTTCGACTTTTGTCTTTGGAGGATTAAAAAAAAAAATTATTTATTATTATTATTTTTTTATTTGGGGGGGGGGGGGGGGGTTCTCCAGACTCCGTATATCTCGCCAGACAAGAAAAAGAAACAAAGGTATAGGGGGTCTACATGTATTGGGCTACTTTTCAGAATCTATTGTCCACATCTGCCACATTCTTGGGGAAGTTTTGACATTGAATAGGATGCTGCCTGCCCAGGGCTCTTTTTAAATTTCTTACGGGCAGATTGCACAAGAGGTTCTTTGCAAGGACAGTATTTGTGTCGTTGATTTGTAATGATGTGCCGTATGAGTCACATTTTTAATATCCATCTCATATGAATATAAAAAGATATACATGTAAATACATTTATTTTTTAGATTCAATATGTAGATCTACTATGCCGGGGGGAGGTACTTAGATTTGGTTTGGACAAATGTGTGCGGCTGTAAGTTCGAAACCCGTACCCATATTTACTGGTCATTTTGGCTAAAAAGGTACCGTACCCATTATTAGGGATTCATTACAGGGGCGGATCCAGGATTTCCAAAAAGGGGGGGGGGGCACATTTTCGCCTGGAAAAACTTGACAAGCCAAAAAAAAAAAAAGGTTATCGCCCAAAATGTAAGGTCATTTTGTATTTGCACCAAAGACATTGGAGTAGAATATGGACCCATATTTAAGGACATTATCTAAAAATTGGGCCATGCTTAGGGATTTTCCAGCATAAAACCATACGCCATGTTTAGGGATTTCTTCAAAAAAGGCAACCCATTCCTGCGGCATATCCCCATATGCCTTATCTCGTGAGTACCCCCCCTCCCTGGGCTACTATGTAGCTGACTCTTGATTTTTATGCAAGCACATGAGTTGCTATATAGATGACAGATTTTTTTTTCACTTTAAATTGTTAAATGGATGATTACAATGCTTTTCCAGGTGCTTTCAGTTAAAGGGTGTCTCATATGGTGCATCATTATTAAAGGAGAATGAAACCCTTGAAACCAGCTGAATCCATATCAAAGAGAAAAATCAAAGAAACATATTGTTGAAAGTTTGAGGAAGATTGAATGAATAATAAGAAAGTTATGAGCATTCGAATATTGAGATCACTAGTGCCATGTAGATCCTCCCAACGGCAATGCGACCAAGATCTGTGATATCACACACGTACAACTCCCTCATTACTTTAGTACTTATTTCACTTATATTCTCACTTTTATAGAGTCTATCACAAGGTGAGGTGTTCTCTTTATGAGATGACAAGTACAGAGGTTTCACAACATTATATCATTGATGAATCGTTTGTCATATGATTAGAATGAGCAAAAAGAGATGTTTTGGGGTATATTTTCAGTGTCCAAATGGGAGAGTTGTACGTGTGTGACATCACAGATCTTGGTCGCATTGCCAATGGGAGGATCTCCATAGCATTAGTGATCTCGACATTCAAATGCTCATAACTCTTTTATTGCTAGTCCTATTTTTCTCAAAGTTTTGTTGATCTTATTCTTTGATTTTTCTGCTTTCACAAAAGCTAACTTGCTCCAAGAGTTTCATTCTCCTTTAATATTGAATGCATAATCATGATTTTTTTTTTTACATCCTTTTACATCAAGCACAATACTCGGGGGGGGGGGGGGGGGGCATATGGTCCCCCTTGACATTTTTCAGAATAAATCTGCCACTCAAAATTTTATTCCCGCACCGCTGACTGACGTTTTACTTTCAAGTCTCACACAACTTTTGATACTAAATTTGCCATTCCCAGGTACAGGGTCATGAAATTTTGCAACATTATGTTTGTTTAAGTACATGTCAGACAAAAACATGATTACATGTAAAAAGTAAATATTCATAACTGGGTAATTTTTTTTATTGACAATAGTAATTTAATGTCACTGATGAACTTTGTCTTGAAAATAACAATAATTTTTTTTTTTAAGAAGTTAAGAAAAAATATTAAAAAAAAACATGAATTGAAAGGAATTTATTTTGATACTAGATTTTTTAAAGTAAAGTTGTTAGGATTGCTCTAGAAAGGAATATGTACACCAAAGTTTGGCATTCTATTACAAGCTTTTTTAGTAAATTAAAGCAAAAGGTATGATTTCATAATTTTTTTAATTGCGCCGCCCATGGCTGAGGAACCATAGTGCCCCTCCCCAGGCCAGAAGTGACTTTAATCAAAACACCCTTGGACTACTATAATGATTAACACACTGGCAACTGAGCTTGTATATTAATTTCATGAATATGTTTTATCTCTTTGCTTTTTGCTTTTAATTGCTTACTACAGTTATGACAAAGAAGTCTGGAACCTCAGAACCACCATAACTGTGTCTGCTACAATGTGTGTTCTTGCAACCAGCTGATTGATTCATTTTATCAACTCTTGAATGGTAGGTTACATGTAAACTGTATTATTATTAATAATTCACCATGATCGTAATGCGGATGGGGGTGAAATCTGTACACATTGACCCAAGGATAATGCAAAATGAAAAAGGCTAACACAAATCTCTATCTTGACTGGACTTCTCAGCAATGAAGACATCCCATTGATGGGGGGAGGGGAGGGGGTGGTTGTGCTCATCCAAGGTGTACTGTATGAAAGTGTGTATTTTGCTTTCATTGATTTAATTTATTGCATATTTTAATTTCCATGATTCTTTTATTTGGGGAAAAACAATAAGTTCACACTTTTTTAGATTACATCATGGCAAATTGTCAATTACTATGGTCTCAGGAGTAAGCCACTATCCCTCTATCATATCATCATTTGGGTGCAAACAAGGCCCTTACCAGCAGACATAGGGGCATTTCTGCACCGATGGGTGCACAAAAATGTTTTGCTAAGGGCGTTCTTGCACTGAAAGGACAAAATTTGAACTAACCCAAGCTATGTATAGTTATGGGCTTGCATTATTTCCCATATTATTATTTTTTTATGAACAGGTTGATTATCAGAACTGAATTCAGAGCTGCTCCTGTCTGTAGTAACATCATTATAAGAGTGGACTTCAGAATGAGGGCGTTGCTTGTTTAAAAACTTCACTCCATGGAGCTCTCAAAATTTATCTCAAATTAGACTGCTTCTGGAAACCAGATTTGTTCCTTCAAGCAGAGACGATTGTGGCTTTCCTGACTGGACTTCTATGGATTCTTCATGCCAACCTTAATGACTGTGGTCTTCTGCATGAGACACATCGATTTCAAACAAGACATTCTGTGGTGAAACACTTGATGAAGATGATATGAAATTTTTATTTCATATAACTGAATCTCAGAAGTAATTCCTCGAGAGCAAGAAACATTGAAAAATGAAAATAAAAGGTCCATCAATAATGAATGTCTTGAGCAGTGTTCTTTTTTGTGCACAGATCAATGGATCTTTTCAAGTCCAAGCAGGGATGTAGTCAATGCTGACCTCGAGGCAACATTTTGCTGGCCTTGGTCCGAGTCACTGTACAGAATCTATGGGAAGTTCTCTCAAGCTGCCTCATGACTCGGAAGAATCAGCCTCGACCTCATCCCTGTATGCAAGTGTGATATATATCTACGATGCAATCTCATGATTAAAGAGAGAAAAACAAGAGAGCTTCAGATTTTGAAGTGTAGCAATCTCCTGAAATGTATGTTTTATTTGAAAATCAAACTAAAATAACTTAATTGGGCATGTTATTCATTATGATATGTATGAATGAAAGCAAAACATATTCTGAGTTGTATTTACTGCAAACGCTCAGAAATATTGATAAGCATTTGCCAGTGCATGAAGTGTTTTTAATAAAGAGTGGCTTTTGTGCCTATGGAGAGTTATTATTTCTTCAACATTTCTTCATACAAATTATTTCAGAAATCACAATTTGAATATTCCATGACCTCTGATAACAAGAGCAGAATATTTTTGGTTATTGACACACTTTAAAATGATATTAGGAGAGAATGTACTGAAATTGTGTGAAAATAATGGCATAATTGCTGAAGAGGCCTATAAAGATTGAAAATAACATTATTTCAAGTTTTTCTTGAAAAAAACCCATGGAAAATTGAAAATGGCATAATTTACACAAGTTTTCAAAACAAAATACAAAAAAAAAATTTTTTGCAGAATTTTTAGTACACAAGCCTATGGACAATCAATTGAACGTAAATCGAACGCAAATTTTGCGCATCCTCCAAAATCTTACATAAGTTACGTTCGATTTGCAATCAATTGCAAAGCTTGCGCTTGATCTACGTTCAATTGATCAAACGCAACTTCTTCTTGCAACAGGATTGAACGTAACTTGCGTTCAATTGCAGATTTGCGTTTAATCGGAGGACTTACGCTCAATTTTGGGAGTTGCGTTCGATTTGCGTTCAATCGCAAGTTTCTTGCAACACCCCATAAGTCGACTAATAGTAGAATCATGAGGTGGGCTTTATCTCTCCAACCTTACAGGTTCCATATTGAAGCTATACCAGGTTCGGAGAATGTTGGCGCGGATTTTCTCAGCAGGGCAGTTTGAGTTTAAATTAAGTTTAAGTAAAGCAAGAGAGCTTAGATTTATTTCTATGTCAATCCACTTTTGGGGATAGATTGAATATTTAATGTAAATATGAAATATTTTCTTAAGGAGGGGGTGATGTTAGAGATTCAACCTTCCCCCTCAAGTGTATTCTTAATCCTTTGTATTATGTAATGCACAATAGTGCTCTGGAGTGAATAGTGAGTAGTTAGGCTCAGTGGTTAGGCTCCATCGCACTTAATTGTAATTAACATACTCAGCATTTTTGAACTGGGTGGGTTGCCTGTTTTAGCAGGAGTACCTCACTATCTGCACAGCTTTCACACAGGCAGGACCTATTGGTCCTTGGGTCCAGTTGGGTGATTGGAAATGGAGAGTTAGAGTTTTAAGCCAAACACTTGCGCTGCAATAAAACTATATTCCAGAGTCAAGATTCACTAAACCAACATGGAGGCCTGTTCCTGATTTCCTGCATTTAGTCATCCCAGTCAAACTGTAAGTTTAGTTGTTTTTTTGTCTCATTTATGTCTTGGATTTTTATTATTCATTGAAAATAACAAAAGGTCAAAGAAAACCTCTAAAATGTGAGATGTGAAAGATGCTAACTATATTTTTTCATTAAAAGATTATTATATGTCAACAAGAATTCCATCTGTTGAAATATTGAAAGGTCTTAAAATGATATTCTTAAAATATATAAGAAACTTTGCTTTTCCTAAGCATTAATGGATTATGGAAAGTGTTTCTCATGTCATGGAATTTCTTTGTATGAAATGTTAGATTTAAGAGAAATGATGATGCTTTCTTTTCAATGACCGAATTATGTCATTCTAGATTATACTTGAATACTTGAATTAAGCTAGGGAAATGATGTTTCCTTGAATATAGATAACCTATTATGTTATGGTTATTGTCCTATATGTATTCCGTAGACTTTTTAAGTTTTGGAAATTGTTTAATTGTAGATGGGTTCTTCTTCATCTACCTGGGAGTTCACCAAGTGGTTCTTCAGAAGTAAAGAAGTCTGGCAGCTCATTTTCAGCCATTGACCAGACCAGTCAAGAGTAGGAGTAAAGGTTTATTAGAGGGCACCCACCAAGAACGGACAGCACCCTCGCTGACAAGATCTGATGATGGTCGTTTATCATCGCTCGTTTTAATCATTCGTTACTCCTCATGAATTTTTAGCAGGAAGCAACAGTTGATTAAAGTGGGTTATTTTATTTATACCCTCCAGAGACTTAAAGCATTGTTTTGTAACCATATATATACTATTGTGTAACTTCCTTCGAGTTGAATATATTTTTGTTATTATTGTTTATCTTCTGTTTATTCTGGTCCACCAAAACCAGAAGATTGAATTTAAATGTTGGAAGTTGAAGCCGGAAAACGAGTAATAAAACTAAACATATTTTATTTGTTGAACTAAATAATAATTGTCTTCCATGGTCATTTATTTAGTTTTACAGTAGTGAGTTGAGAGAGTCACCATTCGACACAAGTTATGTCCATTTGAATTTATTCAGGTGTGACACACTCATTGAATCGGAGAGAAAGTTTACGGTTTCAACTTTTACATGCCTGAATGATTCTAACGGAGTTTGTTGTGTTCAGACATTGCATGGCAACCATTAATGGTAATTCAGTAGCTACTCTTGTGTAATACATTCTTCACCACCTCTATTGTGTTTGTGCACATGCCTAGCATGGTCATTTCTGAATGTTAAAGATTCCAATCCTAGGCTGTGCCTGCTTGATTTGATATCCAGAGATTCTGAGAGTCTGCCATTAAACTTCTCTGCAACTGGACCTATTGAGTTTCTCTGCCTTTACTTTCAGTTACTGTACATATAAATTAGTTCAAGAACCCACGATACAACATCAATTCTGGCGACGAGAATGTCTTTTCATTAATTTCAAAGGACTCTATAGTTTCTGATATTGTTCCTGATTTTACTCATTAAAATGACATCAATACCTCCATCTTCATTTTTTCTGCAAAACCCTGGAAAACCGACGACTCCATGGAATTTACGGTTCCAGCAATTCGAGAATTATCTCCTAGCCTCAGGAGGCAGCGAGTTTCTGCCGGATAGGAAGAAAGCGCTTCTGTTACATTGTCTGGGAGCTGAAGGACAGCGAATCTTTTATTCACTGGACATCTCCTCACCATCTGAGCCACGCCCAGCTCGTGGGGCTCAAGCAGCTACCAATGTATACCAGGAGGCATTGGCTGCCATAGAAGCGTACTTTGTTCCGCGAATCAACGTAGTCGCTGAGAGATATAGATTCAGACGGCGTAAACAGAGGTCAGACGAGACAGTTGCTGAGTATGTAGCAGCCTTGCAAGAACTTGTAAAACATTGTGCGTTTGCAAACAAGGACGAGATGTTAAGAGACCAGGTAGTAGAAGGCTGTCACAATCCCCGTATTCGTGAGAGGCTACTGTTAGAATCGGACTTGAATCTACAGAAAGTTCTCGATTTCAGTAGATGCATCGAAGATGCACAGCGAGACTCCAAAGCAATTGCCAAGGGACATGAAAGTGACAGTGAGAAGGTGTATGAACTATACAGAAAGAAAACGAAGGAAGGTAGAGTGGACGGAAGAGAAAGGAAGAAAACAGAGCAGAAAACACAGAACAACAGTTGCAGAAATTGTGGAAGTCCATATCATGCAGCATTCGACGAGAGATGTAAGGCAAGAGAGAGTAAATGCTACAGCTGCGGCAAGACTGGACATTGGGCTAAGGTTTGCCGGAAAAGCAGGAGAGTCCGCAAAGTTCAAAGTGGAGCTGATGAACTTGAAACGCCCAAGGTATTAACCGTGAACACTCACCCTACAAAGCCAATAAGGTGTGAAGTTGAGCTCGCTGGGAAAGCCAAGGTTCACATGACTATTGATACAGGCTCTAGTGTGTCAATAATTCCGCTCAGTATCTACAAGAAACACTTTCTAGTCGATGCTCTCAAGCCAGCACACGTCAGCATTTCAGATTACTCTGAAGGAAACATTCCAGTAGTTGGAATCTTGGAGACACAGGTGAAGGTTGGAGCTAAGTCAATGATCGCCAAGATTTTCGTCGTACACAGAGGTTCAGCATTACTTGGCTTGGACATCTTCGACGAGTTGAAGCTTAAGATTGAAGGCAGCAAGCTCTGCGTCGAGACGGTCAGAAGTGATTCTCCTACACCAATGCCAGAGTCGACATCGTCTACATCAAGCGACATTCCACAGGGATTCCCTACTTTGTTTGCACCAGGACTTGGATGTGCACACAACTTCAAACATCGCGTCAAAGTCAAAGCTAATCATCCGCCCGTTCAACAAAGGTTACGCAGGTTACCTTTATCTGTGAAGGATCAGGTTTCACAAGAATTGAAGCGGTTGGAGAAGGAAGGCGTGATAGAGAAAATAGATTCAAGCGAATGGATCTCTCCCATTGTAGTTGCCGCGAAAAAGTCGGGAAGCATCAGGCTTTGTGTTGATTTACGTGAAGTAAATAAAGCTATTGTTGTTGATAGTTATCCGTTACCTGATATCGGTGAGCTATTTTCTGAGCTGGAAGGATCCACATTGTTTTCCAAGATGGATCTAGCGTCAGCATATCACCAACTCGAATTGGATGAGGAAAGTCGTGATCTTACAGCGTTCATCACACACGATGGATTATATCGCTTCAAGAGAGTTTGTTTCGGATTAGCGTCAGCGCCATCCACATTTCAGAAGCTCATGAGTAGTATCCTCGCAGGACTACCAGGAGTTCAATGCTACCTAGATGACATCATCGTGTATGGTAAGGACAGATCAGAACATGACAAACATTTGAACAATGTACTGAAGAAGTTGCAAGACGCAGGATTGCGTTTGAACCCTAGTAAATGTCAGTTTTACTTGTCAGAACTCAGTTACTTAGGGCATTGTGTGAGTAGTAAGGGTCTAGCACCTGATGATAGTCATGTCCAAGCTATTTTAGAGGCACCAGCGCCTACAGATGTTAGTAAGCTTAGGTCAGTGTTAGGAATGACAAACTACTATACTAAGTTTGTACCAAATTATGCCACTGTTGTAGAACCAATGAGACGTCTTTTGTGTAAAGATGTACCTTTTGAGTGGGGGGCCGAGCAACAAGAGGCCTATGACAAAGTCAAAAGTACAATTGCAAAGAGAATTGTTCTTGGGTTATTTAATCCGAATTTACATACTGTAGTTACCACTGATGCATCTGATTATGGGTTAGGGGCTGTACTTTCCCAAGTCAAAGAGGGACAGGAGATTCCGATAGCATTCGCTTCCAGGTCACTGTCACCTGCTGAGAGGAAATACTCAACAGGTGAAAAAGAGGCTTTAGCTTGTGTTTGGGCTTGTAACAAGTGGTATACTTACCTTTGGGGTAGACACTTTGTACTTAGAACATATCATAAAGCACTGGTTACCATGTTGAGTACTAGAGGTACAGGTAGACAAACCATGCGTATAGCACGCTGGTCTGCTCAGTTGTTACAATTTGATTACACTGTAGAGTACAAAGCAGGTCGAGAAAACTATGTTGCAGACGCTTTGTCACGCTTACCGTTAGGTGATGAAGAATGGTCAGATGTAGTAGATGAGGAAGAGTATTTTTAAATCAAGTAAGAGTAGATTCACCTGTCACTGTCAAAGAGTTACAAGATGCAACTAATAATGATGAAGTATTGGTACAGGTCAGAAAGTACATTGAGGAAGGATGGTCTGGTAACCATAAATCCTTTCCTCCTGAGATCAAACCATATCTCATCTTGAGAGATGAATTGTCTGTAGTAGATGACATTGTGATGAGAGGGAATAAAATTGTAATTCCAACGTCACTTCAGGCCAAGTTTGTAGATTTTGCTCATTCAGCACATCAGGGCATTGTGAGAACAAAACAAAGGTTGCGAGAAACATACTGGTTCCCACATATTGACAAAATTGTTGAAGAAACAATCAAAAGATGTGTCACTTGTCAAGAAAATGACAAATCACATCGCACACACAGTGCACCAATGCAATCGGTAGAATTTCCTAATTCACCATGGGAAAAGATTTCAATTGACATTACTGGTCCTTTTGAGAATGCACCTCATGACCAAAGATATGCAATTGTAGTAGTTGACTACCATAGCAAATGGCCTGAAGTAGCGTTTTGTAGCAATGTAACAAGCAGATCTGTAATACAGGTTCTCAAAACATTGTTCACTAGAGAGGGAATTCCGACCCATTTAGTATCAGAAAATGGGCCGCAGTTTGTGTCACATGAGTTTGAAGAGTTCTTAGAAGAATATGGTATCACTCATGTAAAATCGTCGTTGTACTACCCTCGTGCAAACGGCGAGGTAGAACGGTTCAATAGGGTTTTGAAGTCTAGCATTCAAAATGCTATGATCGAAGGAAAAAGGTCTTTCAAAGAGACCACGTTAGATCTTTTGTTGGCATATAGGTCTACGCCTCATCAAGTAACAGGTCTGTCTCCATCAGAGTTATTACATGGTAGGAAGATGAGAACCAAGTTAGATGTAAAGGGTAGAATGCCAGCTAAGACTGACAGAAAGAAGAATGAAGTCAAAAGCAGGGTAAAACAAAAACAAAGAAAGTCTGAAGAGTACACCGACGCTAAAAGAAAAGCTAGAGTGTCAGAGTTCCAAGTAGGAAGTTTTGTTAGAGTTAGGAAGCAAAGACATGTAAAGAAAGGTACTCCAAAGTTTGGGGAGAAGAGAAAAATCATAAAAGAGAAAGGAAAAGCAACATTTGAATTGGATGATCATACAATTTGGAACGCTTTTCATTTGTCCCCATGTACAACAGAAAATCACACTTCTGTTGCTGAAAGAGAAGAGAGACAGGTCATAGAAAGAGACCTTGAAGATAGACAGATTAGGGAAAGAGGTCTAGAAGAGAGAAGGAGAAGTAGTAGAGTAAGGAAAGAACCAACATACCTTCAGGATTATGTGAGGTATTAAATAATAAATCTAGGAAAGATTTGATAACATCTTTTTGGTGTATTATGTTAGTTGATGTGAGAAATCAAATCTTGAATTAGTTTTACAATCTTGTTGCAAATCAAAGTAAAACTATAAAAAGAAAAGTGAAGTTTATTGTTGAAAGATTTGATAATGTTATGCTCAATTTATAGTAAATATGGATGTCAAGATATGTCACAAAATTCACATTTAAACTTTTCCTTTGACAATGATCTCTTCACTAAACTGATAATTGATTGAAACTCATTAGTTTATACTTTGATCAATGTTTGTAAACAAACCAAAGTGTAATGACCTAGTAGTAGTTTCAAATTTCAACAAGGAGGAGAATGTTGTGTTCAGACATTGCATGGCAACCATTAATGGTAATTCAGTAGCTACCCTTGTGTAATACATTCTTCACCACCTCTATTGTGTTTGTGCACATGCCTAGCATGGTCATTTCTGAATGTTAAAGATTCCAATCCTAGGCTGTGCCTGCTTGATTTGATATCCAGAGATTCTGAGAGTCTGCCATTAAACTTCTCTGCAACTGGACCTATTGAGTTTCTCTGCCTTTACTTTCAGTTACTGTACATATATATATTAGTTCAAGAACCCACGATACAACATAGTTCATAGCCATCTCTCACGTAATAAACACGCTCCTTGGGAATCAAGTGATGCTTCATTACGATCTATTAAATGACTTGCATTCAAGTCATATATCTTTAGAATTTTAATCCAAGCATAATGACATTTTACTCGAATAGGAGCCCACGTCCGAGTGAGGCTATAATGCCAAAGTCCAACAATGGTATTTGTGCGACAAAACGTGCGCTGTAATACAGTGCGTCCCACAAAAAACGAAACCGAGTTTTATCGATGATTTTACATAACTTAATCACAAATACAATAGACAAATGACCTACCATTGTAAAGCTAGGAATCTCCTCTTTCATATGAAACTACTTAGATTATTTCTCATTCACGCATGAGTGAGCAAAAACAATTTGAAGAGGGGATACCAAAAAGTAATTTGGCGGGCTGTATCGGGTTTCAAAGAGAAAACCACATTTTTAGAAAGTACAATATGTGCTTTTTAATTTGATACCTCAATTACAGAAAATGGTCAAGAATTAACAAAGTTCTGGTTATTTGAAATAAGGCTTGAATTTCAATAATTTCATAAAATTAAGAGGTTCTACAGGCTAGCGTTCAAACTCACTTGACACTCCGTTTTGTTGACGATCAGCCATGCATTAAGTCTTTTGTTAACCATGCGATAGCTTCTGTGGGAAACCGGTGAAAACACGTTTATTTAATGAAATTATGGAAATACAAGCATTGTTTTTAGGGAACATAACCTTTTTACTTCTTGACCATTTTTTGTGATTAAGGTATCAAATAAAAGAGCAGATATTGAACTTTTTAGGCATGTGATTTTCTTTTTGAAATTCAGATACCCCCCGCCAAATGGGTTTTTGGTATCATTTCTTCAAATTAGTTTTGCTCACTCATGCGTGAATGAGGAATAATCTAAGTAATATCAAATGAAAGAGGAGATTCTAAGCTTTACATTGATAGGTCATTTTTCTATTGTATTTATGATTCAGTTATGATAAATCATCGCTAAATCTCGGTTTCGTTTTTTGTGGGACGCACTGTATATATAAAGCGCTTCATATCATCGGTTGTACTGGCAAAATTACTACTTTCCCCCCAGGGCTTCGCCCCTCAAGAAAAATAGCAATGCCAGCCCAATCCAACTCCAACCTCTGACCGTGGTAGGGTCCATGCTCTGACGAATTATTCCCGCTGTACTTACTCAAAGCCTTCTATATTTGTATAGTATGTAGTAATAATACGTTAATAATTCTTCTTCATTATCATAGTTTCTTAAGAATATAGCCTAGAGCTTTTCATTATGACTAAAGTTATTAAGTTATGCACAAATATATATAAGTAAATGACAAGAAAATGATATCGTACTCACCAACTGTTTTCCGCCTTGCTTAAAAACTATAACAGATGTGATAACTTGTATATTCGAGTGAAAGTGAACGACACCCCACCTGGCAAGTGGTTATGGCAATGGAGGTCAGCTCAGTACTGGGTCAGCTATAGGGTTACAAATGGAATGTGAATCTGTGCATAAATTACTGGGAATTTAAGAGAAACATGAATTCACTGGCTGATCCAGGGGGGGGGGGCACAGCCGGCCCGTGCCCCCCTTGAGAGGCACAATGAAAATTTGTAATGTTAAAATGCCACTAAAGCAGAAGATCGAGTGCCCCCCCCCCCTTGAAATAAGTGAAGACCTATTTTTTTGCTTGTCAATTTTTTCCTCGGGGAAAATGTGAAATAAAAATGAAAATGAAAATCCACATTTTATTGTTCGACATATACATCAGAAATGAAATACTCCGAAAATTTGGTTTGCACAATTGAGCCGTTGTGCAGCTCCAGATCGACGAGGCTCTATCCCTTTAATTGTTGAACGCCAAACAGGGTAGCAGCTACTCCCATCTTTTAACGTCTTTTGGTCTGACGCGGCCGAGGTTTGAACCCCCAACCTCCCGTCAGACGGACGCTCTACCAAATGAGCCATCACACCGGTACTGTGTGTTGGCTTTTGTGTCGCCCCTTTTGGAAAATCATGGATCCGGCCCTGCATGAATTATAATATTGATGTTTTCATTTCATGCCGCAACACCCTCAATAATCACGTGAAGTCGGTTAAGACCTTTCACATTTTAAAAGGGCATTGAAGCAACTTCAATTAAGTCATTCTTTCTAATTTCGTTTGAATAATATATTATATCAAAGTATGAAATAGTGATTTATATAACGTACATGTTTTACAATTATTATTTTCATCATCATTTATTGATTGCGTGAAAGTTATGATTTCAAACTGTCTTTGCCATTTTATATAGTCTACATAGGCGGATCCAGGGGGCCCAAGTGGCCCGCCGCCCCCCTACTGGTTAAG
The DNA here is from genome assembly GCF_037042905.1 of Lytechinus pictus. Lineage (NCBI taxonomy): Eukaryota > Metazoa > Echinodermata > Echinoidea > Temnopleuroida > Toxopneustidae > Lytechinus > Lytechinus pictus. Next base: position 1,940,977 of record NC_087255.1, on the reverse strand, counting down.
GCAAAATAAAGAAAAAAGGGGGGAAAAGACAAAAAAGAAGGGAAAAGAGAGAAGAAAAAGAAGGGGAAACATAAGGAGGAAGACGAGTGAATATAATAAGATGAGGGGAAGTTTTGGAAAATAATGAAAAAGTCTTTCATGTCACTATATAAAATTTTCGCTCGCGCTTCGCGCTCGCATCGCCTTTTAGGCATATCTTGCTCAATATGGATCTTTGAATATCAAATTTTGAAGTCAATATACAAAACATATGTCAGCACGGAAATCGAGCTTTCATTATTTTGTTTGATTTCCAAATTGATTTTTTAAAAGTGCTCTGTAAAAATGTCTGTTTTATGGTTTGAGTATTAACATTTTCGCTCGCACTGAACGCTCGCAAAATTTGATTTGTCAGGTACTTATTATTTTCTTGTATCCCATAAAGTTCTAAAATACCCCCGATCAGGTCAGATTGCCAAAACGTATCAGCTAGCGCTGCATGCTCGCATTTTGATTGGTGAGTTAAGTATATATCAATGTTAATTCTATAACAAACTACTTAAAATCCCCATTTCATGACAGTTTATCAAAAATTTCTGCTCACGAATTGCACTCAGATTGATTGCTGAAAATATATCAACTCATGCATTTCATTCTCAATTTAGTGTTTCTAAACTATTTAAAGTTTTAAAATGGCAAGACTTTGAGACGCGAAGAGATTATTTCATTAACGTACTTATGTATCGTTGCATACATGGCTCTGCACCACTGAGACTTTGTAATGAAATAAAGATTATTCGAATAAGCGAATAAGACAGTTGCGAGAGAAGACAGGTCCTTTAATAAGGAAACCAATATTTGGCAAGCCATATACGGCACGCGAATATCAATGCGCGTGCCTGCGATTCTGCGGGAATTCTCCACGGACACGCCCCCAGCAACAAGTCCGTGAGTGGCTGAGCACGGCAGGGGCGGCGTCGCGACGCGTCGTAACGCAGCGCCGTTGGTTACAGCTAGGCATCGCCAATGGGGGCACAACCCTCTACGCCAAAAAGAGACAATGAAATGCGTTGAAAGAACTCAGGGTCGCGCGCATTGCGCGACAGATTTGGAAACATCTGTTCATTCTCAACTCAGCACTGGGGGATGCAAGACGTTAATTTATACAGTTAAAACGTCGAACCCTATCTAAGTAAGGCCTGGAGTACTCGTTAGAGGTCTATACTGCAATTTTACCACGGACTATTGGTGAGATTTATTGGATTACGAACCTACGAATGAATGCAGATCCGGAATAGATCTACACGCACTTACTTAACTTTAGTAACACAACTCACAAGCCAAACGGAAGTTCTGACCTACGCTGTGAATGAGGATAATTGCTGGATCTGTATTTCCTTCGACAAGACTGGTGATGTGCGAATCGAATAACGGATTTTCGTTGATTGCCGGCGATGCTTCGAGTTCGATGGAGCTGGATCTAATGGAATGGAGTGGAAAGGAGGATCAGCACCCAATAATGATTATCCTGATCCGGTGAGTGTTTGGATCCAGTACTACTAGCACTTAGATACTGGGGCCAGGCCTAGTAGATCTAGATTGGTAAATTTAAGTCTAACTCACGGGTTAGACCTAGATTTAGATCTACCTAATGACCCCGATTAAACGAATTCGACCCTTATCCGGCCGCTATGGAAAGTTTGAATTGCACAAAGTGCAAACCTAACTTAGACTCTGAGCTGACTAGACATTATCGATGGGCCTAACCTTAGATTTACCGCTAACCCTGGCCCACATAGACCTTATGATATTACTAGACAACTATCATGCCTACTAGTCGGGTAGATATGATCAAAATTATTGCATGACCGTCAAGTTGGGTATGACTGCATGTTTTTTTGCTGGAAGTTGTAGTATTGGGTATCTACTTCAAGAATCCGACTGGTTCCACCTGGGCACCCTTGGGCATTTTTTTATTGACGTCATAGGCCACGCCCAATTTTTCACATACCTCTTAGATATGAATTTCATATTTTAAGGAATAAACATGTCATGTTCGGTATAAAATTAAAGCTTATGAAAAATCAAATGTACATTTATGGATCACTGGACATTAAAATCACGCATAGGTCAGCTTTATGTCATTGAAGGTCATAAAAGGTCAAATTGCCATACAAATGTAAGTAATACATGTAATGTGGAACACATTATGTTTTAAATACAAACAAGTTACTTGTGAATCTATTGGCAAACGTTAAGCTGAGGGTGTGCATATCAAGAATCCGACCTGTGCTACATTGCCATCTTGAGGAATTTTATTTTTGCGACGTCATAAACCACACCAGCTTTCTTACATTTCTCTTTAATACTAAGCGGAATAAACATATCATGTTTGATATCAAATTAAATCAAATTAAAATTAAATCCACATTTATGAATCACTAGGCATTTAAAACTTTTCCAGGACAATTAAAGATCATTTTAAGGTTATAAAAGGTCAAGCTAGACCACACATGTAATTAATGCAACATATAATGTGGAATATCTCAAGTTTGGTTGAGGATGTGTATGTTAAGGATGTGATGGGTTCTACCCCTTCACCCTTTGGCTGGCAATTTCTATTTTCTGACACCATTAACCACGCTCACTTTTCACATTTATATGGCCTATAAGTGTGACACTTTATAGAATAAACCTATCGTGGTTGGTAACTAATTTAAGCTTGTGGCAAGTAAAATGCAATTATAAAAGTTACAAGAGATTAAATACATAAGATCACCTAAAGTGCAGTAATGTTAATGCTAGGTAAAACGATGTCAGGCATGTAGCAAGCCTTCAATCAAAACATTTAACATAAGCTTGGTATCATATTAGCCATTTTTCTACATGAAATAAAACTGTGCAGTGTTTTTTTTTAATAGTTTTCTGTAAAAACATATTAACTATAATCAAGGAGAGAGTCATACACGGTAAATAATGTATCACACACAATTTCCGGTTTAAGATCAATCATGTTGGAGCCACCTAAGTAAAATGACTTCTACTACACATTTTTAGACAAATATACAATTAGACAAATTTGACATTTTACATCATCCTACTACATTTTGTTTTCTCATTCATCTTCCAGACTGATTTAGCCCTTATTAGTCTCAACTGCATGTTCAGTTTTCCTTGTATTTAGAATGACACAATTACGATACACGATTAGTGGCAAATGCTTACCCTAGACATGCTAGAGCGTGGTGACCACGATATAAATCCACATGGAACAAGGTCTGACAATTATTCCTTGGGAGTAACTAATGTGCTATGAACAGGTACAGGAGTGCCCTCCTAAATTATACTTCCCATCCATCCACACTCTAGGAAATCGAATGTTAAATCAACATTTGAAAGGTTGGAGGAGTGACAACCTTTTCCAAATGTTACATCCAACCTTGTATAAAGCTGAATCCAACATTTTAAGTGTTGGGTAGAACCATTTAAAGTGGTAAATGCAACATTTAGAAAATATTGTCACTCCTCCAACCTTTCAAATGTTTAGTTAACATTTCTTTTTTTAGAGTGCATGAGAGGCAAGTTGCATGGGAGTCATTCTGATCAATTGCTCTCCAGATCAAGCTCCTGATGAAGAGCACCTTTGACAATCATGCTCTTTTGCTGACTTGTTAGTTAGGGGTAGGCTCACGATCTTTGAAGCATCTGTCTTCTTACTAAATCATGTGAAGTACACTGTAATACTAAGTAATTTTAGAGAGAACATTACATTTGTTACATTAGTTAAGAAAGATGAAAAGTATAAATATTACACCTTTAATTGATCCAGTCCACTTCTTCAGCACCGGACTCTATAGATTAAGATCTTATTCGAGCAGCACGATTAGAGTGGAAAACTTTCACTTGTCTTGCCCAATTGACACAACATGGTATCACAACCTTATAGGGAATTATCTGTGTAAAGCATTTTTATACAAACTTCAGTGCCATACCTTTAATGCCATTACTTTTGGGTTTTCCATCAGTATGCAAAAGACTTGTAAATCCAAAATAAGAAAACTGGTAAAACAGAAATGTTAGTGTCGTCAGAAAAAAAAATGTACATGCATCTACTGCCATTCATCTTCAGAAGATAGTCGATAGTATATGGAACAGGACATTGGGCCTACTTGTTAATGATACAGTGGTTGTTCCCAAGGAATTAAAAGAACTTCCTTTTCGATACAAGTCAGTGTCACCCTGTTCTATAACTTTAAAGGATTAATGCAGTTGCTGGTCGGCCGTCGAATCATGTAGTTCATACTGCAAGTGTGAATCGAAGTAACACAGATCTGGCAGAGGCACGTAGTTGAGATTTTGGTGAAGGGGAATTCTATGAGCATCTGGTCGAAGAGGAATGGTATACATGTAGTTGTGAGAGGAATATAACTGGACATGGTGTAAAATGTTAAATTGGTGTAGATTATTTGGGATCCCATGAAATGATATGATACAAAATGATAAATTAAACGTTTTGTAAAAAGTCCTGTGAAACTCTAACGATCATCAACTTTTCATGCGTGTAAATGACCTTGTCACAAGCAATTCTTTTCTATTTTTGCACTCAAGCCAAATTCTAAAATTTGTTTATTTAACAGAGAAAATGTTAATAGGAAAAATTGATTAATGGTGTAATTTTGAAAGTTGTGTTAAAATGAAGAAAATAATCTAGATTTAAAAGGTATTGATAAATTACTCATTTTGGCCTTGTGATGGCAGTATTATTGATTGAGTTATATAAAAAAAAAAAACCTATGTATTTTATTACTCTAAATAGGAAGGGCTATAATGTATTCAGCTCTTGCAGGTTCTTTTGTTGTAGGTTCCAGGTTCTAGTAACAGGTGGAATAAACACTTAGCATTCCAAGACCCGCCCAAGGTCCATTGATTGTACAGTGCACCTAATTGCTGTGCACAGCTAGAGTAGGATCACTTTCATTTTGTTACTCTTTGAGAGAGGTTGTGTTCTGAGGAGCAAGGAAGAAATGACTCTCAGTTTTTAATTTGTTTTGGAGTTTTCCTACCCACAATGGTGGTGAGTCTATTTTGTATTTCATTAGTATATTTCAGCTTAAAAAAAGAGAAATATTAGATTCTTCAATCTAGGAGGTAATTTTGGTCTAAATTTCTAATCCAGATTTTGTTGCAATAATAATCAATCAGAAGCCTGTTTTCGGTAACTTTGATAGGCATAATTTTACGCTGTGAGTTCTTAACAATTTCCAGCTTTAAATAATTATCACAAATATATTGCAGTGATGGAATGGTTGTATTTCAGTAATTTTCAGGAGAGAATTAATGTCAATTTTTTTCTAGGTAGGATTGATACATTTATGCTGATGAATTAATATTACCTAGATACTCTGTCATTGCTTATCAAATAATAAGAAAGACATGTATTTATCAAATGATTTATAAAAGTGATCATTGAGATGTTAAAAATTAGGATTTGCCATTTTAGATAATGGGAATTTATTCAATTTTCAAGGGTCCTTTGGTCAGGGAGCTGTTACCCATGGACAGCCATTTTATCCTGGGGCTACATCCTTAGAAGCTTTCAGATTTCGTCAGCCCTGAACTAAAATGTCATCTGAGTATTCAACCCTGAGTTCAGCTTAGTTTCTTCTCGACGTCATGCGACAGGTCGAAAGCGCCTAGACTTCGGTGACGCCATTCTTCGACAGACTTCGTGGATCTCCGATAACCTTCGACATACGTCATTCTACGTCATCGGTTTTCAAGGTCATCGGATAACTGCTACTTCGGTCAACGTGTCATTTTTTTATCGACATCATATGGACTGCATCCATGATTAATCAGGGAAGTCCTTTAATTTAATAAACCTTTAATATTGTCCGGACAAATTATTATTCTCCCATCCAATACTGATATTTTTTTTTCTTCCAAATCTGATATTCTAAATTGATAAAATCAAACTTAATTTATTTTGTTATCTTTTGAAAGTCAATATCATTTATATGTGAACTTATGTTATATTCATTGTTGAAATTTCCATGGAAATGAATTGCATTTGGAGCGAAATGATATAGTTGTAATAAACAACTTTAAACCGGAATAACTATTGTGCAGTGCAATTACTTATGTGTACTTTCAATCAGTTCAATGAGCTGCTCAAGTTCAGTTTTGTTCTTTATTAGATGTTTCTTTTTGGTGGTACCATTTGACACAAATACAAAGATTCGTCCATCCACTGACCAAGCAGTTTCTACTACCTTAGATGTCTTAGCAGCATGGAGAAGTTGTGCATTTTGAGCAGTCAGATCTTCTTGAATCGATTGCCCTTTTCCAGCGAGCTTCCGACGTTGCCTAAGAATCATCTGGCGGGTCCTGTACGAGGCAAACTTGGCAATTATCTGTCGTGGAGGATGGGATCTTTCTGTGCTTTCAGCCACTCCAGATCTTGATGATTTAGTTCTTGAAGTAATCCTGTTGCTCCTCTCGATGTCGTTCCTCGCCAGCTGAACTCCAAGAACTTCAGAAGCGAGCTTCATGATGATGTCGTCTGTATCTTCTTGAGGAGACTCTTGAAAGCCAAAGAACCGAAGGCAGTTTCTGCGAGAATATTGTTCCTGGGCATTTAAATAGCCATATATTTTTGATGATCTCTTATAACTTGCTTGTTTTGTTTGTGTTGTTCTTATTTCACCGCTTCCTCATTATCTTATGTATATTTATTTTCATTGCCTATTATATTTATGTATATTTATTTTATTACCTATAAGTATTCTTGCCTTATTAACTACATACATATTTCGAATCTCAGTATTTACAAATGTTAGTGTTTTAAAAATATAATGGGTCCATTGTTGGACTCTGTATACATGACCAATTCAGCCATTTCACTACGACTCATATTTTTAATAAACCTCGAGTTAGAATCGAATTAAATTGAATATAAATTCCCCAAAAAAATATTATCCCAAATAATCGAAAGTGATTTTATTAGTGCGGGCGAAAAAAAGATCATCGGACAAATCATTTCATTTAACAGATACAGAAGTGATTGATTGATTGATAACGAATTTATTTCATTCCAAAATTTCAACAAAGTAACAAAGAAAAGCCAAATGTAATATAACGTTATTAAATGAAATAGAAACCTTCTGAAAAGCAAAGCTTGTTATTGAAGGTTTCCTTGAAGTATCAAGATACCTGACAGAAATAGCCCATGAAAGTCAACATGGCATATGGCGTCTTTACTTAACTAATAATTTATGACAAAGTACACTGATGAAAATATCTACAAACTACGTCAAACCACAATTTGATTAACTGCTCTAAAGTATGGTTCAATGCAGGGAAAGTTTTACTTAAAGGGATGGTCCGGGCTGAAAGTATTTACAACTTGATAAATAGAGTAGAATTCACTGAGCAAAATACCGAAAAATTCATCAAAATCGGATATCAAATAACAAAGTTTTTGAATTTTAAAGTTAAACAATATTTTGTGAAAACGGTCGTCATTAATATTCATTAGGTGGGCTGATGATGTCTCATCCCCACTTGTTCTATTTTATTATATGAAATTAGGTTTGTTCATTTTTTTCCCTCCAAGAACTAGAAAAATTGGATTAATAAATGATTTAGTGCATTAGATATTTATTGCTGCAACTTATTTCATCACACGGGAGATATATTCTTCACACAAGTATGAAATAATGAAGAAATTATGATGTTATGTAAAAACATAAGAAAACGGAAAGTGGGGATGTGACATCATCAGCCCACCTAATGAATATTCATGACTGTTTTAAAAAAATAATTGCTAAACTTTAAACTTCAAGAACTTTATCATTTGTTATCCGATTTTGATGAAATTTTCGGCATTTTGCTCAGTGAATTCTACTCTATGTATTAAAATATAAATACTTTCAGCCCGGACCATCCCTTTAAAGATTTGAGTGTTCTTCAAAATTGAGCACTGCGTATGGTCTCTTAAGAATTGATTATAGATATAGTTAGACAAGTTAGAATTGCGATGGAAAAAAACAGGCAGTTTCCCTTATATTTGAATTACTTCATGGACAATTTCCATCTTTCTTGTGCTCCAAAATAAGTATAACTGTATATAGAAAAGTAATTATTCTCCTCGTAATTACCAGTATAGGATTAGTCTCGAAAACCCCAAAAAATGTTATGAAGGAAGGCCGTTATATAGGTATTCAATTATTGAATTCCTTACCAATTACCAATTCCTTACCCGTCAAATTTATTTATAAAATCAGTTAATTCCATCGACCTCTAACTCATCTGCCGACTGGGGGGGGAGGGAGCAAAAGAATTTTTATAATTTCTCTTCGCGCTGTGGTTTTATGTAGTTTTACTTATCATTGTTTTTCATTTTGTTTTTAATGCGTTATTGTCATGACCATGACTGTAAGTAATACTTTCAAATATTTTCAGATTGTCTCACTTTTACATGTTTTTTATGTTCACGGACTAGCTGAAAAGCAGTCTGTTATGACTGAATGATGTTTTACCGTGATTAAATCAATACAATAAAATACAATACCCATTCTTCAAGGAAAATGTTATAAATCATGTTTGATTTATGGAATTAATTTTGCATGATAATGGGTCAGCTGCTCGCATATGACTTCACCAATTACAAATTCTAAAAATTCACATCTCTTTTATTCTCGGATGGATTATCGTCAGACATTTACCATTATTTTCTCTAATTTGTTTACTTTTATGAAAACCAACTGATTGGTAGGGTGAATTTCCCCTTGATCATTATCAGTTTCATTTGAATTCACATTCAAAATAATGAAAAGCAGTGAGTGTTGAATACTGTTTTTCATTTAATTTATTCAGGACAAGTCCCATTTTGTAAGACTGCTATGTGCTGTCTGTTGCTGCAGCATGCAAAGCATTAGCTTCCTTCGATCACGTTGATGTATTTCTCTAACATAACGGACGTTGCTACACCAAGTTTGGAGCCCTTAAACAAGAGACTATCGGGGTTTTTCCGGCATTCTTTTGGGGATTGAAGTCTTGATCGTTGATAGCTAATTTGGTCCATTTCAATTCCTGTTACATATTGATTATTTTCTCTCACATTAATAGTTCACCTGAAATGACTCCTAATCATGACTTGTTTCCTCATCCTCGGCAGTTAATATAGCGAGATAGTTCAGTAGGCCTAACCTTGTCTGCTGAGGTTTGCAGGAATTTCTCCCATTGCTATTATTATGGCAAGAATGGTGACTTTTTGTTAACAATAGTGCCAGCGTCCAATGGAATCTATCTGAAAATATTTTAGCTTCATTCCGAGGGGTAAGTTACTCATTGTCTAAGTACAATCATGTACGAGTCAGGACTTCAGTCACCGTTCCTGATGCTTCAAATGCGGTTCCTATAGTTCATGTAGATTTAAGTTCTTCCCCATCTGTCATCTTCATCTCTGTATTGACGAATCGATTACATATTCTGTTCTTATCATCTTGTATGGAACTTGTATAGAACCAGATAGAATGTGAAGGTCTTGGATCCCTTCTTTCCCCGGAAGAAGAGCTCCCCTAAATCAAAGTCCAGATGCTTGCAATTTTGTATATGACCGAGCGTTTCTAGGTGAAAAACAAAAGTCAGGTATATGACAAAGTTTGCTTCTGAAGACATGTTATTTATACAAGCGAAAAACAAAATTAAAAACGAAATAAAAATGTTTCAAAAAGTGAATCTAAATCTCTATTACACTAGACATTCATGTCTTGATGATCAAATCTGTATACACTATGTAAAAAGTATTTTTAACAGATCGTTGGAAATTTCATTGGCATTCTCTGGAATAAGAATAGAAAACATTAAACTGTTAAAGCTAACATTATGCTTACTTGTGAAATTGGCTGCAGTCTGTTAACGATCGTGACAGTTGAGTTCTCTTGACCTTAAACATGCGACCATCGCAGGGAATTGGGAGTGATCGCAGTTTCCAGTATTGTTGGTCTCATTCGGAATGTAGATGCTGTTAGACAGGTCCGGCGGGAATGAGTTTAACCCCTCTCAACCCCTCTTAAAGAATGAATCAGCACTTCCCATTACCACCCGTTTTATGCTCTGATGTCATGCTCCCCCTGCCTCTGAAAATTTTTATACGAAAAAGCATTCAGCAAAATAAATTATTTATACAATGAACCAACGAAGAGATCACAATGACGTTTTTAATTTTCATTCAATATATCTCGTTTAGTATAATCCTACGAATGAATGTTGTTTGATGTGTGTTGTGTGTTAAGGCAAAAAGTGAATGAATAACAAATATATGTCATAATACTTTAATTTCATTAATATAAGTGCTATAGATAGATATCAGTGAAAACATGATAACCGAATGGTGTCCTGATACTTCTCAAGGAATTAAAAAATCTTTTAATCACCTGATATACCAAGAGACACAGCTGCCCCCATTTCGATCCATTTCCTTTCCGTACATGCTCTAGAGGTATTTGCAGCCCATCCTTTGGCACTCCAACTTCCCACCTTGTCAGTCACCATCATCTTGCAAACAGCCATCTCAGTTGTCTGATCTACCATTGTAACAAGTTGGGTACAGGATAAGAAATATGATAGAGATTTAGAGAGTATAAATGCATCATCCCATGCAGTGATGATACATTAATGTTATATCCAATTGCTTTTTGAAAAATTTCTCACCTTGTAATCATCTCACATATTTCGTTAACCCATTTCTATTTTGCATCTCTGATTAGGGCCACTATTGGGCAGGTCATTTCAAGTTGAACACCTGGTAAAGGAAGAGTTTGATCTCAATCTATTTTCAAACAGGATTTAAGAGACTAAACAATTTTTCACAAGCAAAGAAGAATCTCTTCAATTTCCATTTAAAATGGTAAGAACTTAATCACCTGATGGTACACTCTTTCCCAGTGCGTAGATGCCTTCCTGGCATAATCTAGAAGGTAATTTGCACCCCTCACCCAAGTCTCTTGTCGATTTCTACTTCCCAGTGCCAAGAGCTCTTCCAGATTACCCCTAGCTGTCTCTTCCAAGTGCGTCTGTTTTCAGTTACGTATGAAATCTTCAAGACAAACTGTTGAGGTAACTGGGGCCACCCTGTCACTTCTTATCGGCTGAAATGCAACTTCTGCACAATCCTTACAGTCTTCTTGTTTGATTTTCTCAGTATATATCTACAGTGTTAAATTTCAGAACGACCACTGATAACAAAAGAAGATCATAAAACTTTGTATCATACTATTTAATCAGAGGCACGAAAGAAAAGGCAAGGTATGACTACAATGCAAAGTCACAATTAAAAATGCCTTTTACGCACTTTCTTTTAAAAATAATCTCTGTCTGTTTGTAAAAAAATATATGTTTGGAAAGGGATTACCTGATATTCCAAGAAGACTGAATTTAGTTTATCTCCCAGAAAGCTCTCCCATCATCAGCTTGAGGCCTCATAATGGTCCTTACTTGATCAATCAGTTTGGTTCTCTGAGGAAAATGAAGACGACAAGAATTAGTGAATTTAGTTCCGACCACAATGATTGTCAGAAAAAGAAAGTATCTCTACTGCTTCCATACGATTTTACAAGAAAAGTAACTACATCGACATTGTAGTCTCTTTCCGATATCCAAAGCACAAGTGGCTCTTTCATGCATTGAGTCTGAAGTACTGCCATTTCTTCATGATTATACCACATCAGTCTTGTAGTTTTTCTGCCGGTCTCTGTTTCTTAGAACATTCCAGCATTTCCAGTCATGCTTATATCCGGTATCCTTTGTCACATCAGTGCTACTTCATTCGGAAAATTAATTTAATTTAGACTTATTTTCTTGTTCAATCCATTCCATTATAAGTGCATCTAATCATGCATGATGAATATAAGTCAAGTCTGTGATTTAAAAGTCATACACATTTATGAGAAGAACTTATTACAGTTCAATGACTGTTAAAAAAAACAAATCAAGAAACTTGAATGAAATCAATTACTTCATATCTTATTAAGATCAGTGACCTAGAGACACCACGCCACTCGTATTATTTTCCAACACAAATATTTTGTGAAATTCACTTACCTCTCTCTGGCCTACTTCGAGACTGAGAGCCTCTTCGTTGTGGTCTTTCTGGCAGCGGGCTATCGAGCCACGGACAACAATCCTACTTCCGATGAGAACAGCTCATCACTACCCTATTTCCTGTGCCTTTGTTATGTTTCTAAAAAGGAAGAACAATACTTTAAGAAATAGCAGTCACATTGTAAATTATAATTGTATAACTACACAATAAATTCAACTAAACAATGATGATATTTATAAAATGCATTGATTATATTAAAAGTTATCCTTTTTAAATATCGGTCAATATTCTTGAAGCTCTGCTAGCAATTTGCAGTAGTCACTTGTCTCCAGTGTTGTAGTCAAGGCATAAACCTCCAAGGCCAAGGCTTTAATACCCAAGGCCAAGGCTTCAATACCCAAGGCCGAGGCCAAGACATGGAAACCCAAGGCCAAGGCCATGGCCTGAAAACCTCAAGGCCAAGGCCAAGGCATTTCAAACTTTCGATACATGGAACAATGAGCCAACAATCCAAACTTCTTTGATGGAAGGTCCTATGCTGACGTAGCTGCTCCTACGACCAACATACACGGAGATGTCAGAAGGCATGGTGAGACAACCAGATCGAGGACTTCGACAAGAGAGTGGCAGGACTATTTACTGTTAGTGAGATCATTACTTAATGGTTAAATACATGTATCTCCATATATACATATTTGATTTATGAATGAATATGATACTATGATGGCAAAGATGGAAATTGGAAATTTTGATGTATATAACAGATCACTTGACCTGGTGAGTTCTGTGTTCTATATGCACGACTTTACCTGCAAAACGATTTGTTATGAAAATATAAACTTCAGAATGATATATCCCAAATTGTACATTTATTATTTTCAAAACAAATGGATCCCTTCCATAGAATTAATGAATAGGGAAGTGACCAAAATCATTGTTTTCCTTCTCCTATTATTGTCTGGTGATATTGAATCAAACCCAGGCCCACAATTTAAGTTTCCATGTGGAAACTGCGAAAAACCAGTAAAATTAAATCAGTGCGGCCTTCTTTGTTCCACTTGTAAAAGATGGTATCATATTCACTGTCAAGAAATAAGCCTGGAAATATATTCAAATTTATATTTGAACCCCGATGAAGAATGGTTTTGTTCAACCTGTTTTTTACCATCTTTCTGTGAATCTTTATTTGACCACCACAATAATACTATTGTAAACTGTGAGAAAGAAATTCGAGTACCCGAAAACATTCCAGAGCCAAATTTACAACAACAAAAAACTCGAAGGATTCAAGTTTACTTTATCAAGATTTTGAAAACATATTTGCTGTAAAAGGTCTTCACTTTGTACATCTAAATGTTAGATCTATTCCACCAAAAATTTCAGAACTTCGAATTTTATTTAAGAGAAAGAATCTTGCAGTCATTGCTTTCACAGAAACATGGCTAAATGATTCGGTGAATGATGAAGAAATTGATATAGATGGATACAAAGTAATACGCAATGATAGATTATCAGGCTCTGGGGGTGGTGTATGTTTTTATGTCAGAAATTATATTGCATTCAATATCATAGATGTTTTAAGTACAGGTGATTCTGAATCACTCTGGATTAATTTGCTTCTACCAAGATCAAAACAAATTATTGCTGGCGTTATTTATAGGCCTCCAAAAAGCAATCAATTTATTGAGAAGATGTCAAGTATTCTCGATACATTAAAGAAAGATGATGAAATTATACTTTTAGGTGATATGAATGTTTGTTTTTTTCAGAAATCTCCACTGGCTAAAAAATATGCTGACCTATTGAGTCTTCATGGATTTAGCCAACTGATCAAAGATGCAACCCGTGTCACACACACATGTTCTTCTTTATTGGACCATGTTATTTGTAATAACGAACAAAAAATTAGTCAAAGTTGTGTTATTGATCTTGGTATAAGTGACCATTCTTTTACTTTCTGTACACGAAAGAAAATTAGGCTGGCTATAGGTGTTCACAGAACCACTGATATTAGATCGTTGAAAAAATATAGCGAAGAATCTTTCAATCTTAAACTGTCTGCCGTTGATTGGTCAGAATTAACCCAATGCACTGACGTAAATAAGGCTTGGTCAGTTTTTCAAAATACTTTTATTTCAACGTTGAATATGATAGCGCCTCAAAAACGGATTAGAATTAAACAGAGATCAGAAAACTGGATGACTAAAGACATTATTTCTCTTATTCGAGAAAGAAATGTGGCGTATAAAAAAATGAAGAAAAATCTAAGCGATGAGGATTATGACACGCTTTCCAAAAGATACAAGAAATTAAGAAATATGGTTCAAAGAGAGGTGAAAAAGGCCAAATTAGAATACCTACAAAATAAAATAGAAGAAAATAAAAATGATTCTAAAAGACTTTGGCAGAAAAGTTTGGGATAAAAAAAGAAAAATGGAAAGGACCAAGAATTAGTCGTTTCAATTGACGGAGAATTATGTCATGATAAGATAACTATTTCCAATGAATTCAATTCCTATTTTACAAATGTCGCAGCTACGTTGGTAGATAAACTTCCATCTTGCAAAGACATTTTCAGTGCAGACAGTGAGAACATTCGTGAATTTTATGAAAAAAAAAGGTATAAGCCAAGATAAATTTGAATTATTACCTGTTAGTGATCAATTCATTTTCAATGAGTTGCGTAAATTAAATGTATCAAAAAGCACTGGGTTAGATTTGATCCCTGCTAAATTTCTAAAAGAAGGAGCAAAGAGTTTGTACAAACCATTAAATTTTTTGATAAATCTATCTATCTTTACTAGCACTTTCCCAGAGGATATGAAAATTGCAAAAGTAACTCCTATTCATAAGAAGAAAGATAAAACTGATGTTGAAAACTATAGACCTATCGGTGTTTTAAGCATAGTATCCAAAATTCTAGAAAAGGCGGTATGTGTTCAGATCGAAAAATATTTTAAAGAAAATGATATGATTTACGAATATCAGTCTGGTTTTCGACATGACTATTCGACTGAGACATGCCTTATTCACTTGACTGATTATCTGAGAACTAATATTTCTAAGGGACAATTTGTTAGGATGGTACTCCTTGATCTTCAAAAAGCATTTGATACAGTTAATCATGGCATCTTATTGAAAAAATTACAAATAATGGGTTTTAACCAGGCTACTGTAGCATGGTTCAAATCCTACTTGTCGAGTCGACATCAAGTAGTGGCTATTCGCGATATGCGTTCCAAAATTATGCCTATAACGTATGGAGTTCCACAGGGAAGTATTTTAGGCCCAATTCTATTTTCAACTTATATCAATGACATGTCTATTTGTATAAAAGCTGACTGTAAATTATTATTGTATGCAGATGATAGCGTACTACTTTGTTCAAATTCCAACCCAAAATTTGTTGAGGAAACACTTAGCGAACAGCTGTCTACATGTGTCGATTGGATGACTGATAATAGATTATCGTTACACTTAGGCAAAACCGAGAGCATTCTGTTTTGTTCTAAAAGTAATTATAAAACTTCATTTGAATTTGAAGTATCATACAATAATAAGATAATTCAGAGGAAAGAATCTGTAAAGTATTTAGGCATTGAATTGACTAGATCCCTTTCATTTTCATCTTTCGTAGAATCAATCGTGAAAAAGGCGAATGCTCGTTTGAAATTTCTGTACAGGTATCAAAGTTGTATGGATCAAAAAGCAAGGCGTATTCTCTGTTTTGCTCTTATTCAGAGTTTATTTGACTATGCTAACCCTGCTTGGTTTAGTGGCATAAGCGAACTCGATAAAAAGAAGTTGAAAATTATACAGAATAAAATGGTTAGATTCATTAACAGTTCTGGTCCCAGAACCCATGTTGGCTACACCGAACTCTCTGGAGCAGGTTTTCTTGAAGTCAACAAAAGATCAAAACAGCTTATTTTGCACCACGTGCATAAAATCTATCACAATAGATCGAATCATTACATTGGATCAAACTTTAATCTAGTTACCGAATTACATAACTATAATACAAGAAACAGCCATTTCAATTTTTGCTTACCAGAAAGGGTAGGTAGTATTGGTAACTCCTTTTATTACAATGCTATAAAACATTGGAATTCCCTTCCCAATGATATAAAGGAAATAAGAAACTTTTTGCATTTTAAGAGGAAATTGAAAGAATTTCTTTCACTTGAGAGTCAAAGAGAAGATGCAAATGATATGTTATACGGTTGATTTAGCCTGAATACTGACCACGTTCTTTTCTCTTCTCTACCAGGTATTATTATTTATTTTACATAGTTTGATTGAAGCTTCGATATGTCCTTTCTTCTATTCTTTCTATTTCTTTGATCTCTTCCTTCTATTCTCCTCTTCGTGTTGTTATTGTTGTCGCCGTTTTTGCTATTGTTCTTCTCCTTATTATTTTTCTTCATCCTATTCTTCCGTCTCCTTCTTCTCCTCCTCCTTCCCTTTCTTCTACTATTCTCCTCCTTCTTCTCCTTCTTTTCTTCTTTTTCTTCGTTATATTCTTGTATATATTATCTATATATCTTATTTATTGGTAATAGTAAATTCTGATTTTTTTCTTCACGTTTTTAATATGTAAATAGTATAATTTTACCATTTTATTATCTTAATTCTGTATGTCGAGGACCCCACAGGAAATAAGCTTTCGAGCTTTCGTGGGTCATCCTGTGCAAGCCTGTTGTTTTAATGCTACTGTATATATGTTATGGTGACTTGCCAAATAAAATCAATCAATCAATCAATGCTTAGGCAGCAGACATGGCACACAGGGCAAAATGTATAAAAGGTGAGAGCGAGCGAACTGAGTGAGCAAATATTTTGACCTTTGTACATGAAAAACAAAAATAATTTCATGTTAGATTTAGACACTATATTAATATAATAATATAGTTACCTTTTTACATATAATTATTATTATTATTTTTATCAAATTATTATTAGAATTTATTACTTTTTTATGCGATTTACATTGCAATAATTATTATTACCACGGTCATCTGATCCTGGCATGCCCATTCTCAACGTATGTCTTTCTCCACTCCCTGGGACAGGGGCGGCAGAACGTATTTTTGTTTGGGGGTCAAAGCCAAAAAGGGCACTTATATGTCAAAATTGGCATTTGGTGCAAACAGATATTTTCAAAATGAGATTATCAACGACGTGAAGTAGTTGTGTATTTTGAGGAAATTAAGTTGACTAAAGCCTTTTTTAGTGATTTATCATTGATAAGATAGATATTTTGATTTAGTGGTTTAAAAAAATGTATTTCTGAAGTTGAAAAACTCGATGTTTGGTCAATTACAGTGCTAATCACTTTTAAAAGGGCATCCTTGCGAGATGTTGCCAGCGCGAATCATAAGCAAAAACTTTTTGACATTGAGACATAGAAATTAAATATTCCGGGCTGTTTTTGTAATCATGAAAAAGATGTGTATCTAACTAAAGAATTAAGCGCGAGCTGAAATTTTTAATATACTGACAGCTCTGCAAAGTAAGCTGTTAAGGACTGTATTTAGCATGTTTCGTGACTCATAAATATGATACATAACTCACTGATCAAATAATGCGAGCGCAGAGCGCGAGCTCGAAAATTTGTGATATTCCAACCTGAAAATTTGACATTCTAAAAAAAAATGTGTAAACAGGAACAGATTAAGTACCTTACATGTACCTAACAATAATTGATGCAAGTGCAGAACGCGAACCAAAAATTTGTGATATTCTAACCTGAAAATTCTAAACATTTTTGTAACCATGAACAGGATTAATACTGTACTAAACAATGAATGATGCAAGCGCGATCCAAAATTTGGCGATTTTCGAACCTAAACTGTATTATAATTTACTATAAAAAAAAGGTATTTCATTTTAAAAAGGGCATATTTCATTTGGAAAAAAGAGCATTTTCGATTTTGGAAAAGGGGCATATTTTCCTACAAGGATTTTTTCGGGGGGGGGGGGGGGGCAAGAGAGCACAAGTTGAAATTTTCAAATGCTGAACTGAAAATGAGTCACTTTTAGGACTCGTGTCCGTTTCATGGTTTATTCCTGCTCACAACCCCTTTTAAATTTCAATTCTCATTTCTTGTATCTTCTACACTTATTTTGCCTTAAAAAACCGGAATAAAGAATACTAACAAAATAAAGTTTTATTCCCACTTTCTCACCTCTTTACAAATATCAGAACCCCCTCCCCCCCCCCCCCCCCTCAGAAAGAGAGAGAAGTTCCACCACCAAGAATAAACTTAGAAAAGGAAAAAGGAAAGGTAAAGGAGTAAATGTGATATTATTTTCCTAACATATTGTCACAATCTATCACAAAATTAGCTTTTCTTATAGTAAGAGGGTGAAAAATTTTGCTCACTCGCTCACTTCAATCGCTTTCAACTTTTTTGGCAGAAATTTTGCTCTATATATACACATGTATGCCATGCTTGGCCTCTCAAAACTTTTGGTTCATCATGCCATTGACATAGCCCATTTGGATATGACAAAATTGAAGATTGTGTTCAAGTTTACCAAATCTTTTCAGAATATCATTAAGACTTAAAACATTCTTCTTGGCCAAAGAAAATAATACAAGGAAACTCCTTGTTATCATTCTTTATGAAAATTGTTGTCAAAATTAGCTGTCAGATCTGTCAGAATTATTCCTGTCATCAAATCACTGTAATCTTTATCATAATGATTATTACTATCATTATTATCATCATTAGTCATGATTACAACACGTTACCAATAAATAATGTTATTTTTCATCATTACTGTTTTCTTTGTCACATACATGAATATGATGATAATTCTTGATGATGGTGATAATCACAATTTATGGCACTGCTAGTACACTTACTACTGCTGACTGGAAGTAGTGCCATTGAATTTACAGAACAATTACTAATAACATAATAACATTTATAATTTCTTATATAAAAACAAATGAAAGTACAAAAAACAAAATGCCTTGAAAAAGCCTTGAAATGTCTTGAAAATGCCTTGAAATTTCAAGGCTCAAAATCCTCAAGGCCAAGGCCCTCTCAAGGCCAAGGCTTGAATGTTCAAGGCCAAGGCTTTGAAAAAGTAGGCCTTAAGGCGCCTTAAGGCCAAGGCCGAGCATCAAGGCACTACAACACTGCTTGTCTCCTGTTATCTTTAAACCACCCTGCTTATACAGAATCGTCATTTCCCATTTTCTGAGCACTGCAAGGCCTTTCCCTCCGAAATATCCTTTTACAAATTTCCTAGTTGATTCTTAATTAGATCAGCATAAGAGAAACAAGATCCTTTGAATATAATCATGTTATATCGATACAACTGTCAATCTGCCATGCTATAGAATATCCTTGCTTCTCTTGTTAAGGTATAGTTTTGGGTGTTTTCTTAATTGACATTGTTTACCCCATGATGGTACGTAACATCATCTTAATATTGAGGTAAATGATGCAGGTTTGGTTTGATTTCTGATAGTTATAGATGTCAATGTTTAAAATGCAAGACGGAACGATCCCAATGGTTGATATTTGAGGGAAATGGATTTTCTTCTTACTTATCTGTAATACACTTAACTTCAGGAGGGTAATCATCAACTATATAATATTTCCCTTTTTCCTTTTCATATTCAATCCGTCCATGTCATACTTCACTTTAAATAATGGTGATGTTACGTCATTACGATATGTTAACAAAAGTATAGTCACCTCGTTGGCACATTGTGGTGACTCCATTTACTGCTCCTTTAGACCTATCAAACTCTGTTTGGTAAGTTTTGGATACCCTTTTATCCTTTTACCCCTTATATCTGCCATCATGTGAACTGCACTTGCATCAAATCTATATTGGAATATTGCAAAGTTAATCTGTATAATTTTTAATACATGTATAAGCTTGGAAAATTACATCAAAGATATTGAACTTTGGAATGATTCACAGCACAATAGTTAAAAATTTAGAGATTGTAAAAAACATTCAACCATTATTAACCTAAATGAATGCATTACAATAATTTGCTAGATTTTGGTACGAAACAATATAATATTTGTACTTATTTGGGATTTTATATCAAATTACATCATAATTCATCACGCTAGTTTTCTGCTGTACCATGGTCTCTTCCCCCGAACTTCCAAATTCATGGTTCCTTCCATGGATGAATGTCAGGATTCTCGAACCAGCCATCTCCTGCCATGGCCTAGAAACCTTGTCAGCAATGAGTACTTCCTGCTCGGGTACCCACTGGTCAGAGTTATCACCAGATGGCGCCTGTTGATCAGCAGGCCTTCGACATCCAAAACCATTTCAACTGGAGTGTTCCTGAAAGCAAAGTTATATGAATTAATCAAAAGGTAATAAAACAAATACCAGGAATCATCTTTGCTCGCAATGAAACTGGAAAAACTCAATTCAAAGTGCAAAGAGTTTATAATATTTTCTCGGAAAATTAACAATAAGTAATTTAGTCTATTCTACCTTTGGGAGAAAGAAATAGTTTCAAATTAATATTCGAATATTTTATATCCATTTCAACGTGACACATGATAAACATTATCGTTTACCTTTCATGTTTAAACCGCTAGCAGCTGGATTTTCCCTCTGTCCATGGATGCCGAACGGTAACCAATAAGACCCGTCTGCATCCAAGATTAGATTACATCTGTGCCATCCACGGGAATCCAGCTAGCTCCAGTTCTCTCAACCATGATCTTTGTCTCACAACCTTGGCATCCACGGGTCTCCAGCTAGCCCCAGGTCATCAACCATGATCTTTGTCTCACAACCTTGGCATCCAAGGGCATCCAGCTGGTCCCAGGTCTCTCAACCACGATCTTTGTTCCACATCCTTGGCATCCACGGGAATCCAACGAGCCCGTGGTCTCTCAACCATGATCATTGTCTCGTAACCATGCCATCCACGGGCATTCAGCTGGTTCCAGGTCTCTCAACCATGATCTTCATCAGAATCGCTATCATCAGTTCCAATCTGCCTCAAGATTGTGATCTGCTTGCTGAACTCCCGCAGTGTTGGCCTCTTATTTGGGTGACAAGAGTAGATGTGAAAGCCATAGTTTTCGAGTTCTTTCAGACCGGGAATCTCCTGTCCAACGAAGGCGGCAAGTCTTCCCAATGAGTAGACGTCAGTGTTTGGGGAGAAAGGTCGCTTTCTGAAAGCGCACTCAGGTGCTATGTAATTATATGCCTGGCCACGCACGTAGTCACGCCTCTGCTCAACTGAGAAAGGCATCTCAAATGGCCAGATCATATCACTTGCCCATCCGAAATCAATGATCTTAGCACGCCATTCTCCTTCAGACTTCACCACAAGCACATTGTCCTCCTTGAGATCATTACACAAGTAACGCTTCTTGTGCATCACTGTGAGACCATCTGCTAAATCCAAGAAGACATTCATCCAGGAGTCTCTGTCCAGCTTGGGTCCATTGCCTTCGATGCAGTCCAGGATAGTATAACTCTCAGCCTTTTCCACATCTCCGCAGAACTCCATGGCAATCCCCACGATATTGTGACGCACCATACAACATCCATAGAACTCTGGGAACCATTCCATGGTCCCAAGCTTCTTGAGGATTGTCAGCTCGTTCTTGATCTTCTCAATTGCGAATTTTCCTTCTCCGTCAACATCCTTCTTTGGGGTAGGAATTTGGATAAGCTTTAAGGCAACTGGCTCATTGGTCTTGACATGGCGGTAAAGGAAGACTGGGCCGGACATTCCACTTCCAAGCTTGATACAATCCTCATTCTCTTCCAGGTCACGAAAGGGAAGAAGGTCTGACTTGGTTTTCACGATAGTGCCAGCTTTAGCCTTGCCTTTGGCCTTTGTGGTGACCTTATCCAAGTCACGATTTGCCTCTTTTATAACATGCTCCAAAAGTAGCTCGAGCCTCCGTCCTAACCAAGGCACGGATGGTACCCTAAGAAAAGAGATGAAATTAAAAGATGATAAGCACACAGAATAAATATATGATGTTCTAGTAAGCCCATGATGGAAGCAAGCAGATGAGCGGTATCGGTATCAACAGTATCCACGGTTGACAACACTCCGTAACAATTGTAAGCAGGTTGAAAACTATTTTTAAAAAGTAATGATGATATATTTTTTCTAAGTATCTGTGTTTGTTAGAGAAGGGATATATTTTGTCATTTTCCTTCTTTTAATGGAAATCTGTTGGTAATTAATTTCTCTAGACCGTTTTTTTAACCAATACTTACCATTGATTAATCACCCGTGTTTCAACGGCACTGGCCAAAGGAGGGACCTTCTTCGGGTTGGTAGAGAGGGCATCGTAGAAGATCTCCTTGGGCCTAACTCCTGAAAATGTATTCAGGGCATCGTAGTAGATCTCATCATCGAGGGAAGACAGAGCATCGTAGAAGAATTCCTCAGAGCTGGCATCATAAAAGACTTCTCCTGGATTACTCTCAGTCTGGGTGCATATGGTTCGGACTTGCTTTGATAGATGTCGCTACAAACATAAAAATGGACGTTGGTATGGTTTAGAAAATCAGAGAAAGTATGCATAGACGCCGATGACAATCGAGAAATAGACATGTTTACTAAAATTCAAAATTTTATGCTTGCATTTTGACCAACCTGAAAATACCCAGAGGTTTACCAGACATAGCAATAAAATGGATGCAAGCCGTTACAAATAGTATAGGTTGTATTGCAAATATATTATAAGAATATCTTATCACGTAATAAAAGAAAAGGAACATCCAAAGATATTGATCAATAAATGATTAGTACAAATGACTCTGAATAAAGCTAGCACCACTTTGAAAAAAGTGTTTTATAAAAGGAAAAAGCAGCAGGCAAACAGAGGCAAGTATTCTGAACTCGGGTTTAACTTAGATCGTGGTCTAACTCTTTGCTAAAATTATGGAAAGCCAAATACAAAAATCACATGATATGTTTCTTGTATTTATTGTGTTCTTTCCTAATTTTTTTATGGTGAAAACAATCATCTTATTTATCCTTCCCAGACAGTGAAGAATGATTTGAGAGTTAAATGAATTTAGTAAAATGAATCTCTACTGTAAGAGATTTATGTCACAATTGGCTATCCATAGTTTAACCACAACTTTAGACCAGAGTTTAAATTAAACCCGATTTCAGAATACGGCCCGTGTACTTCTACAATGATTCGTTAAGTTATCTTTAGACATAAAGGCGTTCGTATATTAAAAATCTATAATTTAATTTGTATACATACATTTAAAAAAATAACTGAATAAATACCAGAGGTTAACCAGACATAGCATTAAGTAATGAATGCAAACTGTTCACAAATATCATTGGTTGTATTACAAAGATATTACAGGAATATCTCATTACGAAATAAAAGGAAAGGAACATCCA